>NW_027273870.1:12835000-13440000 GCF_046630095.1 Trachinotus anak | reverse complement strand
TTCACCTGGTTTGTTCACAAATTGGTCGCTGATCCATTTCTTTGCACTTTGTGGGTCTTTTGTGGTTGGGAAGTAACGCTCGCACCCCTCTAAAACCAAAGACAGGTGATCGTGCACCAGCTGTGAGAATGAAGGCCCAGGTTCAGTCTCTTCCAATATCCCCGCTAATTTTTGATACATGTCAAATATCCCTCTGTCCACTCGCTGTCCCAACAATTCCAATTTGGCTCTGAATGCGGCTACTTTATCTGCCAACTTGAAGACTGTTGTCATTTTCCCCTGAAGTGACAAATTGAGTTAATTGAGCAGGTTGAATATGTCACACAAGTAAGTGAGTTTTGCAACCCATTCCTTGTCACTGAAATGTGCTGCCAGTGGTGACCTTTTTCCTGAAAGAAATCTGTGCAGCGGCTCTCGTAATTCAAACACTCTGGCAAGCAATCTCCCTTTAGATAGCCATCTTACTTCTGCGTATAAGAGAAGGCGTTTGTGCTCTGCATCCATCTCCTCACAAAGCTGCTAAAACACACATGAGTAAAGGCATGTGCCTTGATGTAGTTAATAACTTTAATGGCATCATTCAATACGCTGTTGAGTTCAGATGGCGTGTTTTTCCCTGTGAATGGCACGGTTCATGGACTCACATTCAGGTGCAACCTCCTTAACACAAGCAGTTAAACCAGAAAGCCGTCCAGTCTGTATCATTCTAATTGGTGTCTGTTTTTAGCTTTAACCAGGCAAACACTGCTTGCCTTGCTTTACCTGACAGCAGACCACTGCTTCAAACCACCAGAGGGTCTCTCCAATAATAACATACATAATGTAAAGTTTCAAATTTCTGATTCTTACTTCGTCTGTAGGTGAGTGGGTGTGAGTATATTTTTTTAAATAAAGTCAAAATGGTGTCTTTGTCATGAATGCCAGGGGTAAAGTCTTAAGTAACTACCGCAACGTGTCCGCCCCATTGGCCCCCCATTGGTTTCTTCTTCTTAAAGTTAATGAGAAATTAAAGAGAAAAACATGTGTAAGCAATAGAAACTTAAATGTATGTTGTTTTTGTTCATCATCTTATACCATTCATCATATGAATATTTTTAATATATGCTCACATACAAATTTTACCATGGGTATTTCATATGTTAAATATGTTAACATGTTCATATGTTAAATAATTACCTTATATCTTCATATACTGTATAGTTAACATATTCAATTCAATTCAGTTTTATTTGTATAGCACCAAATCATAATGTACATTATATTGAGGCACTTTACAGGGTAAGGTTGAGACCTTGCTGTATTATAGAGAGAAACCCAACAGTTTCCACAAAGAGTAAGCACTTGGTGGCAGGGGGGAGGAAAAACTCTTTTAACAGGAAGAAACCTCCAACAGAACCGGGCTCAGGGTGGACTGGTTGGGTTTAAGAGGGGAGGGATGGGGGAGGAGAGAGGGAAAAAGATAGATAAAGAGAGAGAGAAAGAGAGAGAGAGAGAGAGAGAGAGAGAGAGAGAGAGAGAGAGAGAGAGAGGAACAGCTGTATATACTATAGGTAATGACAGGGGTAATAATAATGATAATAATAATAATAATAATGAGTGTTGTAGTGGTAGATCTGGATCCAGCTGCTCCAGAAACAGAGATTCCTGCAGAATGAAGATAGAGCGAGAGACAGAGAGGACATACAGTATATGGAAACATCCCTTTTGGTATAGGGACATATATCTCATATTACATTTCTGTATGGGCCTCCTCAACCATAATTTCTGTCATGCTGCATAAACAGCAGTCTACTTCCTGCAACGGACATTTTCATCAGGTGTAAATCTCAAGATGTAGAACTGTCCCATGTAATTCCAAGCATACTAGGATGGGCAACACCATCTTGGCTGTTGTGTGTTATTTGAATTTTATTACATTTTTGTTGCATTTTCTAAGGATTTTTTTACACAATCAACTAACGATAGAACAGTTTAATTTATGGCCACCTGACTGAGTTGACCTGTTAGAGGTAACACTGGTATGCGGTTACCATAACATTTAGAAATCAAGTTGGGAGAACTAACTTAGCTTAGTTTCACTTGATTTCATTAATATTCCTCTGTCACTGTCAGAATGTAGTGACAGTCAGTTTTCTGTTGTCAAACCAGCAATAAACATTCATACAGTAATAAATGCAGTTTTTGACTGTCGGCTCATAACTCGTGAATGAGTGTGAGGAGTGCTGCACTCCACACACAGATGCACACCTCAAAATGAGGATGATGATGAGTAAGCTCTAAGCTCTCTTTTACTATTCTGGACAACAGCTCCACAAATCCTTCCAATGCATCGCACACACACACACACACACACACACACAGATTGAACAGAGGAAAAGTAAACAAATTCACACATTCATGCACTCAGACACACAGACACACACACGTCACTAAAAATATACACTGTTAAGGTGCCACAGCTTTAATGGAATCCCAATCTAATTACAGGAGATACAGGAGTTTTTCATAGTTCTTTTCTCTTGAAATCGACTTCTGTTTGTTCTGTCTTATACCTGCACAAACAGCCCACACACAGACACACACACACACACACACACACACCTCCCAATGTTTTTAGCCAGATCTGATCTGTAGGAAGTTTGAATTTGTGATCAATAATTTTCCTCTGTCTGCAGCCTCGGTGCCACACCCACCACCCACTCTCATGGCTCATCTTCATGCCTCTCTCTCTCTCTGTCTCTCTCTCTCTCTCAGGGTGTCTGTTGATTTTTTTTAACTTTATTTTTTCCCTGGTTGTTTTTCATCTCTCTCTCTCTCTCTCTCTCTCTCTCTCTCTCTCTCTCTCTTAGCTGCAGTTGCTCTCTGTGTTCGAAATGGTAGCTTCTGAAAGAGATACAGTATATGCAGTGTCTTCAGTAGTTAGACTCCTTCATTTTCTGGACACTTTGTACTATATTTTTAATTGTAAATGGATGAGACTACCATTTTTGCCCATCTACCTACACTTAACAATCCATAATGACAAGGTGAAAACATGTTTTTAGAAACTTTCAAGCTACGTCTGACGTGAAGTGTGTCCAGGTCTCTCCTGGGGTTTGAGCTTTGGCCCCTCATGGATAGTCAGACACTTGTTGCCCCAGTCCTAGGTCTCTGGAGCAGGTTTTCTTTTTTTGTTCCTCTCTGTATTTGGCAACATCTTTGTTCCCTCAGTTCTGAGCAGTCTCCCTGGCCCTGCCGCTGGGAACCCATCCCTGTGTTTATATAGCATTTTTCTAGTCTTATCGACCACTCAAAGCACTTTACAACGGAAGTCACATTTACCCACCATACACATATAGCACTTTTCTACCATTCACATCCTGATGGTGCATTGGGGGCAATTTGGGGTTCAGTGTCTTCCCCAAGGACACTCCAAAATACAGAGCAATGCAGAGGAATCAAACCACCAACCATCTGACTGGGAGACAACCTGCTCTACCTCCTGTTTCTCAGCCGCCCCATAGCTAGATGATGCCCCCGCCGTGCTTCACTGTAGTGATGTTGTTTGCCAGGTGATGAGCAGAGATTGGAGAATCTTTCTCCTCCTGCTCTCAGAGTCTTTAAAATGCTGTTTGACAAACTCCAGCAGGCTGTCATATGTATTTTACTCTAAATGGCTTCTGTCTGGCCACTCTACCATAATGGTCTGATTGATGGAGAGCTGCTGACATGGTCGTCCCTCCAGCAGTTTCTCCCATCTCTATAGAGGACTGATGAAGCTCTGTTAGCCTGACCGCTGGGTTATATACACAGGTGTTTTGTTTTCTAAACTCTATCCAATCATTTCAATTTACCACAGGTGCACTCTAGTCAGGGTCTAAACTCATCTCAAGGAGGATTCAAGCCAATAGGAAGCAGCTGACCACAGTTTGGAGCCATAGCAAAGAGTTTGAAGAGTTTTGTAAATGAGTTTGAATTTTTTTGTAAATTTGCAGAAATTTCTACAAACATGTTTTCATCTTGTCATTGTGGATGTTTGAGTGTAGACCGATGAGCAGAAATTGCAATTTTATTAATTCAATATTAAATCAACAACACGTGTGTGTACAATAGCCAGGTGGCATTTTCACCTCAGTATAAAATTGACATTACTGGACTGGCAAGCACAGAAAGAAAAGAAAATTTGCAGTATCAATTAAACAAACAAAAAAGAATCAATGTGCATTTATATGTTAAGACTGCTGTTATTCTACTTTTCATATTTTCCCCACTTTTCTACTCTGTGAGTAGAAGCAGTCATTGCAGCACCATGGCTGTATTCAACTGTTTACCTGCTAGGGGTTCCTGGAGCAAAAATGTTCCTACCCTACATAACATCAAGTAGACGAACAGACCACATGGCAGACTGTACAGTACATGGCCCCAGATTCACTGTGTGTCCGTCAGATTTGACTTGATTAAACACAACTTAATTTATAAATTGCTTAGTGCAATATAAACAAAAATAAATAAGATCTTAGGCTTTGTCCACTCTTACATGTTTTCATTTTGAAACTGCATTTTAAAACAGAAACGATCATCCAGACAAGTGTTTTAGCTCTGTATAATACATAATCACCATCCACAATAACCTGCCTATAAAAACACATATCAAATGACCATTCATGTACACTGGGCATGTGTGTGCAGGTGCAAACAGGAAGCAGATTGTCTAATCTGCAGCTGGTTAAAGAAAATGCAACAAATGAGAAATAGCATCAAAAACAAACAGCATGGATAAAAAGTATAAATAAAAAGCTTGGACTGATGACAAGGTGGAACTGTTACTGAAAGTGACACATCAGTATAAGGCAGTCATGGCAACAGAAAACATATATTGGGAGTCATTGTTTTCTTGCACGAAAGAGTCACGTGATGAGAGCATGATGAAACATGGAAGGATACATTGTGACTGATAAGATCCAATCTAGGGGTGAATGTGTTTGTCTGCATCAATGTTTCCAAAAAACACAACCTTGGAGGTTTCAAAATAAAATGGGGCAAGAAGTGTTTCCCAAAGGCTCAGTTTTAAGAGCTCAAAAACTCTGGCGTAGTGTTGACACCAGGTGTAAGCGTAGCAAAAGTGATGTGTTTTAAAACTAAAATGTATTGCAGTGGATGAAGCTCTGGATTTTGAAACAATGTGTCACTCCTGTAACTCCGAGCCACAATATAGAGGAATTATACAGGGACCACATCCATTGATTCTGTCGTTTAGTGGTTCAAATTCTCAGACAAATTTGAAAGTAAATTACCAAAAACCAAGACATACAGGGAACCTGTTTTTTTTTTTTTTTTTTGGCCCCCGTTTGTGGTTGTCTGTGCAGCAGGTTATCATAACCTATAGTTACGTTTTGTTGCTAGGCGACATCTAGTGGTTGTAGTGATAATGACAGGAGCAAAGGGAAAAGTGCAGTGACGTAGTATATAGAGCAACAAATGGATATTGGTTCTATTCCCATGTGAAAGTTGCAGTTTATGTCTTTTCTATTATCAATGACCGTTCCACAAAGTTAACCATGTTGTTATTATTGTAACCAACAACAGTACTTATTTTAACCCAAATTACCATCTTTTCCTAAACTAACCAAGCCATGACGTTATTAGGTACACTGCTGTTGGTACAGTCCAAATGCTTATTAATGCAACCATGACAACCAAGGTCCGGTATGGGGACGCTATTTCAGGAAAAACTCCTATGAGTCCTAACAGAGGGGTGCTGGTTATTAAAGTTGGAGGAGTTGTTGCACACGACCCATCAAGCCCTCATGCGCCACATAATCCAAATTATCACTTTAACAATACTTAAAGTCCTGAGTGCAGAAAAAAAAAAAAAAAAAAAAAACTCAGAAGTGAAACACCTTACTTCTGGGGATCCTAAAGAAAGAAATGCATCTCATGCCATGGGGCTTTACTTTCTTCTTCCTGGTCAGGTCTGGGGTCTCCAGCACTTCAATGCACTGTCCCTCCCCAAAACATGGTCTTTTAAAGAAGGCACACAATATTTTCACATTCTCTTGCTGTTTTATGTTCGTCCACCATTTAGTTCGTGATGACAGCCTCAACTCCCCAAGTCTCTGTGCTGCAGGACTGGCTTTGGAGACAGGTTGTTCATGGATAGTGCTTATAATGTCCTGTTTTAGTGTTTGACATCTCAAACGTTGTATCCAATAATGAAACTCTCCCCACAGGGACAATAACTGTTGCTGGTTTAACAGTCAGTGTATCCAGATAACAACCTTTTCCAGAGCTTTAAAGCATTTCTTTCTCATCTTGCATCACTGCTGTCGCTGTTGCTCTGTCGGAGCTGGAAGTCTTCCTGGCTTCTGGGAGTGTGAGGAGGCCTAATGGCTCCAATGGGAGTGACACCAAACTGTCTTTGATAAATTGTTTTTAAATTACAACATAATTTCATTTGGGCAGCAATTTCCACAAGACTCCTACAGAGAAGTGAGTCGGGCTACATTGGGATTGGCTTACAAGCGCACACGCGCATGCATGCTCTCACACACACTCATGCAAATGTGCACATGCACATAAACCCAGAGTCATCTGCCTTGGCGAGGATAGTGTTACATGACCTGCAGCCCGGAGGCTAACCAAATTACCGCCTCCAAACTACTAAAGTGGTCATTAAGGACACTCTGTCTCTCTCTGTGTCTTTATCTCTGTCTCTCGCTCTATCGCTCTCTCTTTTTTTATCATGTTCTCAAACCTGTTTCCATCATTTCTCTTGATTATTTCTCATAATCTATTTGTTCTCCCTTTCACATTTTGCCCACTCTTTTCACCCTCTTTTACACCTGCTTGTTTTTTTTTTATCTCTCTCTCTCTGCTGCTTGATCTTTTCTCTTCATCTCTGCATCCCTGTTTCCTTTCCTTTTTTTCTCTCATTCTCTCCTTTCTCTGTCTCTTTCTGTCTTTGCTGGTAAAAGCTTTATGATTGTTGCCTCAATATCACTGTTCAGACTGTCAGTTGTGCATCATTACTCACACACAAGCAAGAGAGCACACACACACACACACACAAACACACACAGCATTACCAGTCTTCATTCTTCATTATGGACTAATGCTGCAATGCACTCATACACACATGCGCGCACACACACACACACACACACACACACACACACACACACACACACACACACACACACTTGCTGTGTAATATCAATGATGAATGTCTAAATGATCTGTAATGATCCAGAGCCCTAAATCTTGTTAGCCTTGCCCCACCCTGGGAAA
This sequence comes from Trachinotus anak, assembly GCF_046630095.1. Classification (NCBI taxonomy): domain Eukaryota; kingdom Metazoa; phylum Chordata; class Actinopteri; order Carangiformes; family Carangidae; genus Trachinotus; species Trachinotus anak. Next base: position 13,432,734 of record NW_027273870.1, on the reverse strand, counting down.
ACACACACACACATGCACGCACGCACAGGCACACACACACACACACACCAAAGACAAAAGAGGAGGAAGGCTGATGCTGCTTCATGTTCAAGTGAGTTCAAGTGCTTCAATTTTGAAAAGGGAAAATGTACCTTCAACTAAATTCACAAAAACAAAAATGTACAAAAAGCTATACTTTCACACTGATGTTACATTTGGTTTCTTTTGAACATCATTTAAAAGCACTTACACTGTCTTTGCTTTCTTAGCATTGACATAAAATGCTGCATTCATTATGAATAAATTAGGAGTCATGCATGCTTTTATTACACTGGTGTACCAGTTTACCTTTGACTCCAGAGCTCTGCAGTGAGGCTTTTAACAAAAACATGACACAGATCCGTTTTAGCCTCTTTACTGGATTCTTATCATTTTATTAGTGGTGACTGGTGATATACACTGTATTACTTGGCTCTTCTCCTCTGTGCATTGTTCTCTCTCACCACTGGGAGGACTTCACCAAACATCAACCAAAGGTGGTCACGCATTCATCAGACTGAGCTTGTGAATATGATGACTTTAGACTCAACTTGATGAAATCATGAAAGACTTCTGTGGCTTCTGGCTTGAGATCCTCCTTATGTGAAAAAAGAAAGCAGCAACTTGATTGACAATAATTCAATGAATCAAACCGGCAGAAGCCAATCATGCTGCACATAATGGAAAAATGAGTCTGGTGGTTCACACCAGCTCAATGCATTAAATTCAGACATAGAAACACTCTTAGCTCTTAGGCTGTGACAAAGTGTAAATAAAGCTAAATGTTTTAGACTTTAGGTTCCTCAGAGTTGCCACCTTTTGTTTTTGTTTTTGTTCAACTTGACACACTTCATACTCTCATGTGGTCAGTGTCACCAGCAACTCCCCCACCCCCAACGCCATCGCACCTCCTCCTTCATGCTTCACGTTGGGAATCATACTTACAGGTACCATCTGTTCCTCTTTTCTACGTCTTTGCGGCGGTTGGGACCAAAAATCTCAAATTTGGACTCATCAGACAAATGTACTGATTTCCACTGGTCTAATGTTCAATGTCTTTCAAACCCTGCAGAATGTGCCTGTCAAAAAAAAATAAAAGGAAATCAATCCTTATTACTGTAATATAAGCCATTTAGTCTCCTCTAGTTTTTATGTCTGCCAAATAACAGGGTCCCAGTGTGGGTTCAGTTGTTTCAAATAGATATATTTTTTTCCTTCTACTTTTTTTCCTTAAAAGGAACAGTACATTGGGCCTCATGCACTAACAATTCTTAAGAGGAAACTTCTTCTTAAAACCCACTTAAGCACTTTTTACGAAGATTCTCACATTCACCAATGTTTTCTTATTTGGGATTTATAATATATATATATATTATATTATTTAAATAACAATTACATTTTTAAATAATCTTATCTTATAAAGCATTATGGTCTTGTCTCAGATGATGGCCCCAATGCTCTTGTCCAGCTCAGACAATTCTTTGCCTGCTGTCCCCCCTCCAGTGTTTTTTTTTTTTGGTGTCAGATTTCAAATCATTTTTAAATCCTTCACCAGTAACGCCACTAAATATTACTGTTCATTTGCGGCTCACTTCCTGCAGCAGTACCTCCACTTCAGAACTACTAAAGTGCCTTTTGTGATTTGATTCCAGTGCTCCATCTTTAGATTTTAGTTTTGGCATGTTCTCAATCCTTTATGCTGTCTCTTTGTGACTTCTGTCTTTTTCAGCACACAACCCTTCAGTCTCATGCCCTTTTAAGGGCATTTTCAGGCGTTTACCTATGCTTTACCTGTGCCAACTGGCATTCGCTTTCATTTTACAGGGACATTGGCATTCATCAATCTAAGAACACAGGTGCGCACAATTCTGCAGTTTAAAAACACGTTCATGAATCTGATGTAGAATTTTCTTAGGAACTTTCTTAAGAACAACTTTAAGAAAACACGTAAGAGGATATTGGTGAATGAGGTGGTGAACACAAAATATTCATATCCATCAAAAAAGGCATTTTGTTCATGCAGACAAAGTTTTGAACACCCAGTCCTGGATTACATCATACATACACACACACACACACACATATATATATATATATATATATATATACACATTTCCCTCTTTAATACAATACAATAAGTACATGTCAATCAGTGACTGTATGAACTTCTCCTCTTTATTCAGTAACCCCATGTGACCCACTGGATCAGGTTGTGAATTACCTCATACCTTTAAGATCCATCTAATAGTTCTCAAGGAATACCTCCACACTGCACATGCAGTAAAACACACACACACAAACACACACACACACACACACACACACACACACAAGAGCAAATACATCACATAATTGCACCGGCAAATGAGAAAAATCCAACATGGCTAAAAATGTATAGGCACACACACAAACAGACACACATACGCACCCACACGGACAAGATCACAAGTGCAGCACTTGGCTAAATAGTAACCAACAGATTGCCACTTGTAATTCTTATGATATTATATGTAAATAAGATTCATCAGCTTGGGGCTGTAAACTCCCACATATGCTGCAAACAGCCACGGGCTGCAGTCAGCTCATTAAATGCATTGTAAACATATTTTACAGCAGTGAGTTTTAAAGAAATTGTCTGCAGGAGGTTTATTGTTGGCAAAATTAACAGATAAAGAGCAGAGATGTCCACACTGGCACTAGCAGGGTAGAAAACAGTCTTTTAAAACAATTAATATAAATTGAAAAACTTCCTTCAACTGTCACCCCTTGAAGTCCTTAGTGCTATATAGGAGAGGTGATGGTAGAGGTCCGTCAGCTTATTCCTGCTTGTTGTCGCGGTGCAAAACGACCCTCAGGCCACCAGGAAATGTCTCGGTTTTCCCAACGGGCTGTCCCCTACTGTGAGACACACACCTGAGCAGCCACTGCAAGTTTCCACACAGCTGGTTGCTAAACATTGTAAAGTGATCAAAGTGAATAAATGAGGTTAAAGGGCCAGGTGAAATATATGGAGGGACATTAACACACTGTGCTGACAGGGTGCTCTGGTGGCTCACCAAGTAGAGCTTGTACCACAAAAGCTTATGCCTAACTTCAGCGGGCCTCGTTCAAATCCAGACATGTGGCCTTTTGTTGTATGTCATTGCCTCTCTCTCCCTCTATGACTTTCCTGTCTCTCTCTCTCTCACTGCATATATCAAACTGTAGGCAAAATATGTTCCAAAAAAGACACAGTGCTTCACCAAGTGATGTATTTCAAAGACTTATTCCAGCTCTCCATAGACTCTGGGGTTGTTCCTGATCTCTGAAGAGTTCTAACATCACTCATCAGTTCCTAACAAAAGTAGACCATTTTCACTGGCTTGAAGTCTCTATCTTTCACATCATCACTAAAGCTCTAGAGAAAATAGTTAAATCAGAAACTGTGGATGTAACTGGACCAGTTCTTCTATACATATGCGCATTAGCCTTTGAGAGGTGCTGATGATGCAGAGTTTACAACACTACAACAAACTCATGCAAGATTACTTTTTGTTGACTTCTCATCATCCTTTAATACAATGCAACCTCACACTCTAGTATAAAAGCTCATATCCTTCCATTTCGATCATCAGTCTCATCATCCATCCATCCATCCATCCATCATCAGATGGATTATCAGTTTCTCACTAACAGAGCAGTTGTTATAAATCAATCAATGTGTACTTCTACTGCTGTATATTGTTAGTTAGGACATGAGCTCATGTTTAGAGTCATGGGTCCTTTAGAGTCTTCATACATGTACAGTATGTGAGAGATATTGTTAGAGGAAGAATAACCTTATTTGAACATATAGTCTGTAACATGTGAGGTTTTGCCATGTGGGTTTAAATGTTGCCCTTTCAGGGGGCAGCTTCACATTTGGGGTGGCATTACTGTTTAACTTGTTGACATTGAGCATAAATTGAGCATCAACTTGTTGCATCGAGCATCAATAAATTCTTCTGCTTAAGATATTGAGGCCTCCACACTCATGTCCTCCATAACTGCTTTGAGTTAATGTCAGTTAATGTTAATTGACATTGAATTAATGTCAGAATGAAATAGACAGAAGTTTGGATTTATTCCAGAAGCCATCAGATTTTTGAACAGCCATAGTACAAGAAATGGTCAGTTTACCTTGTGAATTGAATGCACTAAATGCACATGAGTGATTGACTGATACAGTTACACTTTCAAAATTATTTGGTGTATTTTATTACATCATCAGGGGGCAGATCCACAACATTTTTCAACAAGTGTATTTCTTCAAAAAGTGACCGGGACCTTTATTTAACTCAGCTACAGAAGGTAACAGGTCTTTATTACAGTCAGGTCTTTGTTTCTACTTCCCTCTGTTTGATATCATGTCGTACCAGTATTTTACTACGAAGCCTTGTGCCTGTATTATGATCAATCCTTAACACTTCCTGCACCTGTAATCTTCAAATTAAAAGCACTCCAGCATCCAGTGGACAGAAAGCCTTTATTGCTGTGCTGCAATAAGCATATTGTCTCATTTCCAGTTGCTGTTGTTTCTGTTGTTTACATGCTATTCAGATCGGCCAGTTTCTTTAGCTTAACAGTTACTAATGGCTTCTCTCTCACCCTCCCACTCTCTTGCTCTCTCTGCTTGCTGTTTTGATAATTTTATATATTCCTCTGCCTCTTTTAGTGATAATAATACATGTAAAAAATGTAGTTTATTTGCCATAATGGAGGTGAGGCTCAGTGAATTGGAGGTAATTGGTAGTTGGTAATATAATAATAGAGTTTATACCTAGTCTTGACAGCTATGGACCAGAAAATGTTATACAGCCTTCCTGTACTTCCTCACTATACAGGTAATATATGATACGAGATGGTAGTGGTGATTGCTCCACTTTCAATGCGTTTATCACATCTCTTGTTTAATGATTTGCTATCAGCTTATGTTGTTGCTTTAATTCTTTATAATATAGATTAAATATCTATATTCTATAATATAGAATCCAATAGATTTTTCCTTTCTACTCTAAATATTAATTAAATGTTCTTCTTTTTACACAAAGATAAGAACTGATGGCTCATTTTGACAAAAGAAAATAGTAAATCTGTAACAAAAAGGGAGAAAAAAATACATAAAAGAGCTGAAAAAGAAAGAAATGATGAATATGAGTTTCTTTTCTCTCTTGGCCCTCTTAATATTTTCTCTGTGGTTGTCTTGCTGTATCTTCTTCTGCTTTATTTGATCTAAGGGCCACCTCTAAAGTTGACTCCCACTGTGTGTATTTGTGAGTGTGTGTGTATGAGTGGTGGCTACGTCCAGCCAAATGACCTCTCCTGGGGCGATGGTTGCTGTCTTTGTTTTATGACTTGTCATAAAAGTGCCGCAAACACACACACACACACACACACACACACACACACACACACACACACACACAGACAGCAGGGCTCTGTAGTGGGCTTTACATCGTGAAAGATATACCATGTACATGATTCTGTGTGTGTGTCCATGGCCAAACCGAGGCTTTTTGTTTCCTCTGGGTGTTTGGACACTTTAAACTGAAATGTGCCTTAACCAGCAGCAGGGAACATAATGACTGTACAGACATATATGACTTGTTCAACAACCACAAGATCAAGTTTGTGTATTTTTCAGAAATGGTTGCTGAGGTGATTCATTTTGTAAAAAGCTGTGTGTGGCTGCAGGGACAGGGAAAGGCTGTGATGTAACACGCTGTAGGAAGCACAGTGATGCTTGTCTCTCACTCTTTGTTAAATCATACTGACTGTTATCACCACATGACTGCACAGCACCAGACTAACCTGCTCAGCCCTATTAACCCCTTCTCTCACTAGGTGGTAATTTGATTAAACACATCAGTTTAGGATTATGCAACATGTGAGCACAAAACTGAAATCAAAAAGTGAGCAGTGACATTAAATGTTGGCATTGAAAATAAAATTTGACATTGAAAAAAAAACCTGAACTGAAAAAGGAAACAATGGCATTGAAAAACTTTTATGAAAAAAAGCTGTACTGGCACTGAAAAAAGATTTCACTGAAAAAAAAAAAACCCAAAAAAACAAAACAAAACAATGTCACTGGTTTTCAGTTTTAACTTTCTGTCACCACTGCAGCAGAGAAAGGCAGACTTGCATTTGGTTCGGGAGTTCCAGGTGATCTTGTGTAGGCCATTGTCTTGGTGTATGGTCCTGTCAGGCTTCTGAATGTAAATAAATCACAAAGTAAATCTCAAGCACACCCCCTCTTTAATACAAAACGGTGACAGAAAGTTGAAAATGAAAATCTGTGACACTGGAAATTAGTGACAGCATAAAAAAGAAAACTGTCACTAAAAAAGAAAGACATGAAGAAAAAATCTTAAGATTGACATTGAAGAACACACAAGATTGGAGTGTTTGTTAAAGCCAGTGTTTTATCTTTTTAGTGAAAGCTTTTTCAGTGCCAATACAGCTTTTTGCAATTAAAATTTTTCCTTTTCTTTTTCAGTTCAGGTTTTGTTTACAGTATGAATTTCATTTTCTATGCCAAAATTTAATGTCACTCTTCTAGCCATATACCATGCTCCTATCAAGTCAGTTGGTAATGTGCTTTAATGGTCTATATATTCTCTAAGAAAACAGTTGAGTAAACCTGGAGCTTTCAGGGGCCATCAGGAGGCAGCAAACAAGGGCCAGACAAATAGACATGGAGCATAGTGGTGCTGGCGCTGGTGTGTGGGAGAAATTAAATTCTTCATCAGGGGCCCGTCAAGGTCCGGGAAGCCTTTATGTAGCACAACTGTTAGCGTGGTGTTTTACTGTAGAAGTCGTGGTGAAAGTGATGGGTCATAAGTTAGGATAGAGGAAGAAAAAACATATTTGTCCTACATGGATCTATGTTTAGTTTTTCGGTCTCTTATCCAACTGTTTTTTTTAAGTTGTTTGAGGGTTTCTCTGTGGATCATGATGGTGACCTCCAGCTTCTCAAAGCTTCTCTAAGGTTGGAAAAGCTGCTTTTTTCCAGAGAAATTTAAGGTTTTTTTCCAGCCTCTAAAAGCTGTTTGTATGAAACGTCATTGGTTTAACTGCTCACAATTCATGCTACCTGTGATGTGGATAGGCAAAATGACTGGCCGAACTGTGGGTCAGGTGCTGTGAGAACATTTCAAAACTTGTGGTACAATTTTCTTGAGTAATAGAGGCGACACGGTTATATCTTAGTCCTCCGTTTTAGGATTAAGGTATAGAAACATTGAGTTCATGTTGAAAGATATGAATAAATGAATCTCTATATATTGTACATATACGCTATTATTTTAAAATGCCAAACAACTCTGTGTCTCCAACTGTCGTTTTAACGAATAACATTGAGAGTAATATAATCCATCACAAAGAAACACAGGTGCAAAGTGGACATGAAGCATGGCTGCAAATCATTATTCCCTCTAATGAAGACATCACACTGAAGTACTGATGCTTCTGTTATGTACAGATGAACAGAAAGAGAGGGATAGATAGGCAGACCAGAAGAAGGGAGTCATGAAAAGAAAGGAAGAGGGGGTCAGCACAAAGGCAAGAATGAACGAGAAGAATGACAGAAAGTTAAGATATGGAGGGAGGAAGTGAAATAAAGCCTAATGGAGACAAAGGACAGAAGGAAAGGGAGGCAAAAACTGAACTCATGGGAGAGAAAGCAATATAGAAGGCGAAGGAGGCGAAGAGATTGATAAGGAGAAATGAGATAGAGACAGAGAAAGGGAAGCAAGAAAGGAGGTGGGTAAGGACAAAATAGAAGAACAGAGAGAGAGAATGAGCAAGAGAAAAATGAAGGAACAGTGGAGGGAGAAGGTGGAAGAATATGGGATGGATGAATAAAGTGGAATGGTGGGATGTACAAAGAACAGATAAAGTAAAGAAGGGAGGGAATGATGGACTTAAAGAAAGTGTGACTAAAGTTTAGATTAGACTAAAGTTTAGATTAAAGTTTAGATTAGTTTACGTCACCCTGCAGCTGTCTTATGTGCATGTTGTTTTGTTGCGTGTGTGTTGTTCCTGTAGGTCTTAGTTACTTAGATAACACAAGATGGCGGCTAATTTAGTTCATCTCACTTGATGACACCAACTATTCACTAGTGTTTACCCACCCGCTGGTGATTTAACTTATTATATCTGTGCACTTTAAACATGTAATAAGTTTTCTGCCTTGCTCAAAGCAGATAGTCACACATTGACATAAATACATGATTTTAATTATTTAATTATAATTATAGATCGTGAAATAAATAATAAGGGCAGATTCTGGATCACCACTAAGGCTGCTTGTCACCCTCGTATTCCTGGAAAAAGGTCTAAAATGTCATATGTGAGTTTCAGTTGTTTTGCTAGTTTGATTCTCATGTCTTAATGCAGTTCTCCAAACAGTTAATTCATTTCTCACGACTCTAAATCACCTCTGTAAAAGCCAGCGAAACAATCAAAACTTTGTTCATACGTCGAAACGTGAAAAGTCAGTAAGACACTTCAACAATTTGTTTTGCTGTTACTGCTTATTAGTGCACTTTTCTCCTGCAGTCTCTCTCTATCTCTCCCTCTTTCTTTCCTTCTCTCTCTCTCTCTCTCTCTTTCTCTCTCTCTGTCTCTCACAACCCGACCGCTCAAGGCAGATGGCCTCCCACCCTGAGTCCAGTTCTGCCCGAGGTCTCTGCTTCTAGTAAGTTTTCCTTGTCACTGTCAACAATTGTTGGGTCTATAAAGAGAAGGTCTAGACCTCCTCACTATGTAATTTGTACTCTAAGTTGGCCAAACATTTTTGGGTACTTTCTTCTCCTTCACAGACGGAAAATAATAAAGAATTGCCCCTGATTTGTTTTGTTTAAAAAAAAAAAAAAAAAAAATTCCATGTGCCCTTTTTTAACTTTGAGCACCTGCCCTCTAAAGGTCTGTGCATGGCCCTGCTTCACAGCAAATCTGTCTCTGTGTCACACAGATGCACAACACACACACACACACACACACACACACACACACACACACACGTATAGTGACATGGTTGAGACACTAATAGAAAGCCAATGTGAGTACAACAGAGCTGTGGGAAATGAGTAGCTGGACTAATACTCGATTTTGTCCTCCAGTGGTGTCCCTGATGTGGCCTATGTGGCCTATTGATTTGAGAGACAGATGAAGAAAAGAGTGGAGCTGCTGAACAATATGGCCGCTGAGTGCTTGAGCGAGTGATGCTGAAAAAGGAGAGAAGAAAATAGTACAAAAATACTGAAGTAGACATTGCTACAGTATGTTATGCTCTAGCATAGCGCTGAACTTTTCAGATGCAAAGCCCATCAGTTTATTCATGCATAGCACACAGTTGTGCATGGTTGTCACTCTTTGATTCAGTCTAGTTGCTCTAAACTCTTCGTACTCCATTGGAGTACACTGAATGAGTTTGACAAAAGCTAGATCAAGGTTACAAAATCTAATGATTATGGTCTGGATAATCTTCATCAAAACAAGGTTTGAATTGAAGCAAACTATACACATGACTAGAGTCAGTAAACTATTGTTTAACCATGTAATTGTAGGGACTAATCTATCAAGAGTCCAATAGAATTAAAGGTAGGCAAGAAAAAAGGGAAATGAAATGAAATAAAAACATCATAAAAACATTACATTATGATTAGAAAAAGGCTTGGCTTCCAGTAAGAAAACTTGTATGTATTCATCATAAATGCCCCAGATGTCTGCCATACTGTTTGCTTTGACTTTTTGTTTGTCTTGTTTTTTTTTTCTTTTGTTAATCCTTTCCTTTAAATAAACATGGGTATTTAGAATTAGCTTCTCAGATACACAAGGAGAAAAAGAAATGAAAAGATTTAAATCGAGAGCGGTGGCTGTGGTTTCTCAGTTCATTGTTGCTGCTGTGAACCTGCCAGTGTGAGTGGTGCTGCTTCTCTTCCCAGTCAACTGAGGTAAATTAACCTCCATTAATTATTAATGCCACAGACTGGTGTTTTAAAGCCTGTAATTATCCTCTGGGTGACGGGGTAAACTATGCATTTGCTGAGGAGAGAAGAAATGAAAGAGGAGTTTGTCGAGGACAGAGAGGGGAGGAGACATGAAGATGATTTAATTTGCTTTAAATACTGTAAGGATCAGCATTGTTAATGAGGGTGACATCTGGAATGATAGTGACATTTACAGGCAGAGAGTCTGTGAACAGTGGTCTTATTTTATTTAGTCATAATTTATTTCCATTTCAAAAGAACTGGTGCCCAATATCTTCCTGATCTGAGTAAATAAAAAAAAAAAATATACACCTACAGCAGGGTCCAGAGGACTGACACCACTTGTGTTCTTTGTGTGGTCTTGTCCAGTTAAAGTCCCCAGAGATTGGGGGGGGGGGGGGGGGGCTTTCTCACATAGCAGCAGTTATTCTTTCTGGTGTCCACACACTTTTCATGTTGACAATGCAACAATACACAATCACACTACTCATGACAATAAACAATTCACAACATAATGCATCATAAGGCAACAATAACTGACACAACTGGAACAGAGAGAATGAACCATCATTACCAGATATCATCATTGAACATTCCATGCCCCTAGAACTCTTAACACACAAAGGTGTTAATATATATATTACTAAAATTTCTCTTTATGTAGTGCTCTTATGGTATGTGTTTTAATCCATATATTATTTTGTTGTTTGATATGATTTAGGAGTGAATTCCATTCCTGCGTTGATCTGCATGTTACTGTGCCGTACACTGATGTGGTTTTAGACCTTAGCAAAGTAACACAACCTCCAGCAGCATGCATCATTGAATAATTGTGTATACTTGTCCTCGAGGGTAGTTTTTCATAAAAAAAATAAATGGAGTGTTTGTTGTTACGACATTCCCAATGAACGCAGTAATCTATTTTTTATTTGAAATCCAGACACACGTTTATGCATATTTCTAACATTTGTTCTTAACCTACAAGAAATAAATGCTGCTTTTAGTTCAAATTGAGTTCAAATCATCTTGTAAATAAATATTTTATGCTGTATTTTTTAGTTAATTTTAGGCCGTTTTGCCTTTATTCAGACAGCGATAGTGAGAGAGAGGCAGGAAAGTGTGGAGAGTGAGGGATGACATGCAGCAAAGGGCCACATATCTAAGCCTTCATGGTAATCTCAATTGGACTTTCTGGCTATTTATATAAACTCCCTTGCCTATTTTGAACCACAGAACAGGAACACATTAGAATATACATTATGAAAGCCCAAAGACAAAATTTCTTTTACCTCCACAGAATTTTGCTGTGATCTCACTATGTAATTTGTATTCTAAGTTGGCCAAAAACTTTTTGGTATTTTCTTCACAGAAGAACCCTAAATTGCCCCCAGTGTATAATCTCTCTCTCTCTCTCTCTCTCTCTCTCTCTCTCTCTCTGTGTTGTGTGTGTGTGTGTGTGTGTGTGTGTGTGTGTGTGTGTGTGTGTGTGTGTGTGTGTGTGTGTGTGTGTGTGTGTGTGTGTGTGTATGTTTGATAGCAAAAGTGTTGTATGAGTGTGTGAGTGAATGGGTGAATGGGGCTTGTAGTGTAAAGCGCATTGAGTGGTCGATAAGATTAGAAAAGATCTTAATAAGTGCTGTCCATTTACCATGTGAACTTATTGATTTTCAAAACACAGAACCAAAAGGAAAACATCAAGAATCATCTAAAGTTCTTTTTAATACCAAAGAGAGTAGAGAGTAAAAGAAAGGGAGGCAATACATATTCACAGCCAACAGTGATGAGGGCTGCGTTCCAAACATTACTGTCCCCAGGGAAACCACAATGAGACAGTTCCTCCCTCCTGTTGTTAGGCAGTTTTATTCAGTGATGCTGCTCTCCAGGCATGCATATTGCATGGCTTCCAAATACTTCTCCATGTCATTAGTGTCGCCTACAATGTTGTGTGTGGCTGGTTAAGTGAACATGCATAAATGTCTGTTGTGTGTGTGTGTAAATATGCAAAAGTGTGTATCCTTTCAGTCATTTCATACAGACTGCTAGTGTGTGTATGTGTGTTTATAAGGCTGCATGTTGGGTCCCTTGTGTCTATATATTAGACCTTGTGTTTATGCCTCTTTGTGTCCATGTAGAAGTGTGTGAGCTTTCATATGAATGTATCACTGTGTATATATGTGTACAGCCAAGTCACAGCAATTCATGCACATCATGTGCCTCTGTGTGTGTGCGTGTGTCTGTACTTCCCACACAGTGGGATGTAAAGTAGTGGCATTATAAGTACAATACTGCCACTAAGTAATTGCAGGGAGAAGCCTTGAGGATCTGACAACATATTAAAAACCATAAAGAAGCACATCTTGATGTTCAATAAAACAGATGCCTGATGCATTATGCATAATACACAACTCGTACAGTTTTCTCCTCTTTTTGTCTGATCACACCCACCACGTCCCCACCAGTGGCTCTCTCTCTTTTGCTGCAAAGCACAATAACACAGTTTCTTTATTATGTTCATCAATCCTCAAAGTTATTAACAGAATAATTCCATGATAACTGTATAATCATGGAGCAATGGGATTTATGGGATATGTGGTCAACATTCATGTTCACCCACACTGGCAGCACTGGCTGAGTTTTTCAGTGGATTACAACTGCAGTTTTTGAGCCTACAACAGAGGTGTAGTGCTGTTTGTTTAAGTGCCAGAACACACCTATGACGCACAGAAAAGTTGTTGCTCGCTTCGAAGATTATATAACCACTCTTCCTACAGTGGCAAGTTTACATACATCAGTCATCTATGACCAGCCAAACATCCAACTCAGTAATATTAGACAATACCATGGATGTAGTAGGTTGTACTTAGCGTGACATTAAGCAGCAGGTGAATGAACACAGGTAGTTTGTGTGTGGAATGATTTCATTTACTTACTTGTGCCGAGCAAACAAAGCCACATTGGAAACATCCATTCAGAGGAGAAGCTGCAGTGCAGGCAGAGGGCAAAGATAATAGGCTAGGCTATATGAGAATGTAGCTAAGCTAGCTTTCATTTCCAGCAGCTCTGTGGAAGCAGCACAAGCTGTCCAAGTGTAACAGGCTTATTATGTGCCTATGTAAATGCATCAAAAATAAAGAAACGTCAGAAGAGCAAAGGATGAATGAAAGGATTTGTTTTGCCTTTTCATCTTCAGAATCAGAATCAGAATCAGTTTTATTACCAAGTATGTTCCACATACAAGGAATTTGTGCTGGTGGTTGGTGCAATTGGGGATCGGGGGGATCAGTGACAGTGGGGCTCTCTAGCCTTGTTGATAAGGCTGATAGCAGACGGGAAGAAGCTGTTTTTGTGGCGAGAGGTTTTGGTCCTGAAGGACCGCAGCCTCCTGCCAGAGGGGAGTGTCTCAAAGAGTTTGTGTCCAGGGTGGGAGGAGTCAGCTACAATCTTCCCTGCATGCCTCAGGGACCTTGAGGCGTACAGGTCCTGGAGGGACGGAAGATTGCAGCCTTCTCAGCAGAGTGGATGATACGCTGCAGTCTGTTATTGTCCTTCACAGTGGCAGCAGCGTACCAGATGGTGATGGAGGAGGTGAGGATGGAGTACATCCTCTGCTGGGCTTTCTTGATGAGGGAGCTGATGTTCAGCTCCCACTTGAGATCCTGTGTGATGGTGGTTCCCAAGAAGCGGAAATGCTCCACGGTGGCCACGGGGGAGTCGCACAGGCTGATGGGGGTGGGTGGGGCTGGGCTCTTCCTGAAGTCCACGATCATCTCCACTGTCTTCAGAGCGTTAAGCTCTAGGTTGTTCTGCCTGCACCAGGTCACCAGACGGTCAGTCTCCCACCTGTAGGCAGACTCATCGCCATCAGAGATGAGTCCAATGAGAGTGGTGTCGTCTGCAAACCTCAGGAGCCTGACAGACTGATGGCTGGAGGTGCAGGTGTTGGTGTACAGGGAGAAGAGCAGAGGAGAAAGAACGCAGCCTTGCGGGGATCCAGTGCTGATGGTCTGGGAGTCAGACACATGCTTTCCTAGCTTCACGTGCTGCCTCCTGTCAGACAGGAAGTCGGTGATCCACCTGCAGGTGGAGTCAGGCACGCTCAGCTGGGAGAGCTTGTCCTGCAGCAGAGCCGGGATGATGGTGTTGAAGGCAGAGCTGAAGTCCACAAACAGGATCCTGGCATAGGTCCCTGAGGAGTCCAGGTGCTGGAGGATGAAGTGGAGAGCCATGTTGACGGTGTCGTCGACAGACCTGTTGGCTCTGTAGGCGAACTGCAGGGGGTCCAGGAGTGGGTCAGTGATGGATTTGAGGTGGGACAGGACAAGGCGCTCAAATGATTTCATGACCACAGAGGTCAGGGCAATGGGTCTGTAGTCATTTAGTCCTGTGGGCCTTGGTTTTTTGGGGACAGGGATGATGGTGGAGGATTTGAAGCAGGCTGGCACGTGGCAGGTCTCCAGTGAGGTGTTGAAGATGTCTGTGAACACCGGAGACAGCTGATCAGCACAGTGCTTCAGGGATGATGGAGAGACAGAGTCAGGACCGGCTGCTTTGCAGGGGTTCTGCTTCTTAAAAAGCCTGTTGACATCTCTGTCCAGGATAGAGAGTAGGGGAGGAGGAGGGGGGTTCTGATGTGGCTAGTTGTTGAGGTGCCAGGGCCCCTGCTGAAGTGGGGGAGGAGAAGCTGGTGGTCTGGAGGTGGTGGCTGGACTCGTGGGGGTTGGTGTCAGGCCTGTCCCATTGTCTTTCAAAGCGGCAGTTGAACTCATTCAGATCATTGGCCGGGCGGAAGTCGTTAATGGAGTGGGGGGGATTTAGGTTTATAGTTAGTGATCTGTCTGAGCCCTTTCCAGACAGAAGCAGAGTCGTTGGCTGAGAACTGGAGCTGAAGTTTACTTTACTTAAAAAAAAAAAAAAATCACTGTGCAGCTCAGAGGCTACTGGCAGCTACCGGCTACTTTTCAGGTGGAATGTTTTCTGCATATTACTCAATGCATGATTAATGTTTGGAAATTAATCAATACACCTTAAATGTCAATAAGACAACTTGGATCATTTCATTTGTTTTTATCAGATCTCTTGCATGACATACGTTTTAGTGATGATCAGATCTTCAAGTGCATGAATATTTATATACATTTAAATGGGAGTATTTGAGCTGCAGATATTATGTTTCATCACTCGGAGAAAAAGTGGTGGAGTGTCGTTCAAATGCGCTGCAGCAGCACTGCACCTACACCCCACAAATACCATCCTCTGACCACCAAAAAAAATTCCATTTTAACCACAATTGATTCCAAACTAGAAAATATAAAAGATCAAGTGTAAGAACAGCAAAAGTATAAGCCTGGGTGATACTGGAGGTCTTATTAAATCTCTTGTTTATTTGTGTGTGTGCATGCTAACAGGGTAGAGTAAGTAGAGAAAGAAGAGATAAATAATCCTAACAGGAGAGGAGAAAAAACAGAAACATTAGGAGCTGCTTCACTTTTTTAACTAACAAGACAGGCAGGCTGGTGAAAAGCCTCGACACAATTTCTCTCTCTGTCTCGCTTACACACGCTCTCACACAACACACACACACACACACACACACACACACACACATTTTTATGACTAGATTTTTAAGGGCTTTCCCACTGATTTGTATTCATTTGTTCTTTGCAGTGATAAGCACACAATCAGGATCTAGCTCTGTATTTATTTACACAGACATAATGAATATGCACTCAGATTCTGTCATGCATGTGCTGAGTATAGGTTTAGCAGTAATGCATGTGTGCCAATATATGGAATAGCACTGGGTGATGACTGCCTATACACACACACACACACACACACACACACACACACATACACCTACAGAGCTGTTTGTTCCCCTGCATATATGCAGGGTGAAGCTCTCATGGTCCAATCAGCAGGAGAGCCATCATAATGGATGCTTCAATTTCTAATCAAATCTCTGCTCTGTCCCCAGTGCACCTCCTTCTCTCTACTCCCAGCTGTATCACTCTCGGTCAGAGATTCAAAATCTTTTATTCTGCTGATTCTTAAATTGAAAATGTAGCGATGAAATACATAAAACTATGGAGCACGAATGTGCATAGTCATTTATTGGTGGTAAATGTGGTGTGTAAATGTCTATTGTGGCGTCCATTCACCATGAACATTTTATTCATCTCTAGCTTGTGACTGTCATCTGTGTCATCATTGTCAGACAGCTGTTTTCTTTTTGATGAAGTTTGATAATGTGCTGTAGTATTTTTAGGATTAGCTGGATAAATATAATGCATTTATACACTTCATGAAAACCTTAATTATAGAATGACAGCAACAGAAGAGACAGAATGAAGTTTTTCCTAAACACAACACTTTATTAACACGCTATTTGAGGATGGTATAAAACTGGAGGGAGTCCATGTGCATAGTAAGTATGAGAAATAGTCACATGATAGACTGCACTGTTGCTCTGCAAGATAGACACTGATACCAAACCTCTGGATATTGTAAGTAGGTATAGTAAACAGGCCTGCTGTACATGCATTGTACAGGAACGTGTCTAGTACGTTTGGGCGATATCCAAAACTTTATATCTTGGTACAGCAATTACAATTATATTCATAATATAATCATATTGTTGTATCGTATATTTCACTTATTTTTTAATCATACATTCTGTAAAATTTAAATTGATAGCCTGGGCTTTTATTTGCTTCAGTCACTGAATTCAACCGGCCTATATTTGGGACAGGCGTCTACATGGGACAGGCCTTGAATTCCTTTCGCACAAAATGAATTAAACCAGTTAGAATATTACTTGTATAGATATTACTAGGTCATCAAATAACATATAACATATCATTCAGTTGATCTAGCTTGGAGAGACAGCACATCTAAGCCAAGCCCGGGCATACAGAGAGCGAGCGAGAGAGAGAGAGACCTTTATCAAAAACCTTTATTTGCATGAGCAAATTTGACAACTGACAGTTTAAAATTCCACGTCGCACCTTTTTGTCTTTGCTGCCATGATTTTAATTTTTTTTTTTTTTTTCCGCGGAGATACATCCAAAGATCCGGGCGTCTAATTGAGACCTGTGTTTATTTGACAAAGTGCGCAGCCACACTAGGCCATTAAAAGGGACTGAGCTTTTAATTGGGACTCAGCTTCTAATTGAAGTTTTATGGTAATTATATTATTGAACTTTATGTTTCATGCATTAGCGATGCTAAGCAGCAGTTCAAAGTTCCATGGGTCACATGCTAAAGTACAATGTACAGTAAGCAAAGCAGTGAAATGAGGGCCAGACTCAGCAGGGCAGACTGTGCAAAGCTGCCAAAACAAAACGCAAAATAAAACAAGAAAACCGCCATGTTATAAAAAAATATTGCATGTTGTAGAAAATATGTCTACTATCTAGTTATGATGTTAAGGAAAACTTGGTACATTTTTTCCATGGCTCAAGATGACTTTTTAATCACCAGCCTCATTGCCTGGATTTGAAGATGTGGTGACTTTGATAGACATTTAACGGATCAAATTGTACACTGCTAGGGATATTGTCCTACTGCCTACTGGTGTCAGGACAAATATAAAAATGATGATCACAACCAGAAACACTCATGGAGTCAAAACAAAAACAGCATTCACAGTAAATCAGGGAAATGGAAACAGAATATCTGTAATCACTAACTCTGGCTACTGAAGTGTTTCCAGTCTTACTGTGTTCATTGAAAGTTTTCAAACACAGCACTTGATTTCTCTGCTTGTCCTGCAGTGAGTTTGTGAAGTTATCCAGCTAAGTAACTGTATCTGAGGAGGAGGCAGGTCATGAGGCTGTTGGATTGTGAGAGCTGTGACAGTGATGTGTGAAACTGTTCAAAGAACTGAACAATGAAATGAAGAATTGTGAAGTTACATGGACATGTGAACATTACATGCTTGATTGTGCCTTTCAGATAATGTCGATAATTGAAGCCCATTTTAATGATAATCAACAAATAAATAAATTAATTAGTAAAATGTACATAGAAAATACATAGCCCTTAAGTTTAAGTCCTACTAAAATGTCAGTTTCAGCATTCTAAGGCAAATGTGAGTTATTTCCAAGTTAATGCATGTAGAGTATAATTCTGTAAGGAGTTCAATCATAAATTTCCCAAAACACATTTTATTGGATAAACTGATATTTATACCCCAAGTCCAGGATAAGTCATCAGAAATATTTGAATGTGTTACAGGAAGATGAGATGCTATTTACAAAACAAACAAAACCATTTGACATACACAGAGAGATGGCAGAACAAAGTGGGGACACAAGATTACAGTTTGGAAATGTACTGTTGTTTATTCAATTGTGTCTTTTTCAGGCACAACAACATCAACACTGATATATTATCACCTTAAAAAGTTGCTTTGCCTAATATGTTAAAGGTAATATTACACTTTCCCTGTGTTTTATTTGACATGTTGATATCCATAAGATGCATTTGTGGGGTTTTTTTTGTACCAAAAACCATCTCAGTATAGTCGGACATCTCACTGTCACTTTAACTTTATTGTATATTTATACATTTAACAGACACAGCAGTTGTGTTTCTGTACACCGGATCAATGGCAGTCCAATATCCACTCTGGTTTGATCTCTTAAATGCTGGGCAGGCAACACACACACAGAGTGTAGACCTTTTTTCAATGGAAAGAGACGAGACTGAGATATTTCTCTCTAGGTTCAAAACTATAATCAAACCTATGTTGATTGTTTGATATGTACTAATTTGAAAATATTGATTTGTGAAGATTGAAATGAATGGCACATAAAATCTGTTAAAAAGAAAAACTAGAATTACAGACAGCTTTCAGGTTACATCCCTGTTTGTCCAGTCATGTAAAATATTAACTACTTGAGTGAAATGTTGTCATAATTGCTGTGTGAAGTCTTGAGTAATGGCTGTGTTTTGTGAGCGGCCCGATGGCGGAGTGGTTAGGGCACGTACCACATGAGCTGATGCTCTTAGAAGGCGAGAGCCGGTTCGACTTCCAACCAGCCCGACTCTTTCCTGCGTGTCATTCCCCTCTCTCTGCCCCTTTCCTGTCACTCTCTACTGTCCTGTATAATAAAGACAAAAAAAAAAAAAAAAATTATCTTAAAAAAAAGTGTTTTGTGAGGTCACACTGACCTTGGCCTTTGACCTTTGACCTAAACTGTTCATCCTTGAGTTCAAGTGAACGTTTGTAGCAAACAGAGATATTATGTTCACAAAGCCAAAACCACGTTTTGTGAGGTCACCTTGACCTTGACCTTTGAACTTTGACTGCCAAAGTCTCATCAGTTTGTCCTTGATTCCAGGTGAATGTTTGTGCCAAATTTGAAGGGATTCTCATGAAAAGTTGAAAAAACAATATGAAAACAATATGCCTCCTGCTCTGGCTGTCACCAGCACCAAGGCATAAAAATTGTAAGATGGAATATGGTAGAGAGATGATTTTACTCATGTGAAACCAGTTGTAGATGATTTAGATGATTTTATATTATTTATAGATGGTTTTGCATGAAAAAAAAATCATAATTTAAAGAAAAAAGAATAAGGAAATGTATTTTATTCATTACATTTAATGATCATGTTCACAGCACTGTAACTGTACTGTATATACAACTCTGATACTACACAGTGCAGTAGATGTTGAGCTTGTGTGTACACTGTACGCAAGTGTGTAAGGGTGTATGAGCAGGTGCGTGCGTGGTGTGTTGCAGTGAGGATACAGCAGCCTTGTCGGACCCAGCTGTCATGTTTCCTCATTTCACACTAGACTGACCAGAGAGAGAGAGAGGAAGAGAGAGAGTGAGAGTCAGTGTTAAGTGCTGGAGGAAAGCAGATTGGTTTTAGAGGCAGAAGAACCTAGAAATGGACTCTAGCTGCAGGTCCTGTTAAGTCAGCCTGAGTATATGTATTTTAAGTGTGGATGTGTGTGTCAGTCAGTTCTTTCTGTGTGTATGTGTGTGGGCATGTTTATCTTATTTTTGTGCATATTTTGTGCGTGGTTACATGTGTATGTTTGACATGATTTCCCTGAATGTTATTTTGTGTGTATTTCTAGGATGCATTATCTGGGCACATTTGCTTGTGTGTGTGTGTGTGTGTGTGCATGTGCGTGCGTGCATGTATGCATGTGTGTTGTGAGTGTGAATGCAGCTGCTCCATGCGAACAGGTAATGAATGTGGGCACAAGCTGCGTAAGGAAAAACATTGGCAATCTCTTCTAGATGAAACTACCATTACATACACACACACACACACACACACACACTTGGTCAGTTACATTCAGCTGCTTATTACTTCCATACACCCAGACAGAGAGCAACAGACAGAGCTGCAGGCGATAACTTGAGTCCAGGATATCACACTCAGAATGACTGCAGGCATCAGTGATACCAGAAAACTGTGTGTTTTCACGTCTGTGTGTGTGAGTGTGTGTGTGTGTGTGTGCAATACGCTCCACTGCCTCCTCTATCAGGCTGTTATGTGACTATTTCTCATGGATGTGATTAGCTGCGGACAGGAGCCCTCCAGTCTGACACTGTAATGTGTAAGAACAGCATGAGATCCACTCTCTGCTTCAGCCAATGGTCAAAGCCAAACCAACTTCCATCCAACTTCATTTATTTTTAAAAATCATATTTTACTTTGGCTTTTCAGACACAAGAGAAGAAAAACACTTGGCAGTCAAAGTTTCATATGTATTCAGTATCAGAAACTAAACTCCAAACTCTTTGAATTTATATTGAGCTGATATGATCTTATCTGCCAGTTACAGTTGATGTCAAAGTAAAGTAAAAAAAAAGTTAAATATGAGCATCAGTGGATTAATATCAACATTCAAAAAAAAAAAGAAATGGTCAGAAATGCTTTGACAAAAGTTTTTGCTTGTTTGCAGTTTTTTTGTTTGTTTTTTGAACATGTATTCCTTACACACTGCTACGTGGAAAAATATTACTTATGACAATTAAAAACACAAAAAATATAAAGATATTTATTGTTGCAAAGACCTCATGTTATGCTATGTTAACGCACACATTACAGTAGCAACTCGCTGCATCCTCTGGGGCTGAAAAATGAAGCCACCACTGAATTGCTAGAAACGGCATTTCCTCTAATGGCACAAAAGTGAGTCAATCCCCATGGACTCCCATGATAAAATATCTAATTTTACAGCAGAAACAAACATGTTCATAGCCTGCATTTTATTTAGGCTTAAAGTTATGTATAATTAAGGGTGTGGCCGCTTTGAGTGACAAGTGGCTGAACATATACTTGCCACAAACCAGCATGTGCTGAAGTCTCGGCTCCACACACGACTCACCTCTTTGCCCATGTTTGGATTAGTTGGTTGTTAGGCAGAGTCAGGCACTGCCAAGATGGTGCAAGTGGAGCAGCTAACTCTGAACTTCAAAACCCCTCTGTCACAGAGGCTACATCCATCTTTACTATAAGTTGCACATAAGAAAAGCTAAACATATGCAATGAGAAACCTGATAAATAACTATTTAACACTAGAACTACCAAGGCAGTCATTTTGACTGCTTTCAAAATTTGCAACGTCATAACTTGGTTTAAAAAAAACCTATGTACCAATAGGACCCTGACTTTTCCTAAATGTGTGTATATTTTATTCTAACATTGTTTTATCATTAAAATTTCAAAACACAAAAGAGATCTGAGTATTACTACCTCGAATGACCATAGCAGTCAAATTGACTGCATGCTTTTTACAGGGGGTGTCATATTTCACTATTTGCTACATTTTTCCGCTCTTTCTCCTGCTCTATTGTCTGTTTGTTTTTTATGCTCTCTGAAGCTAAAACCTAGTTATAGCTTCATTCTAAACCCAAGAGAGACAAAAATGACAAGTAGAAAGAATATTACAGTTATGGAGGCTTCAGCCATGCTTCAGAGCCTTTTCGAGTTTCTAGCCAGTTCAAGTTTGTATGTGTAATTGCAGAGAAGTTATGTTGTGTCAATTAAATAAATAAAACACTCAATCATTTAGTGTCCTGATGTGTTTTTACCTATTCCACCAATTTATTCTTAGATCTTTTTAATAATAATCCAAATTATATACAAATAATGACCATTATTTGAGCAGTCAAAATGACTGCTATGGTCATTCTAGTAGTTGCAGAATTCTGGTAGACCGAGTGTTAAAATCAACTGAATCAAATAGATATAAAAATAGATATAGAAATAAAATTAAGATACTACATAGATGATAGCTGCAATGCTTTAGTTAGTACCCAAATCTTGTATTGTGTTTAATAGTCTTAAAGATGTTTTGAGTCAATAATTAAGAACCTATTGGTGATGCACATTTTACATTTTACATGTTTACTGTTCTTCAGTGGAGCAGAAATGTATTTGTCCTCCTGCCTGAAGAACGCAGTGCACCTCCAAGACTAAACATGCTCTGAGTAGAAGGTACAACACTAGTTTTATCTCAACCTGAGAGAGTCCCACTCTGTCCTTATTGGTCTCTTCAGACACACTTGAAGCCAGCAGCTTGTACGCAACAAGTACAGCTGAAAGTCATTCTGGGAAATTAGAAGAGAAGGCTGGCTTGGAGAGAGAGAGTAGTCAGAGGTAGCAATTCAAGAAAAAGTTAAAATCCCCACACTCCATCAAACAGTAAGTGTCTGAAATCGCTGAGGATCACAGATCAATGAGATCTAAAAGAATGAAAGTGTCCTCAAGGGGATTTTTATCCTTTCATAACTTGAAATGATTTAGCTGACACTAGGCTGTGCAGCTCAGTCTCTTGACACTTTGGCAGGACACACTCCATGGGACAGGAACTCAGAAATGAGGGTTTCTTAGCCAAGCTAAACTAAGCTAAAACTCTACTGCTTAAGAACTGGAATTTCTGGAAAAATGGTTACAAAGCTTGTGTGTTTTCAGACACTATCACCTTATTTTTCTGCTTTGATACCAGAATTCCAACCATATTATCCAAAATGAAATAAATCTAAATAGAATTGATTGTGCCATGAGAAATGTCATATTACCAAATATGATTATCATACGTAACAATATGGCAATCCTAACAATGTATCTGAATATTAAGATTACAGTTCATTAATATGTTTTAACATAATACATCATTTGTGGAGGCAAAATTCCTTCAATACTACTACACATTTTATTGTGTTGTAGATGTAATTTTAAATGATGCCCATCAATCTACACTCAATAACTCATAATGACAAAGTGAAAACATGTTTTTATTAAAAATGAAAAACTGAAATCAATCATTTACAAAAGTCTTCAGTCATTAATTCTGTGGTTTGTAGAAGTCTCTTTAGCATCAAATGCAGCTTCAAGTGTTCTTGTGTAAATCTTCATGCACCTGGATGCTTGGATCTCAGTTTATCCCATTCTGGATCCTCTCAAGGTCCATCAGGCGGAAATGTTTGCGAACACTCCAGTGCTGTCTTGGCTGTGGGAAAGTGTCAACCTCTGAATGATAACAGCATAGGTAGCAGCACACATGCTAGCTCAGCAGGAACAACTGAGAGAACGGTTCTGTTTAGAATAAAGATTTGGATTTAGTGAGGTGACTGGTCTGTAGCTGTGTCCCAATTCCTTCAGAAGCCATGGTCTATGATGTGGCCTTTATAGACTTTGTGGTCTACAAAGGCCAAACCGTAATGAGATGGTCTGGTCTACTGATATTTTCCTTTTCACCAGCTGCACCTGCCTTTACCATTGTGTCTGCTGTTGCCTAGCAATCTTGACAACATGTACCTTTTTGTTTTTTTTACGAAAACTTGAGGCCCTTGGTTTTAACAGTTGTACCATTAGCTGTTGAACTGAGCTCAAACACAAGACTTACATTTAAGTATAATCTTTAGGCCCTCTGTCAGTGTTGTTTCCTGCCATTATTTTCATTACTGGCACATAGTGAATCTTGGGATAGGTTGGGCCACAAAGGATCCACCCATTGGAGCCTTTGTTACCCAGAGGCTGGCAGGGTATACCCTGGACATACAGTTAAACAACCTTTCATGCTTTCAGGCACTTAAGAATCGCCAAATAACCTAATGTGCATGTTTTTGGACTGTGGGAGGAAGCAAGATTCCACATCTTGCAGTGTTTCATCACATTTTACAGAAATCAAAAAGAAAAGAAAAGTAAGGAAAAGAAGAAAAAGGAGGGCAAGGATGCGCACATTTCCTTTTTGATGTGTCACCAAACTACCACTGTTCCTGCACCTTGACAACTAATATGTTCACTAAGACTATGTGTTTTTTGTGCCCCTTTAAATACTACAAAGCTCTTTTTCATATTTTCAGACCGCTGCTGGTTTCTTGTGGTTGGATTTAATTTTCTTTGTTTTGTGTAAAATGTAATGATTAAAGTTGAAAAAAGAAAGATGGTAATCAACATATATTATCGTGAGCTTTTTTCTTTCCCAATATTTCAGAAAGCAAATTGACATACCACTGCAGTGCAGTGCATTATGTTGGAATTACAATATTCATGTTCACAAATGGAAACACAATAAAAACCTAACAAATCACAACTTATATCTCCATGACGTGTACTTGCAGCTTTGGCTTGTGTTAATAAATGAACCTGCTTTACAGAGTCTGTGCGCAAAGTCAAAGTCATTCACGAGATAATTGCTCACTCTCCTCCCTCGTAGCCAGTGGTGCTTTAATATTTGGGCTTACCGGGGCATACCTGGGATATTTTTACAGGCTTGTTATCACACAAAATGCTCAGCTTCACCTATACTGGGCTCCGGTATAGGTGCAACGGAGCATGAAAAACAAATTCATAACTGATAACGTCATGGTGAGGACACTGACAGACATGACAGAGCAGCACAACGCAAGGCAATAAGGTTTTTAGATAGGCATGCCTCTGCAAAATCATGAATGAGATTGTACCTCATTACTGAAATCTAGTAATATGACAGTTTTTTATTCAGCATTATACAGGGTTGCCAATACACCCTCATCTCTCTCAAATATCTCAAAAAAGGAAGCCTTAAAGCCACTCCATCATGAAGAAATATAATTCTATATGTTTGTTAAAGAGGTGCAGTCAGGACAAAGTGTCTACAGTAATATTAAGGTGCCCCTGCCAGGCCAAAGGAAAACTGGAGTCAGACGAACAGGCAGGCAAAGTGGATTCACAGCACCATGCATAATACATGCACCAAATTACATTTATGTTTTCATAAATAGGAATACACATAAATAAGACTGTTTAGTGCTGCTGTATGTGTGGCTGTGTGTAGCGCTGGAGGGTATCTTAGTGGCCACTAATGACTTGTGGCAAAACAAGGCTCTTTATTTCAGTGGGGAATGTCCCTGTTTCCTGTTGTTCATCTGTTTTTGAAAACAGTGTAAAAAATGTATGAATCCTGTCATTATCTCTGAATGAAAGGATCCAAATGAAGTTTTTCTGGTCGGAAGCTGCCCAGCTCTACAGAGACTCAGCTGCCCAGCTCAATGTTAAATATCAAGGTCAGCTGTCGTCACAATACAACAGCCCGGTTCTGTTGGAGGTTTCTTCCTGTTAAAAGGGAATTTTCCTCCCCTCTGTTGCCAAGCACTTGCTGTTTGTGGGAACTGTTGGGTTTTTCTCTGTAACAAAGTAAGGTCTTGACCTTACCCTGTAAAGTGCCTTGAGATAATGTATAATTATGATTTGGCGCTATACAAATAAAATTGAATTGAATTGAACTGAATGCTGTAGTTGACGTTGGCATATTATCCTGACAGGGAATTTTGGTCACCCAATGTCATAACTTACATTTACCCGAATATCAACATCCAACAGCAGTGGTGGCCAGCTACATGCCAGCAGGGTTTCATGAACATAAACATGAACAACATGAACAGCTGGTTTATTTTAAATAGTTTGAACTGAACTTCAAGTTAGTGTTACATAGCCTGGGGCATGAAGCCTGTTCTGTAAAGAACAGAGAAAAGATGAGACAGGCAACAGGCGATTTGTTTCCTTCCCTTGCTTTGATCATTCTTTATTTATATATCATGTACTGTACGTACTCTGACCACATTGTCCACATTCCATTTCTTTCTTCATGAATCTTCTTCAGGTCCCATATTCACAGTTCCACATAACCAAACTTCCACAATAAAATAATTTTCCACAGTCCATGTGTTCTATTATTGCCACATACAAATGAAGGGAAATACAACAGTCTCCAAACTGTCTTTGGTCTGCTGTTTAAACTAATTTAACTACATTTGTAGCAGCAAATACAAATATTCTGTGTTAAGCACAGAGCAAGAGCAAATAATGTGGAGTCACATGTGCAAAATTAGGAACCTAGCAAGAGTTAGCATTACAGCTTTGTTCAACATATTCTTAACAAAACATTCTTTGAATAAGTCAAGGTGCCTTACCAAATAAACAAAATGTAAGAGCCTTGAAATATTACATGACCATATCAAGTTGAGCACACATACAACATGCACAATGAGCTAAACTAGCTGGAACTTCCTTACAAGCGTAACAACCTTTCAATAAACAGAGTAAACATGCTGACCTAGAAAAAAGAAACAGTAGGCCATTTACGGGTATATCATACACACAAGCTTTTGACCTTATTCGGTGTGATTTTTACCGGTACTAACCTGTAAAGAACAGAGAAAAGATGAGACAGGCCACAGCATGTTTCCTTCTCTTGCTTCAATGATTCTGAAGACGAGAGCTAATTACACCTCAAACCCAGTCGTCTCACTTTTTTTTTTAAAGAATTATTTAAAAATGTTTGATATGTTCTGTAAGAAATCTACTGATTAAAAACTTGATAGAAACCCAGCACAAGTTTACAACCTGAGCAGTTTCTGTAAAGGGAATAATCCTGTCTTGAACATGCTGTTTGAAAAAGAATCCAGTTGCAGGGCAGCCACTTTCCTTGTAAAACACAGAATAGAAAGAAGTTGTGAGTGAAGCTAACACGATTGTTTAGTCACAGTTGGTGGAGTTGTTGTTGCCTTTAGAGGCCATGGAAATTGAGCAGACAGCCGGGCACAACATTTTGTACTTTATTAGACACAGTGGTTTTGCTCTTTCTCCCTCCCTTAAGAGAAGAGGTGATGTATAGGTTAGATAAAAGGCGAGTGAATTGAATGCAATGACCTCATTACAGCTGGCTGTTGAATTTGTGAATACATGCATGTGTGTGTCTGTTAGAAGCCTTGTCACTGTTCAAGTGAATTCCACACCTCACCCTCTTTACTTCATATTGAGACAGGCGGTCAGCTTCATTCACACAAGTCTTTTATACCAGATTTGTCACTCACCTTAGGTTTGAATACCAAGTGTTATGAGTTTGATGTGAGTTTGATAATTGCTTGGATGCCAAATGACATTGATATCACCTATGAGTACTCTGTCCTTATCAATGGGACCTTGTAAAGCATTTTGAAATTAATAAGGAAATATTCATGCATTTAGTTTTGAGAATTAAATAGAAAATAATTTAATTTTCCTTTTTTTTTCAAAAACTGGGCATTCATCTGCTACTGTAACAGCCTCAACCTCCATGTTTTTTGCTTCCATTCAGCCTTAAGAGCATTGTAGAGGTCAGCCACTGATGTTGAGTGATAAGGGAGCCCTTTCTGTATTTTCTCAATCAATGCAGCGTGATGAGGCGCTGTACTGTTAGATCTCTGGAGATGGCTAACACACACACACACATACACACACACACATCTACACATGCACACAGCTTTTAAAATCATGTAGTCACTTCATCCGCCTTTGTTCTCTCAACCTGCTTCTTTATTTCTACCTGTTCCCTGGACAACCATTCATCCTGGATATATCAGAGTTGATTACTGCTCCTGTCAGCTGTGCGTGTGTGTGTGTTTCTGAAAGTGTGTGTGGGTGCAATTATGCTGTCACGTTTTCTTCAGAGCAACTCAAACTTTTCATTTTCTGCAGTTTTCTATAGTTTTTATTTTGAGAGCATCAGAGGTTGGGAGGTGGTCATGGTCAGGGGAGGATGGTATTGTCAGTGAATGAACTTCCTCTGGTTTTGGTAGATTGGAAAATTTCAAAAGGTGACTCAGTTCACTGTTTGCTCCAAAAACCCTGTAGTCCAATACTCCTCACTAGGGGACTTGATTCTGACATGTATAATAATAACACTGAATAATTTGTATACTTGTAGGGTAAAGTAAATACACACTTGACAAATTAGATAATAATAATAATAGATATTTACTAGGACAGTTGCCATGGAGCCTGTGTTACATGATTACAGTTTTTTCTTGTTAAAGTTGAATATATGTCTTTACCTTTCACAAGTGATTATTATTATTACCATTTGACATAAGTTGACTAAATATGAACAAATCAGACAGGAGATATTAGTGAGTGATTTGTTAGTGTTCTTTTGCTTAGGAAGGTTCCTAACTGAGTATGACTAAGCCTGACTAAGAGCTAGTCCAGTTCTGTAAAAGATAAGGAGCTTCAGTGCTTCCTATCTTATCTCCTATGGCATAGGAAACACTGGACCTTCCTTTATGAAAGGAAAGGAGATAATGCCGTCCCACAATTCGTTGCTGCAGCAACATTTAAAATGAGGCACCATTGCATTTTCACCACTGCAGACCCTTCCAATTAGGGAATGCACTAAAAATGAATTTTTGCAACTAAATAAATGCATAAAAATATATAGAAGAACACATATAAATATAAATATTTATTCTGGCCCCTACTCAGTCACTTGTTTTTTATTGAATTATTATTTTATTAAAACTCTTTCTACTTGTATGTTTCTTTCATGTGATTTCCACATTTCAATTGTGTTTGTTATGGAGGAGGAGGATTTATCATCAGTAAAGTTGGTTTAAAAAAAAATCCTAATGAAAGTGCTTTCATATTCTTTTCCTAAGTCCTTATGAACTCTCTTTCACATCTTTCCTTGACCTCATGACGTTTTCCATTAAGGTTGAGGAAAAGTGGTTAGAACAGATATTATTTCAACTTTTTGACCACAGGCTATGAAAATGCATTTGATTCTCTGTATGTTAGTTCATTATTAATTCAGGCCTAATTAAGAAAGCATTTTTTAAAAATTCTTATCTTGGCTACAACTATTAGTTAGGAATCTCCAAAACATCACTATTTCAGCACTTTCATGCCTCAGAAGAATATCTTCTTGTGGGCAGAAAAGTTGAATGCTGCACCAGAGATCCTGCTCCCTCCTGGACAGATGTCTCATGTCCTTCAAGCTGAATCTGGAGTCTTATCAAGGCTCCTGACAGGCTTCTTTGTGTGATGGATGGAAGCACAGTGCCTTCTAGGAAGAAACCAAAATTAACCCCCCCCCCCACACACACACACACACACACACACACACACACACCCTCTCCCCCTAAATGTCTGTGACTTAGATATCGGCAGCCTGAAGCACATCTGGGCACTGGTGATGAGCTTCTCGAGCCCTGGAGGATTTATCAGGCTGGTAGTACTAATGTACTTCACGACCATGGGAGCTCCTATGTTGGACAGAGATACAGACACACACGATGGGTCAATGACTGCATACACCCAGTATATCCAAGCAGGTATCACTCAGATGGAGTTATGGCAGTGACCGTCAAAGTAAAAGCCTTGGGACTATGTTCTTCAGCCTCATTATCGTAAGAAGAAGAAGAAGAAGAAAAAAAAATCAGGAATCATCTTTTAATCACAGGGTTGAAATATGTTCATAATTACATAAGGGAAATGTATTCACACTAATGACTGGGAGGACAAGTCAGCTATCACAGACTTCATTATAATTAGGGAATTTCATCTTATTATTAATAAATGTGTGTGTGTGTGCGTGCATGCGTGTGTGCATGCTTGCGTGAGTGTGTGTGTGTATCCATGCAGCCGTCCATCTAGTATTTGTGGGTGTATACTGTAGATGTATTGGCTATCCATCTCTGTGTATGTGTGTGTGTGTGTCTGTATACCTAATAATTACCGGCTCCATTAGCATTTAAATGGGAATGTATGTAATAATAATTACATGAGTCCTGGTTTTTATTACCATGACCCCTGGCACCACTTTGAGGAAAGGAAGAAGGGAGCGATAGATGGATGGATGACTGATGGATGGATGTTAAGGGGTTTGGGAAGAAAAAAAAAAGAGGATAATATGACTTGAGATGAGATAGGATGGAATTAATGATGCTGATGTGGAAAGTTGTCATTTATGCCCTGGCAGTATTATAAGTATGAAACTGATGAGAGCAATAAGGACAGTAACTTATGAACATGCGACAAGGAGCAAGAAAACACTACAACACCCAGCACACATAACACATCACCTGATGCTGAAGACACACTAATAATCACAGGTTTGAGATACACTCAGTTATACTAACAGTTAAAGGAGTTATTTCCAAGTTTTTGCTATAGCTACATAGCCAACATTAATATTAAGACCTGTTTACTTACCAGTCTAAAGAAACATTACAAGTACAGCAAAATTTATTCCTTTACATACCAAGAACTCTCTCCAGAGATGGAAAGCAATGGCTATGTTAACTCTTGTTTTGCTTCAATTTCTATTACTTCTTCTCTTCTACTGAAGTTAGCATGCTTACCAGATAGCCTGGTCACTTTCCTACACTGAGTCACTGTAGCATCCAGGCTGCCCTGAAGAAGTAGTGCTGCTCAGAGGATATATTATCACTTCTTGTTATGTAGATGTGTTTGGCAGCTGAAGCTCTTGCCAAGACTATGCTAACATTGGCTATGTAGCAATACAAAACTCACAAATTGCTCCTTAAAGCCCCCCTCCTGCTCATATTCAAATTCTGATAAAGACAACAGAGAGACATAAAAAAAAAAGAATGATGCCAGATATGTCCTCTATTACAGTCCACATACTTGTCTTCCTTATCAAAACCTAGCACCTACAGTCATTGAGCACTTTATTAGGAACACCTGCTTATTTGTGCAATTATCCAAACAGCCAGTAATCGCCTCTCCACTGTCAACTCAGGGTACAACACAGTCTTGTGGCATCTGGCTGACCAATGGTGGAAATATGATCAGTCAGTCAGTCAGTCAGTCAGGGTCTTTTATGACCCACTGTTGCGGTCCAGCCAAAAATGGAAGAAATGAACATGAAATAATTTATTTTTTAGCAATGTCAACTTATTCCAAAATTTTAAATTGTGATCTATGAACATGAACTAATCCATTTTTATCTGTGTGAATTTGCACAACACTGCTGCCGGGTGATGTGACATGTAAACCTTACAAAAAGAGATTTGTAACAGATACAAACACTCAAAAGCTACCTGAGATGGAAGAACAGTCAAGATAAGTGTTTATATTAGGATTCATCTGGGTTGCAGTGAGCAATGAAAAAGCAGTCTACTGAGCGAACCAATGAAGGCTGAAGCATAACGCCTAACAGGCTGTTCCAGTATAGAATAATGGGCTTCTAGCACCCGTGGTGCCTAGACCTCTAATGATAAGAATAACATATCTCCCCCTCTCCCTGTCTCTCTAATTTTCAACTACATGAATAACAGGGAGAGACAGAGAGAGAAAAAAGAGCTGGGGAGAAACCTGCAGAGGTAATGTCTTGCCCTGCCCTCTGGTTTGGCTCTTTGCTCATCATGGCAGCGTATGAAGCCTACAAGACTCCAGTTGCCCTGCAGCCCATTTAAAGAGCATTAGAGGAGTGGGAAGTGTCAGAGTCAGCCCAGACTGGGTCAAACTCTACTGAGAGCGAGTGAGCCTTGCATGTGTGTGTATGTGTGTGTGTTTACGTGTGAGTGTGCGTGTGTGCACATGTGTGTGTGTGTGTGTGAGAAATCTGCAGCATCTCCTTTAGGTTACTTATTGTCAGAGACAATGGAGAGAAAGAAAGCAGAGAAAATGAGAGGCAGTTATATAGGACCTGAAAAAACCCAGTAATAATGAGAGGTGGTCTGGGTTAAATGCCAGCTTTTTGCTGCTTGTCATGTCATTATTATACTTCTTCACAGTGGTTTACTGAACAGCTGAGTGGGTAACCTATATTAGATATTTGAAGGGAAATCTAACTTCAAATATGTAAGATGTAGATAGATAAAAGCACTGCAAACCATGAAAATTAAAGAAACTTCAACACATATAGTTGCACACAGTTATTTAGATTGTTCTAGAGGTGATTTGAAGTTTCTATCTTTATCTGTTCATCAGTTTCTGTCACTACAATAAACTTCGACCAACTTGTCCACACTGTGACCTGAGAATAATTCAGTATTCAATTCAATTCAATTCAATTTTATTTGTATAGCGCCAAATCATAATATACATTATCTCAAGGCACTTTACAGGGTCAGGTCAAGACCTTTGTTATAGAGAAAAACCCAACAGTTCCCACAAAGAGCAAGTGCTTGGCGGCAGGAGGGAGGAAATACTCCCTTTTAACAGGAAGAAACCTCCAACAGAACCGGGCTCAGGGTGGGCGGCCGTCTGCCTCGACCGGTTGGGTTTAGGAGGAGATAAAAAAGGGGGAGTGGGGGGAGGAGATAGGAGAAAAAGAGAGAGAGAGAGACCAGGAAAAGCTGTATAGGTAATGGTGTTATCAATAATAATGACAGATAACAGTGGTTAATAGTGATGATGAGTAGTGGTGGATCTGGATCCTGCTGCTCCAGAGGCAGAGATTGCGCCCATTTAGTTTGGGTATACAAGCAACGAAGATTTTTAACCCTCTGAAGGTTCAGAGGACAACGCTCTATCTATTACTGGTTAGTGGTTTTGGATATGCCCTTCTTTTTATTTCTGCAGGTAACTGGCAATGGAACATGATTTTGGTAGTTTGTGAAATGTTAAACGAGCAGTGCTAGATTTAACAAAAAAGTTCAACCATTCTCAAGTTTTACTGTAATGCAAAACAGGCAGTAACGAGGCAAACCATGAGCAGCACCTACTGTATTTCTGCACATTTCCATTCCATCCAACATTTTGCCCCATTTTGTAAATATGAGTGTGTACGCAGATGTGATATACAATAATGTCACATGATTCCAATTATCAACATGTGGTGGTACCATGCCAAGATATGCAGCACTGTGCTGGAAAAGGCGGAGAAGAAGGAGACTACAAGCTAATAAGCATGCACGTAAACAGTGCTGGATTTAAAATGCTTACAAAATCAGCTTTGGAACATGTTTTATGTGGAGAGAAATTCACTTTCTTACATCTCTAGGAGACAGACTAAGATCCAATAACTCTGCAAACTCATATATAAAGTCTGTTGTATCATGACAATTATTAACATTAACAGGCACTAACAGTTGTGTAACTTAACCAAACTGCGGCAGCAAGTCTCTCCAAAGCTGACAGGCAGCATGAATGCAGAGTAATATCCAAAGGCTAACAAGCTCTGAGTGTGCTGTCTGACTGTGGTATGTGAACAAATCTAGAGAGGCCCAATGCTCCCAGTCACTCTCTTTGCCATCTTTTTGGCATTTCTTGGTGTAGTGGATGTTCAGCATGTAGTGGAAGTGTTGAAAGCAGTGTGTATGTATGAGAGCTGGTACCAGCATCAAATGAATTGGACTGAGTTTGTGTGGGTCTGTAGTATTGAACTTTGTCAACAGCAAACCACTGCTGGCACTGCTAAAAGCTAAACTTTGTTACACAGGATTCAAATGAGTTTTTAACACTTCATTTATATAGCTTGCAATTAGTTTAGTAGCATATAAAAGTGGAGTTGGCTGGAGAAGGTGAGAGCTGTTAGCGTGCAGGCATATGGCTCATATCTCCAGGAAGGAGTTTGTACCAGTGTAAACTTGATTCATATCAAACACACAAAAATAGCAGTAGAAAACGCTGATGGCAGCCAACAACAGAGAAAGACAAAGCACCACAAGACAGCACACAACAAGAAACCTCTTAGTCCAAAGCTTCATTATGTTACTGTTGGCATACCCATAAGTCATAAATGTTTATGTCAACTGACAAGGAATGCACTTATATTTATTTATATTTTATAAATTGCAAATATAGACTTATTTTAAGTTTCATGGGTCAGATTATTTTGAACTTTCCAGCAAGTTTTGGAAGCAGGATGATTACAATATGGCCTAACAGAAGTCATGGACTCACTCAGGAAGAATGTGTTGCACTTGACCTTCATTGTATTTTATATTCAACAAAGCCTCTATTGGGCATCCTCGAAAGGATTTTAAAGGAACAGAAAAGTGCTGGTACTCACTTTAAAGCACAGTTTGTCTCCCATATTTTACACTTTTCCAGTGTTTTATTGGAAGTGTTGGTATCCGTAATAAGTGGTTTTAACAACCAAAAACCATCTCAGTGTAGTTTTACATCTCCTGACTCAGGCTTCTAACAATAGGTCGGTGAGCCAATCAAAAGAGAGGCTCTGAACGTCTCTTCTGATTGGCTATTTTCTGAGTGATTAAATACAAATGTAGCAGATTTCAGGTAAACATTCAGAGAAGCCAAGTCCTGCAAGGTTGAATGGTGGGTCCAGTTGTGTTGGGCTTGGGGCATGGCTAAGAGAAGTGACTGCCATGTTGTGATATCACAAAGTTAGTGACGGCTTGTTTTAAGGCTCAGTTTCTGAAAACAGGCTGTGTGTATTTCTCTGTGTCTGAGCCCTTTGATACTTTCACAGTATCAATATAGAACCTATACCTGCTTTATAATCAAAAAAGACATGTACATCTCACTTCATACAACATGGGATGGATAGAATGATGCTTAAAGATACTGCTTCTCCTTGCAACCAACTGACCAACTATGAGAGAAGATAGCTGTATGCTCGAACTATCACGTTGGATGTTATCACAGTGTATTTTATTGCCCTGAGAAAGGCCTTAATCAAAGCACATTGAATTATTTGCGGTTTAAAAATCCTGTCTGTTGTTGAGTTTATAACCGAATATGTTAAATCACTCCCAGATGCAGAAATATAGAGTAATGCTGCAGAGGGACAGTCGACAATGTAACAGTGCAGTGTTTAATTAGTTCTTTAGAAGTGGCAAGTAATTTTTAGCTTCCATTATGGATTAATTTTCTGTCCTAAAAATGGCAGTAATATTTGGTCTGTCTGTTGCACTTATACACAGTCACACATAGTAATAGTAATGATGACAATTTGCTGCCAGTAATAAAGGTCCATCTGAAGCTTAAATCTCCCCCATGGCCCTCCCACTCCCCCCATCCCACATTTGGCTTAATCCATCACTGAATAAGTACCATAGCAGCTGACCTGTGGGAGATTTTAGATACCATGATTTCTCTGGGGGTAGGTATTGGGGGTTTTAAGGGTTGAATATGGCAGGTGGAGGTTAGTTATTAAAGATGTCACAAATGACTATAAAGTCATGTAGAAACAAAGAGCAAGAAGAGGTTGAGTGGAAAAGATTTGGGGAAATTAAAATAATAGCTGATTATGTGATATCAGAGAGAACTGTTGCCTTTACTCTTAGAGTTGGTTCATTTGGAGAACTCTATTAGCTGTAAAGCAGATCATCAAAGGTAATTAAATGGAGGAGTGAGAGGATTAGAACTAACTTTAAAGTTTTGATTCTCAACTTCCTTTGTGTGGATAATGATTTGCTTCATCAAGCAGCTCCACATTAACATACACAACTTTCAGGTAGATTTCAGGTAGATACATTTTCCTTTAAAGGTTTCATGTTGCATAAAGTGAGACTTCCATGCCTCTTTTGATTATAAAGCAGGTCGAGGTTCTATATTAATACTGTGAAAGTATCAAAGCGCTCAGTCCACAGAGAAATGTACAGTCTGTATTCAGAAACTAAGCCTTAAAACAAGCTGTCTGGACCCCCGTAACTATGGTCATGCCCCAAGCCCGGCCACCTGGACCAGAGAGACATTGTGTCCTTGTGAACCTTAAAGGTCCAATATAGTAAAAGGTAAATTTTTGTGTTTTTTGATTATAAAGCAGGTCTGGGGTGTTTCTCCGTATTAATACTGTGAAAGTGTCAAAGCGCTTGGTCCACAGAGAAATGTACACAGCCTGTATTCAGAAATTGAGCCTTAAAAAGAACTGTCAGGACTTCTGATGATGATGTTACCGACAGTCATTTATAATGTAATTGACTCAGCAACTGTTCCTTTGTTATGTCACAGCTAAACAGTCACTGCTCTCAGCCATGCCCCAACATGTTCCATCTGGACCCAGTGTCCAGCCTTGCAGGATTTGGTTCCTCTGAGTGTTTACCTGAAATCTTTTCAGCTCCAGAGAGAAGACTGAAAGAGGAGATGTGAAACTACAATGAGATGGTTTTCGGTTCTTAAAACCACAAATATATCTTCTTATGGATATCATCTAAAACACAGGAAAACTGTAAATCTATCGGACCTTTAAGCTCTTTAAAAACCAGAGCTATGTGTTTAATAATACACAGAGTTTTTGTATTTTAATTGTATTCATTCACAGCTTGCACAGCTTATATGGTAAATACACAAGTATCCTGTTTGCAGTAGCTGTTTAACCAGTAAAGAATGGAATTCAGTTTTCAGCTATGAAATGGATTCAAAACAATGAGACATTAGGTACCTCAGGTACTTTTTGCAAGATTCAGACCTACAACTCCTTATTCTTCACCTTACTGCCCAATATTTTCCATTGGGTGTTTGGTAGATTGTTTTTTAGCCTACCTTCAACAGCCACCCATGACATTGGTTTCTATTATGGGGGTTTAATCGTATCTTTATTACTACTACTACTATATACACTGTAGTTATGCGAGGCTAGAGTGAATTAATCTGATTAAAGGGAGAGTATCCACCCATAAGTGAATGTGCCTGTAAGGTGGCAGTGATAATGTCATTGGTTTGCCCCATACCTGGTGCTGACCTGTTTGTTGGGGAGTTTTGAGCAGGTTACTTCACAGTAAAAAGAGAATGAGAGTAAAAGACAGAGAGCAGACGTTTCAGGAGTGCACAGAAGCAGCACACACATAGCTAGTTTTAATGTTGTGGCTGATAGGTGTATTTTTTGACTTAGTCAAGCCATAAAGCCATAGAAAAAAATTGAAGATACAAAATAAGTTTCAAATCACTTTACTGATAAGTCAAGTGATTTAAATGTTGTGGCTGAGTGCAGACATAGAACAGGGACTATTTGAGAGTATGGGAAGGGTTTAGAGGGAAAGCATCACAAATTCTGAAGGTGAAATCAAGAAATATCAAATAGTCTCCTCCTCTTTTACCCCACCCAAGGTCATGGATGTCATGTTTGATGACCAGCTCTCCTTCTCACGGTCATGCCGCATTGCACTATAGAACAGGCCTGATTCAAGCCTGTTGCACCTGGACTCAGTATGCTACCCAGCTCTTGGGCCTTGACTACTGCGATATCCCTCTGGCAGGCATCCCTTCATGCACAGTGGAACCCTTACAGATGGTCTAGAATAAGGCAGCCCATCTGCTCTTTGAGATCGCATGTTACTCCACTATTCATCGACCTACACTGGCTACTCAAGGCCACCCGAATCGAATTCAAGTCACTAATGCTGCCTTCAGAGTGACTCCTGGGTCTGCACCTTCTACTTAAACTCCATCATTCAACCTTATGCTCCATCTCCTCCAGTGTGTTCCTCTAATAAATGTGGTCTGTCATCACCATCCCTGCACACACGACAGTCTATCAAAGCAAGGGTGTCCCTCTCTATCTTCAAGAATCTCATGAATACTCCTTTCTTCAGAGAGCACCTCCTCTCCTAACACCTCTAACACCCTAAACTTACATTTTCTATAATTTTTAATCAGTGTGCGATCAACTTGCACAGACTTGAAACTAGCTTGCGATGTGTTTTCTGTTATTACTGTTATTAAGATATGAGGGCTAGCTGCTACACTGATAAGCTCTGTTGTGGGAAAATCAAACCCAGTGTTGTACTTATTTATTGTATAAACAGTGTACAACAGTGGGTAGCCTGCTTCAATGCCAATACCAGCAATGGTGGTGTTAGTTTGAATTTTAATTAAGGAAGGAGATATTGTCTTGCATTGATTATTATAGAGAAGGATTTATGTACAATGTGAAGTGCGCACAGCCTGGGTACAAGACACATCCAGAGCACCTGTGAGTAACACTGTAGACAGAGGGCGCTCAGTCATTCATGTCTGTGACAGATCCCCTTAAAAGT
Source organism: Trachinotus anak (assembly GCF_046630095.1). Classification (NCBI taxonomy): domain Eukaryota; kingdom Metazoa; phylum Chordata; class Actinopteri; order Carangiformes; family Carangidae; genus Trachinotus; species Trachinotus anak. Next base: position 13,394,519 of record NW_027273870.1, on the reverse strand, counting down.
CCTTGTGAAAAACTGAAGCAGTCTCCTTCAGTTACTCTCAAAATGTCACAGGAACAAACTCAGCATGACTCCTTCAAAGGGAACCGTGGTGTATACCTGAAGTCCATCCCCTCAGGTTTGCTAAATGCATGTCAGACATGTTCTTTCTTTTAGTGCTCAACCTGAATTGTCACGATTACTACTAAACTTTTCTGGGCCCAGTCTACAACGGTTTTGTAACCCATTTCAAGAGCAAGTGGTAGTTTGGGTTACTTTACATGGGCTTGTGTGAGATACTTATCTACCGCATAGTCAGTGTCTTACCTGCAGTAGATTTGGATCAACACGCTGTTGATCAACACGCTGCTGATAAAGGGAGCTTTTCAGAATTGTGTTGCAATTTTCAATTTTTTTCTTAACTCCAAACTTCCAACCTTCAATTTTATTTTCACCATTTTTTTTTTAAATTATGCAATTCGACCCAAAGAGCTATTTTGGCTGTTTTTTGTCAGCTTTTTTATTTCGCATCATAGTCACTTAAGGTCAACTTAACATTTGCTTTAAACTACATACACAATCTCCAGACCATTGATAGCTATACAGTAATAATTTTAAACATTCTTTTCTTTTCTTTTTTCTTTTTTTTGACAGTACAGTTCAGAATCAGATTTATATGACACTTTGTTAATATACACCTTAAAACATGGGAGTGAGATTCTCCACCAGTCAGGGGGATGTGACAGAAACACATTAAAAACACAGACACGTAGCAAAAACATAAACACCTGGTTGGTCTGCTTCTCATTTCTGACTCAGGCCTTCTACATGGATAACCCAGCCGATAAACAGCCTTATGGTAACAGTGTATTAGTTTTATTGGAACTGTTTTTTTGCCACCTCACTTTATCAGTTTGAATACAGATATACATCACACACACAAAGTGCAGACTTTTTAAATATTGCGGAAATGACGCTCAGATAGACAGACGTGCTGAGCCAGGCAGCCAGGCAGACATAATGTGAACGTCTCCATAGAAATGCTTTTGTCAATGATCACTTATTACTGTTTCTCCCGAGAGAAATTAACCAGAGTCATTACACAGTGCTCAGACACACGGAGAGTGAGAAAGAAAGGAATCATGTTGATTATAAGGAGCAAATCATTCTTACTCCATATGACTCCATTATGTCTCTGTCATGTGATGTGACCTCATGGGATATCTAGTCTCTGGAGTCTTTGGCACTATTCACACCTGGCAATAACAGGCATTTCAGGTGATCAGATCAGAAGTGGGCAGCTCAAAGTTCAGCAGTGAACACATCCAAGACTTATTGAGACATAATGAAACCCGATAGCCCACCCCACATTCAGAGGTGGTCTGGGCCGTATATAGCCATAATCCTTCAGCAGTGTCCACTCTATATGAATGTGTCCTGTCTGTCATGTTAAAGTGCAACAACAGGCAAAATGGACTCTCATGGATGGAGTACACACTATACACAATGTCTGAACATTTCAAAAAGCCCACAGAGATATATTACAAGAGTGCCAAACATCTTGAGCAATTTGGTTTGCCATGACACCAAGGAATAGACTGGGGCAGTCGAAAAGTCAAAATAATCTCCTTTCCTCACCACTTTTCCTTGACCTCGATGGAGAACGTCATGAGATCAAGGGAAGATGCAAGGGAGAATTCATAAGGACCTAGGAAAAGACAACAAGGATGCGGAGATAATCTGACTGAACTGTCACTAGGCTTTTTTTTGTACCAACTTTTTTGGATAGGAAACACTGAAGCTCCTTTACTTATCATTAAGAGAATTCAAACACCTCTGATCATGGCTGCTGCTTAGATACTTCCAGGTCACTTCACTCAGGAACCTTCCTAAGCAAAATAGACTTTTCAACCGCAGCACCAGTCTTAATTTCTTCTTCTTTCTTCTTTTGTCTGTTAATTTATGGCAGATGAGGCACAGGAACTGCATTGCTAATTGCCAACTAAAGAATAACACATTTAATCTTCACAAATGAAAATGAGGCACATGCAGGGAAGTGAGAGCCAATCACAAGTGATCATTCGAGACACATGTCACAGACACAGACAGAGGAGGAGGGGGAGGCGGAGGTCTGCATTAAATTATTATCATTGAATATAAGTGTTTGTAGGTGCTTCAGCTGGAATGTATGTTCACTTCAGATAAACATACACTCTATATATTTATATAGAGTGTATGTTCTCTAAAGCTGAAGGGCCTTGAAGAGTGCATGAGCTGTTTCAGTGGAAGAGAGTTTTTGAAGCAAGCTTCTGTTTTTTCTGAATGAATGATGGAACTTGTCATTTAATCAAGGTAACAACATCACACACAGGGACCAAGTATCAGATCGTCAATGTGATAGGTAACTTCTTATGTACTAAAGATTATGTTGGATGAATCTGCTGTTTTAAAATTTTACAACAAATGTGATTTCCCACATTTCACCTTTGGTGAAAGTGGCCTCCATACACCCTCCCTCAAGTGTGACTGCCCTGTGTGTATGTGCCTCTAGGTGGCAGTATTATCACAACCACAACAGGACAAGAGGTCCTGCTGCAGTCTGCACTCTTGCTCTGTGTTGGTCTCTGCTGAGGAGGAGGAGCTTTTCCCTGGAAAGTTTTATTCTCTCATCACAGAATCATCATCTTTTGGGTTTTTTTTTTTTGTTTTTTTTTTGTTTTTTTTTGTACCAAAATATCAGCCTTCAAAAACCAATATGAGCATTTTTGGAGATTACAACACAGAATATAACATGCAACTGTAACTTAGCTGAAGCAAGCTGGATTTTTCATTATCATCTCATCATTCTCACAGAAACTGATGGAGCTTATTTGGCTGGTAGTAGGATTAATTATTTAATAAGGATGTGTGTTTGTGTGTGAGCATGCTAGAGATTTTTAAAAGCAGCCACTGCTTGTATTAGACTACAGAAAGCAAATTCACTCAAATTCACTCAAACTGAAAAATTATTATTTTGTTATCAGTAGTTATTTATTTTTTTACTCTTTACCTGTTTCCAGTTAGGACCAGGTGATGTTGACCCCGAGTTTAATCACTATGCTCAGACAGTTTTATTGTAAAATTCTTTTAGAAATGTTGGCACTACCAGCATCAGCTCAGCACTGTTGTTTTGACTCAGGTAGGACTGATATGACCTTTTAAAGGCCCCTGGGTGATTGCTTTACATTTTACATATCATCTATTCTGTGATTCTTACCTGTTTGATTTTAAGAGTATAAAAAGCCTCTAAAACTAAATGCCTGATAAACTGTGGCTCAGGAGGTGGAGCAGGGCATGCGCTAATTGGAAGGTCGGTATCATCAGTGTGTGTGTGTGTGTATGTGTGTGTGTGTGTGTGTGTGTGTGTGTGTAGTAGGAAAAGCACTATATGTGTAGGAAAAAAGTGCTGTATAAACGTCTGTGTGAATGAGGTTTGTGATCTAAAGCGTGTATAGAACATTGAAGCTGGACCTAACTGGTGAGCTACATCCAATATGGATGTAATTCCTGGGACACCGGGTTGGAAAAAGGGACATACCAACAGCATGAGGCAGGCTTCCCTGCAGAATGTGGAGTAAAAACCTCACACACAACCACATGGGAATGATTTCTTTTTCTTCCTTTTTTTCCCTCACTCTAACATTTGATATAAAAATAATAAGGATGAAATGACTACCTGTGCTCAGGTCAGGCAGGAACCTCCATCATATCAGAAACGGTCAACACAGACTGGATCCAAACAGATTTTTTTCATCAAAGGCCAATATCAGCCCCAAGCTTCAGCCTAACGCAACTTTAAGTCCTTTGCTCCCTCTCAGAGACCTCTCTCAGCAGGGAGGGACAGGGGCTTTCTTCCTAGGTGGCATTTCTTGGACAGAGATTTTTATTTGATGGCCATTCCAGTCGGGTAAAGACTTGTAGGAAGGGGTCCACCATACACCTTGACTTGTTTCCTTGTTTAAGCTCAAACCCAGACAACCACAGGGATTAAATGTCTGTCATTATAACCTTGTCCTGCTCTGAGGGACTCTCTCTCACACATGTACACACACAAACACACACACAGACACACACACACACACACACAAATACACTATATACTCAACTTCTGCAAATACAAAGTGTTTCCTAAAACTCATGCAGTGCTTCCACAATGTGGCTGACTAGAGGTGGCAGTGTGTGTGTGTGTGTGTGTGTGTGTGTGTGTGTGTGTGTGTGTGTGTGTGTGTGTGTGTGTGTGTGTGTGTGTGCCTGGCTCACACCCGGCACGCCTGCAACTGTTTAGCAGAGTGGAACTGAGAACAGGGCACTACTCCTGCCTCTGTCCATAGTTTTGATGCTTGTAGAGCAGTGGGAGTGAAGGGGCTCGCTCCACACCATTACACCAGGGTTGGGGTGAGGGGAGTAGGGGTAAGTTCCCTTGACTGTGCCCCTTGTCTCTGTACGAACTGTATCCCCCTCCCACGCCCACCCCCACCCTCCCAACTCCCACTCCCCTGTTAGGACATCCAGGAGGTAGCTAAGGGGCCCATCCACTGAGCTGTCACCTGCCAACGGGAGGTCCTTAGTGGGAAGAGAAGAGTTTGGAAGACTGGAATTACAGTAGCAGATGGGGAAGGGGGGGGGGGGTTGGAGGAGGAGGAGGAGGGGGAAATGTCAATTGCTAAATCTCACGCTTATGTATCCTCTTATTTTTCTTCTATTAAGCAGGTGTTGGAGCAATTAGAAGAAGCAGTGGTCAACTGCCAGTTCTTTACATGATTGGAATTGATCCACCAATGTTTTGTTCATGTAATTTCTGTGTCTAAAGTAAACAGCCAGTAACAGCGCATCAAATTTTTGTTTATTTTGCCCGATAAGCTAAGGTCCTCTTGCTGTCAACCTGTCACACTGATCTGAGTTGATACATACCACCCAATGTTGGCAAAATTGTATATATCTATCTCGCTATATATTTTAACTTTCTTTTTTATAATATATACTTATATTGTTGTATTTTATGTCATAGGTTTTTTTTAAATGATAAATAGGTCCCTGCCCCCACTCTGACCGTTGTAAGATGAAAAAGTCCAATTTAAAACAGAGAAAAGCAGCAAATCTGCAAATTTGGGAAATTGCCACCACCGACAAATGAGTGTATGATTTTAATAACTAAGTAAATTACTTCATCAATTATCAAAATTGGCATTTCAGTCATTTAATTTTCTTTTTATTAACTGGCTACTGACAGACTTGGGTAAATTAAATGCTGATGAGAAAGTGCCTCTTCCACATACAGTATATTTGTTCAGTTCTTTATAATGCATTGCAAATTATAACTAAATCCTAAAGAGCGAGTTCCCTTATGTTGTGTTCCATGTTAGTGTTTACTCTGTCTTGTCCTCTGTCAGTACCTCCAGTCATCTTGACTGGAGGTACTTGACAGGTCTGTGAGAGGATTGATGAGCACCCTGATTCTGCTGCAGGATATCCAGATAACAAATGACAAGCAACAAAAACGATCAGCTGCCACAGATACAGCCAGGTGGTTGCACCTTTCAAAATGCAGTCCGGATTGAGAAAAAGGATGAAAGAAATTTGTTTCATGTTAATTCATCCTCATGTAACATCCTTCTGCTCAGCATGGGGTTCAGTTCAATTCAGTGTGCCATTATTAAAGAGAAAGCTAAAGATCATAAACTGTGGACATACTACAGGCTTAAGAATTAGAAGAATGTTTGTTGATTCAAGATGCTGGTGTGGTTCTCTCCTACTGTGGTAAGTATTTCAGCTAAACTGATTCTTATAAAAACATCAGAGATCAAATTAGGAAACATGACACAGACTCACAACTCTTGCTAAAATTTAGGCCAGCTGAAAACATACACTATGACCTGCTGCAATGTCAGAATTCTCCACTAAAGTGAAAACTAATGTTAAACTAATTTACACTTTTTACTCTCTGGCAATATGTAGCACTTTCTGTGATAAATAAATAAAATAATTCAAATATATATATTTTATTTCTATTATTAGAAGTCATGATATACAGTGCTTTTGTCTTGTGAAGTAATAAGAACAGACTAAGTGTATCCTATTTTGCTAGTTATTTAATTTAATATGAAAATATGTTCATATTTAAACCTAAATGAGTCTATAACCCAGTTGAGGCTTGAGACCCAGTTGAGAGATGAGAATAATAATAATTATATTAATAGTTCATATTTGTATTTATTATTATTTTTTGTCATGTATACAGCCTTGTTTCCTTAGACCCTGGACACAGATATGAAAAAAAAAATCTAATTTTAAAAAAGAGAGAAACCTCAGGAAGAATGACAGAAGAGGATCCGTCCTCTCCAGTGAGTGAATACTGAGTATCACGAGTTGTTAAGTGTAAGTGTAATGAAGAATTATGAACAAGACTGGTATTCACCACAGATGAATCACACTCAAGTGCTCCAGGTTTTATTTGAAACAGTAGCCCTCTGAGAGTAGCGTGCATGTTGTTCTTCCTCCAGCTCACAGTGAGCTGTAAAGTGCTCAGACTGTGTGTGTGTGTGTGTGTGTGTGTGTGTGTGTCTGTGTTGCCACAATGTATGCTGGAGCAGCCTCTATCCTCACATGACCCTGAAGAGGCAAGAAATCAATAATCTGTTGATAAGATTGGAATAATTAAAAAATAATAATGAAATGTTCACTGTTATTTCCACCTGATTATAATTGTCTTTAAATACCACAGAACTGCACTGATTCCCTTAAAATATAAAAAAAAATCAATTTCTACCAGCTGCACACACACACACACACACACACACACACAGACACACACACAGAGCACAGTTGGTAGGATTGCAGTACCTTCATTGCTTCAACCATTATTTCATTCATTTCATTTTGATTTTATTAACTTAGTTTAATTTTATAACAAACTGAATTAATTACCAACTTTTACTAGAATTTAGTAAATTTAAATTATTACCAGCAGTACATGTTCTTATTTGTAGGCATTAACTTGTATATTACTAATAAAACAGAGGACCTTCATTAAAAAAACAAACAAACAAAAAAAACAAAAACAAAGTGGAAAACAATTAATGTCAATTCATTGTCAAAGTGTCACTTAAATTATTTATTTATCTATTTATTTTTTACTTTAAACTAGTTCTAAAGCAGATAACCATTAGTGTTTCAACATTATTCATACATTGACAAACTTAACCAACCAGGCAGTTAACCAACCTAAGAAATAAAATGCAATGAGTTTGGTGTAATTAACCTTTTTGTGATGTAAAATAAAACAAAAATCCCTAGATCTAAACAATAAATTTACATGTTTGAAACAATTTGGTTTTTAGGCTTTTTATATGAACTTCATAGCAGATATTTGTAGGGGACGGTTGGAATGTGTAGACACTTGTATATGTGAATAAAAATGTATGCCCCAGTGAATACACTTAATTGAAATTTTATAATAATTAATAAACTGAATAATGAGCATTTAATTTTGACCTTTATTTTTTTTGTTGCCATAACCTTCTTCCCGTTACCAATTATTTTGCAGTTTTATTTCCAGCCATATACACATGCAGATATATTTCTTTTGTCTCTGCTCTGTGTTTACCTCCTGTCTTCTTTTCTTTCATGTCTCCTACAACATCTCTTTCATCCGCTCTTCCTAATGGGAGGCAGTAATGGGAGGGTTGGGTGTTGCTGTGGTGGTTTCTCAGCATGTCTTCCATAGTGTGTGGATCAGTAGATGGTGCTAGAGAGCTGCTGTGGGTAGGATGGTCTCTGCTATACTGTACAACAAAAACATACGCACATGCAGTGTCATATTATGCACTCATATGTACTTCAGAGACATATATATGCACTGTGCGAAGCTTAAGAGAGTGTGTGTGTTATGAGAGTGTCACTGTTTATTTATGAGCCTGTGTATGTGTGAGTGTGTGAAGTGAAACAGCTCTTCAACATGTGTCACTGATAGCAAGACACAGAATGAGTTAGGAGTTTGCACACTGGCTTCATAAAGCTGCATTCTATGTTGTTCTCTCCTCTCTCCAGCACAGTTTCCAGTCACTGAATCATCATCAACATCATCATCATCATCCTCTGACATAAAAACAGGTTTTCTCAGAGCATCCAACAATCGCCTTTCTATTGCTTTATCACATATTCTATTACAGTGAAAACAAGTAAAGAAGTAAAATTTCTGCTTCCCTGTTTCCTGTATTTAGAATGAAAGAAATTCCACAAAACTCTTCCACTGAGAGACGAGTGACCTCACCTGACTCCTGCTCTCTCTCCACAGCTCTCCTCCCCTGCTGCTGCTTCCATCTTTCAATCAGTCACCTCTGAAGTGAAGGAGTGGAAAACAGCAAATAGTAAGTCAATTTGATTTTATTCATCCCCTTTTTCTTCACTCTGCCTCTTCTTTCCATCCTTCCACCCTTGCTTTATATCTTTCCTCTCCTTCACCTTTTCTCTGCCCTTCCTTTTCCTTCTCTGTAATTTTTTATTCCTTTCTCCTTTTCACACTTCCCCTCCTTCCTTCCTTCATCCATAATTCCTCTCTTCCATTTTCTTCTTTTCCTCTTCTCATACATTCTCTACTTCCCTTATTCCACATTTACTTGTTTTACTAATTTCTAACTCCATCCTACCTTTCTATCCTTCCTTCATTTTGTCCTTTACTTCTCCCTTCTTTCCTTCTTTCCTTCTTTCCTCCCTTCATTCTTTTTCCACCTTCTCTGTTTTTCATTTCTTGATTCCTTCATCTCCTTTCTTTCTCCCTTCCATCATTCACACCTCCCTCTTCTTTTTTTTCCCCCTGCATCACGCTGCTATCCCATAATCCAAATCTCCACAGAGGGGTCCGGCTCCCCACTTGCTGTACCCGCCCTCCTATTGACAGTATCAAGGAGTGTGTGTGTGTGTGTGTGTGTGTGAGAGAGAGAGAGAGAGAGAGAGAGAGAGACAGAGAGAGAGACACTGTGTGAGTTTCTGAGCCAGTGTGTGTATTCATGTCCAAGCTTCCAGCAGTGGATTGCACTGTTGTTTTGTAAGAGACAATGTCATGACTACTACCCTCTGAGTGTGTGTGTGTGTGAGTCATCCACAAAATACACTTTATGTGTGTGTAAGGATGGGGATTGAGCTTGTGTGTGTGTGTGTGTGTGTGTGTGTACAGGCATCTGTAAAGACAGTCTAGCACAGTTATGTACATGCACACGTTACATTACATTATAGTTATCCTTTACCATGACATTTTGCTGTTTACACTGATTTGTAAAAGTGACTTAATTCAAGATTATTTTAAGTTCAAGTTTACGTTTAAGCCTAAATTTGAGTTAAAGTTTAATAAGGTTCAAGTTTGCTTTTAATACGTAGTTGAAAAAAAATGTCTAACAAGGACACACAACTACACATAATATGATAGGGAATAGGGCCTACATAAATAAACATTTAGAACCAATAGTAAGATGTGATAATTGAGAGTTTTTGTGACAGTGTGCGTCAGATCAGACGTGAAACATGAACGTGTGAAAAGGCGGAAAAAGCAGAAGGAGTCGTTTCTTATCAGGTGATTTACATTGTAGATGGAAGCAGAGACTTACAACTGCCATCAACATCTAAACACACATATCTGAATTTTAACATCATCACAGTTCTCTGGGTCTGTGTCCAACTGTGCTGTAATGAGTTTGTGTTTATTTGAGTTTGTGTGACATGTGTGGACTAGATAGTGTCCTCAGATATAAGTGCCCACATCACAAGTACTGTACACTCTTTCTGCAAACAATCTCATTACAATTATGTCAATTACATGCACACACAAAATTAGATGAAAAAAACATGATGAAAAAAATCATCCAAACATGCACACATGCAGCAGTTGTTAAGGATGTGTCCATGTGTGCACTGTTGTGCTTTGTTATACTTTGTGTGTGTATGTGTGTGTGTGAAGATCATTGGGGAGACACATAGAGGGAGGGAGTCAAGAAACTGTGTGTGTGTGTGTGTAGCAGTCACCCCAGGGTGAGGGGATTAAGTGTGAGCCAATGCAGTAAAGGTTAGCGCTTGGTCTCTCGCTGAGGCCTCTATCACACACACAAATCTGTGAAAAGACGGAGGAGGAGAGAGGGGAGAGGGAGAGAGAGAGCGAGATGACATTATTATGGGCCCAGAGTGCCGCTACCCGAGGGGACAGTTTCCACAAAGCTCATCAAGTCACCACGGAAAACTGATAAAATCACCACAAACTCTCAAAACAGAAAGAAAATGAACTAAACTGTAGATGAAAAGTATTAAGGGAAACTTTCCTAAACATAAGCCATGCATTGGAGTTTCGCCCTTTTTTTTCCTTCATTTAATTGTGGAGTATGTTTTTGGTTTTGTCGAGTTCATCTTGCATGGAGGACATTTTAGGATATTTTTGCTCCTGTTCTGAGATCTCTCAAAATGGCGGATTGGAGGACGGCAACAAGATCAACCAAGGAGGTATGAGTGTGTTTCTGCAGCATCGTGTGTGTGTGTGTGTGTGTGTGTGTGTGTGTGTGTGTGAGTGTGGTTGTGTCACATAATAATCTGTGCATAGTTGCAAACAGAGTGTTGTAGTCGTTTTCTTTAGTCACTGCGTGGGATAACTGTCAGATTTGTGATATTTATATCAACTATTCTGGTGTGCTGTGCAATCTTTTCACTCATTTTTGTTAAATCAGGCTACAATACTGAAAACAGTGCTGAAATTCTGCCATAGGTCATGTGCTTTTGAAATTTCATCTTCTGTGTAAAAATATATTTTGAAGTTGGGAAAAGCCCCTGTTCAAATATTATCCCCACTTTTAGAATCATTTTGTGTTGGTGGAATGAGTCAAACAGAATAAATCAGTGTAAAATACCTGGAATGTCGAGAAAATGAAAGGCACAAATATTAAATACAACCTCAATGACACAGATGTTAAAAATCAATTCAACTCACAAGTACTGAAGTGCAAAATACAATATAACACCAGTCTGAGCTCAGACAGTTGTAACCACTTCTTGTTCAGTGGGCACTAAGCGCTCTTACACCTCAAGTGTCACTGATGTCTTTATCTGCTCTACAACACTTTTGCTGAAAGACAAATTGTTCACAAAGCACAACTGTCTAATAAGCAGTCTCTCTCCACTCACTCTCTATGTATTACTTTGTATTTTCTCACTTTATTCCTAGTATTCTCGTGTCTTATCTGCATCAGTGTCTCATGATGAATTGACATTATTATGACAGGTGTCTGTGATGCTCAACCTACTCTTGACTTACACTGTGTTGATTTCTACTAAGGCAACAGAGCAGTAGTGCACCCACTTCTTCAGTTACACTGTTCGACTAAACTGAGAAAACAAAGTTCAAGGAGCCGTAAGTGCAGATGTTTGTGACTGATATGTATGGTGGCCCTGAGAGCTCAACACACGCAAACAGAAAAAACAAACAGATTCAGAAAACATCAGTTCATCAATGACAACACGTCAACATGCGCAAATAGTCACAACAAGGCACACAAAACAGTGATGAACCCAGCTGGGATGCATTATAATAATACATTAACGAGCACAAATCATTGAAAAAGTGCGTGTCAGTCTGGTTTGGATTGTGTCTGGTTGTGTAAGTATTTTCACTGTGCGTGTTGTTGAATTGATGAAGCGATGCTTTCTGATTTGAATTTGATGTGCTTTGTCTGTTTTCATGTGTTTTCTTAAGTTGCAGTGCATTGTGCTCTCAGGGCCACAATATACTGTACTGTATATGCATTATAAACCATTAGTCAAAATGTAAACTGTCACTAGCTCACATTTAAAATTCTAAATCTTGGCGTGCACCAGCACTTTTACCATTACTTGCTGCTTTGGGACTGGAAAGTAGAACCATGACCTATTTTTTTCTGACTGTGTTGCATTGCAGCGATGTGGCAAGCCAATCACAGTCCACCCTGTAACAAAATGGTGTTTTTTTTTTTGGTTTTTTTTCATGATTATTGACTTTGATGTGTGCTATCAGGACACATTTCAGCTGCAAATGCTGGACTGTTAGATCCTGTCCAGCAATTTAGAAACAGGTTTCATAATGGTCATCGACTTTACTCTCTGATTTTCAGTGTATAAAAGTGAAAAAACATATTTTTAATTCATGGAGAATTCTAGAAATCTGGAGTTTTACACTATAATTGACTGATTCAACCCTGAACTTGACCTGCTTGCTCACATTCAATATGTGGCTCTTTGACTTGCCAAGTACTGTGCATTCATAAACTTTAAATAAGATTTCACTGTTGTAAAAGCTTGTGAAAGTACAGTTGACCAGTTATTGGAAACTAAAACTCCCTGTGAAGGAGTATAAAGTGGATGAGTGGCTACATAAGGAAGGATGAATTAGGTTTAATTGCAGGTCTTAAAGAGAGTTGAAAACACAAACAAAAACTAACAAAACCACACAAAATTTACACAGAGATAAACCTGCAGACATGTAGCTGGCTATGCAAAACCTCTTTGACCTTTTACTAAAGGACACACGCCTTCTAAGTTTCAGAATAATATGTTTCCTTATGTAAGAAAGCTGAACTCTTGTGAAAAGTGTTTTGCAATGGGTCAATCCTGTATGAACTCTAAATAAGTTGCTATGGTGACAGAACTGCAGACTGAATGTGAAACATTATAACAAGCAATTACAAAGGTAGGACCAGACTGGAACAGAACAGACCTCAAGTTATGAAAGCTCCCATACTGTATGAAGGTAGATGTTCGTGTGTTTTTTTTATTATTATAAAGCAGCTCTAGGTTCTATATTAATACTGTAAAAGTGCTCAGGCAACAGAGAAATGCACACAGTCTGTATTAAGAAACTGAGCCTTAAAACAAATCGTTAGGACTTCTGATGATGATGTCACCATCAGTCAATTATAGTGTAATTGACTCCAAGCAACACTCCAAGCCCAGCGCACCTGTAACTTTGCACAATTAAAGTCACAACTAACCTGGACCACCTGGACCTCATGCCCAGCTTTGCAGGATTTGGTTTCTCTGAGTGTTCACCTGAAATCTTTTTAGCTCCAGAGAAAAGCCTGAGAGAGGAGATGTAAAACTACACTGAGATGATTTTTGCCTCTTAAAACCACAAATATATATTCTTATGGATATCAACACTTCAAATAAAACACAGGATTTTAAAAAAAAATATAGAATCTTTTATACAACACATTAACAAAAAAGAAGAAGCCAGACTGGAGTAAGGGGGAGAAAAAGAGCTTTCATGATGATGATCCATCATGCATATTGTACAACCATTTTTCTTCTCTTAAAGGATATGATATTTGTAATGAAAAAGAAAGAAGACTAGGATCCATTCATCTTCTCCTGCTTATCTGAGGTTGGGTCGCAGTGGCAGTAGTTCAGACGTCCCTCTCCCAAGAAACATTTTCCAGCTCTTCCTGGGGGATCCCGAGTTGTTCCCAGGTCAGATGAAGCAGTTCATGACAGCTGAACAAAATTTATATCAAGCTTTTGATTTAACATTTTTGCTTTTTGAATGACACCAGTACCTTTAGGTGACTAAAGCAATCATTATTTACCTTTCAGTATTAAACACCAATCATACAGACAGCGCATTGACCAAATGGATGTTCAAGCAACTTGGTGCTCAAATATAGCTGTGTGTGTATGTGCATGTGTGTGTGTGTGCGTCCACCTTCCCACATATCCTTGACCACTGTGTAAGTGAGCCAGCGGGGGAGTTTCTGAAAGCCAAAAGGCCACTTGGCTCCACACATTCAATTCCCTCTTCATTAGCAGTCACATTACTTTAGATTAGCAGAAAGTGGACATTTACAGGCAATGCTGACGCCTGTAATTAAAATTAATTTAAAAAGAAAGACACAAAGAGAAGTAATTACTCCAAGTGTTAAAGGTTTTCGCCCCGGCAGCTTCTCTTATCGTTTTATTGCTCTGTTCTTACCGAAGGAAATAAAAATGCAAAAGAGAGAGTGGACTTAGTGAGGAGAGAAATTAAGCGCTAGCGGTCGCTCATTAATGACTTCACCTGATTATTGGGAATGGGAAGTCGCCCGTAAAGGTTGAGTAGTTTACAATGAATTTTTTTTTAATTAGAGTGGATTTGCTCTGATTGAAATGAAATATAAATGGCTTCTTAAATAGCTTATCGCAACCTCTTTGACTTGCCAAGCTCCTTCCGCTGGCTGAAAAGTTTTCTGTGGCAAACAAGGAGGTGGTTATTCCTGGAAAAAAAAAAAAAAGAATTTTCCAAAAATATCCACAACTATATTTTTATTGTTGTCAGCAAATCCCATTTGTTCCTACTGAACAAATGTTAAATGACAGGTCACAAATATATAGTTAAATAAATAACTAAAAGCTTAGGAATTTCCAACTGCAGGTCACTGTGGCTTGAAGCAAAATATTACTTAAACAGAAAAATAAATGTTTTTCAGTGCTATTGTGAGTATTGGATACACACACAATACTTGTTTGTAGGTTCACTTCACTCTTGGTTTCGTTTTTGTTGTTAATAAGAAAAACATAGAACATCCCCCAACTTCTCCTTTAAATGCTGCTACTGAGTGGGACATGAATGCAATCCACATTCATATATAGTTCACATTGTAACCTGAAGGAACCTGGGATCAAGCAGGAGGTTGACGCTACTTCACTGGTCAACCAGGTGCTCATGCTACAAAGAACCAAACCAAGAATATAAAAAAAAACAACAACAACAACAACAAAAACAAAAACGTTGGTAACAGTGGTTTACTCATTGGAAGGATCTTCATTTTTCTCTCCACTGGTAGAACCACGGATCACACCACAAACCCCACACATAATATCCACCCCATGCAACTAACTCATGTGCATTGTGCACTGTGCACATGCACTTAAAGGTCCCATATTTAACATTTTTCTTTGTTTCATTTGAAGTGTTGATATCTATAATAAAATATATTTGTGGTTTTAAGAACCAAAAACCATCTCAGTGTAGTTTTACAACTCCTCTCTCAGGGTTCTCTCCAGTGCACTCGTAACAACATGTCGGTGAGCCAATCAGAAGAGAATAAAAATCTAGCAGATTTCAGGTAAACACATAGAGGAAACAAATCGTTCAAGGTTGAATGGTGGGTCCAGGTGGTCTGGGCTTGGAGTGTTGGTGAGCCATTAAACATGCCGTCTGGGGGATGTAAGAAGCCTGTTTAGATTTTTGTAGACAAAGCACTTTCTCAGCTGCATTTGTTGATTTATATACAGATACGTCCCCACAGCTTCTGCTAGTGTGATTCTTTCCCTGAGAAACTACCCAAAGCTCCTAAAGCTCAATTTTTATTTATTTTTTGCTGGACTTCCTCTTTAAGTAGTGGCGCCGAGCAGAAAATTGTGCCTGATAAAAATCTGTTTAGCGCCAGTGCTTTTTAAGACAAGCCACTCAACTCTCACTGTGAGCCACATCTTAACTGACCCCCCAAAATGTCCCCCTCTGTGAGGAGTAAGCACTATAATATACACTCACTGCACCGTTTAATGTGTGTGTGTGTGTGTGTGTGTGTGTGTGTGTGTGTGTCTCATTGATGATTCTGTCTTGTGAAAAAAAGCCTCGTCCAGACCCTGCTGTCCAAAATCCACTGTTCCTGCCGCTATATCTGGTCACACACACACACACACACACACACACACTAACACATGCACATGCACACAGCTACTGACTGTGCAGCCTGCTCTGTGTAGATAAGCAAAGGAGTTGTGTAGTCAGTGAAGCATACCTACAACCAAAGAGAGAGAGCGAGAGATTGATATATACGTACATGTTTACACTTAGAGAAGACAGAGAGGGACAAGAAAGGGAGAATTAGATTAAAAACAAAAAACAAAAAAACAAAAAAAAAAAAGGGAAAGTGCTTACACTACTGCTGCTTCATGTCAAATGATTCAGACAAATAACGCACAGTACCTTAACAAAGTACAAGCTATGGCTAAAGTATGTATGCATGTGTATGTGTGTACTTTTGCAAGCTGTAGTACACGCCTCATCAACACACAGTTTAATAAATGTGTGTTGTTAAGTCATATTTGGTGCACTGCAGCAAACACCCACACATCTACACACCAACACACAAACACCTAAAAAGCTGATCATAAGTATTATCAGTTAATCTATGATACCAATGATACTAATAATCATGAAAATAATATTTTATTTTCCATTGATCCTATTAATGCGTTTGAGACAATCAGTTGTGTCATGGTGGCGTTGGTATACAGTAAAAGGCGATATTGGACAACTGGGTTAATCCATATTATGTCAGGGACTGCTCAACTAAGTCAAGAGAAACAACAGTCCAATATTATTTTAAGACATGAAGGTCAGTCAGTCTGGAAAATTGAACAAACTTTGGTTGTATCTTCAAGTTCAGATGTAAAAACCATCAAACACTGTGATGAAACTGGCTCTAAGACCATGACTTACCTCTGCTGCAGAAGATAAATTCATCAGAGTTACCAGTCTTAGAAACCTCTCATTAACAGCACCTCAGATTAGAGCCTACATGAATGTTTCACAGAGTTCAAGTAGCAGACACATCTCAACATCATTTTCTGATGAGACATCTTTGTGAGACTCAGCATCATTCTACAGTGTAGAAAATAATAATAGAATTAAAAAAAACACTGAATTAGAAAGTGTCCAAACTTTTGACTGCTATGGTATGTCATTATATAGGTTTGACGTGTTGGTGTGTGGGTGCTGCAGAACGCACGCTTTGATATGTATGAAACCATAAGTTAAGGTAGTGTGTTGATGTTATCCGCACACATCCTGTTAATTTCACATTTATATGAAATGACCACTGTCAGCAGTCATGCGTGTGTCTCCATTGTGAGTCTTTGTAAATTCTTGGTGTGTGTTCAGAGGTTTGGTCAGATCTTAGATGTCATTGGCATGAGGCATTTGACATTAGTTGGCTGAATCATTTGACACCTCCTTATATAAACACTTCTCACTTTCCAGGCACTGCTTGCATGTATTTACAGTTGATTTTCAGTTTTTATTAATCAAAGTCATATTTGATCACAGTGGAATCTAATGTAAAGGCCTGATGTAATTTTATGAATGCGGTGTGAAAACATTAGTAAAAGATTAGTTTTTCATCAGGAAATGATCAAACATGGAGTGAAGTCTTTGTAGATGAAGCAGGTGAAGCC
Organism: Trachinotus anak; assembly: GCF_046630095.1. Lineage (NCBI taxonomy): Eukaryota > Metazoa > Chordata > Actinopteri > Carangiformes > Carangidae > Trachinotus > Trachinotus anak. The sequence continues at coordinate 13,377,284 of NW_027273870.1, read as the reverse complement.
ACAGGTAAAAATCTGCTTTTGGCAGGAACAGTTAAAGCAGTGATCACTATTTCACATTAAGGGAAAGTTACATGAATAAAGAGACTGCTGTCTGACACCCCCATGTATCTGCCTTCAAAGAAAACATCCATTTCACTTCCTGGGGATTACCTTCATGTTGAGTTGACATTCACACTGTTGAATCTGAACAGAAATATATCACTCTCTTGTTGAACCAAGCATTTAATGAAATATTTTTATCAGAGTAACCTCAGATTTCCTAAAATTTCATTTTTTTTTCTCTCACTTCCATGAAAATAGCAAACATCAACAATGATTATATCTTATGAACAAGTACTGTTTGTGTGCCCAAAACCTGAAATGTCTACCACTATCATACCTCCTCTTAGTTCATGTGGGTGTCATCACCCAGACAGCATTAATGTGTAGAATACCCAAGAGATGGCCACCACTAGACTTTTGTCCATATGGGGGCAGCTGTGACCTAGAGGTCAGAGAAGTGGGCTTGGTGCCAGATGGTTGTTGGTTTGAGTCCCTGGACCAGCAGGTAGAAACTTTGGCAGGGCTGTGGCTGCCCTCTGTTGTGTGTGTGTAAAAAAATAAATGAAATAAAATAAAGTATTTTGCCTTTGGTTTTGGTAAAGACAAAATGTTTCTTTGCCTTTCATTTTTCTCGGATTGATCTCATTTGAGCAAACCGACACCTCAGCAAACGTGAGTAAATGAAATCAATTAAACACAATCTACTTGTGTTCATTTGTCTTTATTGCTTAATGCTACACTAATTATAGGCTTGGGCCAATTTTCAATCATATAAAAGATTTGATAATACTGATTTTTTTTTATTTTATTTCCTGCCACACGCAAATTTTTCAGAATATTGAAATAAAATATATAAAATTCAGTGCTTTCCTTACTGTACATTGTACCATAGCATGTGACAAATAAAACTATGCAATTATTATACATTATTTAAAAAAAATTAAATATAAAATACAGCAATTTAATTATAGTATAACAAAAAAGTCCCCAGCAAAACATGAGTAAAGTAATATCATTTATCTCAATATTTGGGCTTGGCTGAATTGAGATGTTAAATTTTAGGTACCGCGCAAACCTAAATTACACCCTACTACATCCATTTCATTGTCTAAATACTTAGTTAGATGTTTGGCTGGCTGCTGTGTAGTCATTTCAACATGATGAAACTATTCATAAAGTCATTCCAACATTTGATCATGTGGTCAGTTACAGATGACTGATGTATGTAAACTTGCCACCCCTGTTATATAATCTTCAAAATGAGCCACAACCCAACCGTGGACATCCATGTCCACTGTGCTTAACAAATAGCACAACAGCTCTGGTTTTTATTCATTTGACTGAAAACATTTTCATTTCATTCTATAAAATTTATTTGTTATCATGAAAATGTAAGAAGCTGAATGTGCTGAAAGACAACACAGCACGCTGCTGTTATTTCCCTCGTTTAATGTTGCTTTCAGACAAATAGATGTATCTAAAAACCTAAATCAATTCAGAAGATTATACTGAAAGCACCACATCCAAGACTGATTGTTATTGTAACATGGGGTGCAATTGAATTTAAGAATGAAGATAATTAAATGTCATATATGGGAAAAAAATTCTTTACTTTCAGCTTTAAAACATCAAACTTGTATTTCTTAACTGTTGCGTTTGTGAAGGCCAGAAGGAGAAGTCTGACGCTGAAGGACAAACACACAGATTGTTTTTTCCTAGATAATAGTTGGAAAGCTGCTACAGCTCTGAGCCTGCCACTGACAAAGACAAGTATTTTCAATTTATGTACTTTCTTAAAGCAACACATAATTAAAGAATGTGAAGGAAAAGTGTAGTCTTTGTTTCATTGTGGTAGATTGAATCAATTTTTTAAAAAAGTAATGGTTCAGTTCAGGCAATTCTTCATTTTTTCTAATGTGTTCATACTACCAGTGTTTAAATGGTAAGAATAACGTTTTTCTTTTGTCCTGCATTAATAGTCAAATTACACACAGACATGTTTAAACGACAGTTCATCTCTCATTTCTGAATGCTGAGTGTCTGCTGGTGGTGATGTCGATGTTCCTGTCTGCTGGATGTAGAGAGGTGCTGGAGCATGTCTTGAGAGAAATGTCATGAGATGAAGAATGAACTTCTCCTGACAGTTATGGAGAGCAGCTTTAATATTCTTGCACTTGTAGCTTTTTAAAAGCTGTTGGAAACATCAAAGTTTTGGTGATTTTTGCAGTTTTCCATTGACAGTTCACATCATTAGGAGCTGTAAGGAAAACACAGACCACTCACGATAAGGTTAAGACAGCAAAGTAGTCAGTGAAGCTGGGTTCAGCTTTGAGAGTGAGAGACATCTTTAATAAAAGTCATTTTTGCCTGTTGTACAGAAGGTAAAGTAGTTTGATTATATATTTCAGTAAAATCATCTTGACATGTCTTAAGGTGCTTAGAGGAGGACAAAGAAAAGCTTTTTCAACAAGAGGAAACAATGATTCTGATTAGTTTGCACTTTATTTATATCGGTAATTCAGTGACTTTGATTTGAAAAGACAGAATGTGTCACTCTGTGTTACAATGTGAGCTCAGAATGAAGCTGTCCACAAATCAAGGTAACATACAGTGCATCCAGAAAGTATTCACAGCGCTTCACTTTTTCCATATTTTGTTATGTTACAGTCTTATTCGAAAATAGATTAAATTCATTATTTACCTCAAAATTCTACACACAATACCCAATAATGACAAAGTGCATAAAGTTAGCTTAAAATTTTTGCAAATATAACAAAAACAAAAAACAAAGAAAACACATGTACATAAGTATTCACAGCCTTTGCTCAATACTTTGTTGAAGCACCTTTGGCAGCAATTACAGCCTCAAGTCTTTTTGAGTATGATGCTACAAGCTTGGCACACCTATTTTTGGGCAGTTTCTCCCATTCTTCTTTGCAGAACCTCTCAAGCTCCATCAGGTTGTATGGGGAGCGTCGGTGCACAGCCATTTTCAGATCTCTCCAGAGATGTTCCATCGGGTTCAGGTCTGGGCTCTGGCTAGGCCACTCAGGGACATTCCAGAGTTGTCCCGAAGCCACTTCTTTGTTATCATGGCTGTGTGCTTAGGGTTGTTGTTCTGTTGAAAGATGAACCTTCACCCCAGTCTGAGGTCCAGAGTGCTCTGGAGCAGGTTATCATCAAGGATATCTCTGTACATTGCTGCATTCATCTTTCCCTCGACCCTGACTAGTCTCCCAGTTCCTGCTGCAGAAAAACATCCCCACAGCATGATGCTGCCACCACCATGCTTCACTGTAGGGATGGTATTGGCCAGGTGATGAGCGGTGCCTGGTTTCCTCCAGAGATGATGCTTGGCATTCAGGCCAAAGAGTTCAATCTTTGTTTCATCAGACCAGAGAATTCTGTTTCTCGTGGTCTGAGAGTCCTTCAGGTGCCTTTTGGTAAACCCCAGGCGGGCTGTCATGTGCCTTTTTCTGAGGAGTGGCTTCCGTCTAGCCACTCTGCCATGCAGGCCTGATTGGTGGAGTGTGGCAGAAATGGTTGCCTTCTGGAAGGTTATCCTCTCTCCACAGAGCAACGTTGGAGCACTGTCAGAGTGACCATCAGGGTCTTGGTCACCTCCCTGACTAAGGCCCTTCTGCCCCAGTCACTCAGATTGGTTGGGCGGCCAGCTCTAGGAAGAGACCTGGTGGTTCCAAACTTTTCTGTACCCTTCCCCAGATCTGTGCCTCGATACAATCCTGTCTCTGTGGTCTACAGACAATTCCTTGGACTTCATGGCTTGGTTTGTGCTCTGACATACACTGTCAACTATGGGACCTTATATAGACAGGTGTGTGCCTTTCCAAATCATGTCCAATCAACTTAATTTACCACAGGTGGACTCCAATCAAGTTGTAGAAACATCTGAAGGACAATCAGTGGAAACAGGATGCACCTGAGCTCAATTTTGAGTGTCATGGCAAAGGCTGTGAATACTTATGTACATGTGATTTTTAATGTTTTTTATTTTTAATATATTTGCAAAATTTTCAAGCAGACTTTTTTTCACTTTGTCATTATGGAGTATTGTGTGTAGAATTTTGAGGTAAAAAATGAATTTAATCCATTTCGGAATAAGGCTGTAACATAACAAAATGTGGAAAAAGTGAAGCGCTGTGAATACTTTCCGCATGCACTGTAAACCTAATGTTAATACACACTCCTTATAGAAAACAGTTATTGCAGCCTAAAGTATCGCAATTATATGTAACTGAATACCAAACTTTTATTTTTAGAATCTAAATCATTGAATACAAAAATGGATTATTGGAATCAGTTGAGAAATGTAAACCTGTTTTTTTTCCAGAAAATCCACAGCTTAAATATAGTGGCGACATTGATGTATTGCAGTAACAGGCTGAAATGGCCTATGTGTCTACGTATATAGATAAAAATAAAGCAGATTTCAGGTAAACACTTGACAATCCAAATCCTGCAAGGTTAGATGTTGGGTCCAGGTGGGCAGGGCTTGGGGCATGGCTGAGGATGGTGACTACGTCGTTGTGACATCACAGAGTTAAGTAAATCCTAACAGCTCGTTCTAAGGCTCTGTTTCTGAATACAGGCTGTATGCATTTCTCTGTGGACTGAGCGCTTTGATACTTTCACAGTATTAATATAGAACCTTAACCTGCTTTATAATCAAAAGAGATATGGAAATCTCACTTAATACAATATGGGACCTTTAATGTGGCATCAGCCAGCACTGAAATCTTAGGACCATATTCAACCATCATTCTATATGAACTTTTTTTCATTACATTGCAAAAAAGATTCTCAAGGTTAGATTGTTTTTGTCTCAAATTGTATTTACTGTTGAAAAGTAACAATATACAAGAGCACAATGTATAGAAATATATATATATATATATATATATATATATATATATATATATATATATATATATATATGACTTAATGAATCTTCTAATCAAGATCTTCTGTCTCTTCTCGCCTTATTTGTAATTGCATGTGCTTCAAAACACAAATACATAGTTACTATTTATGTATGATGTGTGTGTAGTATTCTAGTTTTTAAGGTCACTTTTTTATACTATGCTGTTTTTACTTTCTTTTGCTGCTGTGACACTTACATTATGGTTTGAAGTTTGAAGTTGTTCTATAACAGTCTGGTCTTATCTTCATTGCTTGTTAGAATGTTTCACATTCAGTTCTGTCGCTATAGCGTTATTCATAGTTCATACAGGATTGACCTTTTGCAAAACACTTCTCACAGCTGTTCAGCGTTCTTACATAAGGGAACATATTACTACTAAACTTAAAATGTGTACCATGTGTACTTAAGTAAAAGGCCAAGGAGGTTTTGTGCATGTTCATCCCCTTTAAACAAGTGTTACTTGTCTAAGCTTTATCTCAAAATTTGGCAAATCTGCAAACAATCTCATGAAGCACATTTTGGCAGGCATGGGACACAATTTTGTCCTGCTGTGAGTGTCAGATCTGAAAATACTTGTGCAGTTTAGAAGGCAATGACAAACAGCTGGTTTAAGAATCACTCATCTTCATTGTTCCAGATCATCCCATGGAAAATGTAACGAAAGACAGCAGCAAAAGAAAGTAAAAACAGCATAGTACAAAAAAGGGACCTTGAAAAAAAATCTATAATACTACATGTACATCATACATAAATAGCAACTATGTATTTGTGTTTTGAAGCACATGCAATTACAAATAAGGTAAGAAGAGACAGACAGTTGGAAGATTCATGAAGTCATAAATATATATATATATATGTTGGGGCACAGGTAGGAGCAATTTGGTTATTGGCTTATCATATTAATGATTATCAGTGATAATCACCAATATATATATATAAATGTTTACTACAAGTAGTAACCTCGGGGCACCACCCTGTCACCAGGGACCAATGACCAAATTGATGGCTCAAAATACAGTCTCAGAAGGTTAATTGAAGGGTAAATTCGAGCACTGACTGTTGTGAATCCAGCTGTTATCACAAATATAGTCACAATAATCACAGACAACGACAAGTTAAATTATAACAGGATTTATTAATAAGAGTAATAATTATTCAACATAACATTACGTAATATTAAACCGATTATAATTCAACTATAACTAAAACAAACATTGGTTACTAACTAGATGATTACCGGCAAAACACGTATGTACAACCGTGTGCGTGTGTGTGTGTGTGAGAGAGAGAGAGAGAGAGAGAGAGAGAGGATGTGGCGAGGTCACGTGAGTGACGTGTCAGTAGGAACCAAGATGGCGGCAGAGTGAGGTACTCGCTAGAGCCAAGATGGCGGCTGGCCGCAGAGCGTGAGTGGCGTGAACACGAGAACAAGGGGAGGGGCCTTGAGCTTTACGTGTATGACGCGAGCACACTCTCGGGCCTGAATGAGAGAGAGATGTGTAGATGAGGTGCGTGATTGGGAGGAAAGAGGGAGAATAGAGGTGAAGAGAGGAAAGAGTCCACAAGAGGTCGTCACCACAGTTAATAATCACCACAATATCACTACACAGTAACGGAGCCAGAGAACCGGAGCTCGTCTGGTCGGCTATTGGTCCTTTAACTAGTGATATTTGGCTTATTAAGCTGATCACAGTGAACGATCTAAACAACAGGATCTGCAGCACTTACAAGTCAGATAGCAACAATACAACACGCTACACTAACTGTGTCTCTGCCCAGACATCAGCCTCTTACTGTGAGCTGCTCCGGTCCTCCGGAGTCAGAACAGAAAGTCTCTGGGTCTCCACAGCTCGGTCCTCGGCCGGGAGCTCGGCGGTTCATGTCCCGCTTTCCTGGCAATGACTGTGATGAGTTCCTCGGCGGCAGCGGGAAGATCACAGATGAGAGATGGTGACCTTTGTTTGTCTTTAACAAAGTCGGCGCTCGTCCTCACAGGACGTGAAATCAGCTGATTGCACAGCGATCTACGTCGGATCCGAGAAGAAGAGAAACAAAGCAGTCTGTGCGCTCGGAATGCGAGTTGGAGACTGTGACCTGGGCTTGAAGAAGTTCTGGAAAAAGGTCAGATGTTGGCAGATTGCTCCCTTTCAGCAGCCGAGTCGCGGAGAGAGCTGGAGTAGCTCTCTACTGTACCTGGTGCATGGGAATTAAGCGAAGGAGGAGGGTCGCAGCGCAGCTTTTATTACCTGAGTGACGTCACCGGGGATCCCTGCTGGGAATGCCTGGCCGCGGCCAATGCCGTTGCGGAGTTTTCTTTCAAACTCCAATTTTACACCTAGGTGTGAATTGTGGGGGTGGTTTTGGCCCATAGCCTGGAGGGAAATGTAGTCCACTCCTTTGTTCTCCCCAGGAGGCATGGCTCGAGTCAGGCTTCAGGAGAAGCACGCGGGCCTCTCTATTGTTCCCTTCAGGATGCATGGTTTGACACTCAGGCCTTGGAGTGGCTTGTGGGCCTCTCCATTGTTCTTCTCAGAACTCATGGCTTGCGATCCCAACACATATATATATTTTACAGTGTGATCTTGTATATCGTTACTTTTCAATAGTAAATACAATTTGAGACAAAAACAATCTCACCTTGAGAATGTTTTTAACAACATAATGAAAAAAAGTTCATATAGAATGATGGTTGTATATTGTCCATCCCTAAGATTTCAGTGCTGGTTGATTTAACTACACCCAACTGTCGCATTAAAATATAAAGTAAGATTTCTTTGTGTCTTGATTATAAAGCAGGTCTAGATTCTATATTAATACTGTGAAAGTATAGCAGCGCTCTGTCCACAGAGAAATGCACACACTATGTCTTAAAACAAGCTGTCAGGACTTCTGTAATTTTGTGATGTCACCATCCTCAGTGATGCTCCAAGCCCAGTCCACCTGGACTCAGCATCAACCTTGCAGGATTTGGTTTCTCTGAGAGTTTACCTGAAATCTGCTATATTTTTATTTTAACTATTCAGAAAATAGTTAGGCTGACCTGGTGTTACTAGAGCTCCTGAGAGAGGAGATATAAAACTACATTGAGATGGTTTTTGGTTCTTAAAACCACAAATATATCCTCTTTTGGATATCAACACTTCAAATAAAACAAGTGTAAAATATGGGACCTTTAAAGTACCAGGGTGTCAACATGTCAAACATGTCATTCTCCTCTTATTTGTAAATTGGTACCTGCTGGATATTTAAAGTTGATCTCAATGGAAAGTGGTCCATAGGTTTAAGGTCATTCAAATTCTTCCCATGCTTTCAGTTCAGTCTTGAATGTATGATCAATTATTAGTGATTTGAGAAGGCATTATTTGGCCTCTGTAGTGATACAGGGTTGGATATGGGGTGCCAACATTGTAGAGATTTTCAGGTAGTCCATGAATTGGAAAAGGTTGGGAACCACTGCCATAGACAATTTTCAGAGGGCAGCCATTTTCCACTGACACACTGATACACAGTAGCAGTAATGTGAGGACATGTTCTTTCTCAAGGTCAGCCATGAGTCTGACACTCCGGAAACCAGGCTGTCGGCTTTTTATTTACAGATGTTTTGATTAAAATTCATGAAAACAAACAAAGCAACAAGGAGTGGTCTTGGAGGCCTCTACTTCAATATCTAAAGCTCCACCAAAGACAATAGACCTGATTCTGTGTGTGTGTGTGTGTGTGTGTGTGTCTGTGTGTGTATGTGTGACTGGGCAACCTTAGTCCAAGCAATGCTATTATATATTTATGTGTGTCTGTGTGTCAGACAAAATTGAGAGCTGAGTGTCTACATCCATATTATGGAGTATTCGCTAAATGGAAATGAATAATTCCTCCACTTTCAGGCTGATGTTGTATTACACATTTTTTGTGTCTAATCTAATATCCCCATCTGTCTAAACATGTCTGGACTTAGTAAGCGCTGCACACTATGTGCATTGTGATTTACAGAACTGAGAAGTTAAAGCTTTGTATCTTTACATCACACAAAAAGGGGGAGGGGGGCATATGTCATGAATCCAGGCAAAAAGCAAGTTTCCTTGTTTGACAACCTGAATGCAACGCTGAAATCATCAATAGGTTTAAAAGCAGACCAGGATATTTTCTATTCAAATGTGTGATGCACGTGTTGCCTGGTAAATTACTAAATCTGATGTGCATTTCTGATGTGTGACTAAAGATGAGAGTGTATAGAAGCAGTGAGCTGAAACACCGCCACTGACTTTCAATTAGACTACAGAGGTGCTCAGTGAAGAGCTCAGTGAAGAGGTAGGCAGCTTTATATTTAACAAAGATGTGCTTTAATGAATCTATGTAGTCCTATCTGAGAGAAGAGAAACTTCTTTAATTATCCTTACAGCTGAATGAACTAAACTGAATGAACAACATATTGAAAATATAGCTCTTCTTTGAGTGTAATCATTAGTGGTGCTAAAATGTAAAGTTTGTCCCAAGCTGAGCACTAAGGTCATAATAATATAAGGCACTAGCCTGGGGAGCATGAATGTATCCCCTTAGGTTTTGATATTTTGTGTGTTCATGCAAAAGCATTGTGCTGATAGTGGCACTCGACAAAAAGTTTCAGAGGCCCTGAAAAAACCAGGATTCACCCCCTGGGGACCATGAAGTAAGAGCAAATTGCATGGAAACCTGGCTTCAAGGTTTTATAATAAAATATAACAAAGTGAGAGGTCCAGAGAATCAATGATTTGTTCTTAAATTGGGTTCTTTTGAGAGAGGAAGGAGGAGGAAGGGGTAATCTGATACCCAAATGATTAGGGCACATATTACATGCTGTCATGTCTTGACTCATGGTCAGACAGCCCATTTGCTGCGTGTCATTCCCCCCTCTTTGCACACCTTTCCTGTCAGTCTCCACTGTTGCTGTCCAATAAAGGACAGCAATAGTGGAGACTGTTTATGCCCAAACTCTTTTCGGCATAAATTTTGTCCCACTACTTCACCACGATGCCCTTTGGTGATGCCTGCCCTGAATGATTTGTATTCATAGAGGGAGGAGGCAGTTGTCTTGGTGGTTGGAGAAGGAGGTTTAACTTGGTGCTGGAAGTGTGGTATGCACCACATGGCAGCTTTTCTATTGTGGGTCTGTTTGGTCCCACAATGACATGGGAGAAACTAACTAGACCTTTGCCTTTGCTACAATAAAACTTGAAACATGAAAGAAGTTTAAACAAGGAATCAGTTGAAGTGATCACCCACACTTGTACTGTATGGTTCAGTGTGAGATGCTCTTATCAACAACCCAAAGGCAACTATTTCTAGCAAAGAAGCTAAAATAGACCAACTGCATGATACCTACCTGATTCAACTGCTATGTGGTGGATAGAAAACATACCTCCAAATAAATGGCAATGTTGTCTCATGTCTGCTGGATGTGTCAATTGGCTGTTTAAAAACATGTTGGCTATATTAACTTTACAACTCAGAGATTAGGTGAATCACTCTGTGTCTTGGCTTGTTTTAATGGTGGTCTCTGTCTTATTGCTTAAACCTGATGAATACAATTTAAAGTAAAATTTAAAATCCACCTTTAATACAAGGTGCCCCATCTTCAATGTTGATCTCTTTAACAAAACACAACAATAAATACCTAAGTTACTGGGCAAATATGTTTCAAGAGAAAACCTAAAATCCAAAGACTGTTACAAAGTCCTACATACATTCATGCTTAACTTGTTATGCAGACAGTCATAAATAAAAAGACACTTTTCTGTCATTTGTCATCTTTTCCCACATGGCTTCATGGTAGAGATGTGTTATTCCATGAATCCCATGTATTTCTTCCTATTATTCTCTTCACAAATTTAAGGGTGCAGTTATTCACTTGTCTTTCTCCCACATAACACTCATCAAAAATCTGATTGTACAGTATCTGTTTGTCACTTTCTTCCCTTGAGGTTTGTTGAAGTCATTATAAACAGTATCTGAGCAAGAACCATCTGGATCAAACTATGAATGTAAAATTAATTCTGTTCATTTTCCTTCTCAGTTGTGGCATTAAAGCAAAGGAGAACAAAACGTGTATTCAGTCACTATGTAAAATAGCTCATTTGATTGTAATGACACTGTTTTGAGAACCCATTATTACAGGTAATTTTTTTCCTTCATCAGCTTCGACCACATTTCCACTGAATTTTTCCCTGTCTATATTAACAGGATGGCTGAATTATCACTGTCAGTGCAACAACCAGAGTATTGATATACACCATATATTTAATAAATTTCAATCAACCAACCCTTTCAAACCCGTTTTAAATTACCAATGGAATATGGGCCTTTGCGTGTGAAGGTGCACTACAGTATTAAATCAATGAAAATAGTGTTTAACCTTGTTAACATGTCCATATGGTGTTTTTTATATAATACAAGACATATTGTGAGCAAAATAATAATTCAACACCATGACTGAGTATTTCCACTTTGAACTGCAGTGAACCAATGACAGTCTCATACAAATAGATTCAGACAGCTAGGGATTCATATGTCATATAATCCAAGGAACCAATCCTGTCAACTTGTGAAGATGGGGACAGGGCAAAATAAACCTGAAACTCAGTACAGAGAGCAAGAGTTAGCATTAGCACAATGACTAACACTGTGTCAACCACTGCCAGTTACAAGCTAAGAAACAACATAAACAAATAAAATATGCAAACTACCCTAACTGTTCTGATATCTCTGTTAGATTCTCAGTGATGTAGTAAGCATAGATGTGCTGCCAGCTCCTGTTTAGCAATTCATTCATTATCATTTATCATAGCAGAATAATTTTACATAGTTTAAAAACATGTCTGGAGAGGATTTAGACTCACAGATGGAGTGGCCTCATGCAAGTTCTGAGTTTGTGCTAACCAAATGCTTTTTTTTTCTTTTTTCTTCTTTTTTTTCCGTATTACTGGTATTACAATTACAGTTAGTGCCTGAGGTTGGGGATCCTGATGAGGCTGGCACCAGTCAAAAGTAGGTCCTGACAAGTTTGGGCCCTTGAAGAGGCTGAGGTCTGTGCAGGATCTGTGCAGCTGCCATTTCAGTGCCTTTGCATTTAGTTACTGTAATTCAGTTAATGTTTTTCTAGATAGTATCAAGTTAATCTACATCTTAAAGCATTATTGTGCCAACACTGACATATGTACTAAGAAAATAGATTTTATCCAACACAAAATTCATTTGGTGTAGTAGTTCATCATCCGTATTTGCTATTTGAGAAGCTGTGTACAAAATGATTTTTTTTTTTCTCATTTGGTTATGTTCTAAAAGGAGCCACGCTTAAGGTCCATTCTTTACATTTTACATTTACAAAAGAATTCAGTACTTCATAGAATCCCCGTTGGCAGTAATTACCCCTTTAAGTGTTCTGAGGTAAGTCTCCACGAGGTTTGCACACTTGGGTTTGGGCAGTGTATCCCATTCTTCATGGCTGATCCTCTCAAGCTTTGTCCTATTGGATGAGATGTGTCTGTGAATTGCCATCTTCATATCTCTCCATAGATGTTCTGTGTGGTTTAAAGCTTGGCTTTGGCTAGGACACTCAAGGACAGTCAGAGAGTTGTTCTGAACCCATGACAGCATTATCCTGGATATATTGTTCAGGTCATTATGGTGTTGAAAGGTGAACCATCACCCCAGTCTCAGGTCACATGCACTCACACTACGTTTCCCGCTAGGTTTAGTGTAGTTTCATCCTTAACTAAATTCTGAACAGGCTCCCTGTTCCTGCTACTGAGATCTCTACCCACTAGCTCCATCATGCTTAACCATAGGGATAGTATAAGTCAGGCAATGAGCAGGGCTTGGTGTTTGCCAGACAGTGTTTGGAGTTCTGCCCAACAAGTTCAATTTTTCCTATCAGACAAGGGATCTCTTTCCTCACCGTAAAGGCCTATCTGGTGGCACACTGAGATGATTGTCCTTCAGTTTGTCCCTGCATAATTCTGAGGCTCTGTTCGGGTGAGTTTTGGGTTCTTGGCCACAAGGCCCTTCTTGCTCAGTCACTCAGTTTGGCCAGACAACCAACTGTAGGAAGAGTCCTGGTGGTTCCATACATTTTCCATGTCACAATTATTTAGCCCACTGTGTTCCTGGGAGCACTCAAAACTTTACAAATGGTTTTATACTCTTGTCCTGATCCATGTCTCACAATAGTTTCATCACCGAGGTCAACAAAGAGTTCATTGACTTGATGGTTGGTTTTTGTCCTGACATGCAATTTGAATTGTGTCACCTTACTTACACTACACCTGTGTTTAGCTTTTTAAACTACATCCATTTAATTTAGTTTTCTACTGGTGGACACATCTCAAGGATAAATAAAATAAACAGGATATACCCGGATGCCACTGCAAAAGGTTTGAATACTTTTGTAAAAGAGAGATTTCAGTTACTGACTTCTGATTAACTCAAGTACGGTGCCTTGATTGTTGATGCCATACGGTTAGTTTGAGTATTTTTGGAACTTTTAATTTTCATACACAACAGTCTCTAGAGTTTACTGAGAAAGGAGCCAAAAAACATCCAAAAAAATCCATTGAGCAGCAGCTCTGTTGACAGAAATGCCTTGTTGATGAGAGGTCAGAGGAAAATGGTTCAGACTGGTTGGAGCTGACAGAAAGGCTACTGTAACTCAGATAACCACTCTTTACAGCTGTGTTAAAAAGAAAAGCATCACAATGAACAACAAATCAAACCTTGAGATGGATGAACTACAACAACAAGGACAGAAATCACTGCCTGGGCAAAATGAGGTACAAACTGGATAAAGTCCAGCCAGTCTATTCATCTCTTTCACTCCCCTATCTCTTTTATAGTTCCTCTTTCTTGTTATTTACCTGCCTCCTACATATTACCCCCTCTGTAGATCAGCCTTTCTCTCTCTCTCTCCAACACTGGGGTGTCTCTCCATGCCTCCTTTTATTGCTGACTGTTTGTCTTTCTCCCCGTTTCTCCCCAGTCTATCCCTGATCTCTTATACTCTTTTTGAGGTAAATGGCTGATTCCAGTCTGTCAGGGCAGAATGACTGATTGCAGTAGAGGACAGAGGTGGCCGTTAAACATATCAATATAACTTATATTCAGTCAACTCAGCATCACCCCAGTTTGCTGCCTTCCTTTAATTCTTCCTTTCCTTTGTTTTCCCTTTCTTTTCCTTTTACCAAGTTTTTGAAACAGCAGACTTTCTTCCACTTTACTCCACCTTCAGTCATCCTTAATAATGTATAGTGTTGCTGCAACAGTTCTTCTGTAGCTGGTGAGCTAACCACAGACATGCTAGCTATCCCATAACATCCTAGTGCCAACAAGCCACGAGATTGCCAAGCTAGCCATCTTAGCCATTTAGTTCAGTTGATCACTGCACAATAAATGAATAATTAAAATTTTTTGTATCATTGACTACTGTGTTATAACTGACTGTAAACCAACCCTCTCATTTCGTCTAAAGTAGGTTGTCCTATGTTGGACTGTCTGGCTCACCATACTTTTAGAGATCATGTACTGTAAAGATGGTGCATAATTGCTAAGTGGCACAAATTTTCATGTCAACGTTCATCAAAGTTGAGCTTTGCATAAGAACTCCATGACAGACACTGATACTTTGGTATTGTTCTAATTACTTCTTTTTCTAATAACTTATTTTAAATCATTTCTTAAAACCAATTTTATAGACTTGTTTTAATGAGATGTCTTTTTTTCCCCTCTTTATCATCCTTTTAGTGGTGTTATTGCATTTATACCACATATAGTCTCTCTAATTGCCCTTATTTATATCATGTTATGTTGAATGTCTTCCTTGTCTAGTCCAGTTGTTGTATTAAAACACCTTGTACACACAACCACCACAGATTGACCCACCATCACATTACTTCCTGTTTTGCTGGTGAACATTAAGGCAGTAAGCTGTTATAGTGACAATACTGTAGTTTCTCAGTTCATTCTTTACCACTCGTGAATGGCACCACTAGGTTTGCCACTGTAGCTTCAAATGCTTCCTCTACAGTGTCCTGGTTGGTGCAGCCTTGGATATGTGAACTGAAACAACAAAGAACCAAAGACATTGAATGTCTCACATAGATAAGACAGATTGAAATCACAGAAATGTTTTTGAGCTCTTTGTGATGTTTAGAAAAGTACTGGATCTTTTAATTCCACTTTTCCACCACAAAACTTTACTTTTGTTGCTTTAGACATATTTGTGATTTGAGGAAATATGAGAAATTCTGTTGTGATAATACAACGTCCAATACCCACAATGCTTTCTACATTCTCTGTATGTTATGTACTAATAAGCAAAGCAACAGCCTTTTCTTGACAGTCCTTGCTGACTTGATCTGCTACAGTGATTGATTATGAAGAAACCAAGTTACCTGGAGCTGGGTTATCTTTGAGATTAACAGGTGTTGTAGATCCCTGTGCTGTTTGTCTACATGCCACAGTAGCCGCTGTGTTGTTGTTCATTACTCTGATTATGTCCCACTCCATCCTGCTCTAAAGGCCTTCAGACGACAATTTCAGTATTTGGAGCGTTGCTTTAATTATGGTAAGATGAACTTATTAGCATGCATGCAGATGTGCTCACTGACCTACCTCTGTGATTGAGACTGCCTGTCCTGATGAGTGGGGGTTCACATCAGGTGTGATGGCTGATGAGCTCCAGCTGTAGGCAAATTGCATTTATACCGCATATAGATGTCTTCTTCCTCCTCAGGATTTGTCTGGTCTGGTCACATCCTGCTCTTTTTTGAAAATATATGTGGTAACATTTTAATGTATTTTTCAAGAAAATAAAAAAATGTAGTTTGCTTATAGCATTCTGAATTCTTCATCTGACTACATTTGAAGGCATACTTCAGGAAGTTTGAGATTTGTTGAAAAGATAAGAAATTTGAGAATCACTCAAAGCATCATTTTTTTTCCCTAAAATGTAATGACCTGATGATGCCTAAACAAGCTGGTTTTGTGCTACAATGTTGATTTGGCATCTTGGGGGGCTGCCAAACACACTTCGTATACACAACATTTATATATGATGACCTCACTGCTCTCATCAGCTCGGAGCAGCAAAACCAATCAGAGCACTGAGTGTGTTGAAGGTTGTAAATGAAAAACAAAACTGTACTGGGTTACACTGAGGGGTGTCCCTAATATTTTGTCCATTCCAGTTATATGAATGAAAACTGACAAAATATTGGGACAGTATCATAAATTATATCTGAAAAAATGATCATTAAGATAATTCAGCATCTTCTTAAACAGGTTTAATACAAACTGAACGTTATAATCCTCATTAAGACAGGATTTATAACAGTCCTGGTGTATTAGACTGCATTAGTTGTGTGTAGGTGTAGCTTATACACTGGCATGTAAGTCAAGATTAATTTAATGACTGTGACTCACAGCAGCTCTTTCTCTGAACTGGAGAATCAGTATTTTTCTCGAAGAACTTGACTTAAAAAAAGTGTTTTAACGTGAACTTATTTTACCTTTGGAGTTGCAGTCAAGAAAATCTCTGTCAAATGTATTTTTGCATCAGAAAGGGAAATATTAGAAACAACTGACAAACTGTAACAACAGACTGTAACGTTAGTTTTTCATACATGACCATTGAAGGAAACTAAAAAAATAGAATGCCTGAATAATAACACTATGAGGCATGGTGTAAGGTTATTACACCAAGGTTGTTACAATAAGAGCAGTGGTGCATAAATTACTTGCAGTGACATGGAAATGGGATGATGACCATGATGTTAACAATGCTAATGTATCAGGCATTCGTGGGGAGAAACAGTAAAGTTGTCGCTGTGTCTTAAACAAAGCCCTCTGGTAGCCTTTTGCTTTAAGTGATCATGCATAATTTGCCGAGCTTGGGTCTGCTCCCATACTTTAGATGATCCTGTGAGGTTTTGTACCTTCACCTTGTTTTTCTGGGGAGTCCATGCTTTGTCGTCGTGATCAATAACATTGGTTACAGGGATGAGTCGCCCCAGTCCAACCATAGTTACCAACTGTTATTTATTGTTTCTCTTTTTATATTTCTTGAGAAAAGTAAAGTCAACACTGGACTTCCTTGGGTCCTCAGCAATGCACACGTAAAGTTTGAAGACGATCGAATGAACGCTTGTCAACAAAACTGAAGGACAGACAGACAAAAGAAGAAAAGATTCCTTCATTTGTAGTCAGATGAAAAATATTGAATAGTGCAGCTTTGAAATGTTGCGCACTAGTCTAAGTGTCATAGAGTCGGTGCATTGATTCCTTGCTCTCAGTAATACATTAATAATTACAGTTAGACCTCACTTTATATGAAGTTTGCTAACATGAGTTAACATTAACTATTGGTCATACCAGACCAAGTGGCTTCAATAGCAAAACCCCAGTGCACTGAGTAGAGCACAGCATTTTTTTTATTATTATTATTATTGATTTTTTTTTTTTTTTTTTACAAATGTTACATAGTCTTATTTTATTTGTTATTTTCTGGTACTCTGCCTAAGTTTATTACTGTCTTCCTGTAAAAAACAAGCCCACAAGTTCTCTGTAGAAGTAACTTATTATGACCCATAGTTACATTTTATTGTTAGGGAATCTCTAGTGGCCATTGCAATGATGATGGGAGAAAGGGAGGAGGTCATATGGCTTAGTGTACAGAACGTCAAAGTCTGCATAAGGAGGAGGTTATTCATGACTATTATTGTAAACATAATGACAAAGGCCAATTCTTCTGAAAGCTTACCAAGCTGTGACCATTGCATGACTGTTTATTACTGTTACCATGACGATGATGGTCCTAATCCCATGCTGCTGGTATGCTTGAATTGTTGTATAAATTGGAGAATTTGCTGTTGTTGTTTTTTTTTTTTTTTTTTTTACATTTCAGTCACCGAGGAAGTCATTGAGACATAAGATATTCTGTATGTCAGTATAGAGATGATATGAGGAACCTTAAGCTTCAGTCCATCAGAACATGTTCAAAACTCTTGAGATGACATGGCAGAAACAAGGCTAAGCACTAAAACCATAAAGCTTTTGAGCTGCAAGGGAGGTCAGAGATCCACATGCTGCACAGAGTCAGTCACTTACTCCTTCTTAGCTCTGTCGTCTTTCCAAAATTAATGTCACTCTGCCAACTAACTGCTGATCTCCTGGGATTTTCACACTTAACAGTCGCTACAGTTTTTCTCAGAATGGTGCAGAAACAAAAGGCATCCAGCAAATGCCAGCGGCAGAAACCACTGGTTGATGAGTAACCTCAGAGGAGAATGGACAGACTGGTGAGAGCTGACAGAAAATCTACAGTCACTCAGATAACCACTCTTTATAACTGTGGTGAGCAGAAAAGCTTCAGAGTGAACAACACATCATTGGCAGAGACCATGTCAGGTTCCACTCTTTTCACCAAGAACAGAAACCTGAGGCCGCAGTGGACAAAGGCTCACCAGCACTGGGCAGTTGAAGACCTGGTCTGATGGTCTGCCCTGGCTGAGGCAGCCGAAATCCAGAGTCAGAATCCATGGAGTCAACCTGCCTTGTGTCAACAATCCAGGCTTCATGGCCACAGTTTACCATCTTCAAATAGTTACTTCCAGCAGGATAATTCTCCATGTTGCAAACCAAAAGTTGTCTCAATCTAGTTTCATCAACATGACAGTGAGTTCAGTGAACTTCAGTGGCCTCCCCAGTCCCCAGACCTGGATCCAGTAGAACACCGTTGGGATGTGGTAGATAAGGAGATTGGTAGAATGAATGTGCAGCTGACATATCTGCAGAAATGATGTGATGCAGTCATGTCAACATGGAGCAGTGTCTCCATGTTGAGAAAAGTTTCCATCACCTGATGCAGTCATGTCAACATGGAGCAGCGCCACTTTCATGCTTGTCTTTTACCTTACCGTCTTTTGTACTTTATTCATCTTTCTTCCCTTTTCTTTCCTCCTCCTGTCCTTTCCTTCATGTCTTAGCAGATTCAATACAAGTGTCAGTGTCAGCTTAAGTTTTTATTCTCCTGATTCAGCCCTGATGCTACACCAGATTCGGGACATGTTTAATTGCATATGCAGGCCTTCCATGTGTCTGCCTGCGTGAGCCTGTGTTTTCAGCACACTCCTGTCAATGTCACACTATGTGTTTTTTAAAGCAGTCTTACTGTATCAATATTGGTTCTAGATGATGGCAGGACAGCTGCAGATTCAATGTGTTGACTTTTTTTGCAACACTAATCGAATGCAAATGTAATGCTAATGTGCCAGCAGTAGTGAGCCTGGAGGGAGTCGAGATTTGATGCTGTCATAGAAAAAAAAAAAAGTAGTGGGAGTTTGGGTGATGTTGCTCTTGCTTTTACTTGAATTCAAATGATGTAAGCTGCACAGTTCATTAGAGCTTGTGCTGAGTATTTTATGTCAAGATAAAAATAATTTCACCTTCAAACCAGTTGGAACTTGAAGACATTTACAGATTTAGCTTTCATAATCATCCCTTACTTTACTTTTATTTATGTTGTGCACAGGTAGGGACAATTTGGTTATTGGCATATAATATTAATGGGATAATTAGTGATAATCACCAATATATATATATATATATATATATATAGATGTTTAGTACAAGTGGTAACCTCAGGGCACCACCCTGTCACCAGGGACCAATGACCAAATTGATAGTTCAAAATGCAGTCTCAGAAGGTTAAACCAAGGGTGAACTCGAGCACTGACTATTCTGAATCCAGCTGTTATCACAAATATACCCACAATAATCACAGACAACAGGTTCAATTATAACAGGATTTATTAATAACAGAGTAATAATTATTCCAAATAACATTACTTGGTATTAAACACGATTATAATTCAACTATGAATAAAACAAACATTGCTTACTAACTAGACAAGCACAGGCAAACACACATGTAACAACCATGGGTGTGTGTGTGTGAGTATGAGGAAGAGAGAGAGTGAGTGCAGAAGAGAGAGAGAGAGAGAGAGAGAGAAGATGGCGGCGGAGTCACGTGAATGACGTGTCAATAGGAGCCAAGATGGTGGCAGAGTGACGAGGCTGACGTACTCACTAGAGCCAAGATGGCGGCTGGCCGCGGAATGTGAATGGCGTGAACAACAAGAACAAAGGGAGGGACCCTTGAGCTTTACGTGTTATCACATGATCACAGCCTAGGGCTGCTTTAATGTGAGTGAGATGTGTATGTAGATGAGGTGTGTGTGGGAGAAAAGAGGGAGAATAGAGGTGAAGAGAGGAAAGAATCCACAAGAGATTGTCACCACAGTTAATAATCACCACAATATCACCACACAATAACAGAGCCAGCAAACCGGAGTTCACCTAGTCGGATATTGGTCCTTTAACTAGTGATATTTGGCTTATTAAGCTGATCACGGTGGACGATCTAGAACAGGGGTTGGCAACCTGTGGCTCTGGAGCCGCATGTGGCTCTTTCATCCCTCTTCTGCTGCTCCCTGTGGTTTTGGAAAATAAATAACGAGTATTTAATTTAAATTTATTTTATTTTAGTTTGTTAGTATTTTAAATGTAATTCTAAATTTGAAGATTATGGTGATCTTGTAACATTAAAATAAAATGTGTTTAATTTTTTGTCACTCAAAATATGCATCCCAACCGCCGATGTGTGACACCCGCCGGCACGCGATTTATTGAGCTTTTCGATCCCCGGTAATTTCGTTTTCTTTGCAGCAGTTCATTGATTTCATAAATGCAACACACTATAGTATTTTTTTTTATACATAGCATAAAGGTAAAAAACAATATATGTTGTATTATCTTCATTTTAGATGTGTTCTGTGGGAAACGGGTCCAAATGGCTCTTTGAGTGTTTAAGGTTGCCGACCCCTGATCTAGAACAACAAGATATGCAGCACTTACAAGTCAAATTGCAAATACAATACACGCTACACTAATTGTGTCCCTGCCCAAACATAAGCCTCTTACTTTGGGTTGCTCCGATCCTTTGGAGTTGGAGAAAGAGAGTCTGCTTTGATTGTCCACAGCGCGGTGCTTGGTGGTTTGTTGTCTCGCTCGCCTGGCGATGACGATGTGATGAGTACCTTGGTGGCAGCAGGAAGATCACAGATGAGGGACGGTGTACTTTGTTTGGTCTCTAAGAAAGTTGACGCACTCGTCCTCACAGAATGTTAGATCAGCTGATTGCACAGTGATCTACATAGGTCAAACGTTTGATGATTGCTCCCTTTCAGCGGCCAAGTTGTGGAGAAAGCTTGGATTAGCTCTCTACTGTAACTGGTGCCCAGGAAAAAGCAGCGGCGTATGGTCACAGAGCCGTCTTTATTACCTGAGTGACATCGCTGGGGACCCTTGCTGAGAGTGCCTTGCCTCGGCCAATGTCAAGGCTGAGTTTACATTCAAACTCAGATTTAGACCTAGGTGTGAGTCGTGGGGGGTCATGGCACCATTTTTCAAACGGTCGACCAACTCTGGCTCAGGCTTTTGGAGGGACAAATAGGTGTCTCTATTGTTCTTTTCAGAACACATGGCTTGAGATTCCAACATTAAATTGTTTTTCAGTTCTAAAAAAATACTGAACCTCTCAATCTTTAGGCCACAAACTAAAATCATTTGGACCAAAAAGTAAATATTTTAGAGACATGTCTTTGTCATGTCTCTAAAAGTTAAACATGCTGAGTATATGTCAGTGTGCGTTAAAAATGTGCCTGTCTTTTTGCATTGCCTTCGACAGCACCTGCCAGTTCGCATAATGGTGTACCTTGGTTTAAGGGAGAGGGGAATTTGGCACACACATTTGCTAATTATTCACACACAGATATTTTGGCATACACATGTGCTAATTATAAGTGCTTTTAGCAATAGTACTATCAGAGAATTAGCATAATGTCTCCCTGGTGGCCATTTTTAAAATGGCTGCCAAAACTACTGCAGGTCTCGTTTAAAATGACCATAATTAAACTTCAGAGGAAGTAATCACCATGATGAATTTGAATATGTAGTGGTATAGAGAAAGAAACTATCCCTATACTGACAAAATCCATGATGTTTGTCAGTAAGTGCCTCAGTGCTTTGCTACCATGTTACGAAGAATGATTCATAAGCTGTGCATCCACCTTTAGTTTGAGAAAAAATAGCTCCAGAATTAGAGCTGAATTAATTTTCTTAACAGGCAAAGGCAAATTTATTGTAACAACTTTTTTATATTAAGCAATCAGATTTAAAAATGTTTGAGTAATTTAAGTGTGTATTTCAGCCACACAGGGGAAAGGTAATTATGGAATTGTTGACAAATGTGCATTTGATTTTTTGAGTTATATGATTTAAATTCCCTCAATATACCTGTGTCATCTTGCTTAAATCAGAGAAACATTGCATTTAGATATTTGAGACAAAATATGATCCCACACAGGTCACTGCTGCTGCTGTTGGACAAGCAACCAGAGCCTCAGCATTGTAAAAATCACTGAGCATTTACATACTTACACAGTGGCATAATTAAAATTAAGTTTAAGTGTGAGCGTTCTGCTGTGAATATCAGTCATCTGCATCTACTTTGGAGATGCAAAGCAGGACATTTGGCAGTAGTATTTGGTGATAAATCTAAATTCTTCTGTCATGGTACATCTCCTGTATCACTTTTTTTCCCGGGCAGTTGATGAGAAATTAAAATAAGCAGACAGGAGTGTCTGTTTTGGAAACATCAAGATGTTTGATCATATTGATGCTCTACCTCCTGTGGCTCAGGAGGCCAGTAAAAGGTGGCCACTCACTTTAAATAGTTAAAGTTAGTTAAAATAATAACCTAACATTTTATTCAGTGAATACTTCCATTGAACCTTTCAACAAGATATTGATATAGTTTCTATCCAGATTCTTTTTTATATAAATATTGATTAAGTCAGACGATGCTATCTAAATTAAGAATCCAAAAAAAAATAGCATATGTTTGTTAAAAATAAACAAACAAACTAGCCACACAAAATATCTGTCTTTTTAATGCAGGTACTAAAAAATACTAAGATACTGTGGAGGAGATTATTAGCCCAATATTAGCATCAGATAATGATGGTGCAAAATCAAAGAGCTAGTTAATGGAATGAAGGTGCAGGAGATGTGTATCATCACACATCACACAAAACATCTGCACTCAGCCAAGAATTCAGGGCCAAAATAATTACCCCTAAACACTATAGTAGAAAGTTTAACTTCCTCCCTTTAGGAGCTGCTATAATGACTACAGTACATGATGTGGTAATTAAAAGATGATTAAAGATTAGGAGTTTCGGTAATTACACCTTTAACTGAGCTAATGGAGCAATCAGACAAAATTTGAGTTTTTTTTTTTTCTTTTTTAGCTCCAAGGCAGTAATTTCATTTTTTTTTTTACAATTATTTTTTATGTGTTCGAAGGAAAAAGGACACAAAGAGGAAGAATTGGTGTAATTAGAGGTGAAATTCACCCAGGTCCTTCATACAGCACTTCACGTGTTCTGCACATGTTCAACATGTTCAAGTGAAAATTTGGATCATCTTCAAGTCAGTTTTCTATCTTTTTTAAAATGACGCACACACACACACACACACACACACAACATGTACAAAAGAACTCTTCTGCCAGGAATGCAAAATGCACAAAGATGCTATCCAACTACAGTCTTGATCAAAGTTTTGGTGGCTGTAGTCTCTCTATCTCTCTTTCACTCTCTCACTCACCCCCTCTCTCAAATGCAAGTTGCACATGCACATGCACAGACACAGACACATACACATACACCCACACATTTAACTCATGTTCTGTGGCTGGGGATTAGGCCTTGTCCAGTGTCACCTTATAAAGCTCCATGACAGGCTACTAAAGGCTTTATGTCAGAGTCTGGCCTGTAAAACTCTACTTGACAACATACACACCCAAATACACAGAGGCCAGCAGGCATGCACACAAAGACACACAAAGACACTAATTAGCATACATGAGACACACTCACACGTTCTCTCTCTCTCTCTCTCTCTCTCTCATACACACACACACACACACAGACACACAGACTGTCAGGTTTATAAGGTTGCTGGCATTATGGGACATGGCAAAGTTGAGGGCAGTTTTACACCAGAAGGGCTTTAGGGGCTGCAGCTTACAGGGGGTTGATGCTGAAACTGTTTTTAAGATGGTGGAAATGCCTCTGTAGCATTTTGTCAGAAAGTGGATATTTGGAGCCAGAACACACAACAAGGTCAAAGGGTCAACAGTTATAGATAGAAATCATAAACAGAAGCATGTCCTGCTTTTGATTTTTGTGTTAGGCTGCATTCACACTGACTTTAGCTCTTTGTAACAGCAGCCCTCTATGAATAGAGTCAGTCTGGTGCTGTAGTGTGTGCCAGTGGGTGATAGGGTTATAGTAAAAAAAACCCTAAAAAAAACATAGGGTCATCCTGCACAAACCTGGGTAGACAACATAGATGGACACAATTTCATCGGATGGAGTTTTAAAATAGCTAAAATAGCTCACTATATTCGTGTGGAATACATTTATTATCATATAAAACATGATGACTGATGGTAACTGCTGTGGAGCTGTAGACCTTTACATTTATGAAACACAGACTGAAGAAGTTGCAGCTTGTTCATATCATAGCATTGTTGAAAACATTGACGCAAAAGGTGAAATTGCAAAAACAGGTCTATCCCTGAATTACCCAAAACATACCTCTAATCTTAAGCAATGAGTTATTGCAGTGCATTGCAAACCATCAGTTGAAGCATAACCTGGTCTCTTTATGTGCCTCAGTTTAATCTACTATTTTTTTTAAACCATTTTTAATTTCTTATCTGTTAACAAGTGATGATGTTGTTTTTGTCCTTGCTTCCTTGTCCATGTTCAGATGGTCTACTCACCTGGTTAATAGGGTCCACACTCAATGCTGAGGCCTGACATTTTTTGAGAGTACATCATGAAAACAGTGTGACCAACACCAACCTTTGTGCAATGAAAGTGGGCACTGTAATGCACATCTCATATGTCTTCATTGTCAGGAACTATCTTAAATGAGACAATGTTTGATTTGAAGGTGCAGCGGCATGATATCACATCACACTCCCAGGTAGAACTGGTTATCTTTACCTTCTGTTTGGTAGCGTGACTAAAGAACATAATTCATATAATGAGGGAAAAGCTTCTAAAGTTCTCAGTGTTTACAAAAATTACATGTTTAACAGATGTGATGTGGATGGCAGACCGTGTTGCTAAAAATTGGAGGAACAGACAAAGGTGTTCGAGTAGTAGCCTAAAAAGTGTACGAATGAATTGAGGGTGAATATAAGATGGCTTTTAAGCAATAAATATAAACAGGTTTTCATATGAAGTATTCTTTACAAACAAACCTATTATCAATAAAGTTGTCAAACGATACATTTTTTCTTAATTGCGATTTCAATAGTTAACCACGATTAATTGCATGTTTTATTACATGTTTTATTGAGCCAATTGAGCCATTGGCTGACTGTTTTCTGAGTGATTGAAAACAAATATATAGCAGATTTCAAGTAAACACTCAGAGAAACCAAATTCTGCAAGGCTGGATGGTGGGTCCAGGTGGACTGCTTTGTTGTGATATCACAAAGTTACAGAAGTCCTGACAGCTGGTTTTAAGGCTCAGTTTCTGAATACAGGCTGTGTGCATTTCTCTGTGGAGTGCTCTGATACTGTCACTGTCTTTATATAGAACCTAGACCTGCTTTATAATCAAAGAAGACATGGACATCTCACTTTATACAATATGGGACCTTTAAAAGAAGACTCTTCTTCTAATGTGTATTCATCCTCAAAGCACAGACAGTAATTAAACGTTTTTTTGTTGCTAAATGATAAATTTGACTTGACTTGATATGGATTTGTTTTTTGTAGACAGAGTGTATGTACTGCATGTGATGCTGAATTGAGCACAGACAGGATGGTGGGTGTCTGAGGTGAGAAGTCATTTTTCCTCTATTGTCTGCATCGTGTCTGGACGGATTCGTTGACTTGAACAGCCAGCAGTCATGGTGTTTGTTGGATGAGATAAGCATGAAATTACAACTAGATTTTCACCATATCCCAGACCTGACGTGAGCATCTCTGAATACAAAATCTGTCTGCCTCTTTCTCTTCATTTATTTATTTATTTATTTATTTTTCAGTAACTGCACTGTGGTCATAAAATGTAGAGAATATATTATAATATAATGCTTTCATTATCATTAGAGTTGTTGTTGCTGCTGTTGATGTTGTTTTTGAAAATATCTATCTCAGTATATTATAGAGTGATGAATATTTTCCAGAAAAAGCTTTTACTGTATTATTTGGTTACAGGAACCTGACATGATGGACATAGTTATGATTAGATGGCCATCATCCTGAAACCAACTATTTTCTGGTCTGGTCCATGCTGGAATTTCTGATTAACTGGATCAGTTAGCAGGATTGCAGGAATATGGAATGTGATCTCATTTGAGTGAAGTCTCCTTTAAAATAGAGAATTTAGCTGAAAAATAAGGAAAAATAAATTAAAATATCCATCTCACATTATTGGCAAACTGGAAGGAGCTCTGGGGCTCTTATTAATTTCTCCCCATATGAATTTAAGATCAAAAGATATGTTGTGTAATGTAAGATAATAGTTAAGATAATACAATTTTATGTTAACAATGGGTAATGACTATACAAGCTCCCCTTTTATGTTTCTCTGACACACACACACACACACACACACACACACACTTATGCAGTTATACAATAATAAGTAACTGCAAGCTTCGAATTCAGTTGAAATTATAAAAAATTTGAAGAATATGTTCAGCAGAAGTTCCTCAATCATTTTCTTTTATGTTATTTTTTTTTTTTTTTCATCAAAATTCTTTAATTGGGAATAATTAACAGACTTTTTAATCATCTTTTGCCACTTGAACACACAAATACACATACAAAAAAGAAAATAAGGGAACGATAAAAGATGATTTTGAAAATTATACTTGAAATAAAAATATTAACTATCTATTATAGCAGCTCATGAGCCATTTATCTTCCTGCAATTACAGTCGTTGATAAAACATTCAAGGTTAAGAATTTAAAGGTGGGATGTGGTGCCATTTGAGAGTTCACCCCTTTCCAGTTTCTAATAATAAATAAAATAATATTTTTATTCATAACACCACTTATTATCAGCTGCTCCAAAGCCACAAACAGTGCAACTGTCTCCATCTTCTCTGTTTTGAATAGAAACATTTCATGGCCACATCTGAGGAGTGTTTTCAAGTCACTGATGCACAATTAAAACTGTTAACATTGGGCATTAGTCACTTGTGTGTTTGTATTGGACAAATCCCATTCAAAAAATACAAATCTGTGAGATGTAAGTTACCCAATTTTCACTGAACAAATAGTTGTGTTTACATTCATTGTAAATATCTTTAAGGCATCACAATTCACATTCTTTTGCATTTTGCATTCTGTACAGTACATCAATGTGTCTTCCTATTCTTTTCTTGATTTATGGCTTTGTATTATATTAGTACAATTAACTGCTGTGGCTCTCTGAAATATGTAGAAATAATGAAACGAAATGAGAATGAATACAATAGTTTGCATACATTGGGTGCAGTCAGAATTGTGGTTTGTTTCAACTGTAACAACACTCAGCAGTGATGCCATGATGTATTGACACACTCAGGACTACACTTCACATTCCTACAGTAAGGTGAAGTTAAACCAATGGAGGTGAGTAAAAATTAGAATTAGAAATTAGATAAGAAATCTGAGACTTACTCGTTTTTGCTACAGTCATAATTATTATTATAATAATATGAATTATTCTTAAGGTCAAATAGTCTACACTTCAAGGGAGACCTGGAGCAGCTTTCTATACTGTTGATTGTGTAATGGTGTTATCAATAATAACAGCAGCAATTACAGCAGCAGCAATTTAGAATGATAATAACAATAATGATTATAATAATAATAATGAGTGTTGTATTGTCAGATCTGCTCCAGAGTCAGAGATTCATCCAGAGTAAGGACAGAGCCAGAACGGAGAAGCAGGACAGAGAAAAAACAAAGACAATGACATGAAGCCGTTTCATACAAATGCATAGAGAGGAAGAGAGAGAGAGAGGGAGAGAGAGAGAGAGAGAGAGAGAGAGAGAGAGAGAGGAGTGCACAGTGTATCATGGGAATTCCCCCAGCAGTCTAGCCCCATAGCAGCAAGACTAAGGGATGGTTCAGGTCTCACTGAGTGTGAACTAACTATAAGCTTTATCACAGAGGAAAGGTAGAGGGAAGGTTTCTGCCTCCTGAACCCAGACTGGTTCCACAGGAGAGGAGCCTGATAGCTGAAGGCTCTGCCTCCCATTCTACTCTTTGAAATTCCAGGAACCACAATCATCTAACACTGTTGTGATATTGCACAGGGCTGCAGTCAGTTTTGTTGTATACTGTATGCATAGCTATTGGATGTTTTTAGTCACTCTACAAAGAGAACTACAAAACCTCACCACTTAAACCCCTGAACTCAAGCCAGGTGCCTGCCCTCACTGCTGTCAATAATTATGCAAGTTGTAGCATTTAGCAGGTGTGGCTAACTCTGTAAAGACCTCTCATTAATTTTATGTGAACCAGTTTTTGCACAACTTTGTTTTACTTTATTCATATTCTTCATATTCAAAGGGACAAAAAATGTGTAAAGAAGTTTGCTACATCTTGAAAATGATGCTGGTATGATGCTTGTGTTTGATGTTTTCTATGATTAGTGCTTTTATGATGTGTGCTATGAGTTTGTGTGTGGGTGTTTTCATTGCTGTGTTGTTGCCCTGTGCTGTTCAATTGTTAATTTATTGTGAAACTGCAGAGAGACCAGAACAAATTTCACCTCGGGGATAAATGAGCCACATTTTAGCATCTGACATGTACGAACCATAAGTTTGCAGGATTAGAACTTTTATATTTCATGGACCAACACTAAGTGCTTGTTAAATAGTCAAACATCAGTCCTGTAAAACATAATCTTTTGACTTTATTTATTTATTTAGGCTTGAAACACATGTATGCAAACTGACTTATATCTCTGTACAGAGAGGTTAAATCAAGCTTCATATAACATTCAGCTTTTCTCAGTATTTCTGTACCAGCTATCAGCTATGACATAATTCAGCAGAGAGCATTCGCCTGCCAGATCTCTGAAGCACCGCCACAAACAGAATCTAATGTTGTGGATGAGATGGTAGACAGTCAGTGATTACTCAACAATTATTATGTGTTCATATTTCATATCACACACCACATGCACTCCAGTAATGTTCACCAGCACAAAATTGAATGACAAAAAAAGTTGCCTCCAAGTGTTGAGCTGAAGCCCACGGTATCGTCACAGCCCTGATGACAGCACCCATTTTATCATTCTTTGTGATTAGGTCTTAATGAGTTAGGAGTCCTATCCACTACTTTTTACTTCTCCCAGACTTGGGTGCTACTTTTAGTGCTAAGTGGCTTTGTGAATTACTCTAAGTCGAAAAAATTATGAGTCCTAGGATACAGACTGAAAAAACAACTATTTTGAATTTAAGTTAGGAGCCTTAAGATGCTTTGTGAATACGAACCCTGATCACAGATAGACAGCTCTAAGGCCACGTCCACATTTTCATTTTAAAACAGTGTTTTAAAACCAATCCCTGTCCAGACGATGGTTTTAGCTATGTATCAGAAGTGACCCCATCTATACTATACTGACCATCGCGTACACTGAGCATGTGCAAGCCAGTGTAAACAGGAAGCAGATAGTGTACTCTGGAGTTGATTAGTCGCACAAAATACTATGAACAAGGAACAGCAAAGACAATTGCAGCATTAAAATGCTGAATTTAACAGCTGCTTAGCAAAGAAAATAACCCTCAGTAACACTTGTAATTCATTATCCATGTTGCTTCCATTGCTGGAAGTCGGGGCTGATAAGACCCAATCAGGGAGCAACCGTGGGTTTCTGCTTCATCATTTCAGAAGGTCTCTGTTTCTGTCTGTCCAGACTACAAGACAACCCTGGAGTTTTCAAACTAAAATGGTCCCAAAAGCATTTCCAACCTCTCCATTTTTGGGACTCAAAAACTCTGGAGTAGTGTTGACAGGCAAAAACATAGCAAAAGTGATGTGATATAAAATAAAAATTTTGTAGTGTGGACGTAAGTATGTCAGTTCACACCTGGCATTAAAATGTGTTTCCACTCACTTCCCAGCTCTATATGCAAATTAACACATGCATCATTTCCTTTTGCAAAGACCAAATACATTAAAGTAAAGCCTTCCTGTGCTTTGTCTGCTGGAAATTAAAGAGGAAATCAGAACAATACAGACTGGGTCTGTTCCAATCAAATCAAATCACCCAAATAGTTTGATGCACTATATCCTATGAACAACAGATCCAACTGAATGAGTATAAATGAGTACTTCAACTTACGCAGTAGAGGAGGTGGCCCTTTAGTGTGGCCCTGGCCACATTTGGGTTGACACTCCTAAAAGAATGTGGCCACATGTGGCCCAGACCACCTCTGAATGTGGTCTGAGCAATGCGTCTTCAGTAAGTGCATTGACACCTGAACTTAGAGCTGTCCACTTGTGATTGGATCACTCAAGATGCATGTTAATGCCAGGTCTGAACAGAACCTTTGATTGCCAGACCTTTGTAGAAACTGCCCCTGACATGTTCAAGTACATGGTCTAACCTGAGCAGAGCCTCTCAGCCTCCAGGAAAGAAAAATGCTAAACTGAAAAATTAAATTAAACCCACTTTAATTCACACACTTAGGTGTAAAATGGTAATACAAAGTTAATACACCTCAACAACAGGTTCCAAGTGCAATCTGCAAACTCCTTCAGTGAAACCAGCAGGAATTCAGTTGAGTCTATTTTACAATCAGACTTTATTTTAACCTGCCACAACCAGCTTCTTATGCAGCGGAGCAAGGAAACTACTCCAACCACATTACAAGATTGAATTTCATGTTTTAGCTCATGGTGGCAGATGCTCCATGTATAGCCTACAGGTAGGAGAGGTGCAAATGAACTCTCAATGTCAGCAGTTTCTCTCTGTTCACTTTGTAGCAGGAAAACAATAGGCAGAACATAAATGAAAAACAATTTGGAATAAATTTGGTCTATAATTGCAACTCTGTGAGCAGCCATATTTCCTTGCTTGTCATGGCAGGAGAACATATGTGCTGTGGCCCTAATCTCCAAGGAATGACAGTGGATGAGTTTGGCTGTTTATATTTTCAGGTGCAGCTCCTGAGGGCCCCCTTACCATATCAATTTGTGTGTGTGCGCATGTGTGTGTGGTGATTTTGTGGTTTTAATTTCTCCACCCCCCCCTTACCTCTTATAGATGTGTGTGCATGTGTGTGCTCTGACCACAAGGGAAATGTGCGTTAACAGGTTCTAAAGAGCGCCGATCCCCAGCTAAAGCATTAATGTGAAAACTTAATTAAGGCGACAGTAAGGAAAGCTATTATGGTTAAGCTGTTAGAAATTAACCAGTCAATCTAAGGGCGTCTAAATTGAATTTTTGCTGAAGCGTCCGGCATTTGACTCATCAAATCTCATCTCCTCTCGCTACCTCTGACCCCTTGGGTTCAATTTAGGTGTGAGTCCATGTGCGTGCAGGGCCTCTGTGTGTGTTAGCACAACACAACATAAAGATGTACACTTTTATATTAGCAAGAATACAGAACTCAATTAAGAAAGTGCTTTAGCAATCCAATTAAAAGTCTTTGGACAATTCCTGCTCTTGACTACGCTCCCTCCTCCCCTACTAATAATGAAATAACACACACATATGCTCTCTGGCTCTCTCCACCTTGTCTTAATAATGAAACAACTTAAAAATACACCAGGGCTTTAAATGAAGGCTTTAAAAGGTTGCACAGCGTATTCCTCCTCTCCCCCTCACTCTCTATTGCTCTTTTGTATTACTTCATTCTTTCTCTTCACCTAAGAGGCCAAGCAATTGACTTGAGTGTGTTGGTTCGTGGATTGAAATGAAGCAGATGCTTTCTGAACAGGTGTTAGAGACAGGGAGGAGTCTTTTCTCCTGTTAATCTCACCATTCGATTAAAGACTAATTTAGCCAAACTGTCCTTTCAATAGTGTGTTTCTATGAGCAGAGGGTGTTGTTAGTGAACGCCTTGTTAATGTGCTCGTTTGCCTTCCGTTTCCACAGCCTCAGGAGACAAGACGCTTGGTGGTGGGCCATCCGTCTCCCGCAGCAACCCCTGGGCACGCTCAGATCAATTCTATATCCCATAATAACATGTGCGTGCAGGCCAGTCTGCGGGTGTAATTACCTGGTGTGTCTCCGTGGTAACATAGAAAAGGCTTTTATTAAATTAGCCCAGTGGGTTGGCATTTATGGAGAAGCGTCTGGAGAGACAGAGAGGCTGGTTATACAGCGGAGAACAGGGACAACTTAACCAGCATTCATCATCCAACATGGAGGGGAGGCTCATTGAATTAGCTGTCACTGCTTTTGGAGAAAAGTCCAGAGGTGGGAAAAGTTTTCTTAAAGTTCCTCTTCATAAATGTTTGAAACTATGTACAAA
This sequence comes from Trachinotus anak, assembly GCF_046630095.1. NCBI lineage: Eukaryota > Metazoa > Chordata > Actinopteri > Carangiformes > Carangidae > Trachinotus > Trachinotus anak. The sequence goes on along the minus strand of NW_027273870.1, from coordinate 13,344,648 downwards.
TACTCTGCTATGATAAATATTTTGATTAACCTGGTTTAAAAAAAAAAAAAAAAAATTGGTAAACTGGGGCTGAAGCACATCAACTCTTGCTTCCTCATTTACAAACCTGGATTGGACCTTGTGCTCCATCCACTACCTGCTTGCTCCAGGTCTCCAGGTGAAAGAGCAGAGAGTATCAAGATAGTTAGAGGAGGAAACATCATAGAGACTTTAAGTGGTTGTGTGAATGCAAATTCTCACTCTCTCTACCTACAAGGTTTCAGGTTTGTTTTGCCTTGCCTCCCATCCCTGCAAGTTTCGAGGATTGTTTCCCTGTATGTGATGTATGAATCCCTGGTTGACAGGATTTGTTTTTAGGAGACAGTCATTGGTTTACGGCAGTTCAAGGTGGAAATACCCAGTCATAGCACTGATTGATTATTTTCAAAAACAAATCATTTAAAATATCATATGGACATATTAGGTTAAACACTTGATTTTCATTGGAGGGTATCTTTAATGCAACACAGACTCAGCTCTGTGTAGTCTTAATGGCAGATCACGTCTTGTGGAAACAAATACTGGTCTGTCTGGATTAAATTAGTAATTATATGACAATACATCTGTATCCGAGTTAGTTCATAATTACAAATATTTTGCAGCCAAGTGTCATCAAAATTAGAGCTTAAAGCAAAAGTTTAACATCAAGTTAGATTAGAAAAGATGAATACAAATAGTGCATTTCCCAAAATGTCAAACTGTTCCTTTGATTAAGTAATTGATTTTGAACCCAAGGTTTCCAAAAATGTCAAATATGTCAGGATGAATTCTGGTGATGTGAATAAAATGCTGTACGAGACAGCTCATCTCTCTCATCTCCTCAGAATTATATTTCCATTTGTTAATTTATCATGAATTGATCATCACATCTTGATCAAATCATTATCCTTAACACTTTTTTCTGTCATTTTTGGAGAATTTTGGAGGGTGTTAAAAAAAAGATAAAATGTAATTTTGTACTAATTATAGGGAAAACGAGCCAGTGCAGAATGCTGCTTCATGCTCTGTGTTTAGTAAAGAACCAGGAAATTATAGTTGTTAAAAGAGTTGAGGAGAGGTTATGAGTGCCTGGTAATTTCAAGAGAAATTTCTTGAAAGAACTGCAAATGATGGAGGGAAAAAAATACATTAATTTATTTATTGCATGTTATAAATGTCATTCTCCTTATTTGCTGAATTGCATGTTTGCCGATAATTTACAAGATCACAAAAAGACAAATATTATGTGTTTTCCTGCTCATCTGACCTGCTGTGCACTGACTAAAAGACTTCTTATAATTATATTCAAATTACAGAGTTTCCAAGAACACTCTTTAGAAATCAGGGTTACACATCAGCTCCTTTCTAGCAAATTGTCATGTAACCAAAGTACTTATTTTTTAGATGGTTTCAGCATCTTACAAATTACCCTAGTGACATACATTCATTTTTTTTTTTTTTTATTTTGTATTAAAATGAGACAGCTGGTACATTCTATGTGTTGCCCTCATCCCATTTATACCTAAATTTGCATTTAGCAATTATATTATTTTGTTGAAATACCAAATCATGTTGTTTTTTTGTTTTTTTTTTGGTAATTATTAATAATTGTAAGCAACTTATTATTTCTCATGGTAGTAACTTAATTATAACATTCTCTCCTGATGGTGGATGGTGTCCATAACAGCAACAATGTGGAGAGGTGGACAGTGTAATTTCTTTGTGTAATTTTGTCACCCCAAATGAATTAACACAACAGCTATTTCTTTTTTGTTGAATTTTGTATTAAACTCAGGGCCTCTCTTCCTATTGGCCCACTGAAACCTTATAGAGGAGATGTACAACTACAGTAAGCTGTTTCTTGGTGCTTAATACCACAAATATATCTTCTTATGGATATCAACAATTCAAATAAAACACAGGAGAAGTGTTAAATATCTTTGAAAAAACCATGATCATTTATACTGACATGACACAATAGCTTCTACAAGAACTAAAATGGTGACCTGGCATGCTCTGTATAGATGCTTCTGCATTCACTGTATTTGGTTTTGTTTTGTTTGTGACATTTGCCTCCTGACAAAATAATTTCAGTTGACATAAAAGCTGCAGTATCAGTTTTTAGAAGCAATTAATTGAATAGTTTTCACAAAGTTCACAGGAATGTGCTGATTTAATTTAGCTATTGTTTTTGGAAGTCAGCATAAACCAACCTGTACAGCTGCAGGTTGCTATAATTCATTCACACTTTTGGTGGCATTTTATTGTTGCTATTTTTCATTCAGGTAGCTGGATAGCTGTAGTTAGCTATGTAGGAGGATGATGTCCCCATTCTTAATTCCACCCACCAAGCCCTGGTAAAAATGTTGCCGCAACAAGAGAAACAACACCAGACTTATTAGCATCATTAAAAAACGTGGGTTGTAATTCAGGCATCGGGAATCAGGCTAGATCTGTAATTAAAGCAACGATAATAATAAATGTGTTATGGTAAACATGCTAGCAAATAGTTGTCTATTTACTGATCCACCATAAAGAGAGCAACATCAGCATCTTTACAGCAACTCTTGGTAGAAAGACCTCATTCTTGCACAAGTAAATGTTCCTAAATTGTAAATATGGACGTAGCCTCTGTGACATCCCACATAGGCTTCTGACAATTGGTTTTGAAATTCAGAGTTAGCTGCCTAAGCCGAGACTTTGGAGCGGCGGCGCCCTCAATTGCACGTAAATTGAAGCCTTAATAAAATGTAAACAGGTGAGTTATATAAAAATTCACACCCATATAGTTGTCATGAAGGAGGAAATTAGCTGTAGAAATCAGGCTGGAAACATGTTTATTTATGCTTACTACTTATTGAGTTGGGCATTTTAACATGGGAGTCTACGAGGATTGAGTTACTTTTGGAGCCAGCCTCCAGTGTCAGTCGAGTAATTGCAGTTTTTAAGGCTTCTGTGTTGGCTTCATTTTTTCAGCCCTGGAGGCTGATGCATGCCACTAATTCTGTCTGTCATTTAGTGATGGTAAGGTATAATGTATGTTTACAGTGGATTTGATGCTTTGATGCTGATAAAAGCTGGAAATCAGGCTGATGAGAACAGTGAGACTGAAGCAATAAGTAAAATTTGGAAAAAAAAAACATTACAAAACAAAAGCTGAAAAAGGTTAAAATGCTCTGTACAGCTGCAGGAAAATAATTCATGATTAAGTTGGGTTTATCACTAATTCTTTTCCCATTACACATAATCATTTTATTCAGTGTCTGTATTAATACATTGATTAGTGAGGGCTTTTGTTCATCTTTGTTCATGCTTCATAGAGAAAAAAAATTCTCTCTTAATTTTCTCACATTTCAGTTTAAAAGTTGGTTATGGTGAATTGAATTTAACATATTTTACGATTTGTTTGTGTGTGTTCGTGTGTGTGTGTGTGTGATTGGCTCTTTATGTCAGGGCAGTGTTGTTGTTGTTGTTTTGTATTGGATATAATTTCTTTACCTCAGTAGTTCTATCTAACTTTTATTTGAATTAGAAAATTATGCAAACAAAGTTGTGTAATATCCATCACTGTCCATATAGATGGAGCCACTCAAGATGTAATTATAAAGGTAATTTCAGGTAACTCAACAAGTTACATGCAGTGAGTAAATTTGCTCACTTTCCTTTCATATCTTTGATGTTAATTTGCACTGTGCAGCTTAGTTTATCACCGAGAAATAAAGCTTTTTAAAGATTCTAAATAAGGAAATAGCACATTAACACCAGCCAGGCAGTTATGCTGGCAGCTAAGGTAGGTAATGTGAAAATTAAACATGGTGATTCAGAGGTTGGTCAAATTAAACTGGAAAAGTGGGTCCCAAATTGTCTGGTAGTCCATGCTAGGGGAAGGCCCAAAGAAAGGAACTTCATTAGGGCAGAAATGGACCACCAGGACAATTTATTCTCCCTTTTGAAGACTGTTGTAGTGGTATTTCTGCTTCATTGGACACAATATTTTGTGGCTGGGGTAAAAGGAAAGATGAGAGGATGGGAAAGAAAGAGGGAGAAAAAAAGAAGAAAGGTGGTAATAGCTGATAAACTGTAGCTTGTACTTATTTCAAGCTTTTCCAAATTCGCATTAAGAAAAATATGGAGCATGTGATTTGGATATCCTGCACAGCTCCTGGAGATTGACTTTTTCCCTGGAAAAGATGGACATAATTTTATTTTCTGTCTTCAACACACACCTCTTGATTCCTGATGCCCCTGTTGTGCCTCAGGCATCATTCAGTCATTATTTGTACCATGGAGGGAGGTTGGAGTATATCCCAACATGCTCTGTGTGTCCAACACCCTGGACATACTGTCAATGCAAACAGAGCAACACACGGGCAAAGACAAATATACAATGACAGGCATTGTCTTTTTCAGTTTTATGGGATTAGTGTGAGCCTCTAACTGTAATGTGCTGTGCATAAGCACAAACTCAATGCACTTATTTTTAATATCTCCCTGTGGAGGAAAAACACCTGAGGTTGCAAAGAGGGGAACGTCAAAGACACATCAAACTTGGCAAACTGAGTCAGAACTTCATCATCTATGAATAGTCATCGACGGTGAAAACGCATGGATAGGATAGCTACCAATTTATAGTGGTAGCATAATGAAATGAACTAAAATCAGTGGGAGAAATGAGATCAATCTAGAAACCAATTATCAACTTTCAATAATAGTCTTCTTGTTTTGTTCCTTATTTGTTAACATTTCACCCACGTTTTTTGTATTTTTATTGTTAAACGCCTCACATTTTACTCTTCTGTGTTTTATTTGAAGTGTTAATATCGATAATAAGATATATTTGTGGTTTTAAGAACCAAAAACCATCTTAGTGAAGTTTTACATCTCCTCTCTCAGGCTTCTCTCTGGAGCTCTGGTCAGTGAGTGAATCAGAAAAGACGCTCAGAGCCTCTCTTCGAATAAAAATATAACATATTTCAACACTCAGAGAAAGTAAATCCTGCAAGGTTTGATGGTGGGTCCATGTGGGTGGGGCTTAGGGCACATCTGTGGGTGGTGACTGCTTTGTTCTGACATCACAAAGTTATAGAAGTCCTGACAGTTCATTTTAAGGCTCAGTTAAGAGATTGTATTAAGGTAAGGGTTCGGCATTGAGTTGTGATGGTTAGGTTTAGGGGAACGGGCTAGGGAATGTAATATGTCAATGATGGGTCCCCACAAATATAGTGGGCATGACAAGGATATGGGTGTGTGTGCACGTGCATGTGCATGCATTTGTTATTGTAAGAGAGAGTTTATGTGTGCCCTCTCTCCCGCACTACAACAATAGATCAACAGCCATGACCGAGTCAATTTGTTCTGCTCTCCCAACAATTTATCTCTTCTAGGCTGACATGAAGGTAATTCACTTTGACAACTCCGAGAGTCATCGTAGTGAGTTGCTCTCTGAGTGTTTGTGTGTGCACGAATGTAACCTAGTGTGTTTCTGTCAGCGTGTGATGTGTGATGAGTCTAATGGGCCATGCAAGTTATTTATATGCCTCGCAGTCAGCAACTGAGACGTACAAATGGACTTGGTGTTGATTTTCAACCAGCGAGCACTCCTGCCACCCACTCATTGCCTTGATTAAGGCTGTCATGTCTACTGGTTGACTGATTAACGCTGTCACCAGTCCTCAGCTTGCAGCATCCTTCTACACTCTGGCTAAAGTACGCTGCCTCACACCGTCACAGGTGATTAGCTAGAAGGAACCACATCATGGTGCCATCAAGTGCCTTTTTTCATGCTAAATAGGAATGATTTTGGAGAGATTTTTTTTTTTTTTTTAGATTTCAAACTTTTGCTCATTTGGTTATTATGCAGCCTATTTTGCCAACTTCATTTTTCAGTGCCATTTACATCATTGGTTGCTGATTTTTTTTTTTTTTTTCTTTTTTTGATGCTGTGCTGTGTACAACCGCTGTAGGACCTTTAGTATATAAAGTCAGTATCAGTTTGGTGCTACTGTATGGGGTTTAGGGAGGATTTTAGAACATGAAGTGGGCTCCACTTGAAAGTAGTCTCTTGGACAGATTGAGGCTGAAGGTTCCCCAAGGCTTGTGAGCGTAGATGACAGTTAAGGTGACCCAGCACACTGGCAGGGTCTGGATGTGCATCATTGCCGGTTGGTGCATGTCATCAGGATATGCTGATGTCCTATTTTTACTGCATCAACTCACATCACTACTCCTCTCACATCCCAACTACTGTACCTAAACTGCTTCTTCTGTCCATATGAAGTGCAACAAATAACATTACTCTCTGCAACGTGGGTGGTGTGTTGCACTTGAGCGTTAAGGTCACACTGAGAGCTCCCCTTTCAGCTAATGTATTTCGTCACCACCGCGATTTAATGAAAAGCCTGCATTACTGCTGCCTGTTATTCTCACCAGCACTCATGACTCTGACACACTTGAACTCCTCCTGTTTGTTTGAGCTGTCTCAATCGAGCAGTCATTTCCAAGAAAGAGCCACATATGTCAGATGCGGAGGTGCTGACTCCTGCTGCATCAGACTAAACTGTGAACTGCAATGAAGTTCAATGAAGCCAAAATGAAAACATCAATAGGAGAGGTGTAAACACCTATATCACCAAACTTGACCTTAGCCTTGCCTTGCTATTCATTCACTTTATTCTCTATACCTAGTTACCCTACATAGGGTCGTTGCCCAGTGTGAGCCTGAGCAGGATTGTGAAGTCTTTTCATAAGCAAAGTGCAGCTAGTGGTCAACTATATATTAGCAAAACATATTGAGTATTTTCTTAATGACCCCTATAGGTAGAACATTTGAACATTACTTGCTTTGGCAGCTTTTAGTGGGAGCATTAAAAAAGACTCTGAAGCTAACTAGGTTTGGGCAGTCCAGCCCAAATATCACGATATACAATGTTATTTTGTGTGTGGGTAGAGGGGAGAGGCTCTATATAAATATAAAACAGGGAAAAAAGGTACAAACACAGCAGCGGGGAAGACTGCAAAAAAAAAAAGAAAAAAAACAATAACATGAAAAATATTGCATATGGTGGGAAATATTGCAATATTTGATATTATTGAATATGGGCCCAAGCCAAGAGCTAACCACTGCTAAGAATGCAGGTTGTTAAACTGGTTTAAAGCAGCAGCTCTGCCTCAGTTTCAGTCTGAACACAACCAAACACATCATCCTGTCTCAGCTTCACTGTTCACTAAGATCAAAGTACTGTCACACCACGGACATCTCCCCCTTCGCAAATGTATTTTATAACATCGTGTTACTGGGAGCAGTGATACTTTCAGTGTCGGGCACAAAATAAGCTCATACACCACCCCTGATGTAGTACTGTCTTCATTATTATAGACCAGGGGTATTCAAATTCAAAGACGTCCAGTTAGACAAAATTTCCTCTAGGAAGAGACTAGAGAGATTAAGTACTCTAATAATAATTAAATTAAATCATTAAATTCATTTTATTATTCTCTAATTTCAAGGAAAAATAAGTAATCAGTACATACAGAGCTTTTGAAAAAAGTGCTTAATTCATTTTACATTAAAATAAGTTTAATAATAGCTTGACTTTCCCTTTTTCTTTTTTAGTTAACTCCATTTCACATCTTAACAGTCTCAACCATTTTTACAATAAACAATCTCAACACATCCTAAGGTGCTTTAACACCCCTCATGAGTCTCTTACCTCTACTTTCCCCACTTATTTCTCCAAATATCATCTCTCCACCATGTGTGGAACTCACTCCCTGACTCGAGTCACAATGATTGGCTGAGTAGTGTCACATGAGATGATTTACAGTGCATTTAATTGATCTGTGAGTTTTCTGGGCCACTGAAATATTCACAAATTTACAGGTATTAGGTCAAAGTCCAGAAAGCACAGCGTTTTGGTTCAGACTTGTCTATCTAACCGTCTATTAGTGACCCCAACTATAGACAAGTGTGTGTAGATGTGATCAGAATGAAACCATTTTATTGTTGTGTTGTGCATGAACCAGATGAAAGATCATGCTGCTGATCCTTTGTTTTCTGATGACACCACATACACTAACATAAACATCAGTGTGTTTACATGCATCTATTAATTATTTAGGTTACACAAAACCAGCTGATGCTAGTAACCAAGTAACAAAGTTATTGTAAATCTGACTAAACATGAAACAGCCCCTGACTTATTTTGGAAGCATTGATCACTGATTTTAACTGTACAGTGATAGAAGACACTGCTTCCTGACTTTCTTGCGCTGATCTCTCCTTTCATCCAGCCACTCCCCTGTCTGGGGTCTTTCACACATAGATACATGTACACATGAAAATCTACATTCCCCAGGAGAGATCTATACCAGGTGAAATTTTCTTGAATCCCCTACGCCGATTATGGAAACCAGGTTTCTCTTTACATGACAGTAACAAAATCAAAAAAACCAAAAAGTCAGTGACTGAGCCAGAAAAAATGCACAAACGTGAACACTCACTTTTTGTTGATTTCCATGGCTCATAATGAAACAGTTCCATACTACCTTACACAATTTTTGTATTAACATGATCCTGAACAGGAAATGAAAGGAATGACATATGAAAAATCCCTGAAACGTGCAAAACTCTGCCATATACATTTCAAAACAGAGCACTGCAGTTCAGTGTATAGTATGGCACATTTAATTGTTATCACTCCCAGAAAGCCAAAATCTGAAGGTGCAACTTTTAACTTTAAAATGGCACTTGGTAATTTATATATAGCAACAACATATATAGTGGCTGTTCCTTAATGCCCTATTGTTGAATTAAATCAATAGAATGCACCATTTAAAATGACATATTCCTTATTGCGCTTCTTCATCTTTATTATCTCTAAGTAATAAGGAAAAACAAGACAAAACAGTGTAAAAGGTTTAAAGAATCAAATAGGTGCTTATAATGCTTTGATGGTGAGGGGGTTACAACACATACATATTTGAGCAGTGAAGTTGAGTTGGTGTATTGGTTGTAAGGACAGCCAATAGGACTGTGGTAGTACTGTCAGTACTACCCCCCCACCCCCACCCCCACCACCCCCCACCCACATTTCTTAGATACACAGCAGCCAGTGACTGGAGGGTTTTTTGAAAGGAGCATTTGGCACAGATCCATGCTGTTCCCTCTTTGTCTCTTATCCTCTCTCTCACTTACACACACACACACGCATGCACGCATGCACACACACACACACACACACTACATATCTCTATTACTGTATAAAGAGAGGTGGTGGAGAATCTTTGAATCTAAATGAAGGTGCTGGAAGCTGCTTGTGTTAACTCACACAAATCTGTGAGTACTATTGTTTGTGTGTGTGACAGAGAGAAAGAGACAGTTGACCCTCACAGATGTGAGCAGATGACAAACTTGGCGTCTCACTCACCCTCACGGCCATACCAATGCAGAAATTATAATTTGGGAATCCAGCTACTCACCGTGTTCTTGTTGAGAGCCACTGTTGACAGGGTGGTAAAACACAGTATAATTATCATGGAAAGTATTCCTTAAATAGCCAGTAAACAAGTGCTTACAATTTTTTTTTTGGTTTTTAGTTTATTTTAAATGGAAAACATCCATTATTACAGTATATGGTATTTTGACATTCACTTGTATTCATCCTGTATTTAATCAGGTAAACGTCTCAATAAGATTAAATTTGCATTTTCAAGAGATACTTTGCCATGAGGGCAGCAAAAAATTTGACACATGAATTTTACACATGAAGAGCTTTCACATGGAGTACAACTATTTGAGTTTTTAAAGTCTTTACAGAGCTGTTAAGTAGGAGGGGCTGACACTTGAATGTAATATCTAAAAAGTTCCTGGAAAAGAAGCAGAACTGTCCAGATGTTATGGGCTGGACTGCAGATGAAGTTCACTTTGTTTAGCAAATTTCTCTATGATAAAGATGATGAAGCTCAAACTCAGCTGCTCCTCTTCATCCAGCTCAAAGATGTTGTGGTTTGGTTGCAGCCCTGATTTAGATGTAAGATTGTTTCCATTGTGTCCACATATTTCTGAAGAGAACTGAACTGAGCCAATTTGAGCAAAACCTTCTGAATCTGGAGGCATGTGGACCAGTCCTAAGTGCTAATTCTTGTCATGGATGACAGTAATTTGCCTTTGTTGTTGATATATCTGGACAATTTCCCTGACTAGAACAAAAAATAAATAAATTTTGATCAAACATTTTCAATTATTCATGATATCCACGTAGCTGTGCTGCCATGTCCTCTACAGATGTCAGGGAGTGGCTAGTGGAGGGCCCCCCTCCTTGAGCCAAACTGTCCCCGCGGTTTGCCTCTAACTCTTATGTGGCTCTTCATCTAATATCATTGAACCATCCAGTGTCATTAAGCCATTTCATATACTGTGCAACTTTTCTCCTAAGACCAGAGCAGAACAAATTAGCTAAATGTGTTATCTCCTCCTGAGCTAATTTAATGGAAGGTACACATACATATTTGCTTGTTCTGCGTGCAAGGACATCAGTTTCCTCAGGGGAGAGGATTCAGTGATGGAAGAGAACGCTGCCATTCTGCCACCAAATTATCAGAGCGCCGAGAGTGCAGGCTTTTAAAGGGAAGGGAATGAGGTAATTTGATTGTTATGTCTAAAACCTCAGTGAATGATAATGTATTCGCCCTAATCCAACTCCAACTGGGTTAAGGAAGGCATGCAGTCAATGGAGGGCCCTTAGAAGTGTAGTTATACAAATGTGTGTGTGTATCCCGCTGTGTAACCCATGCTTCACCCGCTATGCTGTTGATCTGTAGAATATTGATGAACAAAGATCAATGCACTCTCATTACAAAGGTCCAAATACATTTCAAAAAATATCTCCTTCCTTCAATCATCCCCCATCTTTTTTTTATCAGTTAATTCTCTGGTGTCATCATTCGATCTGCCCATTATGTACCCTCCCCAGGGTGCCCACACACACACACACACACACACACACACACAGTCAACTATTTGAAAACACATAACTGGCATAAATAAATTCTGACATTATTATTGTTATTATTTTCCGAGTAATTTTTGGGCATTCATGCCTTTAATATAGCTCTAGTGAGAGAGAGACGGTAAAGTTGGGGAGAGAGAGAGGGGTTAACATGCAGCGAAGGGCCTCAAGCAAGACTCAAAGCTGGGCCACTGCGGTAAGAACTAAACCTTCATGATATGCTACCCCCAAAATCTAATCAGTTCATCCTTGAGTCCTAATGAGTATTTGTGACAAATTTGAAGAAATTCCTTCAAGATGTCACTGAGATATTGTTCATGAGAATGGACGGAAGGAAAACCTGAAAACATAATGCGTCCAGCCCTGGCTGTCACTGTCACTGTTTTGCATACTGCATAACAAAACTTTGTGTTTTCTAGATGACACAACTGTGGAACACACCATTTGTGCAATTTCTATAAATAAATTATGTTTATTTTAATTTTAAAATTATTTTATTCAGACAATCTGATATTATTGGATAATAAAGATAACAGTTATACACTTGTTTGATTTGCATTTTTAGTGTGTTCTGTTTGCTGGATGTGTTTCTTCATTTTTTATGTTGCACTGCTTTAGTTGAGCTTTCTCAGCTACCATCCATTTGTACAAACAGTCTCATCTCTCTAATACACTAATACACAGAGCTGCTGTCAAGTCCTTGTCAATGATTTCCCATGTTACACATTTGTTAAAGGGAAATTAAGAGCTGCCTTCTTCTTTTGAGCTACGAGTTGAGCTCTTTTACATTAGCTGCCCTCAGATGCCTCATTGAGATCCATTGTAGCTAAACTGTCAAGCTACAGAATGAAAGAGGAAATTTTGAGACTGGATTGGCAGAAGAGGGGATTTCAACATCTCAGAAGAGGGGTAAAGCTCAACAGCGATTATGTGTCTGATGTTTTGAAAAAGGGAAGAGTGCAGAGAGTTTGCACCAAAGTGAAGCTGGTGTGAAAAGAAAATTCGATTACAATCAGAGTTTTCACAGTGCTCTGTGTTCTGGCACAAGAAGCAACTGGAGGCACAGGAAAAAGGGGTGACTGTCATCAAAATGGAAAACGTTATATACAAAAGAGGGTCATCTCCCACCAGTCCAGAGAAGAGACTCTCCCCCAAAAGCCCTCTTTTCATATGGGCTTTTCCAGGGTCAAAAGAGACACAAGTTAATCTTGAATTCCTTTATGGTCAATATTTCTGGTGATATTTTAATGATGCTTAATGCAAGCAATCAGAAACATAATTCTAATGTCAATGTTTTCAAAGGATGCAAGGTATTATCTATAAAGAAATAAACACACCTTACTCATATAGAGCATGCTAAACTAAAAAGAATAGGCTTTAAAGTACCAATTCCTATCATTTTATTTGGCTAGCCATAGGAGAGTGGCAATATTAATCTCTAATCAAATTATTATTATAATTTTTTTTTAAATAAAGATAGGGAGATATGTTTTAATGAGAGGAATTTTGGGTGATCACTGATAACTCGATTAAACTTTGCCCCTCCTAACTCTGATTGGAAATTTTGCAGCTATTTGACCAAATAACAGCAGAACTCAAAGGATCCTAATTTGCAGAAGGGACTTAGATGGATCAAAGAATAATTTATGAAGACTAACACACATTTTGAAACAAATGAAAGCTCAATTCAAGGTAGATTTTATAAACCACTTGAAGCAGAAATATAACGTTGAGATTTTTTCCTGAAGTACATTCTGGGTTCCCCCCCGGAAAGGTATAAAGTAATGGAGAAAACACTGATCCAAGTTCACACTGCACACCTTGAATTGTATTCTTAAGGAGGGTTTAAGGTCTCAATTGCTAGTTTCGAGTTTACTTCAATACATCATAAGGTACGTTTTTTAAATTCTGGTCCCATTTAGAGGAAAACAATAAAGCAGGGTATGCATTATGGCAATCAGGATACAGTACAGAGCAGATCAGATCCACCCCTCACTCCTCCTCAGCTCCACCTTCTTGTCCAAAATGGTTTCTTCTGGTTTCAAAAAATCAACATGGCGACAGCCCAATTACAAACTTGAGGCTTCAAAACTTCACAAACCAATGGGTAGGTTGCCACTTGGGTACACCGCTATTAGTACATTCAGGCATGTTTATTATTGTAACCTTGATAACCAAGGTCTGGTAGACTATTGGTCGTATCAGAGGCTTGGACCAAACGACATATTGATCAGGTTGGAGATCTTAATATACATTAATTAAAACAATTCAACCTGTTTATGAACAAGAATTAAAGTAAATGGCATAATGTCTTTCTTTCTTCAGGGAACAAGGCAGGGCTGTCCAAGTAGTCCTCTTTTGTTGGCTTTTTTTTTATTAAACCTCTGAATCTGTGGATTATTCAAAATAAAGATATTAAGGGGATATTTATGAATGGAGGAAGAAAATATTTCTTTATTTGCTGACAATGTATTAGTACATTTGTACAACATGGAACATTCACTTCTACAGTTACAGTTAAAACAATATTGTTGTTTCTCTGTTAATGAACTAAATGTTTCTGAAGCATAAGCACAAAGTTTTAAGTACCTAATCTAATGATATGACAACATTGTTTCAGTTGCAGTGGGATGAAAACTGTTCTCCAATAATTTTTCCTGCACCTTAATCAAAAGGGGAAGAGGCATGAAGAGGTGGGAGCTCATACCTTATACCTCATTTAGACTTTGGTTAGGTGTAGGCTTAAAATTGAATCAGTCAATCCTAATTAATATTCTGCCAATTGTCTTATCTCTTCCAGACCTTCCATTACATCTACCCAACCAACACGTTAAGGAGTGGGATAAACTTATTTCTTTAGAAAGAGTTTTGTTGCAAAACCTCATTGGTTTCTTCATTTCTCAAGTAAACACACACACACACACACACACACACACACACACACACATAGATATATGCCTTCAAAAATAATGCATCTAAGGTCAGACATCTGTTTCACATTGTAAGTGTGGCTGGCAGAAAAGATATTACTAGAAAGCCAAAACTGTGTTTGGATTGACAAAGAATTAAATCATTTTTTTGAACAGACTTCAAAAGAAAGGGAATGACGGATCTTTTTCCCTCCTTCTGTAGTGATTTTATATCATGACGGTACACCCTGAAATTATGATTAAATTCTGTTCTATCATAGATTTTGTTTTCTACAACTGGATTTTATGGGGGGCCAAGCAGCGAAGCTGTGAAGGCACCCATTATGGTTCTACCTTTGTTTCTTCGTCTAAACTTCTTCTTATTCACACTTCGCACTCCCATAGTGCTTTTCATCAAGTTTAATGTCTGTGCTTCTAGCGCTGTAGCACCCAACAACAGGCCAAAGTTGTAGGTGTGTTCTTGCACAAAGTGACTTTTGAACCATATTCCCAATTTTCAAAAATGAGATACCATTGGATTTGTTGGATCAAGCTGAGTTCAGCCTATAACATCCATTTCCGCCATATTGTTTTTTTGTTTTGTTTTTTTTTTTGTTTTTTTTTTTTGTTTTTTTCACTTCGGACAAACTTTGTCTAATCTTCACTAAAATTGGAACAGATGATCTTCAGACCAAGCCTCACAAAAGATCTCACATGGATTTTTGATTTTCAAGAGCACTCGTTTGTCACAGCCAATCATGAAGTCAAGATGAAAGCTCCAAACACAAAGTGAGGTCATATCTCTGTAACACTTTTATGTATGAAAATTAAATTTGGCTCAAGAAATCTGGTGTCCTTTGACCTCTAGGGGACCCTGCAATAAATTTTTTTTTTTAAATTGCATTTTGCCTTGTAATTGTTCATGCCTTATGTTTTTCTATTATATTGTAACTAAGGCTACTAAGCCTGAACACAATGAATGGCTGTTGAACACAATGTAGGTGCTTGCTGTGCACATCGCCTCCTACAGTATCGTTTGTCCACAGCTACTTTACGCTTGATGAAAAAAGTTTATTAAATCCATAAATGTTGATAAATTTGCAGCGTCAGATTTATCAACATACTGTATCTCTGAGCCATTATGCACCACTGCCCACTATGTTTACATCGATTAAATCAAGTGCAGAAGACACCAGGTTGCTACAAAATAACCACACAAAACACAACTCAGTATTTGGTCTGTTCATATGAGAAGTAAGATAACACTGGTTTATCAATCCTAACACGGCGTAACAGTGCAAAAGCTGCAGTGTCACATTTTCAGATATGATATAACTATTTATGATGTGAGATATATATGGCTTCTTCAACATATCATTTATTTGTCTATCACCATTGTACAAAGTAAATAAGAATCCAAACTACCTGCCTCTGGCTGCAGATTTGTGATGCAGGGCTGTTCTGCACTACCCAGACAGTGATACGATTTCCTGAAGCATCTCTTTTCTTGTTGAGCTTTTGTCGTCATGCTTCCATGCGACTGGCACAGCTGTTTGTCACATAGTGCAACAAAAAGAGATCCAAGTCAGCAATGACTAAAACGCGCCGTGTCTTTCATCTTTAGTCTGAAATGCTGATCCACTCTTCCTTACTAGCAGTCTTACAGTCTCAGAGTCATACTAGACTGCGGCTTGGTCTTTTTCATTCCCCAATAAACTGCTGTATGATGCATAGACTTTGAATCTCTCTGGTTTTTGGGTTACTAAAATTACTTAATGTGAAATGTCCAGCTGTGCTAACTGAATCATATGCTTGCCACAGCTATTAAAAAGGCATGTGCCAAAGTCTTGGCTCCACACACACCTACCTCTTTTCCCATATTTGGATTACCCAGGAGTTACGCTGAGTCAGACACTTGCAGGATGGCAATGGCAGAGCAGCCTACTCTGAGCATCAAAACTACTCTTCAGAAACCTGTGAATGACATAACAGAGGTTGCATTCATCTTTTATTTACCATTACCATTCATGAAGTAACTTGTGATTTTGTGTATTTACACCTTGTTACTTACACAAAATCTTTGTATTTAATATATGGTATCACACAATAATTCTCTTGTACACTGAGTTTATGATTTTTTTTTCTCATGTCAAGATGAAACAGTATTAAATTATTAATATAACGATAATGGTGACATCAATTATCACAGTTACCACTATTATTGTGGTGTTGTTAGACTGTGCTTAAAAAGGTTCAAAAAGTAATAACACACAAACTTAACACACATTTCACCAAGTGAATATTTGTATTTAAACCTTAAAATAATAAAATGGCCAGCAAAGATGAGTAAAAGTTATTCTTAGTTGGATCCCTGACCACATCAACTGACCACAGTTACAGTAATAGTTAAATTTGAAATGGTAATACTAACCATCTAGCCATGATTTAGCATGAAACCAGTAACCATTTCATCTCTATTCTCATATGATGTATGAAATTATGTATCAGGACTATCAGGCTATGCATCCTGTCCAGAGTCTGTACAGTCTGCAGCAGCCAAATCTGATTCATACAAGACCCACATCAGGATCAACACAATAACATTACTGATCTTTACAACTTGTTTCCCACTGAAAAACTTGTGGCCATGTAAGGCAGCAATCCTGGCAGAAAGCAGCAAAAACAGAAAACAATCTCAATACTCAGGAGAGTTCATGCAACAGATCTGAATAAACAAGATTTAACTCCATCGACAACAGCTGGACCAGCAACTTTCTAAGTGCTTGTTTGAGGTTGGTGAAGATGTTTCACCGGATAAGAGGTCAAATGTCAGACTAAGATGAGCAGAACAGTTTGTTGTCACAAATCCGCCTCATCTAACTAGTTTCTCTGTCACTATCACACACACACACACACACACACACATTTCTTCTCTTCCCTTCAGTAGCTCTGTGTGTCAAAGTGATGGTTGGTCCATAATTTATTCAGTGAACTCTAAACAACAGACCAGTTTCAATGTTCACTTTCAGACACTGCTGAAGGATCACTACAATGATGCTGTATAGCCCACTGTATGATATGCTGAGGGCTGGAAGTAAGGCTGGAGGAGGTGGGGCCACGACAGTGTGGAATAGAACCTGTGACATGAGATAACTCTGTATCATTGTTATCATCAGCGAGTGTTAAGCATCTCTACATACAGTATAACCATCAGGAGCTTTGTTCCATGTCATACACACATCCATTCTTCAATAAACAAATATCTCCAATATCTCTGTGTGTGGAAACCAGCGCGCCCTTTGTTGTAATGTGACATTTACAGACAAGATCGACCAACAGAATTAAATACACAAATAAGGGTCTCTGGCTCTCTCTATTTGTGCTGTTCTCTCTGTCTTTATCTTTGTGTTGTTTTACCTCCAAGCGCACATTATCCTTGGCCGACCGTATGTGTGTGTGTGTGTGTGTGTGTGTGTGTTGCAGTTCAAAGGCAGCAGCAGTCAAAGGCCTCCCGCTGAGTGTGTCAAACTAAAAAATCTCTCTGAACTCCGAATTAACGGCATCTCCCTATCGCTCCTCTTTCGTCTGCTCTGCACCTCCGCGTCTTTATTTATATATTTATTTTATTCTGCTTTCCCACAATTCTCTCTTCTTTTCTTCTGTCAACCTCTCTTCTCCTCCTCTCTCATTGTTTCCTCATTTCTTCACCTGTTTTATTTTCATCTTGCATCGTCTCTGGTCACCTTCCCAGCGCTCTTCTTTATCTGTCCTCTCTTTCAAGATTACTTTCCACCATCTTTTCTTCCTCCCTGTTTTGGGTTTCATGTTTTGGTCCCTCTATCATTTTCCTTGATGACAGTGTCCTTCTCTATCATTGCAGCAGTTTTTAGTTTTCGCTTTTTTTTTTTTTTTATGTCCTGAGGAAATGTTTTTTTTTTTTTTTTTTTTTAAATTTTTTTTTTTGGCCTTTATGCCTTTATTGATAGGGCAGTAGAGAGAGACAGGAAATGGGGAGGCAGAGAGAGGGGGAATGACACGCAGGATAGGGCCGCTCGGAGCGGGATTCGAACCGGGGCCGCCTACAGTGAGGACTACAGCCTCAACACATGTTATGTTATCGCTGGCCAGACCACATCATATATGTGTTTGCTATCTCAGTCTGATTGTGTGTTAAAAGACTACATCTATGTCAAAAACTAGAGAATCAGGTTAGCAACAGGAAGAATTAAAAAGAAAGAGTCAAGAGACAGACGGTTAATCAACAAATAATCTCTCCCTGTCAAACAAAAAAGAAAAGTTGAACTTCCCCTGCTTTTAGTTCAATCCTGAATGTTCGATCAGTGTCATCAAAATAAAAAGTGCTCTGAGAAGGCATTATTTGGCCTCTGTATTATTAAATGGTCGGAAGTGGTCCACCAATGTTTTTGAGTTTTTCAAGGCGGCCATGAGGTGGAAATGGTTGGAAACCACTCGGTTAAAGAAAAAGCTCCTGTTCTGGGTAAATACAGAAAAAGTTCACAATGACTTCTGATAGAGCATATTTATTTACATGTAACCAAAACCATGATTTTCCCTATCCTTAACCAAAGTGCTTTTGTTGCCCATGACTAATCACAGTTGGGACAGTGTATATGAACTGTGGTTGTGGACATCTGGTGGAACTCTGGTGTGACAGTTGTGTGTCTCATACACCCACAATGTACACCAGACACCTCTTGGCAACTCCCCTGCATTTTAGAAATGTAGTGCTTCATCCATTCAAATAAAGATAGGTTGCCTCTGAACATAATGCAGCCGGTGATTACACTGCCACCACATCGTTATTGAGATGACAATTAAGTTGTATATGGATGGAGTCTCTATGAGACAGGGTTGAACGTAATGTGACTTGTCTGAAAGATTGTTATCATTTCTTTGCATGCATTTTTACTTTCCAGACTGGAGATACCTTTGTTGTTTCCAGTGTAAGAAATACACAGTCCTGGCCGAATATGAGGCTTCCAGTTGACAAAATAAAGTAGGTCTTGTTTGTCGTGTGTATGTTGTCCCAGCAGCAGCTCAGTGAGAAAACAGTGTCTAAGGAAAGGCAAAGAGGGATTTTGTGCTAAAAAGACATTTGAAAATACAAACCTGATTTCCCTCATTCAGACCACTGAAGCCTCACATTAACATCAACTCAAGTTCAGATTTTTTTTTTTGCACTGAATGAGGACCATGGTTTTGTTTTTTATCTTGAGAGAATCAGACCCAGTCCTTGAAGGATATGTAATATGGTTGATATTAATTTATATTTTTATAGCAAAT
Organism: Trachinotus anak; assembly: GCF_046630095.1. Lineage (NCBI taxonomy): Eukaryota > Metazoa > Chordata > Actinopteri > Carangiformes > Carangidae > Trachinotus > Trachinotus anak. The sequence goes on along the minus strand of NW_027273870.1, from coordinate 13,325,411 downwards.
CCAACAAATCCACTAAAACAAAACAAACAGCAAAAAAACTAAATGTGGTGGTCTGTCTCTCAACACAAATCTTTAAAACAACAGTTTCCTAAAACATGTGGTCATTGTAGTTTTTGGCAAATATTACTCAAACTGGAGGAAATAATGCATTTGTTGGGGACTATTTTCATTGGTGGATTATTCTGCATTGGTCTTCTGAGTACTTGGAGCAGAAGGATGGTGTAAGTGGGACTGTGTCAAAAGAAACTACAGTGTGTGTTTGTGTGTTCATGGTGATGAAGGAACAAGTCATGGTGTGGTGTGACTCATTGAACAGTGGCACTATCCAGGCTACTCGGTACTTGTTATGAAGATCATTTTCCAGCTTTATTCTTAAACTTATTTTTCCTGTCGTTCCTTAATAACTGGCTCTTTCTTTCCTTGCCTCATGATCTAAATTGTTCTTTCTCTTGCCATCTCATATTATTACTTTAGTTTGTTTTGCTTCTCCAGAACTCCGCCTCCATTGTCTGTCTACTTTTTAATTTTCTTCCTCTTGTGTCTGACGTGATGTTACATACATTGCTCAAGTATTGAGACTCGACATTCAAAAATGGAACAAACTGTTTCCCTCCCCAGTGTTCCCTCTGCCCATACATCTAAATTGCTCTCATTGTCTCCAGTTTTTTACTAAGTCCCTCTCTGTCTCTACAGTTGCTCATTCTCTCTTCCCACAGTTTGTCCCCTTGTATAACTGTCCTCCCTTTGTTAACACTTCTTCTGTGACATCCTCGCTCATTTTTCATTTAATTTTGTTTCTGTGACAACTTGTCCTTGTGTGTCCTTGTGTGTCCTCTCTTGCACACACTCTCGCTCTTCTTTTGTCACCCAGGCATGTAACATGTAAGAGCAAAAATCAAGGATATACAATGGTCAAGCCACTAAAACACTCAAAGAGGGGGAAGGCAGACAAGGTAACAGAAAAACAAGATGACTGGAGTGAGAAAGAATGAGCGGCAGAACAATTCATAAAACCTAAAAGGGAGAAAAGAGAACACAAGGAGACAACTAGAAATCATAATCTGACTAATTGAATCTATCTGTGTATCGGTGATTCATATAGCTTGGCGTCACTGAGTTGTTGATATCTATAAGAAGATATATTTGTGGTTTTAAGAACCAAAAACCATCTCAGTGTGGTTTTACATCTCCTCTATCAGGCTTCTCTCTGGAGCTCTAGCAACAACAACAACAACAACAACAACAACAACTCTCTTCTGATTGGCTGACTGTTTCTGAGTGATCAAATAAAAATATAGCAGATTTCAGGTAAACCCTCAGAGAAACCTTCAAGGTTGGATGGTGGGTCCAGGTAGACAGTGCTGGGGGCATAAGTCAGGGCTGTGATGATATAGTTGTGACATCGCAAAGTTACAGAAATCCTGATGAATCGTTTTAAGGCTCAGTTTCTGAATACAGGCTGTGTGCATTTCTCTGTTGACTGAGGGCTTTGATACTTTCACAGTATTAATATAGAACCTATACATACTTGATAATCAAAAAAGACATGAAAGTCTTGCAATATACAATACTTTAACTAAACTAAAAGGAAAAGTCCTCATTTCCATCACATTTGTAAATTTTGGGACCCGCTGAGCTGTAGCCACCACCAAGGATCATCACACAGAACCTTTTAGCCTCCTTTAGCTCATTGTATTGGTTTTCCAGCCCAGAGCCCCTTGTTGCCAAGTGATGATGTCAAGTGCACAACAACAACTGATGGCACCTCAGATGAGCATTTTAACATTTTAATTAACTCAGAGCTCTGGAGTGTGGGGGTTGAACAGTGAGAGGACACAGTTTGGTAAGCAGAGACACTGTAAACAGACCTGTCCCCTGCCCAACACGGTGCTCTTAAACTAGGAACACAGCAGCTACACTGCGTTCGGGGATGAAAGAGTGAGCTGCAGCAAAATAAGTTTCAAAAACATACAATCAAAGAAACTGAAAATGAAACTAACAAAAACCACCACAAAAAGACATAATGACACATAAAGAGGTGCTGATGTAGAGATAGAAGAAATGCATAAGAGGTTGTATAGATTGTAAAGGCCCTTGAGGCAAATTTGTGATTTATGATTTTGGGCTGTGGGTATAAATAAAACTAAGTTCTCGAGAAACAAGCCGATGCTGAGGGTTGCATTTTTTTTAATTGACATCTGCATCACATGGATATGTGCTTTATTAAAAACTCAGTCCTGGAACATGTAAATCACAATACATGTAACTTGCATTTTCAGCATGTAAAGCTATCTGCATTTATCTGATGAGCTTGACAAAGGGGGCCTACAGTAAATGTATGTGATACAAATAAGCCAATATGCTGGTATAGTTGCCCTTTAATTAAACTGGTATATTAGCACTTGTCAGCTACCAGTACATTAGGTAAAATAGTTTGCTCATTTGTTATACTTTAAGGATTATCAATATGAACTGAACATTTTTTAGACTAGACTAAAAGGCACTATTGATCCCAAGCAGCAGCTTCAAATCCACATCAATACTCAATAAATCTACATTAAAATCCCGTTTCACACCACAGCTTTTTTTTTTTTTTTTTACCAACATTTTTATTGATGCATGGCAAAAAAAATGTCATAAATGTCATACACACATACATGTCAACATACATACACACACACGCAGCTTTAGCGTGTGGTGTATCTCTACACAAGTGTGTGTGTGCATGTGCAAGTGAGTGATGAGATGAGTCAGGTGGGAAGTCTTTGTTGTGCTAATCATTCCATTCTCAGCTGACATCTGTAGAGTTCTTTATGCTACACATGCTCTTAAGAAGATGTACCTATGGCTTCCAGCTGTTTCTACGCTAAATACTAAATATAACTAGAATTTGATTAATATCAAATATTGCTCACTTTTAACCTTATGAAGAATCCCATCCTCAATGCAAGTAATATATTTCCAAACATTTTCATATTATTGATACTCAAAAGGATCCATATATATCATTTCTGATTCACTCTGCAGTCTTGTCTCAAACTTGAAACATCATCAGTCATGGCCCAGGTACTGTCCCAGCATGTAGCTCATATCAACCAGTGACAATGGCAGAGCACAGCCAATCGAACGACTGTGACAGTCTTTACTTCTTTTTATCCATTACTGTCATATTTCTATTGTCAAAATGTATGAATTAACTGAATTAACACATCTTTCCCTCAAAATATAAATCTGGGGTAAACCTATGAATATATATATAATATTTTATATTTTTTATTATATTCATAATATATATTTTATATATATTATTTTATATATTTTTTACAACAAGGAAAAAGGAAATACTGGCTATATATATATTATTATTATATGTTCTTGCTGTAATTTTAATTTTGCCAACATAGGTGAGTGCAGGTAAGGGAAGCACATCTGGTGCTATGATTGGTCGAACTTATCTTCTTTTGCTTTTGGATATGGCATAGACTTGAGGACTGGACAACTGGTCAGACTCACACAAGGCAGCACCAGCTTTTTGCATACTTTACAGTGACAAATCGTATGTGCTGGCAGGTGTGTTGAAATTTATCCCTTTACATTCCACCTCACTGCAGAAAGAACACATTGTACATCTTGTCCAATACAGACAATTATTAGGATACTGGTCTGTTTCAAAGATGCAAGGGCCTGCTGATAGGGGAGGACTGGTTGATCAATGTCTATGATTATTCCAGGGAGGACAGTTTTACTTCAACTGGTAATTCCGTGGTGGCACTGATCTCCTAGTAGCATTTTCACTGTAAAATAAAATTTCTTTGTGAAGATACACTGAGCCTTTGTTATACACAAGACCTGGGGTCCATACCACAAACCAAGGTATTAGGTCAAGATGGTCTATTTCTTTTGGGGTCATCTGACTTCACTGAACATTGTCTGTCCTGGATAACAAGTATCACATTGCTGGTTATCAACTGGCTTTGTTGACTCTGTGTTATCCTATCCAGCTCTTTTCAGTGAAAGGCGATAATTATAAGTAACATCATCAGAGCCATGAATAAAATACTTAATATATGATGCAACAGCTGTACCCAGGGGTAAATTCTGTTGTAGTGACAGCAGAAAGTGATACTCCACCAGGTGAAGTGTAAAGAATATGATCAAACAGCTAGAAAAAAATAAATATCAAAACACTAGAAATTATTTCAGAATATTATAAGTTAGGGCAAGGATTTACCATTATTTGCCCTTATTTATTATAAGAGTCATTACTATAGAGTAATTATTTATAGCTTTTTTGTCAGATGATGAGCAAACTATTATAAATATGTGAATGCTAAGCAATGTGTTACGTGCCGGAGTAGACTCTCGCAAGTCGCTTTTCCTGAGTTTATCGAGCTGACTCAGTGTGGGGTTGGCCGCAAACTCACTGAACACAAAGGTCGCCATACTCAGAGTGCTACAATCAACAGCTTCAGTAGAGGTGGCAAACACAACAAGTGAACCACTTCCTCAGGACCTGCCTCACAGACACTGGGGGCTCCCAGTCTCTTATTCTCTCCAGTGTCCTGCCTCTTGGTGATGAGTCTGCCTGTGCTGCTAGTGCTGTGGTGAGAGGTATTGAGATGGGTTTTCTGCCTGCGCCCCTACATCGTATCCACATCCAGTCTGCTCTGGTCTCTGGTTTCTTCCTGGTGGCTGTCCACTCATGTTTCCCAGTGGATGGTGTTGACTTCATCATGGGAAATGACATAGCTGGGGGTAAAGTCTATCCCGTCCCTGAAGTGGTTGATGTCCCTATCGTTGAGTCTGAGCAGGATGGCCTGGCCCAGAGTCACCCTGAGGTAGTTCACATCCCTAAGTGGTCCCGTCTTCCCTCGGAGGGAGCTTCAGATGTGATAGGCTGTGGTCTTTCTGGTTGTCCTGGATCTGGGCGCACTAGTACAGTGGTGGAAAACACACAAAAGTGTGTGTTTACTACTGCTGTCTGGACTGGCTGTTTCCACAGTTGTCCAGTATGGCCTGTGTGTGGAGGTGGATGACAGATTGGAGTGGATTATGCAACCATGTCGGGTGCCTCCTGATATTGGTACCATAGTGGTTGGGAGCCCTATGACTGGATGTGAAAGGTGTTTCTGCAAAACCTTTTCTGTGGTAGTTGCACCACTCACCAGTCTGTGTGGCCCCACCGTTCCATTTGTGTGGACTGAAGAGTGCCAATGTAGTTTTGAGGCTGCTCAAACCCTCCTGTATAGTGCTCTGGTGTTGGATGCTTCTAACTTTTCTCTGCCTTTCTCAACCAGAAGCTGATATGTCTCTAGAGGTGGTGTTGTTGCCAGAGGGAGCTGGGAGGTACCCCACCAGATGTGTCACACCTCTCGAGTATGAGACAGTGGCTCGTGGATGATATGGCGCATAATGTAATTCCCTTTATTGTTGACCACATTGTGGGTACGGTTATGGTTTGTGTACTAAACCGTGGTTTGGTCTTATGGGGGGGAATGTTACGTGCTGGAGTAGTGTTTGTGTATGTGTGTGTGTCTTTGGCCCCTCCCCTTTTCTCCAGCAGGTGAACCAGCACAGCTGTACCTGATTTGGCAATCAGAGCCTGGAGTATAAGGAGCATTGAGGAGGCCTAGTCAGGGCCAGTGGGTCAGACGGCAGCGTGAGGCTGTGTGTGTGAGTGGTGACGGCTCTGATCATTGTTATCGGCCAGTGGGGCAGTTTTTGTGTCTGCGCCAGATACTGTCTGCATGTTACTCCCTGTGGCTGGGAGGGTGTTCAGTTTCAACTTACCATTTCCTGTTTGTTGCCCTTTCTTTCTTTTCCAGGTTCTACCGGCTTCGCCCGTTATCCGGAGCTCGCTTTGTGTTGCTGTGAAGGTTCTTTTGGTTAACTTATTTAATTTATAATAAATTGGCTTATTTGTGACCTTACTATTGTTTCCTAGTTATTCCTTCTCCCCGGTTTTATTCAACATTGTTACTCCCCTGGACCACTTGGGGACGTAACACAATGTCAGACTGTTTCTGCTGAGGAGAGAGGAGGAGAAAAGTAGTCCTGATAAGATCAATCTGACTTGCATGTTGCACTTATAATCATGGGGAATATTTAACAGCATATGGATGTTTTTTCTAGTAAAAGACATCAGAGGGTTTAGTTTTTGTTTCCAATTATCATCACAGAGTCTCATCATGTTATTCTGAGCTGCAGTGCTGGTATAAGTATGTAAAAGCATCAGGAATCTGTCCTAGAATGAAAGAATCTGTGCAGAATTTAAATGCAGCTGTAACAGTCATAATGAAGTCATGTTGACAGGTTTTGATCTGATCCTCTGAAGTTAACCTACTCCTGAGCTAGTTATCCCTGCAGCATAGGTTACCATGGTGATCTACCCCAGTTAAATGTGTCTCACTTTGTATAACCAGCTCAGTCTCACTGTGCTGTCGGCAAGAAAGCTATTCATGTGAATTTGGACATCCGACTTCAACTTTCGAAGTTCGAACTCTGAAGAACACAAATTGAAACTAAACAGACTGTGTGCTGAGAAAAGCCTACTGAGTCCCAGGGAGCAGGAGTAGCAGGATGGTGATGGCCATCATCATCTCATAAGCACTTTGGATACTGATATCTATTTTTTCAATAGCTAGAAAGAAATATAGACCATTTTTTTTAAAGAACTGTTGGTTTTGATTACATAAATTATGTTTCACACATGCTTTTAAGACATTCCTCTGAACGGAGAGTGTATTCCTGAAATGTTTCATGGTATCTAAGATCCAATATTTCTCACAGCTACTTTCTGCTGTTTATATCTACCGTATATAACTTGCCTGCAGCAGCATGGGCCTGTGGCAAGTAGCTTTTTATTTTATTAGTTTTCTACGATGGAGAGGAGCAAGATTCACTTGTTTGATGCTCGAGTTAATTCCTCCAGGCAAATCCCGCTCTGTTCTTTTGCTCTGTGAGTCTGTGAGGGTCCTTGGTTTTTGTTACTTTTTTTTTCATTTGGACAGGACATTACAGTAGCTGTTTACTACTTCTTGTTTGTTAACAGTAAACATAACACATAATGCCTAACACAGATTTTTTTTTCTTATACCCTAAATGATGTGTTTTTATGCAAAATGCATTGAAACAAAACAAGGACAGCTTTTTGTTTATCCCAATGACACATTAAATAATCTGAATGCCATAGGTGTAGTGCTGCGGAGCGAACTGGAATGACACTTCACCACTTTTTTTCTCCAAGTGATGAAATAAAATATTATTATTATTATACGAAATGTACATACATTTTTAAGGACTTGAATATCTGATCATCAGTAAAGTGTATGTCATACAAGGACGCTGATAAAAACAAATGAAAAGGTCAGAGTTGTCATATTAACATTGAAGGTGTATTGATTAATTTCCAACATCAATCATGCATTGAGTAACATGCAAAAAAACATTCCACCTTAAAAGTAGAGGTGCGCTCCGATACTTCAATGGAATAATTTCTGGTGGACTAAAACAGGAGAATGTAGCTAACTTACACTTTGCTAGTGACCTTCTGGAACTGTACCATGGCACCCCACTCTGACAACTTTGACAACCACTTAATAAAAGTAACTCTTAGGGGTAAAGTCTGTCTCATCAGCCTGGGAGCTAAATTGACTGAGACATGTGTGCATGTCACACTGTGGGCAGCCAATCTTCAAATTATGTAATTTTATATTTGGTAATGACATCTCATTCTCCAAATCAAATGGAAAAATATGTCAGAGGGGTGAAATGGCGTTTCCCTGTTGCTTTAATAAAACTGGAGTTCTACAAAGTTTCAAAATCACGTTCATCTGAAAGTGAAGCATTGGCCCCTCATATGTTGGAAGGCAGCTTCACGGGTGTAACCCGAAGATATTAGTGCTTTCAGAAGTGTTCTTCCAGCTTTAAAAAGCTTACCATCATCCAAAAATAAGTGGAAGAGAGAAGAGAGTGCAAGAGCACACGCTTTACACAGCTTACTGTCAGCATAACTATCTGCTTTCCACAAGGATGCACTTCATGTCTTCAGTCTACTTATCAGACTAAAATAACATAAGAACATGCTTCAGGTTTGCGCGTGTTGGCAGACTTACTTAATCAGCAGAAGGAACAAGTACACTTATCTTGGCTCTACATGGAAGAAATGTCCAAATTTACAAGTCATTTCAATATTGAATCTAATAGTTCTTTCGATTACTCTCCGCAGACGCTCGACCACTTCCTCTCTTCTCTCTACACTGTTAACCGCACACACCTTTGGACAGTCTTTGCTGGAGGGCAGTCATAGTGTTGCACTCATGACAAATGACAAATAATTGTCTAAACAACAAGAAAAGGAACTTGAGGAAGTGGTTCAAACATTGCCTCCTATCTCACCTCCTCACACCTGGACAATCACCTCATGGTCTGTTTCAGTAAAGCCACAGAAGTTGTCAGAGACAGGCAGACAAGAGTACAAGAGAGCATTGTGTGCATGTTGTTCTTCCTTTCACAGGCATCTGAGTGTATGTACATGACAAGAGTCACAAGTCTATGCTGACAAGTTGACCTTACCAGCACCTTTGAATGCTGCAAAGCCCAAATACTGTTAAACAAGCTGATTATAACCAGTGCCACCAGGGGTCTCTCAATCAAAACAAGAAAAAAAGACAATGTTGGGTGACGTTGCAAAATAGCGTGGAATCATGGGAGTTGTTGTTTTCACCACCATTACTGTCAGCTTCTCCTGGTTTGGATTTCTTTGGTGTCAGTGGTTCAGGAAGTTTTTACCTGGCACTGAATTATCCACAGAGGTCTCCTCCTTTCCACAATACACCAGGGCCCTCATGCACAATGTAAAATGTAAATAAAAACAGAATCCGATAATTTGCATATCTTGTAAACCCATATTTAATTGAAAATAGAACAAAGACAACATATCAAATGTTGAATTACTGCAGTTTTGTTGTTTTATGGCTAAATTGCCAGTAACACGTTTCAAAAAACAGGGTCATATTTACCACTGTGTTGCATCATCAGGATTTCAAGAGTTTGGGGTCTCCTTCGTAGTATTTTTCGTTTCATGTGCGCCAAATGTTTTCAGTGGGTGACAGATCTGACTGCAGGCGGCCAGTTTAGTGTCAGGACACTTCTACTACATAGTCATGCTGTTGTAAAAGGCTCAGAATGTGGTTTGGCATAGTCTTGCTGAAATATGCAAGGCCTTATCTGAAAAAGATGTTGTCTGGATGGCAGCATATGTTGCTCCAAAACCTGTATATGTTGTTCAGCATTAATGGTGCCTTCCCAGATGTGCAAGCTACCCAAGCCATGGGCACTAATGCACCCCCATACCATCACCGATGCTGGCTTTTGAACTGTGTGCTGATAACAAGCTGGATGGTCCCTCTCCTCTTTAGCCCAGAGGACACAGCGTCCATAATTTCCAAAAAAAATTTGACCACAAGACAGTTTTCCATTTCGCCTCAGACCATCTTAAATGAACTCGTGCCCAGAGAAGTCAGTGTCATTTCTGGATCGTGTTTAGATATAGTTTCTTCTTTGCATGGAAGAGTTTCAACCTGCATTTGTGGATGCAGCAACAAACTGTTCTCACAGACAATGATTTTCAGAAGTGTTGCCAAGCCCATGCAGTGATTTCTACTACAGAATTGTATCTGTTTTGAATGCTGTGCCACCTGAGGACCCAAAGATCACAACCACCCAATACTGGTTTTTGGCCCTTTGCCTACAGAGATTTCTCCAGAGTGTCTGAATGTTTTAATGATATTATGAATCATAGATGCTGAAATTCCCAAATCCTTTGCAATTTTTACGTTGAGGAACATTATTCTTAAATTGTTGCACAATTTGATCATGCAGTCTTTCACAAAGTGGTGAACCTCTCACCATCTTGAGTGCACAGATACTCTGCCACTACTCAATCATCTCACTGATCCTAATTAGTTGTGAGATATTCAACCAGGAGTTTTTTTGTTGTTGTTTTTTTTTAGCATTACACAACTTTTCCAGTCTTTTGTTGCACCTGTCCTAACTTTTTGAAATGTATTGCTGGCATCAAATAGAGCATATATTTTTCAAAAGACAATAAACTTTCAGTAATTCAAGATTTCATATGTTGTCTTTGCTCAATTTTCAATTAAATATGGGTGTACATGATTTCTAAATCATCACATTCTTTTTTTATTTACATTTTACATGTAATCCCAACTTTCTTAGAAACAGGGTTGTACAATCAAACAACTACTTCACGCTCATGGTCAAATGTATCAAGAATGAAATAAATGTGAGAATTTACGCTGACAAAACGAGAAAAAGAGTTAGGCATTGACTGTTTCTTTACAAGTGGTGACTACAGTGGGTTTCACAGGAAAAAGGAACATTTCAGAGAGAACTGGCTGACTGGTCAGGACATTGTGGTTGACCAGGTGAATATTACAATTTGCGCAATTGCAGCCAGAGCCAGTTTCTCTGATGTAATCAGAGTGAACAACTATACACACATACATTGCCTTAAAGGCATCATCAAAGGATGAAGTTTTCTGTGCTAATATGAAACCACTTTCCGACAACCTCCCGTTTGTGTGTGTGAGTCATTTATTTCCTCTGACAGCGTGGAAAGTGTAAAGTTGGAAAAGATTTATATTGCCTCAACTTTTGCATTCCATCCATGTGTGGCTTGAAATAAATACTATGTGATAATTCAATCAACAGAAATTGCATAACAAACCAGCAGAATACCCCACTCTAGTGCAGGGGATGTCAGGATCCAGCTGCATTAACAGCCTCAGCCACAGTCTGCCTCTCCAGTTGTTTTTTTCTTTCTTTTTTTTACCTGTGAGAGCAGCACTTCCACTGATTTCACTCACTGAAATTTCTCTTTTTGGTGACCTGCTGCTTGGTTCTGCCATTTTCCTGAATTTCCTGTTTCTGAAGAGAGAGTAGGCCAGGTATTTCTACTCATTAACATATTAAATTTAGGGCAGATAGAAGGTGGTTTGTGGTATCAGTGGTCAGTTGGGATGTCAAAGCAAATGTACATGGAATGTTCCCCTGATGAACCTTCCCCTGATGTTGCTATATGGCAACATCAGGGGAAGGTTGGGATCTGAGACTACTGCTACCCTTTGTTTCCATTGTTTCTCTGATAACTTATGAACCAGATGTTTAGGAGATTTTTTACCAGCAGCTGAATTATCCACAGAGGTCTCTCATTGCTCAGCTTTTTTCCCTGAGGATCCAGACATCCGATGACTACTGTATGAAAAATGTGTCCTCAAAACGTGTCTTTAAACTGGATAAAAGTCAATTTTATGCTTTTGGCAACCAGCCACAACACTGACACATGCACATAGGGGATATGACGTCATTGACAGGTGACCAATGAAAAGGAGCGTTACCATGATTAAAAATCTGAATATCTCTAGGTTTGAGAATTGATGGAAACATTTGGTATATATATATATATATATATATATATATATATATATATAGCATAATGCATAATGCTTTTTGTCATAAAGGTCCAGATGTTGTAAATTTGCTAATGGTACATAACTAATGCAAAGCGGGCTTGATGAAAAAGGGGGGACATATTGCATCAACACTCCTAGGCTGTACAGTATGCTGTATTCTCCATTCAGTGACATACTATTGAAGTCAATGGCATGTCTCCTAGCAACGCAGACTCAGATGTCAGTGAAATGCTGCCATGGGAAATGTCCACCTGGCTTGAGGCTTAGATGCTGTTTCGATTAATATGTTTGAGAAATGAAAGAAAAAAAAGAGACATGCACAATAGCTGCAGTGTCATTTTAGTTCCCTACTACACAAAGAGTAGAATTGTAATTTCAGTTTGACTTTACACAGTTAATACCTTACATGAGCCCTCATCCACCCCCTTAATGCAGCGGTTCCCCACCTTTTCCAACTCACGGCCCACTTGAAAATCTCACATCAGACCCCCTAACAATATGGAGGCCAAATAATACCTTCTCAGAGCACCTTTTATTTTTATAAGATTCAAGACTGAACTAAAAGCAGGAGAAACATGTATGAAGCTCCACAGTGGCTAATCATAGTGATATAATAAAAATAATAAATGTTTTTAAAGATGATTATGTTTTAAGACAATTAAAAATATTTATTTATTTATTTTTTCCACATAAATTGTACTGTTGCAGGTTGGAAGCCAGTGAGTTAGTTGATGTACTGTTTAATCCTGCATGTGCAGGCAATACCTTTTTCTATGCTTTTCTCTGCATATGCATTAATGAAAAGCAAGTATATCATGAGCCACAACTGTCAACCATCATGCACACAGTGTTGCTGTTTACTGGCCCACCATCAATACAGTCAACAGTCACACATGTCTTTTAATTGGAAAATCTACTGGACTCCATCAACTCTGATTGGAAGTGTCTTGTGCTATCTATTACCTTTCTACTATTATCTTTCCTCTGCTGCCTTTCACATGGATCTGCAGTCTGTGTGAGGATTACAACAAGTCAGTTTCATTATTACATGTGTCTTACATCATGTGTGTGTCAGAGTCTGTGTGTTTGTGTGTGTGTGTGTGTGTGTGTGTGTGTGTGTGTGGTAGTGAGTGAGACATAATTAGTTATCTAGAGAATATGACAGACAGAGCACCTTCTAGTGTAGGTCCATTCAAAGACAGAAGAAAAACAAGGAAGATGACGGACAGACAAAGATTCTCCACGAAGTATAAATATTTCATGACAGAATCCTCAGTGAAATCTTGTACATTCAATGTATGTATGTTTCCAAGCACAGTATTGACTGAGAGTGATGAGAATACAACAGCCCTTGCAGATTTTAACATTTACTAAAATCCCAAAGCATCACTATCCTGCATTAACTTCCTATCTTCAAAATGTTTCCCAGAGCTTAAATGTCAGGGAGGAAATTCATTTCCTTACATTCATTCAGAAGCTACTGGACCAATAAACCATGACAGGAGCAATGTAGACATAACAAGGAAATACTCCACGTAGTTACAGAAGATAAACAACATTCCAGTGAGTTTTGAGTCAAGGGTGTTACCGAGGCTTATATTACAAATGTGGATGGGAAAGTTTGCAGCGGTCAGGTAGAATGGGCCAGGGATAATGGCGATGATCTTTTTAGCAGCATTTTATTGAGGTCTTGTGTGTTTGGAGTAGGACCAGGTATTACTTCTCTGACTGATCTGATTCCTACCATCTGTTCAGTCAGTCAAACCTAAGCAGACAAATGACATTTACAACACAAGCCTCCTTGGAAGTTCAAAATTCTTTGGTATTCTTGTGTAAACACATATGAAATCTTTTAATTATACATCTTTCCTCCCATAAAACATTTCTGAGCGACACACCTAATGATGCAGAAAGCCTAAGATGCATTAGAGGTCAAAGACAGGCACACTGGCATCATTTGTAGGTGTTTTAATGTGCTTGTGGAGTTGAACTGAAGTCAGAACAACCTTTACACCCTCACCGGCCGTGTGTGCAAACTGCAGGGGGTCATATTTTAAGAGCCGCCACTAGCAAGTTCCTGCCTGAAGCAAGGTAATCCACAGCTGTATTCACTGTATCTGTTAGTTTGACTGATGACAAATGCCAAGCTTGTTTTGCCTTTGATTAGGCCTCTGGAACACAGAAAACTGGAGTGCTTAGAGCTGACTTTGAAGATGCGTCCGGAGAGTCGTTATGGTTTGGCTTTTGTTACTTTTAAATCTCATGTTAAGGAGATGGACCTCCAGCTCTAAGAACAGTAGAGTCACTGTGACAGAACAAGTTTAAGATCAGTAACAAGTGAATTCTGATTTTGATATACATGGTCCCCAGAGGATGAATCCAAATTACTTCGGTGATTCCCTGACGATTCATTTCACATTGCCAGGAAGTCAAAGTCTTTACTTATCTAGTGAAATATCTCCCAACATTTAATAGATCAGTCATCACCAACCTGTCGATTGTGATCAACCTGTCAAACTTTGTGGTGTTCCAAATTAATTGTGAGGCATTTCAGTTTAAAGGTTATATGTCCGTTTTCAGAATGCTCTCTTGAAGTTGTGTGGACTGTGTATGGAAGCAAATTATTGCCATAATTACATTATATCAGTAACTGAATGGACAATTTTGAAATAATTTAATCACTGAATACTTACTGTTGAAATTTAAATATCACTGAATTTCCTTTTGAATTTGTTTCACTTTGAAAATTAGATCACATGAAGTATTCACATCAGTATTTCAAAGCCACATATTATAGGGCAATCAATTTAGCAGTCCTAAAATTTAAACACAAATTTGACAATTTGATATTCAGTTGCTGATATATCAAATGATTTTATATTTATTTCCATAAATGTTTTAAGTTACTGTAATTCTGCTGCTCTTCTTTCATTCATTCATAGAAACACTGAATAGGTTTTTTTGTAATTTATCCACAAGAAATGCATTGTATTTTTGACAGATGTTAGTAGTGTCAGTACACATCACTGCTACTGTCCACTGTATGTTTGTGTAAACAATAAGGACTTTTCTCAATGTTACTGAGGTGCAGGAGCTGCACGGTCTATTACTTGCAAGAACCAGCAAACTGCACCAGCACACTTCCAACACATCACCAAAGTAAATAACGCTTTTACCTTTCAATCTTTTTGGATAGGAAAATCATTCATCATGTGTCATGCATGACACAATCTTGTTGATTTGTTGGTTTCTTGTGGCTTAAGTATCCAAACCATGTTACTGACCTGCTTCCTCAGATCTGAGGCAATTTTCACATTATGCTGCTTTTGGGTGAAGAAGAGGCTGTTTAATTTCATTCTGAGCTTTGGTTCCCTCTTGACAAAATGTGTAAAACACTTGTAATAATAGTAATAGTAACAAGAGAGCCACACTAGAAAAGCTAAATGACAGTGTATTTGGCTGATATCCAGGCTGTAGTACATGGATTAACACAGACCCTTCCACAGATATTCATGTCCCACAGTATCTACATCATGATGACTTTGATCATCCTCTCATCATCTGGCACCACCAGCAAGTCAACATTTCTATTTGTCCAATACTTACATTTATGATTAAATACATGCAGAATTAGTGACAGTCCCATCAGCCTCCACTGTACTTTGTGTTCAGGGCTAATTAGCAAAAGTCTGCATGCTAACATGGTAAACTTCGATGTTGAACATGATCAAAATTATACCTGGTAAACCTCAGCTTGTTGGCAACCCCATAGGTCACCGGTAATCTCATTTTATTTTTTGGTGACCTGTAGCAGCCATAGTAATTATGATTGGAGCAAGAGAGGAGGTCAGGTAACATAATATATAGAGTGACAAAGTCTGAGGAAGAGGAGGGGTGGATGGGTTGACAAATCACAGGACTTTCACACAGGAAACAACTGATGTTTCTTGCATAAAACCCATAATCAGCCTGGTTTCTTTTATCCATGACCATTCCAGTACCTTAGCTGAGTATTTATTATTGTAACCATGATGACAAAGGTCCTCAAGCCTTAAGGCAGTACTTATGTTAATCCAAACAACAATCTTTTTCTAAACCTAACCAAGTAGTTTAAGTGCCTAAACTTAGTCAAAACTTGACTGTTCCACAACCTAAACCACACTTTCATATAGCTGTCATTTTACTGTTGTAACCAAAAAGCAAAATGTACATGTTGTTCTTAGCAGCAGCAAACAGTTCCTGGTACATCCCTCTGTACAACAGTTGGGCGTAATGTTATTTGTGAAAACTAAGATTGATTCAATCAGATTTCTGATCTGGCCAGTGGACACATAAGTGGTTAAGTGTAAACAAAAGAGTATTAAATTGCATCTGACACTTGAAATAACAGGTGTAAATGTGGCCCACCATGCTGATAAAAGATATTGGATAGCAGATTAAAAATTCTTATGGCTGTTTCTGGGAACCTTCAATAAACCAGCAGTAGATGATCTCAGTGTTCTTGGAAGTATATAGTTAATCAGAGAGTTATCAATGTAGGGGCTTTGTATATAAGGAGGAGGATCTTGAAATCAATTCTAAATGTAACAGGAAGCCACTGCAGAACTAATGTTCTCTCTCCTCTTGGTTCTGGTTAATAGCCAAGCTTAAGGGTTTTTGTTTTAATTTTTTTTTTTTTTTTTTTTTTTTTTGAGGCCAGTAAAAAGTGCATCAACCGTAATAATTGAGTTGGCTTGAAATAGAGGCATGAATCAGTCTTTCAGCATTTTCTAAATTTTGAAAAGGCCGCAGTATAGTTGTTTCTAAGGTTGATGTGAGACGCTTAGAAGCTTAGATCTGAATCTAAGATAACACCAAGATTTGTAACCATAGATTTAATACATGGAGTTTATTTCTTCAGGTTATTCAACAGCATTTCTTGTTTTGGAACTGACTAGTAGGATTTCACTGTTGTCATTAATTAACTTCAGGAAATTATTCTCATCCATTTATTTATTGCTAGAAGACAGGTGGTAATGGAGTTTACAGAAGCAACATCATCTGGTTAGGTAGAGATGTACCATTATGTCATCAGTGTAATTATGGAAACATACACTGTGCCCTCTGATGATGTTGATGATGAAATTGTTCTAAAGCCTGACTGAAATCTCTCCAGGATATTGTTTTCTTTAAGAAAGGAGCTTATTTATATATATCTTTTCAGGTATCTTACTAATGAATGGATATGTGGATGGTTGGATATGTGCCTATAGCTGGTCAGAGTAGTAAGGGCTAGTAAGGGTTTCACAACAGTTATTTGAAGGTATCTCATACCAGTTTGAAAAGATGTATTTGTAATATTCAGAACGTGACTTGAAACACTGTTGAATACCCACTTAAAAATTGCTGTAGGTCCAGGGCCAGGGAGATTGACTCAATGACAGTTAGTGTAATACAGGTGATTTTTCCCATGATGACATCTTTTTTACACGGTTTATTGAGATTGTCAGTTGAGTTTGAGTATTGTTGAGTGACTACTCACTGGTGGAGAATATTCTAGTTTCCAGCATTCTCTGTCATAATGTTGGAAAAGTAATCCTTTCTCTCTAAACATACTGCTTTGTGATCAGTGGTAATGGCTTTTTTCATATATATTACAGTGAACTGTGAGTGTAGTTTTTCTTCACTTTCCTTCAGGTGATTGCCAGGCTCTCTTGATCTTATTCTTAAATCTTAACACTGTTATTATTTAACCATTTCTGTCAGCCTCTGTCGACCTCTTCTTAACCTTTAGTGGAGCAACAGTATTTAAAAGAGATGAGAAGGTTTTGTTGGAATTTTCAACCATGTTATTTAAAGAACAGTCACAACCGTACGTCTCAAATGATCTCAAAATATTAGAAAACTTCAACCTCACCATCTAGGAATCGCTTTCGAACTAAAAAAGACCTCCTATGAACTAAAAATGCCCTCCTATGACTCCATACTAACTACTGAAACATTACCAATCTTTAAGCCTGTTGTTATTACTTGGTCTAAAGTGTTATCATGCTAATTTGTGGCCTCATCTACATGTGGGGTGAGTTCAAGGCATCCAGTAGACATCAAGTAAATGTAGCTTTGGAGTCATTCTTTTTAATGAAATTAATATTCAGGTTTCCATTCAGGATTAATCTGTCATATCTTGTGATACTAAGTGAGATCGGCTCCAAGAATTCCTGTGGAACGAGTGATTAATCTCCTGGTTTGTAATGATAAGTACTGATAATTCTGCTGGCAGCTAAAGCATGAGATAGTCAAATGATGAAAATTCACCCAGGTCAATGTCATTACACACAAACTGTGTAGGGAAAATGGCTGCAATCCCTCCTCCTTTCCTGTTTTGCCAGTAGTGCTGTTCAGTCGGATCTCAACCAAAAACATAAGGCGCAAAGTCTTTCAGTTATCAGATCATTAACCGAGAAGGATTTGTTAGTCAATGATGAGACATTAAAAAGAGCTAATTTCAGCTGTTGGGATTCTGTGACAGGGAGGGAGACTGGTTGTGGCTGAACATTGACAAATTTAAGATTATTGCGACAGGTACCAGATGGTCTCTGAGTGCTGTGGTGTGTGCAACCATGCCACCAGCTGTTTAGGATCACCAGTATATTCAAGGAAGCAGCGTGGGGTCTGTCTCATCTCTGGTAGACACATGAGTGGTCTGTGGTTCTTGCTGTTTAATAGTTCATCAATTTGACTGAGCTTCAGCTTGGCAGTTTTAACTAACTCCTTGATTGGTGAGGGTGGTGGGGGGGTTGGAATGGGGTGGGGGAGGTGGGGGGGTGGACCCCTGAATGCCTTCTGTGTTTTCAGGCAGAGGGTCAGGTGAGGGGGGAGATCTTCTCCTTTATAGTCTCTTACTTGCCCTCTGTCCCCGTGACTGACTTTTGCTAGGGGCTAAATTTAAAGTATTCAAAATTTGCTGTGTGTGTGCATTCAGGGGGAATGTGAGTTTTCAAAGTGTTCGTTTCTTTCCAAGTATTTTATTAACCATAATTGTCATGTAGAAAACTTGCACGGAAATGGAAAAAAAAAAAAAAGCTGATAACATCTCTTCAATGATGCCGAAAATTTACTTTAATTTGAAAGTGCCACAAAATAAATCACACCATAAAGAGTGCAGGAGGTCTTCTTGTTGAACAAATAAGGCCGTAGGCTCATGATGTTTCCGTCTCACATGGTTTGATTCAGATTTTTTTTTTTTGTGTCAGATTTTTAAAGTGCCTTTGGGCACCCCAAAATGTTTTGTATTCAGATACATTTGTTTCACAGATCAAAGTGTAAAATACAAATGAACAACAGCAACATCTTTACTAAATGAGCCAGTTCTTCTCTTGATAGACTTTTCATTTTTCTCATGTCTTCTTTTTCTCCTTAAAAAAAAAAGGAATGTATGTTATTGTATCAGTTCATGCATGATAATTAGTTTGAAATATTTAGATAAAATATCTCAACAAAACCATACAAAAAACAAATATAGAGATAAACAGAGAAGAGAGACACAAGAGTTTTTTTTATCCAAATCTTAACATATGAAAATGACACATTTTTTGGTTGAATGGTTATTTTATACCATTTTATCATTGGATAAAAATAAGCAGGGAAATACGGAATAGAGGAAAGTAATGAGATGTGATAAATAGAAGCCAAGAGCTGGACTCAAACTTATCATAAACTAATGATAAGATTTTGCTGGAATTTTCAAATATTTTGTAAAAAATAATTTTATGGGCCTATTATTCTCTAAATCATTTCCTAATATTTTTTTTTCCCCTCAAGTTTACTATATTAACTAATCTGGTACTAATTATGAAGGAAATAGAGACAAAGTTCATTCATTAGTTATGTATGCCTTTTGTTTCAAGAGAAATTTCCTTGATAGAACTAAATATATTAATATGATCTTTTTGTGCATGTACCATTTCTATATAGTTTGATAAATAGTCCAATTTAGTGTATTTCAGTCACCTCGTCATGTTTTTCAGTGTTTGATTTACACTGGACACAAAAACATCTGAAACAACAATCCAACATCAGCAACAATAGCAGGTTGTTGAAAAGGCAGCAATACAAATTTCACATACAAATTTCACAGATTTATCTAATTACAGCAGCACGGTTTAAGCCCCTGTACCGTTGTTGTAGTGAGGTCAAATTTCAACTATAGAATGTGTCTACTAAACAAGAAAAACACCCTATTTGGGCACCCAAATTTGGTGTGTGCTTTTGAATAATTACAAATGTTGATTACATAAAATTGGTATACCACTGGTAGCAAATGATAATAATAAAAAAACACCTACTAATAATAATAAAATAATGATGATAATAATAATGATAATAATACTATAAAACTTTTAAAAATATACATGTAAACATAGCCTATATGTTAAACATACACATAAAATAAAATATGTTTACAGAAATATAAATATACAATATAAAAATGATACTCAGTATGTAAATACATACAGTGTTTACACAAATACAAAAATAAGAAAGAAAAAAAAAACTTTTCACAGAACAGTTAAACAATTTCAAAAAATCACACATCCAGAAAAAAATTGTTGTCTGTTGTGGTGTATTTCTTTTTTGTTTTATTTTTGTTCTCACAGATCTCTACCAACATGCAAATAGGAGAATATCACACTGTGCGTCTGTCTAAAATGCATCACATTAACCAGCAGTGGTTGTCCCATTAACCTGCCACAACAAATGCGACCTGTTTTATGACCCACGAATATTTGTGTTTCCGTCTGAAAGACAAATGTGTGTGTGTCAGGGGGGCCTGTTAATCTGCCAGAAGTTCACGGCCAATAGCATTTGGTGATTTAATGAATGTTAGTGTGGAGGGTGCTACGATTTACAGTGTGTTGTAAAGCTGATGTACGGTCGGAGTTTGGCTGTAGTGCTGTGATGCCAGGCAGATGTTTCAAGGCTAGTAGAGAAAGGTGGCTGGCAGAGAGGCTTTCAGTCTGGCTGATTGTGATGTGTGATGTCTTATATCAAAGTATCTTTCAAGAAATATCCTGAAGAAAGTCTTTCTTCACACTGATAATATTGAGAATTAGTCGGTGTTGTGGATGAATATTGTTTAATTCTGTGCATTCATTAGACAAATAATTTGATGAGGTAATGCAAGACTGTCTGTTGCCTTACTTCTCTGTGAATACTCACATTTATCTCCAACAGTGATTTTGTAGTTTTTTGCTATTAACAGAGGAGGCAAAAAAAAAAAAAAAAGATTTGGTGGGGAGGGGGGGAAGCCCCCTTAAAGCAATAGCCTGTTTTACACTGGACAAAAAACCCGCTAACACACATTTGGCTTTTATCACCAATGTGAAAGGGTACAGTCGCCATTCACTGCTGGGACAAATGACTCTGCAATAGTCACAGGTATTTATCGGCTCCGGCTCCGATTGGCAGTGATGTAAACATGACACCTGGGTGAACACATTAATTTTCACCCCTCTTCCACACTGTGATGTCTTTCAGAGCACAAACAGTCTTTAAACAGACCTGTCACCTGCTCAGTACAGTGCTGTTAAACCAGAAGCACCACAGCTAAACCTTCTACGTTTTAAAAACAGAATAACTGACCAAAGCATCTCACATGGAGGCTCTGAAATGTTACAGGAGCACCAACCCAGGGATGTTACTAGTGGCTAATAGCTCGCTCTTTTCATCTTGGTTGCTGGCAACCAGTTCAAAGCTCATGCAAAACAGCATAGCAACATACATAAGGATATTGCTTAAATTTTTGTAAAGATTTTACATTGTCATGTGAACTCCATTTAAGACTATCGGGTAACTTCTTCACATTTATATATTCCTTCCAATATTTCAAGTTCTGGCTGGGGGGCCTCTGGGTATCCCTGTTTTTGTCCTATCACTTTGCCATCTATACTGTGACTGCTGTCTGACTTGACTGACTGATCTGCTGCTTAAACCCCTAGACAGAAAAAGATAAACCCCACGTGAAAGCTCTAGCCTTGACCCTTTGGGAGGGCCTAGGGCAATGATTTATGGTCCCACCCATTATAAATCTAAATGTGATATAATACAACCATTGTATTTTGTCTCCAATGCTCTAGGCAATTGCCTATGTTGGCTATTCCACGTGCTGGCCCTGTTAACCAGGTATGTTACCTGTTGCCAGGCTAAACTAGTTTAGATAGGGTCTTCCCAAACATGCTTAGGAGCCATCCTTTTGTAATGGTAACCATATATATGCCACTAAAAACTGATAAATACTGAATAGAAACACCAGTCTGACCCTGTAACATCCCATTAAAATTATTACATGTCTTGTTTACTGATTCATTTTGAAATACTAACCTCTCATGTCATCTCAGTTCCAGCCCTTGTGTGTCTCCCATCCTTTGATCAGCCACACCTGCTCCCAATCAATTTACCTGCCTCTGGTATTTCCTGTCAGTCCACCTTGTATACTCCCCCTGTTTCCTTTGTTCCTTGCCAGACTTTCTTTGTTCTACTGGGTGTGTGCATCTCTTTCCAGCGTTCTCCCCATGTATGATTCCCTGATTTGAAATTTTAGTTTTTTGGTCTTTGGATTTTTGCCTGTATCTGACTGACCAATTGTGTATGACCAGTTTGCTCTCCAGTACACACAAGTTTTTTAACTTTTCATCGACTTCTATGTGTTTATCTGCATTTGAGTCTCAGTTGTATCCATAAGTGTTACATTTCCTGCTCAGTGTTATTGACAAGATGACTTGTGATTATTTTGTTATATACTATCTGTGACAACTACAACTTTGGTGTAGTTATTGTCTGAGCCCTGGAAGGAATCAGTGTTTGGGTTAACTACCTAATGTGGTAGAGGTTAAGAAATGATTGCCGTGATGATTGAATTAAATCAGCACTAGTCAGATTTCCATCGCAGTTTTGGACAAAATAGAAGTGACTTTTTTTTAGAAAAGTCGAGAAAACACAATTGCAAATGGTCTGTGTTTCCATTGAGTAATATTTTGCAAATAAAGCTGGGCTTTTTTTGGGGGGGGGGCTTTTGTGCCTTTATTATAGAACAGTGGAGACTGACAGGAAAGGGGGTAGAGAGAGTGGAATGACATGCAGGACAGAGTCGGGCCGGTTGGGAGTCGAACCAGCAACTGCCTGCCAAGAGCATCTTGCACTCACGCGGGCCAGCCATGCTCCCCAACCACTCGACCCATATGTTCACCCCAGGTCAAAATTCTGACTTGCACAACTGCCCCATAGCTTTTTCTCTATTATCACCCTTAGGACAAACTTTATAGTTGTATAGGTGTCACTAGAGCAGATTAAGATTTAGTTTTATTTTACATGATATGTTCTAAAAAGCTCATGGTAAAATGTAATTCACCAACAGACTCTGCAATGAGGCTTCCCTAAAGGGCCACACTGCTTCTCTCTGTCTTTCTGCTTGTCTGTCTATCTCTGCTTGTATCTAAATCCTGAGAGAGAAGACAAGCAGAGGCTTGACACATTGGTGAGGTTGTTATACTCACTTGTCAGTCTGCTTATCTATCTGTTTGTCCTTCTGTGTCCTGGGAGATGTGTGAGCTTGAGAGACTGTCATTATCTTCACTATCTTATGCCTCTCTTTCCCATCTTCCCCTTTGTCTAAATCCAGAGTACGGGCAGAGTTAGACATGTCAGCTACAAGAAAGTCAGTTGTTAGGTTTCCATCTAATCTCACCCCTCCAACCTGTGAGCTTCTGGTGTTTGTTGGTATCGACTGGCAGCTTTTCACAGGCCAATAAGCTCACCTGTTGCCTTTAGAGTGTCGGCAAGTTGCATCAAGTTGAGTCCAACACTTTTTAAGGCCAGTTATAATGACAGAGAAAAACAATTTTCACACTGAAGACTTTGTGAAAATGAGGAAACATAAAACAGCATGAGCGAGACCTTTAGCCAAGAAAATAACACAGCAATGAACCTCTGCAACTGAGTGCAAGTCTCAGAAACTGTATTTTATACCTCTATCAACACAGCCACATGAAAAACCTTGGATTTTGAAAATCTGATCTTTCAATTTCACTACTAAAACCTATTACTGCTTTTACATTTTTACAAACCACAAAAACATGCTTCCATGAGTGAGGCAAATGCTAGGGCATACTACCTCAACAGTCTATTAACTACTAGGATGGCTGAAAAATAGGGGAAAAATAACTGGCAAACTTTAGACCCCAGGACTTATTGTGCATTGGTGATTTGGATGCAAATTCACCAATGAAAGAATTTTGACAAAGATTTAGCCATTGACCATTCATTATCCCAGTGTTTAGAGGGTATAAAATCGTAGTAAATTTTTTCCACTTCTGAATCGTTGCAGGGACTGCTATTCATCCATTCTAATCAAAGACATCGAGGGTAATGGTGTTATCCTTTTTTACATTTATAGTGGGGTGTGTTCTCAGACTTTTGGGTATGTCAGTATTGTAGAATTTGTAAAATTAAGGGAAGGTAAAATAAACATGACACTGTGACCTAGGGCAAAGTAAGATATACAGAAGCCTCGAGAGGCAAGTGAGAAGAAAAATATTTAAGGTGATACATGTTGTAAGTCTGATCTAAATAAATATACTGTGGAACTGTATACTGATTATCTAACACTGCAATTACATTTACTATAAATCACATAGAAGAAATTATGAATGTTTTTAGGCCTAGACTGAGTTAGTGATGAACTAGAGCCTCTTGGGCACAAAATTAATATTACAACAATGCTGACAAAACTTTGTTTTCTTACCACCTGTTCTAAAGATGAAACAAAACAACAAAAAATAAAAAAAAATAAGGAACTCTAGGAAGATTTCCTCACAAACCCTTTTTTTCACCTGCTCTTAAGTCATAAACACAGGATAGTAAACAAAGTAGATTAGACTTAGAAAACTGATCACCAGAATAGTTTTTTTGACACTCAACTTTCAGGGCCTATGTCCTATGTTTTATTGCTTTCAATCAGTAATAATATGAAGGACTAGATACATTTCATATGTGATATTGCATGTGAGATTATCACATCTAACACTTAACATGTGAAATATCTGAAAAGCGTGTTCCTGCAAGTAAATTCATCATATCTGATATGATGTTTTCACTATATGTGAATTTATCACCTGGGAATAAAATGTGTTTCACCTGTGACATTTTATATTAAATTATATTTTCACATTTCTCATGTGAAATCTCTAAAAATCACATGGGCTCATATGCAAATTGACCATGTTACATGTGTTACATGTGTCATATTCTCAATCTCATATTGCACAAACAAAATTACATTCATACACCATTAATCACATATGAAATCTCAAGTGACATTTCCCATCATTTTGTTCATGTTAAATGTTTCATACTGTGATACTAGATGCAAAATGAATGTTAATTAATTAATTAATGTTTTGCCTCACAATTCACACGGAAAAAAAAAACAAAACAAAAACTTGCCTATATCATATTCATTTATTAGTATGCAACTAAGTGTTTCCATGTGAAATTATGTTTCATATATCAAAAACAGTGTGTTTCACTTTCTTTTGGTAGACAGTAGCTCTCTTCAAAATGTTTATCATCCTCATTAAATTCAGAGTACAAAAAGTACACAAACCAAACCAAACAAAATCCTAACTGTGGTGTAGATATTGTCAAAAGCATAGTCTATTCTCAAATAGTACCAAGAATTCAAAGCAAATTTGATAATGATTCATTATTGTGTATTAACAGACCCAGACAACTGCAACATTTCTTTTCCTGCAATCCTTTAACCTAAAAAAGTCCACTGCATCAGAATGAATCCAGACTAAGATTGGCAGATATTGTTGTCACAATCATCATGTCATCATCATCATTATCATCATCATCATTACCATCATCTCTATCATCATCAACAGTCTTTTCAGATCTGTTCTTATAATGAGCTCATAACAGCATGAGGATGATTGCATACACACACACACACACAGTGGAACAGCTGGCATCTGTTCGGGTATGGCATCTTCATCGAAGGGGCCTCTTCATCTGCCCTCCATCCCTACTTTCATCTCTCTGTTTATCTCTCTCATACCCCTCCCCATGTCTACTTTTTTCCTTTCTTTCATCCTGTTGTATGTATCGGTCTTCATCATCATCTTTCACTCCCTAACTGTCGCTAACATACACATCATGCCACATCATCTCAAGGCTATTTCTATGACACACACACACACAAACACAAACAAATACACACAAAATACCTCCCCTATTAATGGCTCTGGTGTGTCCATCCCCTATCGGTCTCACCTCCTATGTTTCTTGGCTACTCAAACAAATGCCCTCCATCTCACCATCCAGTCATTCAAGGACACTTCTCCTGCTTTCTCTCTCTCTCTCTCTCTCTCACTCACACACACACACACACACACACACACACACTGCATGGTAGTCAAATAACTCCTCTTTTCTGAGTCTCTTTGAGGAATATTAGAAACGTCTTTACATGTCTGCTTCAGAAAGCTGACTTGAGAAATAACTTTTCCACCAGTCAACAATTCTCCAGAATTCTCCTGAATGTTTGTGGGTGTATAGAGAGAAGAATTTGTAAAGATGTGTGTACCACAATGAAGGTGTAAAGAAGGATATTCAGTTGAACATAAATTTGATAAGGCAAAACATCCAATCTATGGACTACAATGTAATGTAAATGTGTAAATGTGAAGGTTATTTTACTAGGATTTATTTATTTATTTTTGTGACAAAATTTTTATTGGTTTACCTTTCATCCCTATGTACATTTAAGATGTAACAGACAATAAAAATCAAATTACTAAAATATTGTGTTGACATCACATGACACATCTACATCTTTTCACTAAGGTATAATCTGATCACCGTTTAGTCTTATAATTATCATTTCCGTCCCTCTGTTGGTATTCATTTTCTAGCTTAAATATAAATACAGGAAATACAGAAATAAATAATGTGGGTTTCTATGTCCCCTTTTTAGATGTTGGTTAAAATGCACATTTGTTGATATGGATAAGTGAGCTACTATAAGCCAAAATGGTTGGTCTCATGCAGGATAATACTTAAAATCTTACCTCATATTAGCCTATATCAGTGTAAGAATATGAATAATACATGGCTTGTGTCAGTTGTAGTTCAGTGTTTCATTGAAGTGTATAGATTTAATACATAAAATAAATAAATACACAAAATACATGCACAAATTCACATTTTTTTATATATATGTACTGTACACCTGCACATATAATTCCGTACACATACACATCCATAATCGTCAAATAATGTATCTATGCAATCTACAATGTGACTATAGTTGTAATTTCACCTTTTCCATTGCTAGAGCTTCTGTTGCCTTAGCTTTCATGACCCTTATTCTTCCTTCTAAAGAAATAACTTTATAGAGCAATTAAAGTCAATGGTGTGTATTTAGGTCACAATGTTTTATTTTATTTGTTAATTTTTTTTCTTTTTTTTTTATTTTATTTATTTATTTATTTTAGACTTGCAGTCAATTTAAATTGGCATTTTTCTCTTGGAGATAAATAAAACCTATGAATACCTTTATAATTTACAGCCATGATGCCCAATGATAAACTTAGTTGTTGAGCTGTTTAAAACATTTTAAAAAGTTATTATTTCTACAAGTGGATGTCTGATCACATCTGTGTACATGGCAGTGCACAATTGTAGTTAGAAAAAAGAAAGATGACCCAGGTAAATTAAATGTACCTCTCAGGTCTTGGAAGGACCTTAATCCATTGCTGTTATAGATACCTGAGTGGAAGTGAATTATAAGGGTTTCCCACCTATTTGTATTATATTCTTATTGAATATTGATGTATCTATATGCCCTAGGGGGATTGATTGATTCCTCTCTACAGTGAAAATATAACCCTGACTCCATTTGGAATCAAATGCAAAACCTGGTGGAAAGCCAGTTTTGTCCCCACCCAGCCACAGGCTTCAATGGGGAAAAATGGCCTTTGCTCCGTGCGGTTGTTGCACTTTTGGTGTGAAAGCTCTGTCATGTAAAACTGTTGGTAGCCACTCCTAGCACAAAGGCTCAGACAAGTCAATTCGACAACATCTGCATGTGTGAAATGGCAAAGAGTTGAAATGAATATGAGGTTTATGAAATAGTCAAAAATACAGAAATTCAAGGCACTAACTCTGGACATAAGGTTGATAGACCTTATCTAATGGAAGTGTCCTCAGGGGCTCTTTGTTTCAAGAAAGTTTAATTATCATTTTCAGTGCAATAGCTTGATAGTAAACAATATGCAGTGGAAGTACTTATCTTTTTTACCCTGTCTTACCTTTCTTGCGCATTGATTTTTGAACTATTTGTTCCCTCAAACGTACACTTATGGTCTCCAAAAAGCATTTACAAACAGCAGTTGAATCAAAAGACAAGAGAAAGTAATTGTGCCACATTAACTGACTGTGGTAACAGTACCTTAACTTCAAGGTGATTGGAAAGTATTTGTGTCTCATCCTGTCCCCATATCTTTAGTGAAACACTCACATTTGACTTGGTTTATTGATTTATGAAAGTAGGATTTCAATTAATGGACTCACTGATGGCATTTGGACAATAAGAGCAAGAAGAAACTTCCATGACATTCAGAGTCAATAGTGCAAATTCTCATGAAACACACTCATTTTTGAACCTATCATGTTTACACTGGGCATTTACAAAAGTTTTCTTGGGCGGTTATTTAACATCTCACACAATTAAAATAAGTTTTGTTTTGTAAAGTAGACTTTAGCCCATTTTGTTGTTTTTATTTGTTGTTGTGTTTTACAAATATACTGACTAAACTAAAGGGCACAATGAAAAGGCTGATATTTCCAGGAGCTGAGAAAAATTGTGTCCAGTAATAGCTTCTGTGATTACATTACCATCTTTTAATTTAAAGCTCACTCTAGTCTCCATCAAAAGAAGGCATCCCACTGATTATCTTGTGTGTGTCTTACTCAGTCCAGTTTACTCTTTTCTACACAGCCTGTATTGTCTTCATATTCTTTTTTCTCCCTGCCTGTGGAAATTATTTTGACCTTAATCTTCCTCCCTTTCTCCGATCTTTGCCTGACCCTTTTATATACTGAGTCGCGTCTGACGCCAAGCCATACAAAAGGTGCTGTCACACACAAAACAATGAGTGGACAGAGAGATGTCTCTGTCTGCTTCACACACACAGACACAAGCAAGTGGCAGTCCAATGCTGATGATTTTAATCTGCACTGAACACCAAGCTTAATGTGTTTAGCCACAGCTGTCTGTATTAGCCTTTAAAACCATGTGTTCAAGAAGCTCATGATGGTGTCAGGTCTGTCACCTTTTGTCTGTAGTTTTACTGTAAAAGTGGTATATGCCGTTAGAAGTAATAACACAGACACGCACACACACACACACACACACACACACACACACACACACACACACACACACACACACACATATATATGTCATGGAGTTGCTATTTACATCACCTATAGTGCAGCAAAATTTGTAAAGTTATGATGTGGTAGAAGCTAAAACAGGTCATACCACTTGGGAATTTTCACACATTTAAGTCTTATGTCGTAGAATTATTCCTGTGTTCTTGGTCATGGACATGCTTTGTCATCCATCTCTATTAAAGTTCAGATCACACATTGTGAACAGAGATATTCTCATGATATTTATCAGTCCCCTAATGACAGCATGGTACATCAGTGGTTAGCACTCTTGCCTCACAGCAAGTAGCTTGTGGGTTTGAACCCAAGTTGGCCAGCTGGGGTTCTTTGCATGTAGTATGTTCCTTCCACAGTTGAAAGACATGCAGTTAGATGAGCTGAAAACTCCAAATAATGAATCTGAATGTTTTGTCCATGTGTTCAGCCCTGTCCACTATTAGGTCCTGAATTTCTTTACTAAAATGAAAAGTATCAAAATGATTATAAAACTTATTAACTGGATTTGCAAACTCAGTACATTGTACTGAACTGAAGCAATCCAGGGTGACCTAACTGCAGTTCTTTTGGAGTCTGAAGCATTTAGAGATTAATAGTCCCCAGAAGATGTTACACATTGATATCAGTGACCCCTTGACCCTTTCTTCTAGCATAAGCATTAAGAGAAAACTATTCTTTGCTGCCAGACCATGGTTAGGTTTAGTAAAAGATTGTGGTTTTGTTTAAAATAAGTACTTCCATAAGGTTAGGGGACCTTTGTTGTCATGGTTACAATATGAAACACACAGTCAAGGTTGTGGAACGGGCTTTGAAAGGAAAATGATAGTGACTATTGGTTTCAAATAGGAAAAGCCCAGTGGTCTCCCTTGAGAATGTGCTTGTTGGCCCATCCTCCTTCTATTTAAGACTTTGTCACGCTAAACTGTATGTATAGTGTATACTGTATATATATATATATATATATATATATATATATATATATATATATATATATATATATATATATATGTATATGTGTGTGTGTGTGTGTGTGTGTGTGTGTGTGTGTGTAGTAACGTTTGATAAGATTTGATAAATAGAATTAAAATAGTGCAAGAAAAAAAGCTTTTATGATCCATAGTTAGGTTTTAGCATTAAATGACCTCAGCGGCTGTAGTAATTCTGAGGAGAGCAAAGAAGGAAGACAGGTGGCATTATGGTAGCTTACATGACAGTATACAGTAGTTAGTGCATTACCAATACAGATATTTATATAGCATTTCACTTTTACACTCTTAGTGCTGAACACAATAACCAATTTCACAATTATATGGTAGACTGATTGAAGCTGAAATGTCTTTGTGTGTCCCCTGCATTTGAATCCAAGCCAGTGCTCTGCGGTGGGGGTGTTAACTGTGATGACGCTATATTTAGTTTGCAGTTTTGAGAGCTGCATCAACAACCAGCCAATCACAGAACCAACCTTGAATATCACCATCCAATCACAGCCCTGACCACTATGACAACCAGCCAATCAGCAGATCTGGCATGAATGGCACAGAAGAACAACAACAACTGGCTAGTTGCAGTACTGACCTAAATCACTTTACACAACAAGCAGCCAATTATAGTCTCATAATTATGATTTAATGAATATATATATTTAAATTAATAAATAACATTTAAAAACATTTTGTTGATATTGTTTTTATTAAAAATAGTGTAGACTCAAGACAAGCAGGTAATAAAGGTGGGAAATAGCTAAATAAAAAGACACATAGGAGGGAATTGTAAGTGCTGGCCTCCATTACATTTACCTTCACACTTGAAGAGCTGAAGCAAAAAAAAAAGATGAGAAGGCTTGATTTGGTGACCCAACACTATTCAAAATGGTCTGCTCTACTGAATGTAGTCATGTCTTTGGAACTCTGCCAACCTGCCATGAATCATTGATAATATCAGTGGAATGTGAACAAGGTCTCCATAACCAAATACACACTTTCACTTGCATCAGAAAGAAATGCAGACTATAAATATAAATTTAGATGAGAGAAATTTGCCTTTCCTTATAAAAAAATAATTAGTCAATACACATAAATGATTTGCCCAGTTGTATCCTCTCTTCATGCCCAGCATGCGTGTTCCTTTCCTCAGCCTTAAGATGATTCTGAAGCACAAATCATTCATGTATGTGCTAGTTCCTGTGATTTATTATAAAAAGAGCTCATGTTAAAAATCTAAGATTATTATAAATTTGTTTTCATTTGTCTGTTTGTTTGTTTATTGTTATTAAAAATGTTTTATGTCAGCTACCCTTTTTAAAATAAGACATCATTTGGGTTGGCCACCTACTGTGTGAGGAAATATGTAATAAAAATAATAAAATATCTAATATCTAACATGCTGTTTGATAAAATGTCCCATAAATAACCTTAAGTACTGAAAGGACTCTTTGAAGTTATGATAACAGTTCATGCATCTTGTAAACACAATGTGCACAAAGCAAGTGCAATCTAACGATCAGAACTGACACTGAAGTTTGTTTGTCAAATTGAACACAGAACAATATGTCTGTATGTGAATACTTGGTGGCCAGTTTTCAACTACTAGTTGTTGCCCCATCCACCTCTGGTGTAATAGTGATCATGGTTACAGTCATCAACAGCTTATATGGGTCAAAAAAGGTGGGACAGAATCATTCTTCCACATTCCTACTGGGTCGTTTCATACATGAAAACATATGGAAGAATAATTAAAACAGTTCTATTCTCCTACTGCAGCTGTCATATGCTCAGGTTCTTTTTTAATTTAATTCTACTCTCCCAAGTTCATTGTGTGTGTGTGTGTGTGTGTGTGTGTGTTTGTGTGTGTGGATTTGCACTTGCTGTGCACACTCGTGCATCATGTGATATCTTTACCACCGTAGCTCAGTGTGTTGTTTTGCCTCCTGTTCCTGCTCTGACTTTTACAGTGCAATAATTATGGTGTCTGCAGTCTTATAGCAGCAAGTGTGTTACGTCCAGGCTTAAAGCAGGAGAGGGCCACGGTGCAGTTTATTTTATCGTTATATGAAATGAATCTACAAACATCAATTTGGATGTCAGATGGTTCATCATCTCTTAGATTCTCTGCATGTTTGGTGTCACAAGTACATACACACACACACACACAGAGGGAGAGACAGAGAGAGTGAAGAATAACAACACAGAAAAACACACACCTGTTAATGTGCAGATACACTGACTTAATCTCACACCTGCACTCTCACACACACTTTCCATCACACACAGCTCTACAGAGTATCAACCTGAATGTTGGCAATGGTAGATTATTGTGTATGTGTCGATGTTTGTGTCTGTGTGTGTGTGTGCACATGCAAGTGTTTGATAGTAATTGAATGGTGAGTTGAAAAGTGTGTTTATATACTTATGTGTTTTACTGTGTGCTGGACCAATTTCCATCTGGTGCAGGAGCTCTCTGTATTCTCCTCTCTTGCTCTCTCTCTCTCACTGCATGTGTGTGTGTGTGTCTTTGTGTGTGTTTAAAGGTAACAGAATAATATGTCTTATCGAACAGAGTGTTTGTGTGTTATCCTTATCTCCTCTCACACACTTTATCCCTAGGCTACTTAGACTGCTATCCTGCTGCTCTGCACACACAAGCATACACACAGGTGCACACATACACACACACACACATCTTTCTTCCAGATTTAATAGTAGATTGGAGGCTGCACTAGAAGTTATTGTTGTAACAACAGAGGAACTGACAAAGAGAAATTAAAAACTGTTAAAACACTGACATGTGGTCACATAGTGTGACGGTGTCATATGAAGTTACCTTTGAAATGTTTTCTTGAATTAACAGCACACTTAGTCTTGTTATACTGTTTGACTCTAATAGTATAAAACAGTAAGGTTTCACTGCATCTGAACGAAGGTGTGATTAAAATACAGCACTCATCCCTATATTTTGACCAGTCACAGCTGTGTCGTGCATTTCATTGCCATCCAATTCACGTTCTCAGTCAGCAAGATGTTATGAAGCCCAGTGTAAGCGGTCAACAAACACAACAAGAAGCACAACAGAATAAAGCTACCGTGTGCATGAGAGCCAACAAAGAACAATCCAGCCACAACCATTAACCCACACTTATATTGCTATGATATGCTCCACAGCAATGCCAACAGTTAGCCAGCTAGCGATAGTAACATTCATAATAAGGGTAACAGCAAGTCAGCTAATGTTATCATGCTACTGTAGCCGTCACTAATGAAAACTGACGTAACATTATGTAGCATCA
This sequence comes from Trachinotus anak, assembly GCF_046630095.1. NCBI lineage: Eukaryota > Metazoa > Chordata > Actinopteri > Carangiformes > Carangidae > Trachinotus > Trachinotus anak. Next base: position 13,292,144 of record NW_027273870.1, on the reverse strand, counting down.
ATTTGCACATGGAGGAGAAAAAAAATCAGTTCAGAGTCAGGCTGGAACCGTTATGTTCAGAGTTAATTATGTGATAGAAACTCACACAGAGGGCTGGTAAAGACACTGGTGAAGCCAGTAAAAACTTTAGTTTACTTTTACATTTACTTTCTTTATCAAGGTCTTTTTGGACAAAAACCTAGTTTCTTTGGTGGAGGAAATTCTGGTGAAATTTGCTTTCACCTGGATGCTCCAAACTTTACCGTGCCATCTCACCTGTGGGCAGTGACTGTGTCTTTATAAACTTGGGGAGGGTCAGTGGTTCAACAGGGGGGATTCATATGCAGTAACCTGGACTCACATGCACTAACATGCTCATGCTGTGGATCGGATAAGAAAAAAAAAAAAACAGAGAAACACAGATTACAACACACACAGAGGGGGTGTGACTTGTTTCTCTGCTCAGGATGCCACCAGTCCACTATAACTTTACAAAGAAAATAGTTGTTTGCTGCTGTATTATTATTTAAAATCTTGTTTACAGAACCTTTAACCACTGGCCATTTGTAATATATCCATTTTCACCAGATGAATACAAATGAGGCATTTTGTAGTCATCAACTGCTGGAGCACAGAAGTGCAATATCTACTTTTGTTTTAAAGACAAGATAGAGACAGGTAAAGGCTCAGGTAAAAGTAAACTTTTTTCACTTTGTCATTATTGGGTATTGTGTGTAGAATTTTGAGGTAAAAAAATAATTTAATCTATTTTGGAAGAAGGCTGTAACATAACAAAATGTGGAAAAAGTGAAGCGCTGTGAATACTTTCCGGATGCACTGTAAGTAAACATTTTAAGGAAACCTTAAGAGGAAGACTCAAGAGTGTTTTGAACAACAGTTTTTATTTTAAGGAAATCTTAACTTGGACTTTAAGGAAGGTTTTTTGTAACTGGCCCCTGATCCTTGGTACTGGTCCTGGTCCTGGTCTTGGATTTAAACACACTGATTTGCTAGATTCTTTCCTCCAAAGACATACAAGTGAATTTGAAATTTTGAATTTTCAGTAAGTGTGAGTACAAGAGCGGATTTGTTAGTCTGTCTAGTATACTGTATTTATTAGCCTGGTGCCTGCTTCTCACACAGTGCATGCTAGGATAGGCTTCAGTAACCCTGTAACCCTGAAGAGGATGAACATTTTAGAAAATGGAAGTATGGATGAAGCCTTTCTCAGAGTGTTTAGAGGATTCCATCAGCCCCTATCATGGCCACACCTCTGACACTTTCAGGTCAGCTCACTCAGCTAGGAACTTTCCTAATAAATAATGACCGTTTGATCGCACTGTAAAACTCCAGTCTGCCATTCACCATGACACCTAGTGGTTAACAGCTCAACAAGAAACACCTGCATATATATCACAGTTTGGCTGAGGTAGTGAAAACATGCTGAAGCTCCTGGACTCTCTCTAGCCCACTGTGTCTGACACACACGCACACATACGTGCACGCACACACACTATAAAGACTTTAAAGGGAATAATGTGATGCCTGCATGTCTGTGTAGTATGCCAGTTTGACAATGCAGTGGTAAAGCTAAGCCCAGCTGACTCTCGCCCTGTCTCTCTGTCCTCCACAATACAGAAATCCATAATTCAGCTGTCACTGCTCTACCCCACAGCTAGCCCTATCACTGGATATGTGTGTTCTTGTTTTCTAACAACATTTTTTCTGGCTCTCTCCCCACCAGGTAAATCCCTGCCCGCCTTCTCACCTACACTAAAAGTAAGAAAATCAATACTTGTGATCTCGGTTTCTTTCTCTCTCCCTTTCTCGCACCCTTGTGCTCTGTCTTGCTCTCTGTGGTTTTACACACATACACACACGGCAATCATACAGAGGACTGATGCTTTTTTTTCTCCTGTGTTATTATTAATAAGATACCTGATATTGACAAACACAGAGGTGGACAATGGATAAATGCATGACTGAAGTGAAGTGAGTGTGATGAGATAACTGTGACTACTTTGATGCAATGTTGCAGGATTGTAGTATTTCTGTAAGGAACATTATTACACTCATATTTACATGTTACACAAGGCCTTCAGAAGCTGCTGCAGATTGAACAGACAGGCACATTATAAACACAATGAAATATGTAATGGTATAGCAACGTGAGTGCTATAAATAGCTCATAATGTTCTCTGTAGAAGACTGAGTTACAGTGGTAATTGCTCCACTCAAAATGGCGAAACCTTTGGTCAGAGCTCCAGCAACACTTGCAGTAAACAGAAGAACTTTATCTGACCACAATATTTCTACTTGTGGCTTTCATCAGGGTCATCAAAAAACACATTACAAGTACCATTTAAATAGGGTATGTAGGAAATTGAAAAAATGTAATGCAACTTCTACAAAGATAGGTCAGGCCTATGGTCTTGTGGCTTCAGGCCAGTTGTTGTCTCAGGCTGGTGGGGAATGTCCAACAGAGGACAAAATGTCAGACAAAATGTCCTCCAAAATGTGTCAATTTGATGTGGCAAAGGCCCACCCCAAGAACACTTGAACTTGAAGAAACTTTTCCAAACCACTGCAGATCCAAATACTTAATTATACTTAATTACACTATATTATATGTAATTAACACAAAAAACTGTAAACACAGTAAAAATTTGCTACCTGTGAAGTCCTCCTTCATACCCAGTAATAAAGATTAAAGAATCCAAAATGCTTCCCTCTTCCTCCTGAAAGAATCACATTACCACCTCTTTGGCTGGGGTTAATCACTTATATGCCTACACAAATATAAATGAAATGTGATTATCATTGAAATGTCTTGCAACAAGACTAGTTATATAATTTCTCTTCATAGACCTTCTATGTTCAGTGATGCACTCTTTAAGGGATATATTTTATCACACAGACATTGTATCATATAAATATTTTTTGTTGTACAGGTAATAAACCCTTGGTCACCACAACTGAGACACCATCAATTTCTTCTAAAGTGAAAACAGTTGTGGTAACTGCATTTTTTAGGGGCTCAAGCCCACGGTGGGCTGGGGGATGTATATGCAAGGCAACCCATCTCCCAGTACCAGCAGTGCTGGGAACCCTATTGTATTTATATAGATTTTTAGTCTTGTTCTTCTCCTCTATTATTTTTATTTTCCACCACTAAAACAGGTTGCACAGCCTAAACCGTTCAAGATAGTGCATTGCTTTTCATCAGGTAGGTAAAGGGGCTGGCACGTAACCCAGACGCAAAAAATGACACATGCCTAACAGTAGGGGGCACTATAATCAAGATAAACACATTTCGACTTGTAACTCCTTAACAATATGTCACACATTCAAAAACCTAATATATTCGTGTTCCGTGAATTGCTCTAAATCTCATGAGCTAGGCCACACCCATTTCCACCTGAAAGTTTTTTTTTGCAAATTCACTAAATATTCAAAACCTACTTTTTCAAACTCCTCCTACATTTTTTGACTGATCTGCTTGAAACTGGGCACATATAATCTTCAGTCCTCCCTCATTTAAAGTTTTCACTCACTATCACGTACCACTAACACATTTTTAGAGGTACGTTAAAAAAAAACTTATATTGTTGTATTCCCTGAATGGGGCTTAATCATATGACATAGGCCATCCTCACTTCCGCCACTAATTTTTTTTACCAAGTAGGTACATATGCAAAAGTTACTTTTTCAAGCTCCTCCTACAGTATAAGCCTGATCTGCCTGAAAATTTGCACATAACATCTCCACATGTGCCTGACTAAAAGCTATCAAAAGAATTTTTGTGCTTTAAGAAATTCCCAAGTTATGAGCAAACAAAATCTTTTAACAACCTAAAAAAAACACATATTGTTGCATATCTTTGTCAAAGAAAATGCTATCAACATGAAACATATTCCTTTGGAAGGTCATTCACAGTCTCTCTTTTAAATTTGGAACAAATGGGATGATAGGGGCTGCCAAAAATCACAAAACCTTACATGTCATAACAGTGGCTCAGATTTGTACAAAATTTGGTATGCAAGATGTTGGGTGATTGCTGAGTGCAGGGATAAAGTTTGGTGATGATTGGTCAAAGTGGGCGGGACTTATTCCAGTTATACCAGTTACAATACGCTTCCCATTACATTGACAACTGCAGCTCTGACGCTGGCATGGAACTCTTCAGCAGCTTGTAGGGTTCTCCATCTCTGAAAAGCCAGACAAGTTTTGGCTCCACAGTCGGACTGAGAAAGAGATTCAACCCCGGACTGGCCACACAAATGACACTGAGGGAGCCGATAAAAACTTTAAAAAACTCTATGACCTGATGCCTGGCATGATGCCTGGGATTTGCTCCAGTCTGCATTGGCTCTGGGCTTATATCTTTCGTTGTTGGAGCTTTTGTACCTGAAGAATGTGATTTCTTCAGTGGAGGAATTTCTGGAAGGTTGCTTTCATCTGAACAATGTGCCATCTCACGAATAGGTGATTACTGTCTGACATGCACAAACATGCACACTCAGAGATACTCAGATTACAACATGTCAAGGGGGTTTGACTTCATTCTCTGCTCACAACAGCATATAAAAATAGTTGTTTCTTGGTACACTGAAGAAAAAATATAAACATAATACTTTTGTTTTTGATCCCATTTCAGTGAGAAGAACTTAGACCTAGACTTTGGCTAGACCCACAAAAGGTTTCTTTCTCAGAATTGTATTCACAAATGTGTTGAAAGCTGTGTTAATGAGTACTTGACAGGTGTGACATATCAAGATGTTGATTACGCAACATGATTTCTGCACAGATGTACCTTGGGCTGGTCACAATAAAAGGGCCACTTCAAAATGTGAAGTTTAATTTCCAAAGAGGCAACTATTAGGTACTGAACTGTGGATTTCACATGACCTGGGCTACAGCTGTGCATTTTTGTTGAGAGGGTCGTGGATCACAAAATGAGTCAGCATCTGGTGTGCCATTTGCCTCATGAAGTGCGACACATCTCCCTTGTGCAGAGTTGATTAGGTTGTTGGTTGTGGCCTGTGGAATCTTTGGCCACTCCTCTTCAATGAATGTGTGAAGTTGCTGGATATTGGCAGGACGTGGAACATGCTGTTGTGCACACAGATCCATCCAATGTTCTGTGGGTGACATGTCTGGAGACTACACAGGTCATGCAAAAAGTGGGATGTTTTGAGCTTCATCATCCTGCAACATGAGGCGATGGCACTACAATGGGCCTAAGTCTGACCTTTCGTCATAGTATATATTTTGTGTTTATAGAATAGATTTCAACTCATGAAAAATGGGAGTGAAAACAAATGTGTTGCATTTATATTTTTTTTCCAGTATATAGTAGTGTTTAAAATCTTGTATATGCAACGTATTATGTAAAGATGTTTGCCTATCTTATTCAGGATATGAAATCAAGTTTTCAAAAACTGTCATATCATTACACAATATGTTTCAAGATACATTTTCATTTGCACATCTGTTGACAGGTCACACACTACTGTAAAAATGTGGTAACACTATTTTTTCATGAGTTCATCTTTTCCATCACTGTACCAAATTACATGGCTCTTTGCTGGTAATTTCAGAGGAATTTATTAGGAAATGACAGATCCACAAAATGCAGGCCAAAATATTGTGCAACAATGTTACCGCACTATCATCTTTTACATTTAATTACACATATGTTTAAAATAGGTTTAACATATTTTAACCAAGTCTGGTGAAAAGAAGTGTTAACCAGTCAAGGACTAAACCAAGACTTCATCCATGTTCATTTACTTTATTTCTGTCATTTATTGTTAACATTTCTTTGGTATTGTTCTCCACTTGCATTGTGTAAAAACCTGTCGTACTTTAGTGATCAACTGTGATTTTTCGGACTTGTGAAGCTATTCTCTGTCTTTTTCATGCAAAGAAGCGAAAACCTGTCTGCTGACCTTCAATCACCTGGCTTAGCCTGGACAGATCAGGAGGCAAGTAGTGAGAAAAAATCCAAAGACAGAAGGCAAGCATTAGTCTTCTTGGAGCAGACAGTTAAATTTGTGCCATATATTTCATGTAGAATTATACATTTTGGCTTTGATTTACAAAGTCCTTTATAGACCATATGAATGACCAGTGTAATCCTGTGTTGACCTGGGATGATGAATGTGAAGAGAACAATTCCTCTCCACTAGCCAGAGGTTTGAGGATGAGTCTGCCTGGATATAGAAAGAAAGAAACAGGAAAAGATTAAAGGAAAGAGGAGAATAGAAGGGAAATTAAACCATCCAGGCCTTGTTGGTTTAATCCACCTGAGCTAGGTGTAGAAAGAGGAGGGAAAAGAAAGCCAGGAATAAAGTGACTAAGAATTTAATCTCTGTTGGCCTGGTGCTAGTAGAAATCCAAGAACGGTTTAAGTGGACATTAGATTAACTGTCATCACCCTGATGTTAGAGTTACACAAGACTAGGTATAAACTATTACAAGGCTGGGCCATGTAATGGTGTGAACTGTGAGCTTAGGGCTACACCTCTTGCTATTGGCAGTCACCCAGATACCCTGATTTCCAGACTGCTCAGGAGCTGCAGGAATCTCACCTTAAACTACATTACACTTAAACTACTTAAACTACTATTACATGTACCATTACCATTAAGGATGCAGAGTAATGACAAAACATCAAACACCAAGCACAGAACCTTGAGTCAAAGTTTTGCATGCATCAAAAATTCAGCAAATTCTTGATGCATGCAAAACTACAAATCAATCAACTGAAGTCAATCTGATGAATAGGACCTTTAATGCCAATTAAATGTCCCAGTCTCCATGAGATCTAACAAGACAACTTATATGTCCGATGCAATTAGAAGGTCATTTGTAACTTTGACCAGTGCTGTCTGTCTCTGTGTTATGATGCATCCAAATCCTGTCTGAAAATCTTCAAAGAAATGTTTGCTCTGAAGTCACACAACTGATTGACTTTTGCTTTCTCGAGGATCTTGGAGAGAAATAGAAGGTTAGATACAAGTCTAACGCTAAAACACCTGGATCAACACCTGGATCATTGGATGAGGTTTAATTACAGCTACTTTAAAGGTCTGTTGAATATGTCCTGTTCATAAAGACAGATTAATCATATCTAGTAAAGAAGTGTTAATTAAGGGTAAAACTTACTTAAACAGCATAGTTGTGATCAGGTCTAAGAGACAGATTGATGGTTTAGATGAAGAAATCATTGAAGTTAGTTGGTGGGGGTCAATAGATATACATCAGGTTTAAAGGCTATTTCTAAGTTTCATGTGTTTGAGGATAAATAACATTTTCTTATTTAGAATAATCAGGGTTGATCATCTGATGTAACATTCTTCATATGTTTTGTTGATAAAAACATCTAAATCATCCTCTGTGGAGACTTTATTAATTTATGAACACAATAAATAATAATTTCCCTCTAATTTCTTCTATACACAGGCCCGCAGTATTTCCCTTACAATATTTATCCCCAGTCAATAAAACCATAAATGAATTTAGCTGCACTATTTCATAATCATATTATAAAATTTCAACAAATTGAACATAATTAAATTCATAGTCATTTTGCACAATTTCATACCAATTGCAATAAATTCTGACCTTCCTTTTATACATTGGCCAGGCAGCAGTCATAGGTGGAGGAGTGAAGCAGAGGAAGCAGGAATGCAACGGGAGAAAATATACAGTTAGCCTGAGTTAAAGGAGAATTACCTGAGAAGAGAAAAGCAAAGATGGAAGTAGATAATAGATGATAGGAAGATAAACACCCACAAACTCCCACAGATAGTCCACTGGATCAGAATATACAGGAGTCAACTCTCAGTAGACGTCTATAGAAGGTGAAAGAGACAACAAACAAGCGCAAGATACTCGAAAGATGAAAACTTTGAAAAGTAAACTTCCAAGAGGCAATAAAAGATAGGAGAACACTGAAAAAGGCATTGGCAAAGAGAGCTAACTAGAAATTAAAAAAACACAAGAATCACAGAAAAAAATAAAATAAAAATAAAACTGAGCTCAACTCAAGAACCCACTCATCAAGAAAACATTGCTCTTCCACAATTCCACATTAAAGAATTTAATCAAAACAAAAATAATGTAGTCACCCTTCAAGTTTTCAATCCATCAGGCAGGGTTTGAACCCCAGACATAGCTGTTTGAGCTGACACACAACACACTGCAAAAGAGAAGGACTACTGACAAAAAACCCACTTATATTCACACAAAAACCCTGATGATTCAAGATTTTTACCATAATTCTGCATTAATGATGACTGGCAAACAGGACACAATAACATGGACAAAAAAAAAAAAAACACCAGAGAATGACTCTGACTAATACAATATTCAACCTATACAGGTAGTTCATCACAAAGGAAAAAAAAATGTAAAACTCACTTATTCATCCCTCTGTGCTTTACGTCCAAATTCTGTTACAGCATCAACACCATTAGATCAAAAAGCATGCTAATGCCAATACCATGATAATCCACAGCTGACGCTTGGTATGAACAGCTGGGCTACTGCTTGCATGACACAGACTGGCCATCATACTGCATTAGTGGGCTAGTGGTCCACAAACCAATAAAGTTTTTTTTTTTTTTTATTGGCCCTGTGTGTTTCTTTTCAGGCCCTCTTTGTGTGCCAGGGGCTGGGCTTACTGGCTAATCACAATCAAGCTCCCCCACCCCCATGGCCCCATAAATGTAAGGGTTCCCCCACCTTTAAACCCTGGTTGTAGCAATGCTCCTCTTGCATTATTCACAAAGGCAAATGTTAGCTTGTTTAGGCTAACATAGCAACAGATGAGTGCTCACAACATTAGTAGGCTACAGTCGTCGCTGTTCAGTCTGTCACAACATAATGCTTTTTTTTTTTGCCGTGGTATCAAATTTGGTATAAAGAATTGCGGAATTTCATTGGTACTGGTACCAAATTTCTCTTATCGGGACACCCCTTGTAGTTTTGATGTTCAGTTTGTGTATTGATATCAGAATATTTTTATGATAAAAATATGAGCATAAAACACTTATACTTTATATGTGTTTCAATAATGTATGCAGGAGGTTTCCTGTAGTGTTTAAGAGAGTATGGTGATCGGGATAGCTCCTGAAGTAATCCCTGCCATTCTTAGACATTCCTTGAAAATAAGAACACCCTTTGATCCTTGACGAAAGTGAATGATGGAAACAGACTGTCTGTCACACACACAAATACACACAGACACGTATACATGTTACAGTCTGGCATTTGAGCTAATGACATGGAAATAAATTTGAAATGGAGCTGCGTATTGAAAGTCCACTTGACATTTGCAGCCTAAGGTGTAAGATTTCTGAAGGTGTGAAAGGGCTTTTTCTTATTTATTTATTTTTTTTATTCATCTGCATCACAGTCAGACTGGCATTACAGCCTTGTTTGTTTGATGCTCATCATGTTTTCACCATGGCATAGCACTGAGTCACTTACTTAACAACAAATCCAAACAAATCCAATTCAGAGACATGTTTTTGTTGTGTTCGGACATGGACAAAATTGTTGGTACCCTTCTGTTAAATAAAGAAAAACCCACAATGGTCACTGAAATAACTTGAAACTGACAAAATGAATAATACATAAAAATTTACTGAAAATTAACTAATGAAAATCAGACATTGCTTTTGAATTGTGGTTCAACAGAATCATTTTAAAAAACAAACTAATGAAACTGGCCTGGACAAAAATGATGGTACCCTGAGAAAAGATTGAAAATAATTTGACCATAAGGACATGTTAAACTAAGGTGTGTCCTGTAATTAGCATCACAGGTGTCTTCAATCTTGTAATCAGTCAGTCTGCCTATTTAAAGGGTGAAAAGTAGTCACTGTGCTGTTTGGTATCATGGTGTGTACCACACTGAACATGGACCACAGAAAGCTAAGGAGAGAGTTGTCTCAGGAGATTAGAGAAAAAATTATAGACAAGCATGTTAAAGGTAAAGGCTATAAGACCATCTCCAAGCAGCTTGATGTTCCTGTGACTACAGTTGCATGTATTATTCAGAAGTTTAAGGTCCACAGGATTGTAGCCAACCTGCCTAGACGTGGCCGCAAGAGGAAAATTGATGACAAATTGAAGAGATGGATAATACGAAGTGTCAGTGTCAGATTGCACCATCTGTCGCTGTTTCAGCCAAAGTGGACTTAATAGAAGACGACTGAGGAGGACACTACTATATTTAGCTTTTTGGCAAGTCACATCAGCTCTATGTTCATAGGCGCAAAAATGAAGCATACAAAGAAAAGAACACTGTACCTACTGTGAAACATGGAGGTGGCTTGGTTATGTTCTGGGGCTGTTTTGCTGCTTCTGGCACAGGGTGTCTTGAATCTGTGCAGGGTACAATGAAATCTCAAGACTATCAAAGCATTCTGGAGCGAAATGTGCTGCCCAGTGTCAGAAAGCTTGGTCTCAGTCACAGGTCATGGGTCCTCCAACAGGATAATGACCCAAAACCCACAGCTAAAAACACCCAAGAATGGCTAAGAACAAAACATCGGACTATTCTGAAGTGGCCTTCTATGAACTCCTAAATGTTATTGAACATCTGTGGAAGGAGCTGAAACATGCAGTCTGGAGAAGGCACCCTTCGAACCTGGGACAACTGGAGCAGTTTGCTCATGAGGAGTGGGCCAAAATACCTGTCGACAAGTGCAGATGTCTTATTGAGAGTTACAGGAATTGCTTGATTGCAGTGATTGCCTCAAAAGGTTGTGCAACAAAATAATAAGTTAAGGGTACCATCATTTTTGTCCAGGCCAGTTTCATTTGTTTGATTTTTTAAATGATTCTGTTGAACCACAATTCAAAAGCAATGTCTTATTTTCTTTTTTTTTTTGATACTTTTTATTTAGTTCTTTTCAGTTTAAGGGGAAACAGGTTGACAACAAACTGTCAAAAACTTAAAACAAAACAACATACAGGCAAGAACATGGGGGCTCCTCTGTCAATCTTGTATTTAATGTCCAATGTCTTTACTTGCTAACGTGTAGCGTCCTCAATTGTTTTGATGAAAGCAGTCCATTTCTCCCATTTCCTGGGAAAGATCTCTCCTCTAGATCTGAGAGAGAAAGTTATCTTTTCCATTAAACATATTTCCTTCACTCTGTCCATCCATTGATTAAGGCTTCAGTCAGAATATCTATCACTGCATTACCTTCTCTGGACAGTGATGGTTTGATTCTTTTATCATAGTAATCTCTTATCTGCAGGTAACGGAAGAAATCTTTGTTTTCTAGTCCGTATTCTTTTTGTAACTCACTGAAACTTTTAAAGAGCCCTCTGTGTGTTAGTGTGCATATTGCTGTTATGCCCTTGTCCCACCAATGCCTGAATCCAGCATCACTGATTCCTGGTTCGAATCTGGAATCTAGAGCAGGCCAAATTAGTAATTTGCTGTCTCCCTCCATATTGTATTCTTTTACCATCTTGCTCCAGATAACCAGTATTTGTTGAATAATATCATTTTTGCTTTGTTGAGCCAGTTTGTTTCCTATATCTCCTAATATTGCCTGAGTCCGGAAACCTTCTATCTTGGCCTCTATGTCTTTCCATCTTGCCTGATATATAGGGCAGCATGTACGCACCAAGAACTTTACTTGAGCTGCGTAAAAGTATTGTTTCAGATTAGGTAAGGACAGCCCCCCATCTTCTTTTTGTAGCTGGAGTGTCTTATACCTGACCCTTGGTCTCTTTCCGGCCCAAATAAATCTGGATATAAGTTTGTCCCAGTGTCTGAATTGAGCCTCTGGAATCATCTGTGGGATAGATTGGAAAAGGTATAACAGTCTCGGTACCACATTCATTTTGATTACCTCAATTCGTGTTTCAAAGTCCATGTTAAAAGCTGACCACCGTCCAATATCCGTCTTGATATCATTGTTAATGTTATTATAATTTATTTCAAATGTTTTGATGAGATCTTTTGCTAATACCACGCCCAGATATTTAATTGCTTTGGAATTCCATTTAATTCTATATTTTTCCCTAATTTCTCGACCTGGGGAGTAATTCAGTGTAAGAACTTGTGTTTTTGCTATGTTTAATTTATAGCCTGAATATTTACCATAGTCTTCTAATATTGACATCAGATAAGGAAAGGTCCTATCTGGGTCCTGGAGAGCCACAATGACATCATCAGCGAAGAGCCCTATGCAATGCTCCTGCGCTCCTATATGGATTCCTTTTAAGATGTTACTTTGTCTGATCATTTGTGCCAGCGGTTCAATAAAGATAACAAACAATGTGGGGCTAAGACAACAGCCTTGACGAGTTCCTCTCTGTAGGCTAAATCTGTCAGATAGGTGTCCATTAAGTTTTATTCTCGCTGTGGGTTCTTGGTAGAGGCCTTGAATACACCGTACTAACTGATCTTGAATCCCTAGCTTCCCCAAAACCTGATACAGAAACCTCAAATTGACACAGTCAAAGGCCTTTTCTGCATCAAGGCTCACCAGAACTCCTCTCAGGCCCTGTCTTTGGATCTGGTCGATTATGTGAAGGACACGTCTGATGTTGTCCTGAGTCTGCCTGCCTGTGACGAAACCTGATTGATCTTCATCTATCAAGTCAGACATAAAATCCTCAAATCTTTTGGAAATTATTGAAGTGAAGATTTTATAGTCCACATTTAAAATTGAAATGGGTATATAGGATTCACAAAGCTCTTTGTTTTTGCCAGGCTTTGGAATAACAGAAATTATGGCCTCTTTCCATGAAGGGGGCAGTTTGCCCTCTGTCAGAGTCAGATTGAAAGAATTCAGAAGTAGCGGGGTTAATTCCTCCCTAAATGTTTTGTACCACTCACTGGGGAATCCGTCACTACCTGGTGTTTAGTTTGATTTTAATCTGTTAATTGCAGCATTTAGTTCCTTTTTTGTGATGTTGGAAATTAATTTTCTATTTTGCTCTTTTCCAATGGCCGGTAAGTCCAATGAGTCAAGGAATTCTTTGATTTCACTCTCTCCCCTCGCTGTGGGCGGGGTGTATAAGTTTTCATAGTATTCTTTGAAAACCCTATCTATTTCTTCAGGTTCAAACAGTAATTGTTTTGTTAGGGGGTCTCTAATCTTATGTATTGTATGAGAAGCTTGCTGAACCTTAAGTCTTCTTGCCAAATATTTAGTTGCTTTAGAGCCAGACTCATAATAGGTCTGTTTTATGAATCTTAGTTTTTTCTCAACCTCTTGACTTAGGATGTCATCTATCTGTCGTCTCACACTGATTATTTGTTGTAAAACTGGCTCATCTTCATTATTATTCTTATGTTGTTGTTCCAGTGTTATTAGTTGTTTAACCAACTTCCTACAGTCTTCCTCTCTAGTCTTTCTTTGGTAAGCTGCCCTCGCTATTAACCTTCCTCTCATTACAGCTTTAACCGTGTCCCGTAGTATGGTAGAATCCACTGGACTGTCAAAGTTGTCCTCTATACAGTCTTTAATCTCTTTCTTAATCTCCTCCTGTGTTTTCCTGTTATTCAGCATACCCACATTCAGTCTCCATAGTGTATTCTTATTTCTCCTGTTTAAGTGGATATTGAGGTAGGTGATACTGTGATCAGACAAATCAGTTACCCCTATTTTACATTCCTCTACTCTGTATCTGTCTATTGTGTTCATGAAAAAATAGTCTATTCTGGAGTACACTGAGTGTGGAGCTGAATAATGCGTGTAGTCCTTCTCTAACGGATGGAGTTCTCTCCATACATCAAACATCCCCAATTCAGCGAGCAAGGTGCTGACAAGTTTCAATAGATGAGTCTTACTTATTTTGCTATTAGTTGTGTCTAGTTTAGCATTTAGGATCATGTTGAAATCCCCTGCACAGATTAGAATTCCTTCATTTGCCTGGGCTATGATCTCAAACAGTAATTTCAAAAACATTTGATCAGAGTTAGGTGGCACATAGACATTAACCAAAGTAACTAGATTATTGTCCAATTTACCTTTTACTATTACATATCTCCCTTCTTTGTCGTTTATTTTTTTAATGATTTCAAAACTGACGCAATTGGAGATTAATATAGCAACTCCTCTCTTTGGACCTTTTTTAAATGAGCTAAAGAAAGCATTTTTAAATCCAAATTTCTTCAGTTTATCGTGTTCTTGCTGAGGTAGATGCGTTTCTTGTAAATATATCACTTGAATTCTTTCTTTCCTCAATTTAGCCATTACTTTTCCTCTTTTAATTGGATTATTTAAGCCGTTCACATTTAAGGACGCTATTCTCACATTGTTACACTGCATCATTTATAAAAAATAAAGACATAAAGCATCGGTAGCCCCACTAACATTGCCAAAACGGTGGCGTAGAACAAACAGAGCACACGTAACAGACGCACTTCCAAACAATTGAGGATCTCTCCGTCCTCCAGCAGTCTGATCCCGTTGGTGGATCTAGGGAAAGCCCTCTTGGATAAAGAGGGGCCTAACTTAGTAATGACAAGACCTACCGTGAGGGTTTTGGTCATTCTAAATGAGTCCAACGTGAAAACTTTGAAAAAAAAAAAAACCTTGAAAAAATACGCAACCCAGACCTCCGATAGTCACTTTGATTTTAGCATAGGAATAGCAGGATGATTATTACTCTGACGACTAGAAACATAGGCTGTGTCTGAACATTCCTACCGGTTTATTTATTTCTCCGCTCTTAATCAAAGAATCTTCGAAACTCTTGCAGCTTTTCCTTGGCGCGTCCCGCTGCTGATGAGCGGCTCCTCCGGGGACTCTCTGCCACTCCATGGCTGTGCGGAGCTGTGGCTCCCGCCCGTCCGCCGCCGCGGTCGTCGGTGTTTTCTCTGCGAGTCCGCGTCTCTCCAACTCCTCCTTCACCTCCTCAGCGCTGTTGTAGGTTAGGGTTCCCGTTTCCCAATGGATCCTCATCCTGGTGAATGGCGTTTGAAACCGGACGCCTTTCTCCTTAAAGATTCTTTTAGCGGCGTTATACTCCTTTCTCTTTTGAACAAACTCTGTCGTGTAGTCATGGTCGAATGACAGGACTTTGTTTCCCAGCTGTATTTTCTTACTCCATACCTCTCTCAGGACTTTCTCTTTGGTAGTGAATTGCAGAAAATTCACGATGATGGGTCTCGGCTGAGCTCCGTCTGCAGGCTTCTGTGCAAGTGACCGATGCGCTCTTTGAATTTGGAAATTAAAATCCGGCAGGTGAAGTTCGCGTCGGAGCAGGTCTTGGATAAACTTGGCCTCAGACTCGCCCTCTTCTCCCTCTGTAACTCCGTAGATACGGAGATTATTTCTCCTTGATCTGGATTCCAGGTCGGTTAACTTATCCTGAAGAGCTTTTTGTTCTCTCAGTGAGATGACCAGAGCATCGTTAGCTTCCTGTGCCCAGTGTTCCAGTTTTCCAATCCACGTCTCGGCCTCTGAGATCTTGCCGCTCTGTAGCTGCTGTTCAGTGGCGACTTTAGTAAATTGCCGGTTTATATCTTGTTTGAAATCGTCCAAGTCTTTTTTCACGTCGCGCCTCAGTGTTTCGCCAAATGAGCGAAGGGCATCTTTTATTTCTGTTTTAAATTCCCGTATCTCTTTGCTGATAGTTTCCAGATCCGAGCCCGTATCCGCTTCACTTTCAGCGGGGTGTGTTGTTTCATGGCTGCCGTCTTCATCTATTTCGTGACAAGCTAGCGATTCCTCCATTTCGTCTGTCGCCGTGTTTCTAGTCTGAGTGAGTCGAGTTTTCCTTCCCATTCCAACTTTTCCCCGGTCGCACTTATGCCAGTATGAATGTTAGCTCTAGTTATTCGAGTTTTCGGGGAGTTTTTACCCTTGACTATCGGGAGCTCTGATGCCGCGCAGCCTACCACTCCATGTCCAAACCGGAAGTCCGCAATGTCTTATTTTCATTAGTTAATTTTCAGTAATTTTTTATGTATTATTCCTTTTGTTGGTTTCAAACTATTTCAGTGACCATTGTGGATTTTTCCTTCTTTAACGGACAGGTACCAACAATTTTGTCCATGTGTGTATGCTTAAATCTTTACTGACGTGGAGAGAGTTACTTTGTTCCAAAATATTAGGAGAGGGAAATGCAAATATAGCACTTTCTGTTGGCTCAGGGCATACAGCCCAAGTGGAGCTCAAGCTCACCTAATCACAGAGCTTCAGCAGCACAGGGTAAAATCACAGACTGTATATAAAGATGGATGTAGCCTCCATGACATCATCCATATGTTTCTGAGGAGCAGTTTTCAAGCTCAGAGTGGTCTGCTCCTTCTCCACCATAATGGCAGTGCAAGTGAAAATTTTCTGTTCTGTTGACGGATAATTATGTTATTTTAAGTAACATTTCTCTCATTTTATTGCTTTTTTCCTTGTTTTTTGTGAGCTGAGTTTTTGCAGGATTAACATTATGTCCCTGTGGTACTAACTAACTGAGCTGATTACATTCAAACACAGCAGGCCTAATAACCTAAAACAACAGGCCTAATGACCAGAGGCAATTTAACAACAATATAAACCCATATTAATTATAGTGTCATAATATAGAATTATTATTTATTAAATAAAACAATTTTTACCTTTACCTTACCTTCTTTAACTGTTTGAAACACATTTCTATAATTGACATGATTTTAAAGATATTGTTTTTGCCCAAACGATTAAAATGTGAATATGTAGATCAAAGAAATCAAAATTTTTTGGCAGCATGCTTTTTAGTCACCCGTAGTAAACTCAGTTTTTGAACCTCTGTGTTTCTAAAACCATGGTGGAGAGGAAAAAGACACTCCTAGTCTCTCATTTCCCATCAATCTCTCGTTTCAATTGTTTCCCACAATTATCAACCTGGAGCAAGCAGGTGGTGGGCAGGGTACAAGGGATGATCCAGATGATGAGGAAGTCAGAGTAGATGAGCTTCAGACCAAGTTTTTCATTTTTTCACTTTTTATATGGACAAAACAACATATTATTCATAGCAGAATATTTTTACATAATTTAAAACATGTCTGAAGAGGAACTTTAACATGTAATATAAAGACACAATGTTTTGTAATTATTCTGCCAGTTGAGTGCCAGACAACTAAAGATAAGATGAGAGAGAGAGTATTTTTCTCTTTATGTTGTGCCCATAAAAAGCTGAATCAATCAATATTAAGTTTGGTGATACAGTTCACACATTATTTCTCTCAGTCTCTGCCTTAAAACATGAAGATGATAAAACACAAATCACACAGGCTGGAACAAATGTATCAGTCAGACCCAGAGTAAGGACTTTACGAGGGGTTAATTTAAAAATGTCCTGAGGACTATATCTCCTTCCTGTTATGTTGCCAGCCTCCCCTCACTCGTCTTTTATTACGAGCATCTACATTTTCTTCTACAGCAGAAAGGCCTAAGTGTGCTGACTTACCTCTTGCAGCATGGCCATTAATGCTGTGGTTAGGCAAACAATTTAGCATCCGCAGAGAGCATCCAGAGAGTACAACTTTCAGTAAACTTTGACATGTGAAGAAGAAACAAAACACAATGCAACCTCAGATGGACCTAGTAAGTCCCTATATAATCACGAATGGAGCCAGTGAGAGTTTTCTCTAGGTTTTCTTAAATACATACATTACAGAAAATATCTTAATAACCTCAGAAACCGCAGCGTGGGACAACAAACAGTCAAAGGCCTTCAGTCACAGTTGATTCTGCTTGCAAAAAATGCTGCTGAAGAACAAGATGCTGGTAGAACCTGCTTTTTGCATTAGAACAGATGATAATGGTGATAATTTACTGCCTGCGTTCAGACCAACAATAGCTGTGCTTGAGAAAGCACAACCCTTTCATTGATTTAAAAGGAGTGTTTGTGGAGCGGGGGGGGGGGTTGGCAGACTGGTTTGTTTTAACTTGCTGTTTCCTGGAAACAATATGCAAGGAATAATATACAATAATAATAATATACAATATAATAAACAATATGCATATACCTAAGGAACACTTCGAGGGAATTTCGAGGTGAAATCCCAAACTGCTTGTTCTTTAAATAATTTTAAAAAACAACTAAAGAAAAAGGATGCTGCAACTTAGTCACGTCACTCACTTTTTCTACTGAGATCTCCAGGCCTCAACCTCAGGACCGCAATGTAAATAAGTCTAGCAACTTTATTGTGACACCCTGATGAAGTTTAGGACTGTATGCACAATTCTGTACTGTACTGTTCATTTATCAAATAAAGGCAATCAACTAGTCAATCAAAATTAGACATATTTAGATTAGGTAGGTAGGTTTCACAGATGAATAGTTCATCAATAGGAAAATATAACATTGTTGTTCCCTGTAGTAGTATCTATGGTGTCCTGTAGTATTTTCAATAGCATGGACAGTTTGAATCTGTTGTGGCAGGAGGGTCTTGACAGGATTTAATTTAATCTCAGCATCAACACAACAAGTTTTAAACTGACAATAGTGCTTTAGAGATGTGGTTCATCTGCTAAATATCAATGAAGCAGATTCAAAATGACCACTCCCTCACATCGTTCACTGCTATTCACTGTTAAATAACTGAAACTGAAAATCTTAAAATGAAAAGTGTTTTAATGGAGCACAGTGGGGCGATTTTGCCTGGGGATATCTGTAACATGACTTTAATATCAGGGTTTAGATCATTGTTTATCATTGTATTATATATTTTGTTATAATTACTGACTTACTGACATTGACTACTGCATTACTGAGTTAAAGACACACCTAGATATCAGCCACAGACATTTAGAGTAGATTTTGTGTCTGATATTTTTATTTCAAAGCAGTGATGTTTAACAGGATAAGGAGCTGATATTCCCGAAAGCACCTGAATACAGAAGTAGCTCCACATCAGATGCATGGTTGAAGTTATCTACCATCCATTATGTGTCATTATGCTCTGCTGTGTTCAAATGCCCTTTTTAGAGCTAAAATGAAACTGTAGCATCTCTCCAGATGCCACCAACAGGTCTACTGATGGTAATTATTACTCAAGAAAACAATCTGACCCCATGTGGGGTGACCAGGGCATTGATTTTCCCTCCATCTACCTAACCTGAAATAACTCAGCAAACTGTGAGTTGTAACTTAAGAATATCCAAGTCTGTTACTCATTTTTCAGGTACCAAGGTACTGAGGTACATCCCTATGGCTGGCATCTCAGCTTAAATGATTTTGAACTGACCTCTTGTTGGCTGTATTTGATCGATATTCATCCCCCTGCAGATGCAGTGTGTGACTGTCTCTCCTGTGATATTTCAGCTGCCTCAGTGTTCCTCTAGGTTGACTACTTTTGGGGGGAAGAGGTGGTAAAATCTGTTCCATTGACATGCCTATACTTTGACCTGATTTTCAGATGTCATTGTCTGTCCATCTTTGGTTTTAAACACTGGAAAGCTTAAATTGAACTTATTGTAACAAGTCATTGGCCTGTCTCTTCTCTGCACTGCTCTGCTCTAAATGACAAAAATCTGCTGGAGCGAGTCTCACACCAAGCTGAAATGAAACAAGTGCACATATATAAGGTAATATTAGTTTTTGGTTTTTGGGGTTTTTTATGGGTTTTTTGTTTTTTTGTTTTTTTTTTTGTTTTTTTTATTTAGTTTTCTCTGGTATGGCAGGTTGGGGGTTGGAGGTGAGTAAGTCTTTAGTTGTTGTTTTAAAAGCTATGAACAATTAATGCATCCAACTTATAAAAAGGTTTCTTTTTTCTTGACACCCTAAATGATACAACTCTGCAGGTGAGGAAATCAAAATAAACTTATGAAGTGTGTTGATCTTTTTTCAAAGAATACCTTGTAAATCTTTTTTCTGCAAAGTAATGAGATCGGTCTCAAACTCACCAGACAGAAGCAGACAATAGAAAGTGTCTCCATTAGCAGAATAATACCAGTGTTAGTAATTGGTGTTGGCGGTGGACAATGTGAACCTATCATCAGTGCAAATGCATTCTACAAAGTATTGCATGTCATAAACAATAAAAATTTTTTTAGGAGTAAAGTCCATGGTGTGTTTTAATGTCCTTATTTTTAGATATCACCTGCCTGTAGTTCCATGGCTTAAGACTTTATGTCTGTGAAGTGCAGTCTGTAAGTTCAAATACTTTCATTATTGATTCTTTTGGTTCTCCTGTTTACCAACCCCTACACTATAGTGTTCATTTGTTGCCACAATAATCACAGTAAATACTATAATAAGCAGAAATTAAGAAATTAATGGTTTTATGAGAGTTTGTCTTGGTGTCGGTGGTTACTTTTCCCACATCTCTCACTTTAACATTGTTTGCCACAAGGCTCTTCCCATATATCCCCTACCAGCATCTCAACTGCTGCTCCAGCAAACTAGCAAACATAAACAAAACATTGCATTTGCTAAATTTGGTAGAGTGTGAATTAATGATCTCTCCCACAAGCTGTTAGACTGTTTAATCGTCACTATCTCTGACAGCACACTGTAAACAGCCAAGCGCACCTGTTGGAGGGCATTGGCAATTAGTTCTGTTCCCTCTAGGAGAAAGATTTATGAGCTTAAAACTGCAGAATTATAGTTTATGGAAAGCAGTGATAGGAATTTTCACACAGGGGCATCAACTCTAGCCCTTTCATTTTATACCAATATTTTGAAGATATGTAAATAGTGAAAAGCATATAAGCATCATAACACCTAAACTTTTTTAGAGTTCCAGCTGCAGCCAGAGTCAGGTAAAAGTAATGCTACATGTGTAGATTGAAATTGAATTTGATGTTGTTACCAGGCATAAAGGTGTGTAGTCGCTATTCACAAACTAATAGAATTAAAAGAGCTGAAGTGTGTTTTACCTCCATTATATCATTCTGGGCAAGCATGAGTTTGCGAATAGCGGAAGACAGATCAGTGCTGAGACACATGAGATACAGTAGCTGGAGGACAGAAAGCTAGTGGATGTAATCAAGACTGGGAGAGCGTGCACCTGCTGAAGTGTTGAGATATTTTCATCAAAGGCTGGCTAAGACTGCAGAGGTCAGTTGAAGGTATAAAAAAAGAGACTAACAAAGACCATTATAAATTAAAATTATTATGAATTAATTATTATTAAATTATTGCCTCATAAAATGTGTGTTTAATCTCCTAGTTTGACTCTTATGATCATGGAGAAACCTTCAAAAGAGTAATTAGATTAGTGTGTCTTGTACTTTTTAAAACTGCAGTAAAAGTATGAAATTGGGTTCATATATACAGTACATACACCTCTATAAGGAGTTGAAGGTTAAGGACAGGGAAGGAAAGACAGAGAAGCAGAGCAATTCCTTTGGCCTAAAGGTCATTGCATTATTGTCTATAATGTCTCTAGAGGTGTGTGTGTGTGTGTGTGTGTGTGTGTGTGTGTGTGTGTGTGTGAAATCAGGGCTAAATTTAATTTGTTCATACACACATGCCCTAAGAGGAAGTCACTCAAGTATTCCTACAGCTGCCTTTCTGCACACCTACAGTATGTGTGTGACCCACGAATTATTATTATTATTATTATCATTATTTGATCTGTTATGTTTCGTCAAGGGGTGGCCGAGACACCACATGAGTACCCAATCTTCCCAAAGTCCCACGTAGTCACAGGAACAGATTACTGGTGGATGTTAACTGTTGTTTTTATTTAGTGCTTTACAGCAAACTGAGAGTGTAATCCAGCTTCAGGGTGGACAAAGGCCAAAATAACAAACAAACAAATCTATTTAGAACCTACCCAAATATAACAAAACCAAATTACAATCACTAACCTCCCTAACTAACAAAAATAGGTGGTGGTCAACAGAAAATGGCAGTCCATTCCTACCGACTCTCAAATGCCACAAAACCCTAGTCATGGCAAAAGTTACTCAGATGCAGAGAGTGGTGTGGCAGGCTGGGACAGATGGTAGATGGTTCCTCATATTTGGGGAGATCTGACAGGAACCAGTCACATCATGCCAACTTTCAAGCCAACAGGAACAAAAAACCTACACAACCAAAAAACAGTACAACGACAGTTATGCAGTTGTTGCATAACAATAAAATTTTATGTGTGTGTTAATGACCCAAGATATATGTTTGGAAAAGCACTCAGGCATTTGAGGGTTAAACTACATAAGGTAACTTCACCCAATGCATCTTATTCTTATCCAGATCATCATGTTTTGTAGCATCTCTGTCCTTTGAGAACCACATCAACTTAACTTGAGTTTTCTGACACATTTTCCTGTTAATCCAAAGGTCTTATCATTTCTTTATTTAGCTTAAGAAGTAGGAGGATTTTAAATTTTTATATTTTTATTAAGGCTGTCAAAGTTAACGCGTTATTAACGCGTTAACGCAACATGCCTTTAACGGGATTAATTTTTTTAACGTGATTAACGTTTGTGACATTTGAACCTCGGGCCACTCCGTAGCTCGGGAAATCAGGAAGCAATGCACCGAGGTCGATGCCATTGTGAGCAGTAATGGATAAAAAAGATATTTTGAATGGCAAGTTCAGCTTCAGAGTCTTGCCAGATGGCTCTCTTGACAGGACAAAAGTAATTTGTATTTATTGTCGCGGTGAATTTACGTACCACCGGAGTACATCTAGTCTCAAATACCACCTGTTGGCCAAGCACACAGCGGATGCAGAGAGCCCGGCGCCCCCTCCTTGCATGAAGCAAACCATATTTATTTCAGCATCTTGTTTTACGATGCAGTTTGCACGTTAGTTACTTGAACTGAGAGTATCTCTCATTGTAGCAATAAATAAACATGATTTTTTTGCATAAAGAAAGCATTTGTCTATTCTCATGTTGAAAGGAGTATTACAATCAGTTTAAGGTACATTTAGAACAGATTAAAAATCATGATTAACTATGATCACTCATGCGATTAATCGCGATTAAATATTTTAATCGATTGACAGCCCTAATTTTTATTTTGAATTAATATACAGCTAACACTACATCAGGAACACCACACTAACATTGGGTAGTTCCTCCCTTTGCTCTCAAACAGCCTCAGTTCTTCATGTCATGGATCCGCCAGATGTTAGAAACCTTCCTCTTAGACTCTGCTCCATGTTGGCATGGCTGCATCACATCGTTGCAGATCTGTCAGCTGCACATTCATGCTGCCAATCTCCTGTTCTACTACATCCCCAAGGTGTTCTACTGGATCCAGGTCTGGAGATTGGGGAGGCCACTGAAGTTCATTGAACTCACTGTCATGTTCATAAGACTGGTTTGAGATGACTTTTGCTTTGTGACATGGAGCATTATCCTTTTGGAAGTAGCCATTAGAAGATGGTAAACTGTGGCTATGAAGGGATGAACATGGTCAGCAACAATACTCAGATAGACTGTGGGATTCAGACCATGATTGATTGGGATTAAAATGAGTCAAGAATACGTTCTCCACACAAATTACACCACCACTACCAGCCTGGACTGCTGACACAAGGCAGGTTGGGTCCATGGATTCAAACTCTGACTCTACCACCAGGCAGCACCTCAGCAGAAACTAAGTTATATCAGACCAGGGTACATTATTCCAATCTTCACTTGTCCTGCAGGAGTTTATGCAGTACACTGCTGCTGCATGATTGGCTGATTGGGTATCTGCATCAATAAGTAGGAGTACAGGTGTTCCTAATACAGTGCTCAGTCAGTATATATTGTTCTGACCATTGAAAAATGCAGTTTTAGAAAACTGAGTTTAACTTTTCACTATGTCTATATATTTCCTCTTTTCTGTTTGCTTCAGTTTATGTATTGAAAAATGAATTGATAAGCTTTACACACACCAACTCAGACTCATTAAAGCATATAACAGCTCATTTTTGGGACACACACACACACACACACACACACACACACACACACACAGAGAGAGATACACTGTTTATTAAGTGTATATATGTGTGCTTATCATCCTCAAAGCTGAGAAAGTTTTATGGGACAACTATGGGGAACTCAGGGGTAGAACACCACTGTGATCTCAAGGGGTCTCAGTGACTCCACCCCCTCCTGGAGGGAATGAGAGCCAATGACAACGCGCCTAGGGACACAGCAAGCCAATGAGAAGCCACCTAGTGAGCCACACAGTGTTTTCATGTAGGGTTTGTTTTCACTGTTGGTGGGACATTTGAGCACCGAGAGATCAAATACAGACAGGATGATAAATCCCGGTATCTACTATACCCTCACAGTTGGACAAATGACTATAGGCTGCAAACAGAGGTGGCTGGTGAATTAAACAATTGGGGGGATAAGAGGAAAACCAATCCAAAGCGTCTTGTTATTTTACAGTTGGCTCCTTGTGTCTTAAGATTTCTTAAAGACAATCACTGCAGGCTCTGAATGACAACGAACATTGTGTGTGTGTAGTGTGTCACAAGAAGCAAGATCTTTGCTATCATGCCATCTCACACATGTAGTCATTCTTGGGATAGGGAAATCATACTTTTAACATAAGTGATCAGGGGTTGTCAATGACTGTAAAATCTATCAGTTGAGCCATGTATGGAGAATTTAATCTTTTCTACCTCCAAGAAAGAAATTGTGTAACACAGTCATGACCTTGGAGATGGAGACGATTTTATGTCAGGTTATTAGAGAGCTAAATGTGAAGTTTTCTTGCCTTTCTGAAATGTTTTTGCCATATTTGCATACACCATATATAGCAATCCATAAGGATGGTTCGATCACTTGTTTTAATATAACTAATATGATTCTGAAATATGATTTCCAGTATTCCCCCAGCCTTGGAAATGACGTGTCAGCCATATGGGGGGATATTTTGGGAGTCTAAACTTACTGTAGTGTGCCAACCTGGAATTATTAACAACAAAGCAAAAATGAAATGTGTTACGAGTTCTTCTATCTGTGGGAGGGTTCACTGACTTTACATGCTGAGATATTTCCCTCATAGCTGCCGCGAGGCTTGTTGTTGCATCTAGTTTAAAGGTGGTAAAAAAGTAAAGGCAAGAGCTAAAGTCTGTCTCTGTCTCCTCCTGAATCTGTACAGGGTGCTGACAGGTTTTTATGGCAGATATATGTATGGCTTTCAAAACACATGGAATAGCCTCCCCCAACAAAAACTATGCACCTGCAAAATACATCTAAACACCGCTGTTCTGATCTTCCTCTACATATTTGAAAACACTTACCAATAAGTCCAATAACTCAGAGTAACTCACTCCATCATCACTCATTCTAAATGTCATTGTAGCGGATCCCGCAACACAGCTGCTGTCATTAACCTGTATTTTCGTTCAGTTTTAGTTTGTCTGTAGCAACAGCTTGGTTCTCCTGAATGGAGATGGAGGTGTGTGTGTAATTAGAGACACAAAAAAACCTGTTCTACACTGTAACAAAAAAACCCCATAAAATTTACAGTAACTTACTGGCAACAATTGGCCAGCTAGTTACTGTAAATATGTTTTACAGTAGACATACTGTACACTGTAACAAATTGCTGTAATATCTACAGTAAAATTTTACAGTATCTTCTTGTTTTCATGTTCTTGTTTCATTTTACAATTTTTAACTGTATACTGCAATGCATCATGGGTCAAAACTAATTACAGTAACCTGCTGCATAACTCCACGGTTACATATTGTAGAATTTACAGCAAGTTGATATTCTGATTTTGGCGGTTAACTCCAAGAGGAGAGGAGCAATGGCGGAGCAAGGCTAAGAAGTCAGCAGATTGGTGAGTAATATTTGTTTCAGTGACGGTAATTTCCCATAACTTTAGCTAAGACAGATTTAGCATTTAGCACGAGGACAGTCTGCATCGTCTTCACATTGCATTTTTTTCTCTGATAAACAGACTAACACAAGCCAGTGAAGGTAACATTACAGCTAACGTTGATGTCAGCAGGGAAAGTTGTATTCGGTTAACTTTAATGATTAGTGGTCCTACAGTTTTGGACCGAGCTGGAAAAGCTCGCTTTGTAGAAATTGGGTTTAAAACAATTTTATGTCTTCCCGAACCTGGGTTAAACACCCCAACCTCGCGCTCTCCTCTCCTCTCCTCTCCTCTTCGGGGGCATCGTTAGCCCTAGGCTTCCAGGGCTAGAGCCCTGAATGTTTTAAACCTAGCCCCGGATGGTTTTCCCCAGCAAAAATTAGAGCTTTTAATACAAAAATACAGAGGCCGGCTGTAGGATGGGGCAAGAGGGGGCAATGCCCCTTTAAACAACCGTCCTGCCCCCGTAAATCAAAGAAAATAGTAGATTAACCACAAACTGAATACTACAGTAGTTGAAAAATCTGCTGGAAAAGGCACAAAAGAGATGATAGGTTTCATCTCTTCTTTGCTCCTCTCCACTGTTTGCGTGCAGGCTCACACAGCACCGCATCACATGGATCTAAATACATCCATGGGTGTAACAGATCCGACCTGCAGTTGTTAAAGCCCGGACCCGACACAGACCAATACACTAGCATTAATTATTGCTCCAAACCCGTCTAAAATAAAAAAATAAAAAAGGCGATGACGCCCGAGCCCCAGCCCGGCCTGACGAGTCATATTTTCGGTGTTGTGGAATTGTTGGATTGTGTATTTGATGAGTTTGATGAGAGAAACCAAGAAATTCCATTATTCCATAATGGTAGATGAGTAGCTCACGTCTCTGCTCCACTGATCTAAAAACAGCTTGTACTGACGAATAAAGGCAGTTAACCTATACTAATGGCAATGGGCCAATTTGCCAAAATGTTGAACTATCCCTTTCATTGTTCTTCAAATGCAAGTTTCATGCAAGTTCAAATGTAAGTTTTAATAAAAGTATTTTGTAACAGCTATGACACTGTGTTATTATTTTTTGCATTCACAATCTGCATAATTTGCAAAGCAGCTAATGTAAAAACCAATATTAACTGTAAAAACATTTTACAACAACATATTGTATTATTTATTTACAGGTATTTACTGGCAACTTTAATTGCCAGGTAATTACTGTAATTTACTAGAATACAAGAAAAAGCTGTAAACTAGATTACATTTAATTGCTGTTTTCTAAAAAAGAAAAACATTAAGTTACTGTAATTTATATAGAGCAAAAACATGTAAAAGATTTACAGTAATATGTTGTAATATAATTTTACAGTAATAAACTGCAATTTTACAATAATTAGCTGGCAACTTTTTTGCCAGGTATTTACTGTAAATTCTACAGTCAATTCTTTACAGTGTACTTCCATTCACAGTATTTGTTTATTTACTGTAAAATAAAAAAACAATTAAATGCTGTGATTTCGGTTGTTTTTACAGTATTGAGTGTTTAACTGTAAAGTAAATACCAATTAAATACTGTGATTTCAGTTGCTGGTTTACTGTACAAATAAAAACAGTTAAGCATCGTTATTTTTTTGTGGTATTATATATGGTAATACAGTACTATTAACAGTAGGTAACAGTTGATCACTGTAAATTCAGTTTCTCACTGTACAATTTAAATACTGTATCACTGTGATATACTATTACCCATCATCAACAGAATGAGCCATATTCTAAAATATTTCAATTAACTACAGAAAAGACGAAATTTGTTAACACAATTATTTATTCAAGACATTTGGTGAACAAGAAGATGATAAAGTACAGGTTTACCAAACTTTTCAGAAGAAGTACCACGATGTACCAAACCACTCTGACTACGACAACTACTCAAGCCCGCCACAAATAAATAGTAGTAGAGGAGATATTGAATAGGCTAACTGTTGTCTTAAAACAACTAACAATTTTTAAAATATTGCCATTATAGAAACAAGAAATAAAAAATAAAAAAGCCAGTTATGTCAGCCAGCCCAAAAGCTCAAACTATTAACAGGCAAGCTTCACAATTGTACATTTTTTAAAAACACAACAATATCATGTAAAATATTTAACATTTGCATGAACAATGCATCTGGACTAGCGTTGTCACAAGAACCGATACTTCCGGTACCAATTCGATACCAACACGCATAAAATACACCGATACCTGCTTTTTTCTGGTACCATCCATCAGAACTGAATATTCAACTTTTCCCCCGGCGA
Organism: Trachinotus anak; assembly: GCF_046630095.1. Taxonomy (NCBI): domain Eukaryota; kingdom Metazoa; phylum Chordata; class Actinopteri; order Carangiformes; family Carangidae; genus Trachinotus; species Trachinotus anak. The sequence continues at coordinate 13,264,111 of NW_027273870.1, read as the reverse complement.
GCCGTGTCGATTCTTGGCGGAACTGACGGGGACAGTATACGCGTGTGAGCAGCACAGAGCAGTCAACGGCACTGAAGAAGAAAACCTGAGATAACAATAACAATGGCTTCAGCAAGTGGGAGTGGAACATGGATGTATTATAAGACCTGGATACGGTGCCGCCGCTCAGCCTTGCAGCCAATTTTTTCTAGTGGCCACTCATGGCATTGCAGCGAAAAATCCCCCTGTGGCCCAAAAAGGATTTTTCCCATAGACCGCAATAGTAAAAGAGAGGTCTGTAAAACTTTTAACAGGACACCTCCAGCTGTGCACACAGACAAATATCAATCTTTCTATTCTACATTTTTAAGCCATGGGGTTTTAATCTTTGTAAAAGTTTTTCAAAGCTCAGAAAAGTCTTTTTTCTCTGAGTGACGTCACCACTGTGTACGTGCACTCTATCCGCAGTCGTACTGTGTCTCGGGAACGAGGATGGTTGCTAGGTTACTGCTAGCGTCGTCAGGACGAGAACAAGTTAGTAAGAAAAGTGAATAAACGGCACAAAGGCGAGTTTTCTTCTACACACATCAAGGTTCATTGATTTTGTGATTTGTCACTTTTTACACTTTTTTTCAGGAATGTAATCGTTCCTGTTTTTAATCGATATATTCGCCGCATAACTGCATTGTTTTTTTAAAGAAGGCATGCCGTATAAATATGCTTCTCAATGACAGAAAGTAATAACTTTATCTGATGAGCTGTAGTCTGTCACATGCAGCATCAATATCTTAAAATTGCCTATAAGACAATTTAAAAGTAATATTTTTGCCTGGTTATGATTTTTTTAAATGTTGATTCCAATGTGACTTTAGGCTCTAAAGCTTCAAACTGAATGTTGCTGCTGTTACTGTTTTAAATCTGTGGTTTAAAGCCCCGGGCCGGTCCTGTATTAGTCTGTTAAACATCAAGTCCGCTAGCAGAGCACTCGTGAACGCGCAGCACTAGATCGAGAACGTTTTTTGCTCGTTCTCATTGCCCAAAGGGATGATGGGAGTGACACGACTGCGCAGTCTCTATGGGCCGCATAACGTGGAAGTAACCCAGAAGCCAGAAACTTTTTTGGCGTATGCGCCAGGCGAGCAACTCGTATTGAACTGAATGGGCGCCATTTTTAGATCCGTCATCCAGGTCTTATAATACATCCATGGAGTGGAAGCACAACACGTCGGCTCGGTGACAAAACAGGTACGAAGTGTCATGAGTGGAAATATTTTGCATTCGAGGCGGATGAATACAGAGCAATTCTAGACACAAACAAGCCGACATGCAAACAGTGCCTGGTATTAGAGGTTTTAGTTATGTGAGATCAGGCTCCACACCACTGTTGTTTTGTTATTTATTTGCATATTTATAAGAAGAAGAATATTGTTTGTTTTATATACTTGAAGGCTCCATGCCACTGCTGTTCTTTTTTGAATGTAAATAGTTGAATATTGTTGTTATTTATTACCATAAAGCACAGCATTGCTTGTTTTTATAGTGGTGTTTAAAGCAGTTTTCAATAAATTAGTAAATTTAAAAGTACATGGGTTCTTATTTATTTATTTATTTTTTTTATCGTGGTATCGAATTAGTATCGAGAATCGTGGAAAATCACAGGTATTGGTATCGACTACTGAAATTCTGGTATCGTGACAACCCTAATCTGGACACATAAGAAACTTTGTAAAGAGAAATCCTCTCATTCCCCTACCACTTGAAATAAAGGTCTATGGCCTCTTGACTGCCCTGAACTTGGAGACCCAGATCCCAGTTGGACCCTGAAATTAAAGAAGAAAACACATTAAAAATTACATTATTACAATTACTTTGTCAGTGTTTGCCCTAGCTTTTTTGTCTTGGGGGGGGTTAAATACACTGTAGGGGAAACACTGTTTGTAATGCACCATGTATGTGATGAGGGTCTACCATGGTGATGTCGTGTCAAGGTACTTATTCCTTATAGAAAATGTGTCAAATCTCCCAAGATGCAGTGCTGCATTCAGTTGAAGGTAGCCTACATTTTGATTCAAGATGCAATTGGCTTTATGCACAGCTCCACTACTTCCTGAATTAAGCCAGCTCCTTTATTTCCTGTCTTATATTATTAAACCAACTGATTAATCCAGGTGTGTCTGACCATTGTTGTGAGGTGAGACACACCTGGATTAATCAGTTTGTCCAATAACGGACAAACTGAATCTTGAACTTTCAATGCAAAAGCTATTATCAGAACCTCACCTGCATCTAGTCAGTTTGCCAATCGAACTCAGTGAAGTCCCTGATGAAGGAGATTACATGGGGGTTCATGTATGAAGTCTTCCGCTTCACCACTCTCCCAGTCCTCCGGCTCATCTGCTCCTTGGCACTGCACTTGGTGGAGTCAGGATTAATCCTGACTAAAAACCTATGAAAATGAGCATAGGAGTTAAGGGTGGGACAATATGTACATGTTGTATGTAATCAGTTAGCAAATCATAACTGTTTACCAAGAAAAACAAGGAAATTTTCATTTCTGTTTACTGCAGAGTGGAGGATCCATGTTTCAGACAAAATGCTCTAAACCAGTGATGGTTTTACAATCAACAATCTATGATAATTAATACCTCTGAACAAACTCCAATGTTGTGCTGGCTTCCACCTGATACTCTAGGTTGAATACATAGTAACAGGCGAAGAGCGTGGCCAAGGCAGTGGTGAAGTCAACCAGGTGAGCAGAGGGTGGAATTACGACGCTCCCCTCGTTTGACAGCATCCATTTTTTTGCAGTAAGAGAGGCATTACAAAAATTATATTTCATAGCAATTCATTATATAAATGATTTGTCCCACATAAATGACTGTAAAAACAGATATGATATGGGTTGATCAGAAGTTTATACATTTATATTTTATTAGAAAACTATTTACATAAAAGCTTCTGAATTTTGCTTTTTTTTGCTGCTAGTGATGGTACTTACCGATTTGCTGGAAGTTCAGATGTGTGTTTGGCTGGCTAATCCACAGGATGTCCCACAGATGCCACATGTTCCGCACAGCGGAACTATAACAAACAGCAAGTCTCCAGGAGCAAGCTTTAAACACGTCTGTCTCAGCTAATGTTAATTTTTTTTGTAGAAAAAGGAAAAAAAAATGACAGTCTAATCTGTCTACATAAGCTATCTACCTGTAGGCTAATGGCTGTGGAGACGTCTCTGTCTTTTCGCTGAGTAGTAAAGGAAAAGTAAAAGAAATCAACACAAATGACGAAAATACACACAAACGCAACAACAATTTACGCAAGCACAAGACAAAGCCTTGTGTGACGAACTGAAATGTATGTGCTACCGATAAGTATAGAGCTTTCTTGTCAATAACGGAGTCAGAGCTGCAGGCTAACCGTCTTTGCTGCGAGGGCTGTGTTGGCGGGGTTTTTTTTTGTTTCACAATGACGTGACTGGCCCGTTTGAAGCATGACCATTGATCTCTCTTGATCCTCATTAGATGAATTGAAAGTGAAGCCAAAGAAGAAAAAAAACGTAGAGCGTTGATACAAAATAAAAGTCCCAGAGTTAAAAGTCAAAATGATGAGTTAAGAAGACATAAATATAATATAAAAATATATAAAAAAGAGAGAGATAATCATTGTTTTTATAATGATACACTTAAAAAAAAATCTAATACACACAGAGGAAAAATACAGTACTTACTATTTACAGTACTATACTAGTACAGTAACCCTTTGTCTACTGTGATTTTCACAGTAATACTTAAACTCCTATGATTTTGTCAAGTGGACAACGCTTTATTGTAAAATTTACAGCATTCTACTGTAAAAATCATACACAGTAATGTTACTGTGTTTATTACAGTAAATAACTGTAGATTTCACAGCCATTTGTTACAGTGCACTGTATGTGTTTAAGACCTTAAGTCAAGGACAAATGAAATGCGTAAGTGATAAATTATTTCAAGTTAGCTGTCAGTAATTATAGGCAACTACCGTATATACATTCACAAATCAATTTCAGGTTTACGCTAGAGATGTAAGCCCAGCTGCTTTAAAGGAGTCACTTGTGACTAATTAACAGTAATTGCCAAATGAAAAAAAAAATGTGTGTATTGATCATTGATAATCAGTCTGATCCCCAATCTGCACAAGCCTATCAGTCTGTCAGTATACTATATGGATGTAGGACATTTAACACAAAGCAGACAATCACAGTCTGGAGTGACCTCATGCTAATATGAGTACAGTATATTACAGACTCAGTCAAACACAGTAACACAAACAATCACATAAACTGCATGTCAGTAAAAATAAACTGGATAAACTTTGCAGTTTATAATGACCTGAACTTTTTATTCAATGGTAAACTGGTGATTGTGTCACAGCAGCTGCAGGAATTACAAGCAACTGAAACAATTTGATGTGGTCCCCTACACCATGCATCTGCTACTCTCCCATTGGAGGAGAAGTCAAGAACAGTATAAAAAAACATTGGCACAGCCCACAAAGTGATCCTGCAAATGAAACAAATATGTGCTTGACTGAATCACACAAATTCTGGTGCATTATAAAAATTTCTCCCTCCCAGAGAGAAGGAGATGTTGTCAACCTGCTGAGAGGCAAAGCTTTCTGGAAACACACAGTGAGCACAGTTGAACAACATGGACTGAATGAAGAACTGAACCTTTCATGTTCTCTTTAATCTGTCTCTTTAATCAACAATGATACAGCGTCGCTGTAACTGTTGTTTCTTGTTATGAGTAATATTGGTTGTTTGCGGTTTCACACTGTAGCACGTTCCTTCTTTAATGACTGTTGTCAAGATATTGGCTCACTGATTGAAAACCTCCCAGCCCTGTTTACCAATTAATTACTGTTCTCTGTCTGATTATTAAGGTTATTGGTTATCATGGTTTTTGGAGGTTATTAAGTTTTTTAAGACTATGCTATTGCAGACTCTCTGAAACTCCATCAGACTGGATGGGAAGGGTCTGTGAACTGCTTTCTTCAGGTCTCTCCACAGATGTTATATGGGGCTTAATAAGACTCAAGGACATTCAGAGACTTGTCCTGAAGCCATCCAGCATCGGCTTGGCTTTGGGTCTTTGTCATGCTGAAAGGTGAAGTCTCTTAGCACTCTCCAGCAGGTTTTCTTCAAGGACCTCTCTGTATTTGGCTGCATTCTGAACAGTCTCCATGTCCCTGCTGCTGAGAAGCCCACCCTATCACCATCATGCTTCAGTGTAGTGATGGTATTAGGCAGGTGATGAGCAGTATCTTGCGTTTGCTAGACATCATGTTTGGAGTGGTTCCTGGAGGTTTTTTTTTTTCTTATCAGACCAGAGAATGTTTTTCTCATGCTGACAGAATCCTTTAGATGCTGTTTTGCACTCTCCATGTGAGCTATCATATACCTTTTACTCCAGAGTGGCTTCTGTCAAGCTACTCAACTGTAAAAGGATGATAGATTGAGTGCTGCTGAGATGGCGTCTTATATCTGCAGAGGACTTGTGAGGTTCTGTTAGAGGGACAGTTGGATTTTCGGTCACTTCCCTTCTTAGAGTCCTGGTGGCTTCAAACTTTTCCTGTTAGAGAGACCACTGTCCTCCTGGGAACACGGAAATGGTTTTATATTCTTGCCTTGAACTATGCGTCACCTTAATCATCTGTACTTAACTGCTTGGTTACTGTTCTGCATGCAGTGTGATCTTATATACACAAGTGTTTTCCTTTCTAAACTATGTCAGATTAATTCAGTTTGGTACAGGTTGACTCCAATCAAGTTGTACACGGACCTCACAAGATTGGATGAGACATAAACGTGTGGTATATTATTATGGCATTTTAAAGACATGTGACAATGTGATTTGCTAAAATTCGTGTCAGAAAGGGAAATGCAATATGGGAAATGTATTTCTTTCTTTTTTCTTTATTTTTCTGGTGGTTTTAGTTTAAAACGTTTTTAAAATCACGGTTCGGACAGTGGTTAACAACCTAAGTGAGCGGAGCAATATTGAATCAGATCACAGCTGTTACCTGAAAACAACAGAGACAATGACTTAGAAGATTCAGACACAGACTTCAACCTACTAAGCTGCTGACCAGCTAGGCAAGGCTCAGGGTGAGACAGAGGGGGAGGGGGAATGGGACGAACAGTGAGTGTGTATCACCACTAGCTAGAGGTAAAGATTCATCTGATGCAACGCTGTCACTAAAACCTTTATTTCTCAGCCTCTGAAGCAGATAGAAGCATGAAATGAAAACCATTTGAGACCTTAAACCTTTTGCTTTTATTGTAAATCATTGCCTTTAACCTAATGTTCATCAACATCTAAAAAAGTAAAAAAAGGTTGCTTGTTTTTCCAGCCATGCACAATTTCCAAGACAAAGGCAATGATGAGTTTTAAGCTCTGAAATGGTTTTATTTCATCTCTCTATCTGCTTCAGAAGCTGAGGTATAAAGGTTTTAGTGAATGTCAAGTTTTTTAGAAAACCCTCGGGTTTTAGGAGATTGTTTTCAAAAAGTGCTGAGGTTTTAGACCTTTTTTCAGAGTGCACCTCAGGTCTGAATGGGTTAAAGCAAACATGAGGCCCCCCACAGTTTGAAGGCACAGCAAAGGGTCTGAAGGTATATGTAAATGAGAGATTTCAGCTTTTAATGTCAAATATATTTGAATAAGTTATAAATAATAAATAAGTCATTACTTTATCATTATTGACTACTAAGTGTAGACTGAGGGGAAAAATGCCATTTTTATCCAGTTAAAGTTAACACAACAAACACAATATATGCACAATATGCAACACAACAAAGTGTGAAAAGGTGAAGGTGTCCGAATACTTTCTAAAGCCATTGTGTTTAGCAGACAGACAGGACAGACAGTAATCTTTTTATCTAGAGGAGTGAGCCTGTTTTTCAAAATGATGAACTGGTCCCTCAACAATAAAACTAATGCTTATGAGTTAAATAAGACTATTTAAAGCTAGTGACACAGTGACAGAAGTTAGAGCAAGTGAGTGACAATTATTTCTTTTTTTTTTTTTTGTTGGACTGTGAGGTTCAAAAGAGCTTAGTTCCAAGCTTAAAATGATATTTTGGGTTATTTGACATGGGGTTGTGTGTGTACTGAAGTCAGTGTATTACCTGCAGTAGATTCAGATCAGCTCTCAGTTTAGAGAAACAGCAGGAGCACCAGCTTGGAAGCTGAGTGATGTGGTGCTGTGGATGGGGTAAATTCTAACATTCTAACCACTTAAAAACATGTCCACAGAAAAAAAAAATATATCTGTTTGACAATGTGTGCACCACATTTTGAATAGTTTCACCGCTTTATTTCACTGTAAAGCAACCATGTCCTTTGGAACTACAGCTTGTGAACTGTTGAACTGTATTCCTACATACAAGCACACAGCATGCAGATCAGCTGTTTGAGTAGAAAAAGTTAAGCATCTATTCTGTGGGCATGTTTTTAAGTGGCATTTTTTTTTTTTGCTGTTCCCATCCACAGCAGCATATCACTCAGCTTCTGTGCTGGTGCTCCTCGCTGCTTCTCTAAATTAGGAGTGCACTGATCCAAAATTACATTGACTATAGATAACTACCTTACAGAACCCCACATCAAATAACCTGAAGTATCATTTTAATACCACAGAATGAGCAGCAGAACAGAACATGACGGATAAATAACCCTATGGTCACTCTGACAGTGCTCTAGCGTTGCTCTGTGGAGAGAGGAGAACCTTCCAGAAGGACAACCATTTCTGTAGCACTCACACCAATCAGGCCTGTATAGTGGAGTGGCCAGACGGAAGCCACTCCTCAGTAAAAGGCATATGACAGCCTGCCTGGAGTTTACCAAAAGGCACCTGAAGGACTCTCAGACCAAGAGAAACAACATTCTCTGGTCTGATGAAACAAAGATTGAACTCTTTGTCCTGAATGCCAAGCATCATGTCTGGAGGAAACCAGGCACCGCTCATCACCTGGCCAATACCATCACTACAGTGAAGCATGGTGGTGGCAGCATCATGCTGTGGGGATGTGTTTCAGCAGCAGGAACTGGGAGACTAGTCAGGGTCGAGGGAAAGATGAATGCAGCAATGTACGGAGACATCCTTGATGATAACCTGCTCCAGAGCGCTCTGGACCTCGGACTGGGGCAAAGGTTCATCTTCCAACAGGACAACGACCCTAAGCACACAGCCAAGATAACAAAGGAGTGGTTTCGGGACAACTCTGTGAATGTCCTTGAGTGGCCCAGCCAGAGCCCAGACCTGAACCCGATTGAACATCTCTGGAGAGATTGAAAATGGCTGTGCACCAACACTCCCCATCCAACCTGATGGAGCTTGAGAGGTTCTGCAAAGAAGAATGTGAGAAACTGGCCAAAAATAGGTGTGCCAAGCTTGTAGCATCATACTCAAAAAGACTTGAGGCTGTAATTTCTGCCAAAGGTGCTTCAACAAAGTATTGAGCAAAGGCTGTGAATACTTATGTACATGTGATTTGTTTTAGTTTTTTATTTTTAATATATTTGCAAAGATTTTAAGCAAACTTTTTTCACTTTGTCATTATGGGGTATTATGTGTAGAATTTTGAGGTAAAAAATGAAATTAATCCATTTTGGAATATGGCTGTAACATAACAAAATGTGGACAAAGTTAAGGGCTGTGAATACTTTCCAGATTCACTGTATATCCAAATTGTAACTGCATAAAAGGAATTGGAGGACCAAGCTTTGAGAGCCAATCATGTAACCCCCCCCCCCCCCGACCACACACACACACCCACACCCACACTTCCTTTGCTGGTTAATGTCAGATCAATGTCATTGATCTGCTTCGCTTCTCTCACTTCATCATACACTCTGGATGCACACTTACTACACACCCTAGACAATGAATGACTTCTGACAAACTCAAACACACACACACAGAGAAATGGTCCTAACAGAGAGCATATTGATTAAATCATTACACCACTAATTGACTGGAGGCATAAATCTGAGCTCTACACACCTTTAAACACAGCACAAACAGGACAGATGCTTTACTCCCTGTTTTATATAATTCTATACACAATACTTCTTTTTTTATTGTCTTTCTGATTGTTCATACTGTAGCTACTCAAACATCTGCTCTCCATGTGTCTTCCTTCCTTTCTTCCATCACTTTTTTTGTCAGTTTTACACACACACACACACACACACACACACACACACACACACATGCACAGACACACACATAGGACAATCATATGGATGTGAAAAACACACACTGGAGCCTTGAGATGCATCAGAGTTTAAACATTCATTAATGCTTAATGAAAGCAGTGAAATGATGAAAATGATTGATTAGATTTTATTAGCTGCTCTGTGGGAAGGTGAGAATGGCCTTTTGTTAACTGATTAGATTGTAATAAATAAGTAATTGGATCAGGGGGTAAGACAACTTCCTCAGCCCAGAATTTGACACTGTTTAAATGTAGTTTCTCTTAAAGGGAACTAGCATCAAAAATTCTGTTGCTCTTGTCATGACTGCCTCATCACATTTTTCACTTTTCATGCTGCTTATGCATCTAGACAGAGCATCATTCAGTCTCCAAATCAGACAGCAGTTCACTGTTACAATATTCAGACATATTTTTGCTGTTCACACAAAATTTAAAATACAAGACAGGTGTTGCTGTTGTAGTTTTCACAGTCTAATTTACAATATCAAACCTCCTACTTTTGTGCACTGAACCCTTACAACCCAACAATTACATGGCACCAAAGCAAACTAATTTGAACTGACACAATTAGCTGATAAAAAATGAATAAGAAAATTAACTGACGACAATTGTCTGTTCCGTCCATTTTGAAATACTTTATTTATGCCTTGAGGAGCCATTTGGGGAAAACTTGTTATCAACAGTTTGTATTTTTTCAATTTCAAGTTAACATAAAAACATAAAATCACAAAACATTTAAGACACAATAAAACAATGTAGAAAATGTGTAATTGTAAAATAAAGATAAAGATTTAAAAAAAAGGAGCCAATCCATAGTTCCCCAAGAGTGTCCAATACTATGGTGGCACATTAAGTCAAAAGTACAAGTGCATGTTTACAGTCTATACAATGATTAAACTCGCCCCTTTTGAATTTACAATTTACAACTTGTAAAACTTCTGAAATAAATCCAAAATTTATTTTACATAAGGCAATCTCAAAATTGTTGTGTGTTGTACCAATGTCTTCTTGACAACTTGTGTAATTTACATGGGAATTATGCAAAGGATATCCATATTTTGATAAGAAATTAAAGATGCTGTTAATATCTTATGTTTGATTCTTGATGGTTTGACCAGGGGATAGAAACCAGCAGTTTTATACATAAAGTAATCATTTAAATAGTTTATGAAGCAAAAGCATCTCTGGATTCCTCTTTTGAAATATGAAGATTTTTCGCATTTCTCTGTTCTGCATCATTGTATGATTTGGTGTCAAATTTCATGTTAGGCCCAGAATAATTGTCATGCACCGGTATCACTACTTGTTACATTTTATTGGCAAGATGATTCAGTTAAATTATTAACCAAAAACAATAATATAAAGTTTAATCAATAATAACTGCAGTTGTGGACAACCACCACCTCAAAGTCCATTCAATAGTTGTTCTGGAGCTTTCAAAGGTTTCAATTGGATATAATTTAACAATATAAAGTCAAGAACATCTACTAAATATTTTTTTCAACTACTATTTCTAAAGTGAAAGAATGGATTTTGAACCCCAATGCAATTGTTAGCTGCAGTATTAAAACTAACTGACAACCACCAATGCCTACAAAGGTAGCAAGTAATTGTTAACTATCATCAACTATCATATCTATCATCACAGGAAGATGTGGAAGCTCATTTCTGCCAAAAGAAAAACACAAAGATTTGTTAAAATGTTAAGATTGTAAGTCAAAATGTTCCTTTTCAGGTCAAAACTTGACTCATGGTTTTGACCTGAAAAGGAACATTGACTCATGGTTTTGACCTTATTTCACTATTCAACCAATTAATCTCTGCTCATAGTAACAATCAAATTTAAAGTCATTCAACTTCCTCACAAGTAATTGCATACCAATTACTAAATACTAACTACCAATTCTGAAATTGTTACTTGCGTACATAAAAATGAAATGTTATTTCTCCCAGTCCAAATGGTCATTAAATGTGCAATCCTTAGAGCAACTGCACATTGAAATCACTGCTCCCTTTCAGTTTATTAGTGACATTTCTACTAAATACATGTCCTCCTAAGGCCTATTTCATATCCATTGCCTATCCCAAAGGTTTTGTGGTGTTCAGTCTACTCTAAAGGTCACTGAAGTAACAGTTGAAGTGTGGTTCAAAAACCTAGTACTGAATATATAGTTTCAGTGGTTGAGAAATGGTAACTTCTGTCTCACCTTTGGCATTATTATTCCTGATATTTCTCCAAAGGACGACCATTTGAAAAGCCCTTTGAAGTTTGACATTTACAGAGGATAGTGATCATTTAGTTTTATCTGAGAATTCAGATGTATACACACACACACACACACGTTAGTCTTTCAACAGATGTGAGGACACCTGTTTACAAAATGCATTCACTTAAGGGTACCTTAACCATCACAACTAAATGCCCAAACCCAAACCTTACCCTAACTCTAAACTTAACCTAATTCTAACCTTTAAACCAAGTCTTACCTCTCAAACAACTCTTAAAAGTTGTGAAGACCACCCAAATTTATTCACACACGTGCCAACATCAGCTCATTTACACATGGGTAATTTGGCGCTGTCTGTCTTAGCTCAGCAGGGGAAAAAAAGACCTTGGAAACAAAGGTTGCACCCTGCACAACTCTGTTCCTGCTAACACCAGTGACACAAGGATTCCCACATACATAAGTCATAAAGAGACTAAAACACACTTTTACGACATGCATTCACAAAGAAGCACACCTGTTGACGCTGCGGTGTTGACTGACTCCTAGTTTGGACTAACGGCCCATTGTTCTACACTGCAGGTGGCCAATTAGCAGCAGCCTGAGGCGGGACCTCCTGCTGGGATTATAGCTCCTGACCAATTAGAAGGCTTGATTTATACCAGCAATAACTCTCTACTCACTCTATGCACACACACTGTGTGCACTGTGAGCTTTCACAGACAGGCCTACATTGTGAGGAACAGTATATATATGCAAAACTAAAGAGACAATAAGGGTAAAACATAATGGTGAGTGCACAAATACACACATGATAAGACACACATTAACCCCCTATATGTGCCACAATAATCAGCAATTAGAGCTTTCAACAGGATTTGTCATATGGCAGCTCAGCTAAACCTCTGCTGATGCACTCACACATTGTTGTCCATTGAATCTTCTAATGTCATCCACTTGTGTGTTTTTTCAGAGTTCTTTGATGGCTGAATAGTCCTATCCTGGAACCACAGGCCCTATTGCAGCATATAGGCCCCATCCAGGCACATCTGTTGCCAGGTGTTACGCCCAACAGCAATATCCGGGTCCGATTTTGCACTTCCTGCCTCTGCCCACCAGGGAAGCATTGTACATGGCGTGGCATAGCATGGATGAAGACCCCTGCCCAACCCCTGTATGTACAGGAAAAGGGGCAGACTCTCGTTGTCCTATAGTCACCCAAGCAGTCAATCCAAAATGGCAGACGATGTTCATGAATTTATTGTGGCATCCAAAGCTGGGGAGGACACCCTACACAAGTTCTCTCTGGACAGTGTTGAAGGCTGTGGAAAGGTCAACAAATGCCATACATTATAATGTTTCCAGTGCTTTTCCTGAAGCTCTCAGGCTGTAACAATCATGTCAACCATGATCCTCTTAATCCTAAATCAACACTGTGATTCAGGCGATATTGACTCTGATGTCAGCCTCTGATGTATCACCATAGCCAAGACCTTACCAGCAACAGCAAAGAGTTGTATACCCCAAGGCTATCACAGATGGCCTTGCCACCAATGTTGTTGGAAATGGTGACAATACTCTCGATTGTGGTCTTATTAGCCTCGACCTTGATGATTTGTTGGTGTAGAGTACTTGTGGAGAGGTATCCTCCCTGCTTTAGCAACTTTGCAGATATTTTGTCAGTACCAGGAGCTTTCTTGATATTGAGGGAACTTACAGCTGATAGAACCTCCAGGAAGGATGGGGGCTAACTAGGGTTGTGAATAGGATGAAGTTTAGGCTGTTCATCCAAAATGGTGGGGTTTGTATCAGTCCTGATTAAGTAGGTATCAAAATGATCAGCCCACCTCATCTGAATGCTATTCTGGTATTCCTTTATGACTATTAGACCATCTGCTGTTTTCAGGGGATTGATGCAGTGACTTGTTGGACCCTAAATACTTCTGACATTATTGTAAAAGTTATGCATGTTATTTTTTATCAGCAAATTATTGGATTTCATGTGTCTTTTTTGTCCACTTCTCATTATGTATGGTCCAAACAGTTCTCTGTACTTCCTGTTGAGCTCTCTGGCATTGCTGCCTGGTGGTGCTGGAAGAGGGGTCAAACCAGTCTTGATGATTCTTGTTCTTGTAGCAAATGGTTTGGGCTATTGCCTCATGGAGAGCTGAACTTACCAAGGTACACGTTTGGTCCTTGGCATTATATGAACTAAAGGAGAGCTCCATCTCCCCTAGTTTCCCCACCGAGGAACGGCAGAATGTGTCTTTTACATAAAGTTTTGTCAGTTTCATGCAATATAGTCATCTCCCATTGGGCCCTAACATCCGCAGCATTCTGCACCTCTAATGGCACGGGTGTGAGAACATCTCTGATACTATTGTGTCTCACTATAATTTAATCAATCAGGTGCCAGTGTTTGGAACAATTATGCATCTATAATGACTTATATGTAGTCTTCTGCTGGAAGATGGTGCTGGTTATGGTCATGTTGTGTTCAGAACAAGTAATCTCACACGATTTGTACTGGCCTGGCCAATCCTCTGTTTACCAAGCACTCCATTCTGTATCCTGTTGTTCTGTTGTCCCGCCTGAGCGCTGAACCAGGGCTGTTTTACTATCGGGTCTATCAGAGCTGCCAAACAAGTGCAGGAAAGTCCTTACATTCCATGTCGCAAGTTGCAGGTTGTATGATTTATTATTTTTATTTTGACCTTGAATAGGTGTGATAGCCTATCCAGGCATAAATTGAGTGGGTAATTTTTAATCCATCTTTTTTTGGCCCTTCCTCAGTTGGGGCATGCAAATAGGGCTGCAAGTCGCACAGGGGTCTGTTCAAAACTGCCACTCAGTCCCAGCTGTTAGTCACCAAATACAGATTGCTGCTGACATGCAGGAGTAGGAGCTCCTAGTCCATTCATGCCTGATCCTATTGCCACACACCCTGTCATCGCCAGACTTCAACCAGTAGTAACAACCTGGTATTTACAGTGGTCAGATTCCCTTTACAAGGAAGTTTTTAAAGCCCCGGTATCACTATCTTCACCATGATGATGTGAATTCAATGTCGGGGTTGAGCCCAGGATGACCAGTCCTCCATCTTGGCTGCAGGAAGCTAATGTTCCTGGGTCTGCTAAGACCTGCCTATTGTGCACTGCCATCTTACTGCTTTTCTGTTAGGATGTGCTCCCTTGCCACAGTGGACTTACCCACAATGCCTTGCGGCTATTAATACATAGTTGGGGCAGTGGTTGACGAGTGTCAGGGCTTGTTCTCATGGTGGGTGGTCTGCTTACCAGATCTCTGTAGCTCACTGGTGCTCTGAGATTACCTGCAGTTTAGCCGCAAAGTACCCAGTTAGCATGTGTGGCCACAAAAAGGCACTGCAGGAGTCCTGGTGGTGATGAGGCTCTGTACTGGTATCAGTGGAGAATTATGCACTTGGCTCCTCTTTTTACCTCCTAAGAGGGGAACTAACCGGCAACGGTAGCTGTAAGCAGAGTTAAAAGCAGAAAGTGAGGTGCAGAATGCACGAGGCATGCAGCATGCACTAACTACAAGCACCTCTACACTAATGCATAAGGCACTTCACACACAGTTTCTGTGTACAACACACACACACACACACACATTCATATCAAGTGTAACAGATGTTTCCTATTAGAAACATAACATTGGCTTGACTGCAGCTAATAATGTGTTGCTAATGTTAAATAAACCTTGGTTTTGACTTAGCTACCTTAGCTAACTTAGGTTACAAAATACAGATAACTAGATACACCTGACTTCTTAGGTATGCTAAGAAGTCAGGTGTATCTAGATATCTGTATCCCCATGCTATCCCCATGTCTTTATCGTTATTGCAAATATCCCACATCTTTGTTGTATATTTTTTATCTTTATTTTATTTTATCTTATTTTAATTTTTCACTTGTAAATTCTACTCTTATTTTACCCTAGTCTATTTATGTTACTGTTTGCACCAACCACCAGCACAAATTCCTTGCATGTGGAAACATACTTGGTAATAAAACTGATTCTGATTCTGATGCTATGGTGCAACAATATGGAAAGCCCCTCCCTGCAAGTTGATGAAATGGGTTTCTTAGGTATGTGATGTGTGAAATCCAGGCTGCCTGAATCTGGTTTTTTGAGACGGTCATTGGCACACTTCAGTTCCAAGGTGGAAATACTCAGCCATTGTGTTGACTCCTTATTTGGCTCACGGTATGTCTTCTATCATATAAATCATGAAGCAAACAAGGTCAAAATTTAACTTTCGCAATTCTCTGACTTAAGCCATGCTCAGACTACAGAAGTGTCGGGCTACTCTATCTCTGATTCACTCGTACCAGCTCATGTTTGGCCCTGGTAATGTGAGGGGTTTACAGACCCAGTCCTAAACTGCTCACAGCCTCATCAGGGCTGCCTTAATAACATCTAACATGATTGATATTTAAGAGTTCTGGATGATTATGATTGCATCAGTACTTTTACATTAGCCAATGAGAAACACTGAAGAAAATTAGAGGTTTTTCTTCAAAAGGCGGCTGTGGCTTAGGGGGTAAAGCAGGTCGTCTACTAATCAGAAGGTCTGTTATGCGATCCCCAGCTCCTCCAGTCTTTGTCTCGGGCAAGATACTGAACCCCAAATTGCCACTGAAGGCTGTTCCATCAGTGTATACGTGTGTGAATGGTAGAAGTGCTCTGTAGATGTAAGTGCTGTATGACTGTGTGTGTGAATGGGTCAATGTGGTTTACATTGTAAATCACTTTTCGGCGCCAACAAGACTGGAAAAGCACAATATAAGCAGTCCATTTACCATTTTGTCCGTTTGCAAAACAACAAGATACTGTTGGACAACTAGATAGATAGATAGATAGATAGATAGATCGATAGATATCACTTTTGAACAAGCTAGCTAAATGTCAGCCTAACAAGCTATCCTTAGTCCCAGAGCAACTGACAATGTTACCAAACATTGGTTCATTCATGCCCTTAAGGTCAATGTTGGTTAGCTTGAAGACATTAACACTGACATGTAAAATATCACATCCCGTTCTCACTGCTGACCACATCTCCCCATCCATTTTCCAAACTTGTTAAGCCTTTTGCTTTTGTTTTATCTGCACTGTATCTCACTTTTTGCTCCCTCTGGGACAATAATCTTAATAATATCCTGTAGTGTGTGATGTGTCATTATTTTCAAATATTATAGTATGGATGTTGATGCTGCATGTTGCATGTTTGAGATTAAAGAGAAGACGATCTGTGAAGTTCCTCCTTATGTACATGATGCAATCCAATTTAAAAATTGGTTAGAATGTTAACACTCCTGCAGTCTGAGCCTGGCTTTAAGAGTATGGACCTCAACAGATTCTTTGAGCATGTTGCAAATGTTAAGCATTTATATTTGATAAACAGATTTGGCACCTAATTCAGTTCAGTGTTTCACTTGAGTGTTTAAAATGAAAAGGGGCAGCGTAAATGTCAGGAAATTTGGCCCATTGATGCATTGCACTTTTTATTTGTTGTAAGTGAATTTTCTCCAGAGAATGGGAGATCAGGGGATCCCCTAACACTATGAATATTTATAGCAAGACAAATGTTGGTGAAGTGAGAAATTTGGCTTACAAGTGGTATCAGATGAAAATTGAGGGAAGTCACCAAATTCACAATGTCATAATGTCACAATCCTTGTTGGGCTGTGAATATCCTCATTTCAAGCCATCCTGAGGGCCCTCTGCTAGCAGGTCAAAAAGCAAATGAACCAAGCAATTAAAAATAAATAGATGAATAAAAAACAGCAAGCTTCAGGTGTCATTTCCAAGTAGCGATTTGATCACTGGCAATCAAGCAGAAGCAGTCAGTGTCCAATCTTCTCATCAGGGAAGTAGTTTAGTTGAGTGGTGGCAGTCAAAAGTGGCCTGGTTATTTCTCAAAGCAGTGGCTCCAATCACATCCAAGCCAAACTTCTCATTAGGACTTTCAGATAGCCTTTCCACTGACATAACATTCACCCAGAGTTATCAGATTGCATTCAAACAGAGCAAGACTGCATAATGTTGTCCCTAAGAGCCCCTTTGGACAGACTTAAAAGCACACAGTGACAAGGGCAATAAAATATCTGCCAAACTCTTTGACTTGGCTGCTGATAGTTATCTGCCAGAGCCAAATTATAGGTAAAGTCGAAATGATGGGTAGTTTGGTCAACTGCTTCTGTATGCAAATTTGTTTTTTCCAATGGTAACTGTGCCCTTATGTTCAATATCGCATCAGAAGGGGCAACAAAATAAAGCACTGCACCATCAAAAAGACTTAGCCTTATCTCATCATCTATTTAAAAAGCCACCAACAAAATGTACAGAGGAAGAAGACAAAACTGGGAAAGAGATCATTTCTGCACCATAAAGCATAAAACCAGCCAACACATGGCCTTTAGCAGGTTTAGCAGAAAATGAAACATGGGATTCATTTGAAGTCAGGCAGTGGGACTGGCACTCAAATCATATGCAAAGGTGGTTTCTCCTCAGAAAGCACCAATATCACCTTTGATACTGCTGAGAAGCAAATTAATGAGGAATAAAACTGACATGGTTGCTCTGGTCAAGAGAAAGAAAGTTGAAGAATAGGTCAAGTAAATAATTGTAATTACCCAATTTACTCTTGAAAAATCAGTTACACTTTCGACAACCAGAGACTCATGCAGTAGTACAAATCCTAATTTGTGTGGGTGTGGGGCTGGAGTGTCAGCTGAGGGAATGGGAGGAACCAATAGCTGATGGTGGAGCAATTCTAGCATGTCTCGATTTATTACAAATTTGGCGGAAACATATGTCTCAAAATATCAGTTTTTCCTACGTTAAAACTCCTATAACTTCATGTCTGATCAGTGCCATATGTGAAGAAAAAGTCTTAAATGAATAATTTTAACTAACAGCCCCATGTAGGATAAGGATAAGTAGGTAAATCAGACAAACAATAACATACTAATGAAAATGATTTATTAGGAAAATAGATGATGAGATTTGCATGAGAATCTAAATTATTATCTTTCACATTTCTGAATCATTGTGTTGATTCCGAAATTGTTTTTTACTCCCTTAATAATGATATGGTTTCCGGATTTCTGGTTTATAGCAAACACAGATGAGAGTCAAGCATTTGAGCATATTTTACCTTTTAGAATCTCCCATCACAAAAGTAGTCCAGTAATCCAGTATTAGAAAATGAACTTAAATAACTCCACAGTTTATTTCATTTCAAAAGACCCCTGTAGCATTTTAGATAATGTTTGATTCCCTTGTACTAGGGTTGCCATGGGATTCTGGGGATGTAGGTAACAACACAGTACAGCGCTCAGGTTCTGTACCATACTGACCATGACCACTGTCTAGGATATCTACATTCTAAAAAAGAAATTAACATAAATAAATGAATGCAATGCTGAGGGCGGGCTGGTGATCCAAAATGTAAATACTCTGCAGGCCAGACTGTCTCATTCTGGTTTAGCTGACTGCAAGTCAACAATGGCTGCAGAGGCTATGAATGCCACACCTTTGTAGACTGTGTTCTCTGAAGGATGCTGCCCCTATATTGGGACACACCTATAGACAAACTTTCCTCTCTCACATAGAATGTAGACAAACCACTATGGGTTTGGAGTGAGTTATTCCAAGTATCTTAGGGAGTTGTTCTCAAGGGAGTGTAAGATGGAACTTGAGGTTGACAGGTCAGTTGATGCAGCACAGAAGTCATATGGAGTTGCACCAGATTGTCATGGTGGTGAGGGAGCTGAGCTTGCAGCCAAGGTCTTGATTTACTGGTCAACCTATATTCAACCCACACCTTATGGTAATGAGCTTTGATAGTGAACAAAAGTATGAGCTTGTGACCAAAATCAGTGTCCCCCACAGGGGAACCGGGCTCACCTTTACAGATAGGGTGGGAATCTCAGACATCCATGAGGGTGCCTGTAAATTGTTGCTGCTAAGCACTAAAAGAAGTCAGTTTAGGTGGATCAGCCATTTAATAAGGATGCCTCCAGATCTAGACCCAGACCCAGACCTGGACTATACATTATATCCCATCTGGAATCCCCCAGGAGTAATTGTTGGTATCTGGGCACCTTGCTTAGGTTGCTGTAGTGGACTGTGACTCCAAGAATCAAAACTGAAACAGTGAATGTTGTGACTAAAACTGAAATCCCAAAGATTCTCAACCTTATTCCACAAGCTGACGTGTCCTGTGACTATAACTTTTCGTAAGGTGTTGTTGTAGCTTCGGTAGCTTCTCAGAAAATCTTGAACTGTTTAAACCCAGGAGGATAAAAGGCCTAAGATACAGCATGCTTGTGAGTGTTTGTAATTATTAAATTTTTGACTTCTTTTTGTTAAACATGGAAACCCCAAAAATGAAATAACCACAGGGGACAAGAAAGCCACTTGGCACTATAGTGTAGAGCCTGAAACAAGACGTGTGTGTATGTGTGTGTGTGTGTGTGTGTGTGTATGTGTTTAGATCTCATTAGAGAGCCACTTATCAAGGGTGCTGTAAAAAGCGAGAGGTCTCACCCCAGATGATTCCTTTCAGTCAATTGCATGGATGAGATGTCGGTCCATCTATGAGTGCTTTTGTCATTTATCAGCCATCTGTAGGAAAGGAAAGCATCTTTGATTGCAAAGTCCAGCCCCTTCTATACTGCATTCCTTCTTTCCTGATTCTAATCCTATTTCTCTTTCTCTCCTTTTCTCTTTCATTCCCCTTCATCTTTTCCTCTTTTGAGTTTATTATTATTTTTCCTGTATATTTTCCCTTATTCTCCTCACTTTATGTTTTCTCTAACCCCCCTTACCTACATTCTCTTTCTAAGTTTTGGTCCCTTTCTATCTCTTCCTCCCTTTCTCATATTGCTGAAGAGAAAATGGCGGGAAATGCATATTGTATTACATGCATCATATGTTAATGTGCATCCTTGGGGGTATGTACGAGAAAAACTAAACAGGGTTCCACTCACAGAAAAATACCTCTATAGAGCTACTACAGGCCAAAAACCCTACAGGGAACCTTTAATGAGCAGCATGAAAACATTTGATGACAGTTTAGCCAGTCAGTAGTGCTAGAAAAGAAACACCTGAATGTTCAAAGTTCAAGTGGTTCACCATTAGGGGAACATGGATGTACTTTGCAAATGTTGTTGTTTCTTGTACTCAAGAACTCTGACAGTGGTATAAGAAAAAAAAATGATCAAAAGAATTTGGGTTTATCCAGTTTCAACGATAGATACGTGTTTAGACATTCATGGTCCCCAGAGGCTGAATTCAAAGGACTCTGTTGATTTGTCGACCTTGCCTTTTCATCTACTGCCACATGTGGTTGACATGTTTTCCTTTGACCATCTTCACATTTCTTTTCTTCAAGTTTCAGATTGTGTTGAAAGAAATGAACCCAAATCACTTGTCATTTTGTCATAACAGCACGTCAAAGTTTTCAGTTATCTAGGGAAAAATGTATATAAATATGTATAAAAACTAAGATAGTGAACATTGTAAATGTAATCTGCCAAACAAAGACATGTAACATTGTCATTGTGAGCACGTTACATTATTATATTGGAGTAGACTCTTAGTTTTTTTTTTTTTTCTTTAGAAATGAAAATGAATCCAATTGGTGACAAGAGCTGAACCATTTTTTCCTGATGCATGCATTGACATTCTTGGACCTGCTGACCTGCTGCCCCCTTGAACATTGCATCAATCCACTGGAGAGAGAGAGAGATGCAGAGGACCAGCTGTCCTCTGGCATGCTGCTGGCTGTACTTGCGATTCTATTGTACCAGAAACCACTGTCCTGTGCAGAACCACAAGCTGTGTGTTCATATGAGTATTTGTCTGCGTACAAACACAGTGATAGTCATATAATCAGTGTTCACTCCTCTCTCTTGCTGTGTCTTTTGTGTGTGTGTGTGTGTGTGTGTGTGTGTGTGTGTGTGTGTGTGTGTGTGTGTGTGTGTGCCTTAATTCTAAATAGCACCTGGATCCTTGCCATTGCACGATGAGTCCTAAGCCCTGAGATGAAATGCAGCCTAGCATGTGTATATGCATGCACACAGACACAGACACACACACACACACACACACACACACACACACACACATAATCATGCAGAGGGTCTTCCTTGTATGAACACATGCATAATGGTACACAGACACACTCTCATACACACAACAAGAGAAAAAAAAAAGTCCTCACCAAACACACACACATGAAAAAGCAGAGACAGGTAGCCTGCCTGCCATGCCAAGTAGAGGATTACAGTGCAAATCAGAGGCTTACCTGGGGAGAGTGTAATGTAAAAACAGACACTACACATGACGGCCATTTGGATACACACTAGGAGGGATGGTCAGCATTTCATTGTCTGTGTAACATGAACACAACAGCTGCAAGATCAGTTTGTAGTTAAGTCATTTAGCATTTTCTAGTACTGGAATCGTTATACAGTAACTCGCTGGAATATAAAGTATTAGTCTAATGAATTTATTCAAGACTTTGATGGCTTTTGATTTGACTAGAGTGCTCTGGAATGAGGCTGCTGATATTTATGTCAGGACTTATTATCTTTCATTTTGATCATTTTCATTCTAAAAAGGCAAATTGTTTAAGCTATTCAGCACAGATACTGAGATTCTGTACTGAAATGAACAGCATAGTAAGGTTTTGCTAAACAACAGTGTGCTATATTAAGATTATTGGGCTGATGCCGCCCAGCCAGATAGGACTTATTAAGACTTGTGATTTACAATGAGAAGTCCTATCATGCAAAACATTCTGTGTGCAAACAAAACAGTAACAGCAGTAGTTCTAGGGTAGAAAGAATTAATAACCTAGGCATTCGGTCCTTCAGGACCAAAATCTCTCGCCACAAAAACAGCTTCTTCCCATCTGCTATCAGCCTTATCAACAAAGCTAGAGAGCCCCACTGTCACTGATTCCCTCCGATCCCCAATTGCACCAAGCACCAGCACTAATTCCTTGTATGTGGAAACATACTTGGTAATAAAATTGATTCTGATTCTGATTCTGATTTGCACAAGAGTGCCATAACATTTATACATACAAAGAGCAAACACAAATCAAAATTCTACCATAGACAAGGCTCATTTAATACATTACAAAAAACTACTGTCATCACAAAACCACAGTGCAGTGGAAACATATCCAAAGGACATAAAAGTACAGCAATGATTTAACATTTTAGGTTATGCATTAAACAGAGCACATGCAGGCTGCATAATGTGGTGCATGGTATTATTTTGGTGGGAATACTTACGTACAAATTTAGAACTGCACATTAGTTGCTCAGTTTTCAGATCTAATATATTACATATTTTTTATTTGATTTTCTATCAGCAACATACACAGCCAATATCTATTATGTGAATATGAATTCCGCCACTTCAGCCCAATCAAAGCATTGTTGCCATACGCAAGGCTTACAACACCCCTGTGCACCCTCTATCCAATGCCTGGTGTGTTACTACAAAAAAAAAAAAGAGTTGACAAAACTCCATGCTCCAGCATTTAAATGAAGCCTGCCTCACACTAACAGAACCGGGCTGAACGTGTTATTTCTTGTTTGGAGTCGGTTGTGCATCGAGTCTTTCAGGAATTATACCTACAACATCTAAGTACTCTTTTACAGTATTCTAATCCAAATATCAGCCAAGCAGTGGAGATAACAATGCACATTGAAGCTGCAGTCCTGTCACCACATTCACTGTTAACTATGTGAACTCTGGTGATGTCAGCAGAAAATACAGTTATGCCCATAACTTTGGAAAATGGAGAGTAATATAACCTGGTTCAAGACTTGTTGCCATCTGCAGAAATTCAATACATATCTATGTATTTTTAATATTCTAACAATTTGATGCAGTTTGTCAAAGTTGTGACACTGACCAAGATTAGTGCATTAGCATGCTAACAATATTAGCGTATGTGGTCGCTGCATATTGGTATTGTCTGCTAACACTCTAATTTAAAACTGCCCTGGTATGAAATGTTTCTCACCTGCTACAGCTTTGTTGTGAACTGCTGTTGCCAGGCAGAGCTCCATGCTGTACTGTTAGAGTGGTCAGCCTGAAATCCACTCACAGTCTCTATCGACTCGTGAGTACAAACTACCATTGTATGTGTTTTTTGTTTTGGTTGCTTACACTAGCAAGTGCAGTGCTTGTTTGTTTTACACAATTAGTTCCCAAGACTCAGGCATATGCCATATTGTTTTAGTTTAGTTTAGTTTTTTGTTTTTTTTGTGTGTGAATGTATATATATGTATGTGTATATATATATATATATATATATATATATATATATATATATATATATATATATACATATATACATATATACACATACACACACACACACACACCAATGAATGTGGTTAGAGTACAAGTGATGTTGAGACATTTCAGTGATAATCATAAGACAGCTGTGAACATGAAATCTCTCTTTAAAAGCAACTTTAATTGCAGTGACAAGTTTTAAATATTAAATTACATTAAGCAATTCAAATTATTTTAGTGTCAAATTTAGTGTCAAATTAAATGTCATATGTCCTGGCTCCAGTGGTCTTTCAAGGACCTGGGGCAGGGGTAGAGTGGGTCAGTGGTTTGATTCCTGGATCCTCCAGTTTCATCCTCCAGTTTCCTCCTGCATTTCAGTCTCGTTGAGCAAGATACTGAACCCCAAATTGTATGGTAGAAAAGCCCTATATGTGTACGGGAAATCGCTGTATGAATGTACATGTAAATGGGTGAATTTGACTTCCACTGTAAAGCACTTTGAGTGGTCGGTAAGACTAGAAAAGCATTATATGTATGTTGTGGAAACCTGGTATGTGCACGTGTCTTCAAGGGGTTCTTTGTAGGCTCTTTATGCCCTGTTCTTTCAAACAAGTTCAATAATTCAACACATCAGTGCAACAGCATGACAAAGTCAGCAGGAATGTGTATTGTGTTGCTGTGTGTGTCCTTGTGCACACACGTGACACAAACTAAACATGGACCCACAGGATAGCTTTCAATAACATGTTTTTTTAATTAAGATGTTCTTGTCTCCTGTTTGTTCTGTCCTCCTGAACTGTCAGTAGAGTTTTGTTTGTGAGTGTCTATCCTTTTGAAATGTTTTTTTTAGAAAAGAGAGAGAAAAACTAAAAATGCAAAGAGTAAAGATAAATATCTAAAAAAAAATTACCTGCTCTGTTAATAAAGTAATAATGTGACTTAAGTATTTATGAGCCAGTCCACAATTTATAGTTCCAGTTTCATTTATGGTGTTTTACACAACATGCATTGCATGGTTCCAGTTGCCATGGCGCCGCGGATGGCTCCCTCGGTGTGTTGGTGCACACTTTTTTGCCTTATTTTCTTTATAAATTCAGTTTTCTGCCTTGGTTTCTGGAGCTCTTTCACCAGAGAAGAGCTCATTAACATCAGATAAACAATTCCAAAGGATTTTTTCCACCTTTCTCGACTCACCTGTGGAATTATTGGACATTTTGGTCAGAGGTGCACTGACCGTTGCTCTCGCAGTGAAACGCCGGAGGAGAGGAAAACGTGCCGGTGCGCTTGCGCGTCTCCGCCAGCGCGGACTCCGCACACCGCTCCCAGGTATCTTTCTCTCCAACGTGCGTTCACTGCCCAACAAGCTGGATGAACTTCAGCTACTGGTGCAGAAGAACAGAGACTTTTCTTCATCTTCCGGTCTGTGCTTCACGGAGACGTGGCTGTGTGGATCGGTTCCGGACTCTGCGCTGGAGCTGGCCGGCTTCCAACTCTTCAGAGCGGATCGCGACACAGAGCTGTCCGGCAAAACGAAAGGTGGAGGAATCTGCTTTTATGCTAACAGTGGCTGGTGCAGAGACGTGACAGTGATCCTGCAGCACTGTTCTCCTGACCTGGAAACTTTCATCATAAACTGCAGGCCCTTCTACTCCCCCCGTGAGTTCACCTCATTCATCCTGGTCGGTGTTTACATCCCACCACAGGCCACAGCAGATACTGTGTGTGGAGCGGACCAACCCGGACTCCGTAGTTATTGTCCTTGGTGACTTTAACAAAGGGAACCTCAGCCACGAACTGCCCAAATACAGACAGTCTGTTAATTGTCCGACCAGAGAGGGGAACACTCTGGACCACTGTTACACCACAATCAGTGGTGCTTATCACGCCGTCCCCCGGGCTGCACTGGGCCACTCTGACCATGTCATGGTCCACCTGATTCCCACATACAGGCAGAAACTAAAACTGAACTAGAACCTCCAAGATCCTCCAAATGCACCAATCACCAGAACAAATTCCTTGTATGTGGAAACATACTTGGCATTAAAACTGATTCTGATTCTGATGTTTATGACATCCTGTGCAAGCAGCAATTTCTAATCTGTCACAGGTATAGTTTCTTTAGAAGCAGTGGAAACACAAAAACAAATGTACTGAGGGAGCTTTGTTTTGCTCCTGGTCTATGTGGTGCATTGAGGCATTAAGGTAAACTGCAATCAATTAGTTGCACTGCAACAGCAAGGCCAGCCCTATGAACGCAAATCTCTGTCACTGACTGACAGGGTGATGAAGTTACACCGTTTTTCAACTGGTCAAGTGGTGGAGTTTCCGGATTGGCTGTTGGTCTTTCAAAATAACAGTTTCTATTATGTGGTCAGGGGTGTTTAAACCAGTGTTGCCAACGTAGCGCCCTTGTCACTAGACTAATCAACTTTTCAGAGCCTTTTATCAACTTTTTTTCAAAAAATCTTCCAACTTTACAGTCAAAACTTTACTTCCTGTTGATTACAGTGACCAGTGTTGCTGTGCAAACAGTTTGGGAGTGAAGGCCAGTTTAAATTGACCGCATCTCAGTCACTATTGGAGAAAAGGAAAAGAAAAACATGTAAATGAGAACAGCTTTATTGTGAATTCAGCTATATTAAAATATTATATACTGCATGTGAGCACAGAGAGAAGGAGAGAAGAAAACAGATAAAGGGCTGAAACCAGCTGATACTAGGCAGAATGCAAATACAACACAATGACTTCATTAATATGCTAATTCGCATATTTCACTATTTAGCAACACTTAGCAACTTTCAGAGCAGACTTTAGCTACTTCTCTTGGAAAGTAGCTGTTGACAGTGGTTCAACAGCACTTTTCAACTAGGTCCTCAATTTAACACATATGTGGTCGAGCTATATACTGTCTATTTATACTAGAACGAGAGAGAGAGAGAGAGAGAGAGAGAGAGAAGTGAGATAAGAAATAAGGAGGGAGGGAGAACAGAAAAGCTGAATGTGTGGTCACTTTCCTTTAACCCAACTCTGGAAATATCAAATGCATGTAATATGTACTTGTGTTTGTGTGTGTGAGTGTGTCTTTGTGTATGTGTGTGTGTGGGTGGGTGTTTATGACAGTATTGTGCCACCTACCGCTGTGATGCTGCATTTTAAACAGAAGCACTATCAATAAGTAATGACAATCCCAGCAAATGGTAAAATGAACACACAATCATTACACACAGGCACACACACACAAACCCACACACACGCGCATACACACTAGAGCTGTCAGATGCATATAGTGAAGAGTGCTTGTTATAACCAGGCAACTTGTAGCCCTCCTAGTTTGCTTGTTTGTGCAGATTTCTGTCATGATAATTTTTATACCCTTAATAAGAGGTGAAACTCTATCAGTCACAACACACACACACACACACACACAAAGAGAGAGAGAGAGAGAGAGAGAAAGAGAGAGAGAGAGAGAAAGAGGGTTTTTTTGGTTTTGGGGGGAGATCCAGAGCTGAGTTCTCAAATGTCGTGTTCTTTTGTGTGTAGTTTATTCATTTTGACCTGGACATTTTTCTTCATCTTTGTCCTTAGTGTTAATGTCTCAAATGTGTATTTCGGTATGATAATAACAACACTTAAGCTACATCCACACTACTACATTTATGTTTCAAAATGAAAATGATCTCCATCCAGACAAGCGTTTTAGCTCCATATCAGAAATGATCTGCTTCCATACTAACACACCTGAAAACTCATACATGTGTAACCATTCATGGACCCTGGGCATGCGTGAGCCAGTGTAAACAGGAAGCAGATTGTCTACTCTCAGGTGTGCTCATCTGATTAGTTACAGAAAATATTATGAAGGAAAGCAAAGGCAGTTGTAGCATTAACATTCAGAATTTACCTGAACAGCTCCTAGCAAAGACAACAAGGTCAGTGACACTTGTAATTCATTATCCACCTTGCTTTCACTGCTGGTAGTCAAAGTCTGATAAGACCCAATCAGGGAGCGACCCAGTGTGTCTATATCATCATCTCCAAAGGTCTCTGGTCTCAACACAGACCTCTTTTCAAACTAAGATGAGGCCAGCAGCATTTCCAAAATGCTATGTTCATGGGGCTCAAAAACTCCAGAGTAGTATGGACAGGGTGGTGAAAATGGAGCAAAAGAGATGCGTTTTAAAATGAAATTGTAGTAGAATGGACGAAGCCCTAATCTCCTCAAACATCTGTACACAGCACACACTGGGCTTAAATACTGGGAATTTTGGAGATACAGATTTTCCTTGGAATACTCATCAAAATCTATTCCCCATTCCACGTAGGAAACATTCCTTTGAGAATCTCATTCTTGTTGACATGATTGAATCACATGATTTCAGTAATTTCTCAACTACTCATTCATGCTGCCAATCACGTGTTCCACAACATCTTAAACGTTATCTAGTGTATTCAGGTCTTGAGACTATGGAGGCCAATGAAATTCACTGACTGGTTTTATCAACATGACACTGTTGATGCAACCAGTTTGAGACGATTGGGACATGGAGCATTATCCTGCTGGAAGTAGCCATTAAAGATGGTAAACTATGCCCATAAAGGGATGAACATGGTCAACATCAATACTCAGATAGACTGTGGCATTCAGACCATGATTGATTGGTATTAATTCCCAACACCATTACACCACCACCACCAGTCACCACCATCAGACCAGGAGGTCTGATGAATCCGGAGGTCAAAGTCACTGAAGCTCCTGACCTGCATCTGCAGGATTTTATGCATTGCACTGCTGCTACATTATTGGTTGATTGGATGATTACATGGACAAGCAGGTCTACAGGTGTTCATAATGATGTGCTCAGACAGTATATGTTATTATTATGGTTGAATATAAAAAATGATTTTACTATTAATCACAATTTTTGTTTGTACAATACAGTATGAATTCATAAAACCCCAAGATCGGGTTTTGTATTAGTGCAGCTTTTCATTTGTACATGTGTGCTGTATGTTTTGTGTATGTATTGGTTACTTGTTTTAAGTGGTTTAGTTAGGGCTGCATGATGTGTAAAATGACTGTGGAAGTCTAGTCATTACAACTTGCACAAAAAGGTTATTTTAAGTTAAAAAGTTGCATAGATGATACCTGGCTACATGAGCAGCCTAGAGTCATGACGTAAACTGGCAGGACTGTGCAGAATGTAATTATATAATTATTAATCAAAGATTATGAGACTGTCATAACTCAAGGCAACTTATATAGCCAGCTATCAACTATGTTACTTTTTTACTTAAAATAACCCAGGGTAATTAGCTGACTGTTTCTATTTTTTAACTAATCTAGAGATCGCAAATGCGGAAGGGACAAAGACTCTGCACACTTATTTGAGCTCTGGGTGTGTTTATTTAAGAGATATTATCTCTGGCTACAAGATGCAAGTCATTTGCCTTTTTTCAGCCTGGATGCTACAGTGACTCACTCTTGCAAAGTAGTATTACATTTTTACATATTTAATGCTGATTTGTAATGTAATGTTTTCTTGTAGACTGGTAGCTGTTTATGCTAACATTGGCTATGTAGCGATAACAAACCTTACATATAGTACCTTTCAGAAGATGAATGAATGTCTGATGCTACCATACTGATATTTTCTCTTCACTCTCATGACATCCATGTAGGTGTGCTTAATAAACTTTAGTTCATTTTACTTCCACTGGATTATTTTTCCCTTTTACAAATGGAAATTTTTTATGGCCCGCCAGCATCATACATGGACATTATGTTGTGTGGCTGGCATCTGTGACTGTTATTATTTGAGTCTGCAGACACATTCTTGTGAACACAATAACTCCACACGACGCATACTCGAAACTCCATACTTAGGCCACAGGTAATCCATATGGAGTGCAGGATCTAATTAGTTTCAAGTCTGTCTTACTGCATAAATTTGGATATTAATGAGGTAAAGCTGATTTTTTTTTTTTTATTTTGTAAGCATTCTTGATGATAAGCTACTACTCTAGCAAGCATATGTGTTCTTTTGTCATGGATATGAGACAATCCAAGTGGTTCTTGTTACTTAAAGGGGTTATTTCTAAGTTTTCTCTGGTGCCAAATGTTGGGAGCAGGTGGCAGTGATTGTTACTTCACAAGAGCTTTGGCCATGATTGCGTTTATAAGACAAGAGGTTACAATATGCACCTGGCTAGAGTGAGTTGCCATTGGAAAGCTACAAGAAAGGCTAGTTGGTTAGCGTGCTAACTTCTATAGAAGAAAAGATGTGATAGAGACAAGAGTTAACATTGGTGTTGCTTTCCATTACTGGAGACAGCTCTTGGCGAGTAAAGGAAGGACATTTGATGGTAATTCTTCTAGACCGGTGAGTAAACAGTTGTTTATGCTAACGCTGGCTATGTAGCAATAGCAAAACTTACAAATGACTCCCTTAAAGGTATAATGTGATGAAAAATTATGGGGCCACCAAAAATACAGGGAGTCACATTTTGGGGAGCTCTACTTTCTAACTTTTATGCAAATTCAAAGGTTAAGTATTTGTCAAGTGGACATTGGTCTAATAGTGGCACTTTAGATGAAATGTCAGGGGTTCACAAAATCAAAAAGAATAATCCTCTGGAGATCTTGGAGATAAAGTTTAGATAATAGTTGTTGAGTTTACTCTTGCATCTGTCTTTGAGCTTTACCCTCTTATTTCTTCATTTTACTTTTAAAACTCCCTGTTCACCAAACCAAAGTCTGTCGTAGGGCAAAGAGTCATACTTAACCTAAGACACATTTAATGGTGAGTTTTACAGAAAAACAGCCTGTGAGCGATACAAAGAAAGCACAATGCTGAGAGGTATCTAGATGTCTAACACAAGCAAAAGATAAAGAACACACTTTACTGGCACTTTGAATTTTTGATTTGGTTTGTCAGAGAAAGGCCTCACTGGATGTGAGCTGTCAAAGTGTCTAATAGGCAAGAATAACACCAGGCTCCCTGCTGAATTCACTGCTGGGCACAGGCAGATTTAAATGTTCTCTTTTTATGTTCTCCCACACCCTATTTAGGCTTGTGCTTTTGAACTATTCCGAGATAAACCCTTTTACTATTCCATTTTTTTCTGAATTGTGTTGTTTGGAATAATATTATTTAATGAGATAAACAGCTAGATTTGGGTGTTAACACTGGTTTGGCCTTTCTCTTTATAACAAAAATGTGATGTTATCTTTGACACTCTTACACATTAAAATGTTTTCTGCATTCTTTATTCAGTCAGTGACACATAATGACAAAGCTGAAACCATCACCTCAGTCTCAGGTCACCTGCAGTCTGGCACAGGTTTTCTTCAAGGACCTCTCTGTTTTTGGCTGAATTCACCCTTTCCTCAGTTCTGCCCTGTCTTCCTGGTCCTGCTGCTGAGAAGCTCCCCCCATAGCATGATGCTGCCACAACCATGCTTCAAGGATGGCATTAGCCAGGTGATGAGCAGTGCCTAGTGGTCACCAGACATGGTGCTTGGATTTGTGCTGAGCGAGTTAAATTTTTGTCTCATTAGACCAGAGAATCCTTATCCACATGCTCTCAAAGTTCTTTAAATGCTGTTTGACAAACTCCAACTGGGCTGTCAAGTGGCTTCTATCTAGTCACTCTAACAGGAGGACCTGATAGTGCTGCTGAGAAGGTTGTACCTCCAGTAGGTTCTCCTATCTCTGCAGAGGACTTCTGAAACCTGTCAGAGTGACCGCTGGGTTTTTGGTGAGCACTTACTATACTATACTCTTGCCCTAATGTATGCCTCGCCACAATTTTATCATGGGTATCTATAGAGAGTTGCTACAATTCCATGGTGTGGTTTTTGCTCTGACATGCAGTATGAATTGTGTGACTTTATATACAGAGTATGTGTGCTGAATGGCCACACATTTCGAACATGGTCATCAAGGTGGATGGCTGACTACTACTGAGTCAACAGGGAATAATTGCTGTCCAGTAACTTGTTACTCTGTTACACCAACAAGGAATGGTGCATGAATTATGTGGTTGTGTCCAAACATTGTTCTCTGCTGGAATTTATAATTGTGAAGTGCTGGTCATACTATCTGCCAAGGGAGTTTGTAGTTGTTGTTTTGTAGCAGAATACTGACCCAGATCACTCTATGAGAACTGTGCAGGGCCATGAGCAATTAATGAAAAGCACAGCCTAATAGATTTTTCATCACTGCTGGTGACATTCAGTCTCAGAGATGTTAAGGCTGTTTCAGGGAAATTCGAGTTGTTGCTGCTAATGTAAGACTCTTATACCGTGTGATGTTATTATCTGTTCATTTTTAGTTTACACGTTTTAGTTTTAGTCTACATTTATTTTGGTTTCTGCATGTACAGTATTTATTGTTGTTCACCCAACCTGCACTGGGGTCTGAGAGAAACAACATTTTGTGTCCGTGCAGTTAGACAGTTGTTGGGGCACAGGTAGGAGCAATTTGGTTATTGACTTATAATATTAATGATTATCAGGGATAATCACCAATACATATATAGATGTTTACTACAAGTAGTAACCTCGGGGCACCACCCTGTCACCAGGGACCAATGACCAAATTGATGGCTTAAAATACAGTCTCTTGGTTGAGGGGTAAATTTGAGCACTGACTGTTGTGAATCCAGCTGTTATCACAAATATAGTCACAATAATCACAGACAACGACGAGTTAAATTATAACAGGATTTATTCATAAGAGTAATAATTATTCAGCATAACATTACTTAATATTAAACCGATTATAATTCAACTATAACTAAAACAAACATTGGTTACTAACTAGATGATCAAAGGCAAAACACATATGTACAACCGTGTGTGTGTGTGTGTGTGTGAGTGAGTGAGAGAGAGAGAGAGAGAGAGAGAGATGATGGTGACGAGGTCACGTGAGTGACGTGTCAGTAGGAACCAAGATGGCGACAGAGTGAGGTACTCGCTAGAGCCAAGATGGTGGCTGGCCGCAGAGTGTGAAGGGCATGAACAACGAGAACAAAGGGAGGGGCCTTGAGCTTTACGTGTATGACGCGAGCACACTCTCGGGCCTGAATGAGAGAGAGATGTAGATGAGGTGCGTGATTGGGAGAAGAGAGGGAGAATAGAGGTGGAGAGAGGAAAGAGTCCACAAGAGGTTGTCACCACAGTTAATAATCACCACAATATCACTACACAATAACGGAGCCAGAGAACCGGAGCTCGTGTGGTCGGATATTGGTCCTTTAACTAGTGATATTTGGCTTATTAAGCTGATCACAGTGAATGATCTAAAACAACAGGATATGCAGCACTTATAAGTCAGATAGCAAAATACAACACGCTACACTAATTGTGTCTCTGCCCAGACATCAGCCTCTTACTATGAGTTGCTCCGGTCCTTCGGAGTTAGAAAAGAAAATCCACTCTGGGTCTCCACAGCTTGGTCCTTGGCTGGGAGCTCAGCGGGTCGTGTCTCGCTCTTCTGGCAATGACTGTGATGAGTTCCTCGGCGGCAGCGGGAAGATCACAGATGAGAGACAGTGAACTTTGTCTTTAACAAAGTCCGGCGCTCGTCCTCATAGGACGTGAAATCAGCTGATTGCACAGCGATCTATGTCGGATCCGAAAAGAAAAGAAACAAAACAGTCTGTGCGCTCAGCCCGCGAGCTGAAGACTGTGACCTGGGCTTGAAGAAGTTCTGGAAAAAGGTCAATTGTTGCAGATTGCTCCCTTTCAGCAGCCGAGTCGCGGAGAGAGCTGGAGTAGCTCTCTACTGTAACTGGTGCATGGGAATTAAGCGCAGGAGGAGGGTCACAGCGCCGCTTTTATTACCTGAGTGACATCACTGGGGATCCTTGCTGGGAATGCCTGGCCTCGGCCAATGCCTTTGCTGAGTTTTCTTTCAAACTCCAATTTACACATAGGTGTGAATTGTGGGGGTGGTTTTGGCTCCATAGCCTGGAGGGAAATGTAGTCCCCTCCTTTGTTCTTACCACGAGGCATGGTTCGAGACTCAGGCTTCTGGAGGGCATGTAGGCCTCTCCATTGTTCTTCTCAGAACTCATGGCTTGAGATCCCAACACAGTACAGTTTATACTGACAGTATTCGCAGACAGTTCCACATTTGTTGTTCCTCAGCCCCTGAGCTTCAGCACATTTTAAGTAGCCAAGTGTCCATATTGAACTCTTGCAATCTGGGAACTGTGTGTCAAAAGGGCTTTATCTGACACACATCAAATTAAAGCTAAAACTTGGCACTGCAATGTAGGATCAGAATCAGAATCAGAATCAGAATCAGAATCAGTTTTATTGCCAAGTATGTTTTCACATACAAGGAATTTTTTCTGGTGATTGGTGCAATTGATCAGCAACAGTGGGGCTCTCTAGCCTTGTTGATGAGGCTAATAGCACAATTAGGCTAATGAGTCACACAGGGTGATGGGGGTGGGTGGGGCTGGGCTCTTCCTGAAGTCCACTATCATTTCCACTGTCTTCAGAGCGTTTAGCTCTAGGTTGTTCTGCCTGCACCAGGTCACCAGACGCTCAGTCTCCCACCTGTAGGCAGACTCATCGCCATCAGAGATGAGTCCAATGAGAGTGGTGTCGTCTGCAAACTTCAGGAGCTTGACAGACTGATGGCTGGAGGTGCAGGTGTTGGTGTACAGGGAGAAGAGCAGAGGAGAAAGAACGCAGCCTTGCGAGGATCCAGTGCTGATGGTCTGGGAGTCAGACACGTGCTTTCCTAGCTTCACGTGCTGCCTCCTGTCAGACAGGAAGTCGGTGATCCACCTGCAGGTGGAGTCAGGCACGCTCAGCTGGGAGAGCTTGTCCTGCAGCAGAGCCGGGATGATGGTGTTGAAGGCAGAGCTGAAGTCCACAAACAGGATCCTGGCATAGGTCCCTGAGGAGTCCAGGTGCTGGAGGATGAAGTGGAGAGCCATGTTGACGGCGTCGTCTACAGACCTGTTGGCTCTGTAGGCGAACTGCAGGGGGTCCAGGAGTGGTTCAGTGATGGATTTGAGATGGGACAGGACAAGGCGCTCAAATGATTTCATGACCACAGAGGTCAGGGCAATGGGTCTATAGTCATTTAGTCCTGTGGGCCTTGGTTTTTTGGGGACAGGGATGATGGTGCAGGATTTGAAGCAGGCTGGCACATGGCAGGTCTCCAGTGAGGTGTTGAAGATGTCTGTGAACACTGGAGACAGCTGATCAGCACAGTGCTTCAGGGATGATGGAGAGACAGAGTCAGGACCGGCTGCTTTGCGGGGGTTCTGCTTCTTAAAAAGCCTGTTGACATCTCTCTCCAGGATAGAGAGAGACGTTCCTTTGGTAGGGGAGGAGGGGGGTTCTGATGTGGCTCTGATGTGGAGGTTAGTGTCAGGCTTGTCCCACTGTCTTTCAAAGCGGCAGTAGAACTCATTCAGATCGTTGGCCAGACGGAAGTCATTAATGGAGTGGGGGGGTTTAGGTTTGTAGTTTGTGATCTTTCTGAGCCCTTTCCAGACAGAAGCAGAGTCATTGGCTGAGAACTGGAGCTGAAGTTTCTCAGAGTACAGTCGTTTAGCTTCTCTCACCGCCTTGCTAAACCTGTACTTGGACTCTTTAAACTTGTCCCTGTCCCCACTCCTGAAAGCTTCCTCCTTGCATGCATCCTTGGATGCATCATCAGTCTGAGAAACAAGGAATGTGCAACAGATACTTACAGTCTGAACTGTCTGTCATGAATGGCCACTAGAGTCTGGCTCCAACGGTGAGTTAATCCCCATAGACTCCCATGTTAAAATCCCCAATATTGCAGCAGAAATAAACATGTTTAAAGCCTGTTACAAAAAATAGTGTTGATAGCTAAGTCCTCCTTCATGACAACTATATGGAGGGTGACTGGCTGCTCTGTATTTTTATGTAATTTGTATGTGTAGTTAGGTCAGTCAACTCTGCAAAATACAGTGCATCCGGAAAGTATTCACAGCGCTTCACTTTATCCACATTTTGTCATGTTACAGCCTTATTACAAAATGGATTAAATTCATTTTTTTACCTCAAAATTCTATACACAATACCCCAAAATGGCAAAATGAAAAAAGTTTGCTTGAAATTTTTGCAAATATATTAAAAATAAAAAAACAAAAAAATCACATGTAACATAACAAAATGTGGAAAAAGTGAAGCGCTGTGAATAATTTCCGGATGCACTGTACTTATCCAGTCTCTTACCCTGGAAAACTTTACATTGTTTTGTTGGAGCCCCATGTGTTGAATGAATAAGAGAGTGTGGTTTAACTCAGGAGTCGCATAGGTCCTGTATCTACAGTTTTGTAGTTAAAGTATATTTGCTTTTTTC
Source organism: Trachinotus anak (assembly GCF_046630095.1). NCBI lineage: Eukaryota > Metazoa > Chordata > Actinopteri > Carangiformes > Carangidae > Trachinotus > Trachinotus anak. The sequence continues at coordinate 13,227,938 of NW_027273870.1, read as the reverse complement.
ATTTTATGCTATCTTATACTTCTGCTCCACTACATTTCAGCTAAGATAATGTACTTTTTTTACTAAGACACATTTGCTTTAGTTACCTTAGTGAATAAACATTTATCTAACACATATGATCATCTTTCAAAAGATGTCGCATTGTTTTAGGTTTAACCTCAACTAATATATGTTATTAATGATGCAATAATATGTAATATTACACTCACACAGGTCTTTTTACATAAGGAATAGTTTTAGACTTTGTTGACAGTACCTCTGTGCCTTTACTTTGGTAATATTTTGAATTTCAGACTTGAACTTATAATGAGTATTTTTTACGATGTCATATTGGTAACCAATCTGAATACTTCTTCCACCACTGATCTCAACTGTGTTGTTAGGCTACATGTTGTTTGTGCTATCACTGTTTGTGCTGTCTCTACTATGGCAGGCATGACAATCTTAAGATCAAGTCTTATGCTAATCTGTAGTTCCCAAGGAGAGCCTAACAAACTTTTCCTTTTATGAAAAAGAGGGTCATTGAACACAATTCCAAAAAAACTAATTTCATTAAACCTTTAGTGTCACAAGGTCTCAGCCCTGTCACACTGAAGCTAATGCTCTCAGTGGAGAGCTTTTGTATCCCTGGGATCAAATGCATTCACAGTGAATGTTTATTATTTTTACGTCCACTACACCAAAATACAGCTGAATGCATGTCCCTCCCCTCTTCAGTGTTCAATTATTTTCTGTCAGCTTGCTTTGTTGTGTTGTTTATGTAGTTTATTTTATCACACACACACACACACACACACACACACACTCCTGCGCACAGTGCTCTCCGTACATTTTGCCTCTGTAGCAGCAAGGTACACCTGTTAAAGTCTTCCCTGGGGAGCAGGTTCTTGCTGTTAATAGTGCCCCAGTCCATCTGCTTTTCAGACTTAGGTAATAGAACCTCTTCAGGCTGCACAATACCAGCCACCCCTGTACAATCAAACACACACGCATACACACACACACACACACACACATCCTGTGAGTCCCAGACTAAAAACAGTCATTATGGTCTGAGACTGTAATTATAATGGCTCTACGACCACTACCTTTAAGGTACATTAGGCTTTAAATAGAGTAACCAGTGTGTTGCCACATGAAAAACATGATTGAACAGTGTTTACCCGCAGGTCTAAACACAAAGGTAGCTCCTCAGTATTGCAAGGTAAATATACAAAAATGCTTTTTTTTTTTTTTTACATTAGTTGTACTTTAAAGCTTCCATTTTTCCAAGTTCCATTTTTGTCAAAAAATAAATAAATAAATCAGTGTGATGCACAGTTGCACTGTGTGACATGTTATCTCATTACCAAGCGCAAATACTGTTGTGTATTTTAAGTCATTCCCACAGATAAGAGTCCTGCTGCTGTAACTAAGGCAGACCAAGATGTCAGGACAGCAACACAAAAAACAAAGTATTGAACAACAAGTGTGTCCCAGCCAGGTTCATCACTTTTTAGTGTCCCTTAGAAACACCTCCATATATATGCAGCACATTTCTGTATTTGGTTGTCTTGTGAGTATTTACAGTACATAAGTTGTCAAATTGAAGAAGATGTTTTTTAAATTTGTTTTCTTTTGTCCATTTGAATGTGTTTTCTTAAGTTGTGTTGAGCTCTCAGGGCCACCATTTGTCTACTATTTTATTCATATATCATATATCTTTTATGGTCTTTGGAAAATCAAAATCTGAATACTTTATGAACCCATTGTTGTTTTGCTGATGAATGCTGCAGTTGGTCCAAGAGTTCTTTAAGTCAGATGGATTGGAACCATCTTAGGTTTTAAGTGGCAGTTGAAGATGCAAACCAAATTTTCTTTTCAGTGTACTTGAGGTGAACAGCAGGATTAGAAAATGCAGGATAGACAGAGAGGGGTTTGTTAAGTAAACTGCTTCCAGCAATGGAGATGAACAGATGCATTTTTCTGTACCAACAGCAGAAGTGCAGGTCTACAATTATCAAAATCTGAGAGGTTCAACCTGAATCTGTCATATGGTGTGAGATATACTTTGTGTAAAAACATGTCATATAAAAGCTGGTGGGCAAAGTTTTTAAGAGCGATGAAGCTGTTAAACAGCAACAGACCAGCACCAGTCAGAGATCAGTTTCCCATTTCAAATAGGTGGGGTAGTGCACTGCAGTGTGCAGAGACAAGACTGGAATACAAAAATGACATACCCATGAGATTTGGAATTAAGAAGAGTAGCAAAGGGATGTGCTTGTGGAAATACATTCCAAGAGTCTCCAGTGAAAGAACAAGGTTGAACCTTGGAGTGGGTAATCTTCCTTTAGGTGTTGAAAGGTAGATAGCCTTTAACACATGAATACCTCCAGAACCCCATAGAGAGAGTACAAAGGCTGCGGATCCAGACAGCAGAAAACTGTTGTTCAAAATGGTGATAAGTTATGGAGCATACATAGAGTGGATATGTGGTTTTCATTTTCCCACTGTACAGCTAGTATGAAACACAGGGTTGGGTTTGATCAAATACTTGTTCTTCTTTGGGTGAAATGCATGGGACAAAAGTTTCTCCAATCAAATCTATTGGATATTATCAGAATATCCACTAATAAGCCAGATTTTGAAGTGTCTCAAATAAGAAGCCAACAGTGGTCCAGATCTTTGAAAACCAATTCCTGCGTTAAAAAATTAAATTGAAAATTCACATTCATCTTAACAGAAGCGATAATGTAGAGATGCCATACCATACAGTCCCAAGTCACTTTTTCAAAAGCTGTCTTTTACAGCCAGAGTGAGACTTGTCTTAATGTCAGTCCCCAAGTAGGTAAAAGCCTTAAATTCCCAAGATTATGAACAGTGGAGAAGTGGTCAAGGCAGCAGCATTTAATGGCATGAGAACAGATTTAAAGTAGGATTAGTAGAAATGGAAATGTCAGTTTTAGATAAATAACATTAAAAATAACAATATGTCACTAACATTAAGCGACAAATGGTGCTTGGTTTCATTAATGCATAAAGGACTGATATGTGAATGGACCGCTTGAACACAGGGTTATTAGGTCAGAGTGACCAAGTTGGGTGATAAAGGACTCTCTTATCAGGTAGAGTAAGATCATTTTAAGTAAGATGAGCCACCCTGACGAGTGCAGACACATGCTGTAGGGAGGCATTTTGAACATTTTTAGGAACCTAGGCCAGAACCTGAGGTGAGTCATAACTGCCCATAAATAATCTCACTCCAGGCAATCAAAGGCTTATTGAGAATCTCAGTAAAAACACTGTACAAAATTGCTTCAGAGATGAAGTAGAATCAATAATATGTAGTAAACATTGAATGCTATCGGAAGCTCGATGGTCTTCAATTAATAACTGCATGATCCAGATGAACTAAGGAATATAAACAACTTGTCTGGCCTAACTGGTAGCACTTTGGCAAATAATTTAAAACCTAAATTGAGATTATTAAGGATTATGATGGAGCACCATAAGAGTTCTTCATTCAATAGTGATTAGATCTTAGAGAGGGATCACAGCTGAGAACTAAAGGGTCTGTTAAATCCTAAAATGCCTTAATCTGATGCCTTATTTTAAGCATCAGATCAGGAATATCCTGAAGCTGTGTAAGAGGAATAATTGTGCTACCTGCTTAGAAGAGGGAGATGGTAAGGGACTCTGTGAGATCAAGGACTGATTTTACATTACCATGTGACTCAGCAGCATATAGTTACTTCTTGTGGTGAATGAAAACAAGCACTATAGCTAATTCAAAACAAGTAGTCTGCCTTGCCTCTCAGCATTCTCATATATTAGTTGCCTCATTCCCTGATAAAGAAATTCAGCTTTTTTTCAGCTTGATCTTTTCTTTTTTAGCTTCCTCTGTCTGTCTTGGGTGAACTGAGTCTTTTGTCATCATTCAAGTTTCCCTATATGTTCTTCAAACAGATACATTTTCTACTCAGATATGAAGAATAAATAGAACAAATATCATGTATACAACACTTTACAGAATTGAAATTTTAAGAAATCTATTTGATCTTTACACAGATGAGGGAGGAAACCTTTTTCTTGTAGAGGGGAAGAGTAGAGATGATGTTGTTTACAACATAGAAGACCAGGGGAATCACAGAGGGAACTGGAGAGCAGTCTTATTGTGAAGTAGGGACTGAGTTTGTGACATATGTAACAACTACAGGGGAAATGAAGTAGCCAGAGCTTGGATATGACAGTTGGCACAGGAAGAAGAAAGGGATGTCTTTAATGGTTGGGTTTAAGCACCAGATTTCAATAATGTTTAGTTCTGGTAAGAATGTCTACAACTACAGGAGGTCAGAAGCCTACTTCAGTCCATCAATGGGTCAACCGCATTTAAATTTGTATGTATACTCTAATTAAGGCAGTGTGTTTAAAGTCTACCAAGGTTAATTTTACATTGTCAAAGAATGTTCAGTCAAAAGAAAATCTGACAGATTCTCTATGAGCCTATGAAATAACTTTATATGATCTTATTTAAAATCTCTCAGCATCATTCTCTTTAAGGTAGGTGTCATGAGAGAAAGCTATTTCTATGTTGTTATGCCTCAGACTGAGGACAGATTGAGGCCTTGTGCATTCAGACTAATGAGGTTATAAAGACCACAGCACCTGAACAAAGGTGTCAGTAGTATGATATCTGATATCTGTATTAACAAGCTGCTTATTAGTGATGTGATCTTAGGATGAAGCAAAGAACAGGTAGATGAAAACAAAAGAACAAGAAAAAAGAAACAGGTTAGTTAGATGGAAAACAGATTTTAATAGGAGTTACATTTTTTCTTCTTTCCTTTTGAAACCCGGCAGTTTTCATTCTGTTTTATTCTGACTTTAAGGCATTTGAATGCGTTGAGCTGACAAACCAACTAGTAAGAAAAAAAACTTCAACATCATCATTTTACATATTTATTATCAAAAGTGAATGTTTCCTGCTCTCTAAGAGTGTACATAGAATGTGTCATAACCACCTCTCATGTCTTGCAGTGACAGAGGACACTTTGTTCTGGTCAAACTTTCACTGATAACTAGCACTGATGAATAGGGGCCCAGGGCCCATGAAGCAATGCTTGCCCATTTAGAGCACACAATGAGAGCACAAATAACAAATGGAAAATGTTAAGTCAAAAGTGAAAACAGTGAAAATTGCACTGATGCATGACTGTTGCTATGGCTACAACTGTGGTACTAATGCAAAATGTACAAATGACATAGAAAAGTCAGTATGTATTATAATGCTAGACTGTTATCATCAGTTATCTTTGTGGTACTAATCAAAAAAATCTGTTGTCATGGCAACGTATATGTAGCATCGATATGAGATAGATGACGGATGTTGGAGAGTTACCCTTTAGTTGCCTTTGCAATATCTATACAAGATGGAGCGCTGTTAACACCAGTGCTGATCTTGAGGACCACTAACACATCACAATGCCTGTTGTATGTATTTTGGCATCTTCGGCCAAATGGCTGTCTATTTGGTGTCCTTGGCATAAAGATGTTTCAGAAGTCGTATTAATACTGCAGCCTCTGTAAAGTGCCTCTGGATGAAAGTGTTTTTTGATAAAAGGCATGCTGTGCCTGTGAAGTTGGCTAGTTAGCAGTTAGCCAGCATACTGGCTCAGTGTGTTCCCAGTTACCATAACCTGCTAGCTCAGTATGTCTCCTTCAACACCTTGACTCTGTGCTAATTGGGACAAACTCCCCGCAGTGTGACCCTCAAGGGGAGCCGTTCTGGTGTGGGCATGTGTGTGTGTGTGTGTGTGTGTGTGGGGGGGGGGGGGGGTATGAATCACACAACACGAGGTGCCATGAAGGAACACAGAAAAAAAAATACTGTTACCATCCATAATTCTCATAAATAGTGTTTCTTTCTATGTTTTCTTCTCATGTGATTGCTTTCCCCACACAACCAAAGGGTAATAGTTTTAATATTAGACTAGGTATGAGGTATGCAAAGACTCAGTCTAAAACCAAAGGTTACTTGACCCAGATAAAAGTTCCATACTGGATTTGCTATGTGTGTTGCCAAGGAAGAGTTCCCACTGTTTTTCAACCCCTATGCCAAGCTATGCTGTGGTTTTTATGTGTACATGTGAATGTGTCTTTCGTGTGCAGCATCATTTATTAATGTTGCTGCATCCTTGAACCAATTTCTTCACAGAAGCAGACATCATGCTGGGTATCGCACAGGCACACCCTCCCATGTCCTTGGTGATAGTAGTTCAATACTTCATCTCCTCTCCTCTTTACACTCGTCTTTCAATCTTTTTAAGGTTGTTTATCATTTACTTTTAGACCTAGCCTTGAATAAAATCTAAGTGGTGTGTTTTATTATTTTATAGTGAGTGGGACATTACTCTGTTAGTCTGTAAAAAGGTACAAGTAGTCTATTGTGTCATGATTTTTCCATAGGTTAATGTAGTATACCATCTACTAAAGACTGTGAAATGTTGAACCATTGGCTAATGTGTCAGCTTAAACAGCTTTGTAGCACCACAATATAGCATCTCTATGTAACATAAATACATGTATACTGATACACCTTTGTCCCAATTCTACAGGTATAACATTTGTAGCCTGCGTTGCTGTTGGCCTTTTGACAGTTAGTCAGTGGAGCTGTTGCATCAGTATCCTCCATTTTCTGTTTTTAAAAAAACGTGTCTTTTAGAATTACTCAGGTCTCATGATGCTCATAAATATTTATAGTGAGGCAATGAAATACTACAATTTACAGGAAATCTTAATGATGTAATCTTGTTGGGGCATCCTAGTAACTCACCTGGTAAAGCACATACCACATAACAGGCTGAGTATTTACTGCAGTGGCCTGGGTTTGGATCTTGCCCAGGCCTTTTGCTTTATGTTATCCCCTCTCCCTCCACTTTCTCTGTCTATGTCTATCAAATAAAGCAAAAATGCCAAAAAATACATGATTTTGAAATCATACGTAGTGCTAGCCATTGGAAACAGACTGATCCACATTTTCTTTTGGCTTCTTTTTCAAAATTGTCCTATTTTCTTTTTTTTAAGATGCTGCAGAATGTATTTAACCTCTAGGGTTTAAAGATCAGAGAGTGAAAAGTAACTCAGGCTGAAGGGTATATGGCTAAACTGTTGAACAGAAAGACAGCTAAATCACAGCAGGAAAAAAACAATGTCAAAACAATATAAGATTATAACATAAGAGGCCTGAGTTCCTCATGTTGGTTCAACCAAGAACCAAAAGTGATTACTGATGATTTTCAGTCTCATTTGAATCTTAAAGGTTCCATATTTTACACTTACCCTGTGTTTTATTTGAAGTTCTGATATCCATAAGAAGATATATTTGTGGTTGTAGGTACCAAAAACCATCTCACTGTAGTTTTACATCTCTCCAGGCCTTTCCCTGGAGCTCTAGTGACAAGAAGTCAGTGATCCAATGCCTATATTCGGATTGGCTAACTGTTTTTTGAGTGTTCCAATAAAAATATAGTAGATTTCAGGTACATACTCAGAGATACCAAATCTTGCAAGGTTGGATGTTAGGTCTGGTGGGCCATGCTGGGGCCATGACTGAGAGTAGTGATTGTACAGTTATGACATCAAAAAGACACAGAAGTCCCAGCGGCTTCTTTTAAAGCTCAGTTTCCGAATACAAGCTGTGTGCATTTCTCTGTGGACTGAGCGCTTTGATTAAGGTTTAGGTTGACTTTAGTTGTCTTTCTGTATGAGCAAGTGTATATGGGGATTAGGTTGTGGTTTCTGCGGTGGCCCTGAGAGCTCAACACACTGCAACTTAAGAAAACACATGGAAATAAACAAAACACAAAGAAATTCAGAAAACATTTTCATCATTTTGACAAGACATGCACTGCAAATACCCAAGACACAGCCACAAACACAAATGCATTGCAAATTCTCACAACGTAACGGAAATGTATTTGTATACTCACGGCACAGTCTCATGGCCAATTCAGGGTACATTTCACTACATGTTGTAGTTGTATAACTGTGAACGTGACAAATAAAGAATCTTGAATCTTGAATCTTGAAGTGTTTCCAGGGGACACAAAAAAGTGATGAATTTGGCTGGGACATACTTAATGTTTAATGACTTTTAACTTTTGAAGTTAAATGCATTGAACAAGTGTGCATATGGATGTATTTTAATGTATGTATTATAATACATCCATGCAAGTGGGTCCCAGTTGAACTGATGGTGTTTTCTAAATTTGTTTGTGTTTTGTCTATCTGCATGTGTTTTCTTAAGTTGCAGTGTGTTGCTCTCTCAGGGCCACTGTAGGTTTCCAGTCTTTTATAGAAACAGAAAGGTGGCAAGGTGGATTTAAGCCATCTAAACGTCAACTGCACATTATCAATTGAATCACTGAAGAACTTTTACATTTTAAACGTTGAAGGGGGAATTAAAAAAAGACTGATCTTTTCCAGTGACAATGAAATTGTGTGCAACTGTCTATTGTAAGGTAAATATCTCCAGCGAGTACAATGTAAGGGCTGGGGCATATGCATTTTCTCCTGGCTGTCATCTTTGCCCATTAGAAGATTACTTTTACAAGACCATATGCTGGAGTCTTCGATTAAAATCCTTGATCATCAAAATATGTAGAAAACCTCATCAGTCCAGTTTCGATCAAGGGTCACCACTATGCTGCTGATGCATAGGTCTATTTCCCTCTAATAAGTACAGAGGGTGCTTTAAGCTAAATGCTAACTGATAACTGATATTTATCAGGTAATACTTACCATGGCCATCAGCTCACTGTTTTGTACAGTTTGGTTTTTGATTTGAAAGCAGTATTTGGTCACAAACTAAAGTACTGGTTACCTCTAGTTACCGGTGATACTGGCTCACTGTTTGACCTCCTCCTCCAACATGTCTCACCCTGAGCCACAGACTAACTGGTTAGCAGCTTGTTGTTGTTCAGGTTGTTAGCCAGTGTCTGAACACATCTGCAATACATAAACTGTGCCAGTTTCCACTGTGATTATCTCATTTTTCTACAAAACCTTACATTAAAAAATTCCACTTATAAAGGCATTGAATCTTCATTCATTCAATGTCACCCTTAAAAACTGCTTTTAAGATACGCAGTAGAGGAAGTGAAATAGGCAGTGACTATAACATCTTTTATGTGTAGAAAGAATTCGGAAGTTTTCCTAATCAGTTCAATAAATTCTGCTTTCACTTTCACTTTGAACATGCAGTTTATCTAATTCTGGTAACTTTGTGTTGTCTTGATTTTCCAACTGTTCTTTAAATTTTAAGTCAAAATGACCAATGCAATAAGGTCACAGCACAGGTCATTTAATTTTGTCCACCCTTTGTAAAGTTTAAAGAAAAAAACTCTTTCAAAATAATAAATAATAATAATAATAATAATAATAAAATATTTTTTCTCTTCATAACAGCCTGGATTTGAATAGTATGGTTGTTCATTTTCATTTATGCTTTCCTCACCAAACAAAAGATTGCGCTTTTATTTCACTCCCTCGAGCAATAATGACCAGTAAGGGAGTTATTAAGGAGCAGTGTAACTTTCTTAAGTGGTTGGATTGTGGATGGGAGTGTTTGATGGGTAAATTGGGAGCTGTGGGGGCCAGAGACTCCACAGCCTTGAGTCTCAGCACCACGCCAACGCCGAACAATCTGTAATTGGCACCAAATAGAGACACCCAACTGTCACCCATAAGGAGAGTCAGAGAAGGAGAGGAACAGAGGAGACTTAGTTACAAGATGGCAAGACCAGTGAGGGATCTGTTACTGTGACAAATATAAACCAAATCTCTCTCCTCTCTGTTGTTTCTCTCCCTTTTTTCCCTTTCCATCTGTCTGTCTTTCTTCCCTCCTAATCTCTCTATTATTTTCTATTTTTTTATTCAATCATTTTCAAATACAATTCTCTTTCTTTTTCCAGGGCTCCCTTTCTATAGTTTCAACTTATCTCTCTATTATTTTACTTTACTCTCAATCTCTCAAACTCCTCTGTCCATCTTCTTTGTTTTTTAAATCTGTTTTCCTCACTGTTTCTATGTCTCTAGTCTCATTTGCCAGATGCTGATGATGTAAATGCACACTGCCCATACTTTCTTTCAGACAGTATAAATCAGTTATCAAACACCTTAGTTAAACCTGGGTTACTGAGGAAGTTGGGTTTCTTTCTTATTTTGGGTGTTGTTGGGCCCCAGCCCACTCAAGATGGTGGATGAGACTGCATGTTCTTTTGTTCCATAGACAACTCAGTGCCCCACAATATTTTTTACCTTTTCATACCTGGGTGTGAAACCTACCCATGGACATAACAACCAGCTACGAATGGTCACCTGCATAGGACTCAAATTCCTGAACATGCACAAAGGTTTCCCAGGAAATTATACATAAATGTGCTTCGGAAGACAAAAGCTGCCTGGGCACATTTCATTTAATGCTAAAATTAAAAATTTTTGACCAAGATATGTTAAATGAAATCATTTACTGTCTTCAGTATTAAAACAGCGTGACAGCCCATGGCTTGTTTGGTTGTACTGTAATCAGATACACAAGCTGCTCTTCTCCCATTGCATTTCAAACTTGCCAAAACAACCAGTCCTGAAATATGAAGGATTATAACTTCAAGTGCAAATTGATTTGAAAGGTTTTTCCTGTTGTCTGATAATAATGTAGCTTTGACAAAAATGAATGCAGACTTTAAGTTCAGTCTGAAAATTGACACAGCTTAAGCACATTTCAAGAGTGTAAAGTCAAAGTGCAAAGTGTATCCGTGCACCTCAGTGTCCCCCCCCCCCCCCCCCCCCCCTCTTTTGGGCAGATTGCACCTTTAAACTTAAACTAGTTCTAATGGGCAAATGTGTTTTTGAATTCATTCCTCAGCATTCTGCTCTGCTAACACCTTGCAGCGCACTAGGGTGAAGGCATAGCTGCTCAACATGCAGCCCCAGCCCTGTGTGTGTGCGCATGTGTGTGTGTGTGTGTGAGCACTCAGTAGTCCAAGCCCCCCCACAGTGCTTCACTGTAGGTGTGCAGATGAAAGCACTGCTAGTGAGTGTGCATACTGTATATACACATACACATGCACACAAACATGTACACACACTCACACACACACACAGAAAGAGAATGTTTGAAGTGGCACCCAGCAGCTGAGCTGAGTTGTGGCCGTAACTTTAGTTTGACATCTGGCTAAAATCCCCCTGAGATGAGTGCACATATATACTCCTGCTCACTCGCTCTCTCTCTCCATCTCTCTATTTCTCCCCATAGTTCACCATGTATGAACTCCTTCATGCTTGCACAAGCAACGCTATAATGTGATTGGCTACCAAATAAAGTCATCAAGACATCATCAAATTGAGTTGTAACTGAGTAAAACACAGCCTTCATTGCTGCAGGTGTGTGTGTGTGTGTGTGTGTGTGTGTGTGTGTGTGTGTGTGTGTGTGTGTGTGTGTGTGTGTATGTGTGTGTCTATGTTTGTGTGGATAAATTTTGGTTTGAAACTATTGTTGTAAGGACATTTTGGACAGTCCTCACAACCCCAGAGATTAGAATTAGGTTTATCTTAAGGTTAGGCATTTATTTGTGATGGTTAACATTAGGGTAAAAGGCTAGGGAAGACATTATGTTGTCCACATGACTGTAGAAAGGCCAATGTGCATGTGTGTGAGTTGTTATTATCCAATCACAATTTTTTTAAATTTGCACCAGAAATGTTTATTATGAATAATGATATTTGTGTTGAATTATGGATTAGAATCTGTGTCTACAAGATGTAATGTCCTATCGTAAACTCCCATATTTTTAAAGTTAGAAAATTATGTGCTTGCCAGGTGTCTCAGGCTGCACTTTTCTCAGACCTTCAGCCCAAAATTATTATTATTATTATTATTATTATTATTATTATTATTATTATTATTATTATTTAATTTTGGATTATACACAAACATGTTTCAACACTTAGCTCAAAAGGTATGATGGGAACTTGATGATGAGAAGAATGCATATATGTTGATTTGCAGTTGGCAGTGACGGTGTAATCACTATATATTTAACAGTATGGACACTAATGAAAAATACATGTGAATACTGATAGCAACTGAAAAGGCAACACTCTTTAATGCTTTGGATACTGTATTTACTGTAGGTCAGTGCAATAAAATATTAATAGATACACAGTCGATCTTTCCCCTGGAAAATATGATACCTCGTCACCACACTGCTGTAAATGTATGTAAAAATGAAGAAAAATAAATGGAGAGGAAATAAATATGAAATTTGTATTGTATCTCTTTGACATTAAAAGTAAGACATGAGCACTATGTTAACTAAGCACCACAGTTTAAATTACACTATAATGATAGAATGACAGTTTTGCTGCAAGGGTCACATATTGACCTTTATGCTTATTTTGCATGTTGACCTAATTAATGTGTTTAAAAACTAAATTTATGTATAGATATATGTTTTTAATCCAACATTTAAAAAAATTAAGGAGTTAGAATTGTAAAATGTTCCTTGTCAAGCTTAACAAGGTGGCACAGGAGAGTTTTTCATAAAAAACAATATGATGATATATTTATTTTAATAAATGTGCCTCTCCAGATGTTCAACTGTTGTGATCAATTATGAATTAGTCTGCTGGATGGTTGCCTAAATGGTGGCACTGCTAATTTCACTAGGCGGAGCAGGAGTGTGACTGGTTGGAGAAAACTCCTGGATGTGCTCCTAATATTTCTAATACTTCTCATCAGCTTTGAGTGTGAATGCCCAATAGCTGTGGTCTGGGTCTGTCTGTCATTAAAGCTGTCAGTTCTGGTCCTGCAGGGTGAATTGCAGCTGCTGGAACTTTTCAGATTTCTTAATTTACATCTAATATCCCTGAGAGTTCTGCTGGATTTGACTGAGAACATTTTAGGAAACATGAAGTTTCACTACATCTTTATTTAAGTGTCTTTCTAGTTTGGGTCTAGGGGGTGGGGGGTTGTCTTGCAGTGTGGCCTACTGCTGCTGCACTCAATTAATTAAAGGAAAACATAACATTTAATTTTATTTAATTAAAATCACTTCATTTTACTTTGATTATGGATGACTTTGTTTTAATTTTTATGTTTTGATTTTTGGCAAGACTTTTTTTGAAACAGTGTGCTTGTGTGTTTGCGTGTGTTTGTATGTGTGTGTGTGTGGGAATTGTATATCCCAGGGAAAGATAGTGAACCCAAAGGAGTTCTTTTGAAATCCACCAAAAATAAGTCATTACTTCTGGGATGTCCTGCTGAGTGTGTGTGTGTGTTTGTGTGTGTGCATGTGTGTGTATGTGTGTGTGCTTGCCTTTGCTTGCTTGTGTGTCCATGTATGCATCTGTGTATGTGTGTGTGTGTGTGTGTGTGTGTGTGTGTGTGTGTGTGTTTGTGTGGACTGAAGACTTACCTGTGATACCTCCAGCAGAGCTGGTAATGAGATCTATTGATTGAGGCTGTTAATTAAGACCAGATTTTAATTAATAATGTTCCCTGAATCTGCTTGTTATAAATTATTCCTGACAGATAGTCACTTGTTTTCAACATGGCAGATGCGATTAGGTTTTCTTGCCTGGTTTTCAGTGAAGCGATGGCGGTGTTCGGTCTCACATTGAAACAAACAGAAAGTCTCAAATAATCCTTAAAAAATCAATTGAGAAATGAGTCAACAATTTAGGACACTCATACTCAAGTAGTAAGAAACATTCAACATAGAAAGTGAGACTAACATGGGAGAGAGAATCAGGCTCTGTACAGTCTTCTCCCATCTCTGTTGATCCTTTGTTGTAAGCCCCAAGTTAAAATGTATGACGGGTGATTTGAGATGGGGTCAGTGTCGGAGGAACACCTAACAGATCATTTCCATACATTTTGGAGCTGCCCAGCTTTTTGGTCATACTGCCAGGAGGTAACATTAGCATTACACATCATTTTTGGTGAGGGGAATGACCACACTTTCTCTACAATCAGCTTATTGTCAGGGCGAGAAAAAATATCTATCAAAGATACTGTTAGCAGCCAAAATGGTTAGAGACTTAACCTCCAACAAAGACTGACTACACAGATCCTGTGACACATATTCAAAGTATGGAGAGAATAACTATTTTGCCAAGTCTCCCTGCAACACAGGGAAAAAGGATTGTCTTTGCAACCTCATTAGAACATTGCTGATCTGTCACTGTATGAACTGATGTGTTTTCATTATTATTATGTTTATATGTTTTCAAGATAATTGTCAGCTAAATTAATACTTAGCAATTACATTTTAAAAGAAAAAAATGTCTTTTGTTCAGGAGAGTCAGGGAATTCAACGGGATAAACAAGCATACAGATCTATGGTTGTGGTTAAAACCCCCTGACGCACACAGAGTCATTAACACTCACAAACACAACATGTTTGGAGCTATAAAGGACTTATTTACTGTGTATTTAAAAAAGGCATTTCCTGTGGTTTGTCTGGCAGGCACAGAGATGGAAAGCATCTGAAAAATAAGAAAAGAATTCTTTTATTTATATGAGACTAAATAAAAGAGGTTTGGTCTGTTCCTCAGTTACACTGACATGTTTACAATGAAAGCTTTCATCTAGCATTTTTTGTTCTCCTCAATCTTTTACCTTGCTGTGTGTTGTATTCTCTGTCCAACTGAGGCTTGCCTGGTGGATCAGAACACAGCTCAGTCAGGGAGTAGTAGTACTAAAAAAGGGAATGCCCCCCTTCATCCATCCCCTCCCTCTATTATCTCCTCTCCCTGTGCCCACTTTCTGATTCCTTCCTTTCTTCTGGCCTTACCTCCTCTCTTTTCCTTCATTTGACACTCATTTTTTTCTCTTTTCCACTCAACTTACCTCCTTTGCTTTCCTTTCATCTCTGGAATGATTCATTTCTCCCCCAAGCAAAGACTGCACTACAATGCACACTGTAGCAACCAGCAAATAGTTCTTTAGACTCAAGTGTAAGCAGATCTTTTTCTTAGCTCTTTTTGTTACACTTGTGTCAATTTCTCACTGATTTGTCGTAGGCTGTGGTTGAATATCGAAATGCTCAATGCTAACTTTAAGCATGAAACAGAGGCTGAACCCTGGTCTCTGGAGTTGAAACAGTGTGTCATCATCATCATGTCATCATGAGTCAGACTTTGCAAAAAAAAAAAAAAAACTTTCTTATGTTCTGCTTGTCACCCTGTAGACAGGCTTAGTGAGTTCACATTTCACAAACAGCTTTTGAATGTTTGTGTGTGTGTGTGTGTGTGTGTGTGTGTGTGTCAGGCAGCGGGCCACAGTGCTAACAGGATTAGCATGGTAGTAGCATGTGTGTCAGAGAGCACATGACCAGCAGACTCAATGCTGCAGTGATACACTGCTCTCTGTGTGAGTGAGGCAGCAGTGAGATGCTACCTTTGCAGACTTTTGGCTGCAGTGCATTTGTCATACTGGTTAAGGAGGTTAATTCTCCTGCAACCTCTGTATCTCTCACAGTTTTGCTTCTTGTCAGGGTTGTTAAACAGATCCTATTTAGAATCTTTGCCTGTAGTAATAGCATTTATACTACTGACCTACATTAGGCTGACAAGGTTTGCTACCTCTGTAACATATCTCATAACGTGTGTGTGTGTGTGTGTGTGTGTGTTGGAGAGGTCTCTCAAGGGTAAATTGTATTTGGAATCTGCATCACAATGCTGTTCCATAAGGACCGAGACCTATAGATGAAAGTCACACTATATTAAGTATGATTAAGTATGATTTCATATAGATCAGTCTAACTAAATACGTCTATCGTTGTGGCATCTTTTGTCTCCATGTATTTGTATTATAAAAGTTTAATAAGTACTTGTTTGTCCATCATTACAGAATAAAACTGTGCAGCCAAACATTGTTCAAACCCATGACTCAGGCGGAAATTTGGGGAAATGTGAAGAATTATGTAGTGTAAACATCACAGCTGGATTAAGCAGAATAGCATACTGTTTTGTTATTTTCTAATAGTCAGTTTCTTTGAAAGAACTATGTAATTAGGTTCTAATTATTGGGAAAATGGAGACAGTATTAAATTGGTAAACTTTCAATTAATTAATGCAGATGATTTTCAAGCTTAAACTTTTAGTCAGTGTGCAGCAGATCAGGTGAACATGCAAAAATGTTAATTTTTTAAGCGCATGAAAAAAATCATAAATGTATTTAAAAATGACTAATTTAATACAATAGTAATATATTAATATTATATTACATAGGCCTCATAAATTATTGGTAAATTATGAACCTGTAAAGTAACACTTAAAGCTACTTTATGGAAAACTATGGTTTATTGCAATTTTATTTTCATTGGTCTTGGCCATTGGTTCCTTCAGTAATAATAGCTCTCTGAGATCTGGGAACTGTGTCAATGCCGAAAAGAACCCAGACATGGCAGGGAACACACACCATCAGACAGGTTTTGAAAAAGAGATCTGAGGCTAGCCAAACACATATAAGAGAGAAAATGCAGGTGAACAGTAAAATTATGAAAATATGGAATAGAAATCTATCCTTACAATTCACTGTATTCTGTCCCATAGAGAATCTGATGATGCTTGTTTGCATTCTTCTTGTAATTTACTGCCTGCTTGTGGCTGCAGTATGCTAGGTTGACCACCATCCATTTAATCCGTTGTTTCATTTCATATAATTTGTTTGGGGGTGGCTGTGTCAAGCAGGGAGGGAAGAGGCACTTTTGGACGTTTGTGCATGCACATTGTGAAAAATCCTAGAATATTTGACTGATAAATAACTACAGCTAGCTACAGACAAGTGCGCTTGTCAAGGTTCCCTTCACACAGTTTCCACCATTCTGGGATCAAATTATGATTTTGTATGCATGATTATGCACATGCACAGATGTGTGTAGAAACTGTACTCGCACATTAGAAAATAACTTCAACAGATGTGGGGTTCACTGCTCAAGATCTGCAGTTAGTTTGAGAGGTTTGAGACTACCTATTGAGGAAGGAAAATACAGGATTCTGCATTGTCACTAAAGTCATTAACAGTCGATTGGTAAATACTTTAAGGATTATCATAGAAGTGATTTTTTAGCTATTTTTCCTATAAATGTACAGTGTCATGTACAATAATCCAGCCAAGTTTTGTTAAACCATGAAAGTTCAGAAAGGTGAAGGTGTCCTGGCAGAGTACAGCAAGATGCACAGAATCATGATATAGGACAGGTGCTGTATTTAAGAGTGATTTTCTATGACTGTCATGAGAATTACTGAAAATACAGCTTATAGTATAAATAGTTTTAATAAACCATAGTTTTGCCCTAAGGATGAACTGTATGTTTAAATGTTTAAAGTAAGCTGAGAAGAAGAATGCAAAATTCAAATCACCGATGATGGATGTCAGTACAAAAGTATTCATATTTATTGGATAAAATAAAAATGGCTGTTAGCAGTTTGACCAGTTTAAGCACAGTATAACAATCAACATGGATCAATTATATTTGTGTTCTTCTGTCAGAAAAAAGAAGGATAGAACAGTGTTTTCTCTGAGGCGGGACATGATTAGTGGACATGCATGGTGGGTGAATGTGTAAATAAAATGCTCATCACTGTGACTTCATTAAGCCACAGTATGCATAGTTACTGGTCACCTCACTGAAGCCGTGAGGAAATATTTTCATGGCAGAATGAGTCTGCAGTGATGGAATGCAGGTGCAACCTATTGCACAAATAACTCCTATGATTCCTGTAAGATAATTTCATCACACTTAATATCCAACTTAAATTCATATATTATTAATAATCGTTGTCAGATCATGTAAGCTTTGCGCTATTTAAAAGAAGCACAGTTTGTAGAAAGAGTGGGCAAATGCCCTGGAAATGCTACAAATATTTATTATATCTGTGACACAATAAATCATCAAGGAAAATAAAGTGTTCCTTCTGGTCTCTGAAACACCTATTCTGCATGGTAATTAAGTAACGTTCTTGTATTTTTCTTCTATATCACCTTAGTTTTTCATTAATATTGGTTATTAATACTGGTTATTTTGTCCAGGAGCCAGTATATATCCTTTATCAAAGCAGGTTAGGCATTTTTATCTAATTTGCTGAAGACTCACTATTATGAGACCTGGAAACATGGGTTAAGCCCAACGTACGTTCACCAGCTCATGTCTAATAAGTTGTGGTTATAATTGATGATTTAAATGCTCCGAGATTTTCAAGTACTCAAGGATTTTATGACATTCTAGTAAAACAACATAAGCAGTCTAAATGCACAGCAGTCAGGGGTGACATGACCTCTTGAGTTCAAATTAAGTGATTAATTCTGGTGAGGTGAATAGAAAAACAAAACACGTCAATATTGAGGATCTGATGAATAAGGACCAATTAGTGATTTGTTGCTCAGTGATTTCACTGGAATCTTGCTGCTGAGCACTCCAGAAATAAAACCATGTAGTAATTCAAACCTTGTACTCAAGCAACTCCTCTGGGTCTGCTTTTAGCAGGTAAAGCTATATTAAGACAATTCTCTTTTTCCTTGCTTTTGAAGATTACAATCAAGGGGTTGTATCCCGAACTGAAAAAAGCAGGCTAAAACAGATATGATGTTACAAGAAACTAACTTTTTTTGAGGATGTTGTTCAAACACATTTGAAGGTAAAAGTGTTTATAGCTGTCCATAATGACCACACTCAGACTATGGGTTACAAAAAAACATTTGCCACAGCACTGACAAAGTGGAAAGCCATGGGGAGGGGATTTCAGACACTGCTTGCACCACAATTGAAACATACTGATAATTAAACATATTTTACGGTTAAGGTCAGATTGTGACGGTTTATGGTTTAAAAAAAAAAACCAAACATTAATTGCAGGTCAGTCACTGATGCTAGCTCCTGTCTCACAGGTGACTTGTGTCTAATATGCCATGCACCCATTCATCACCTGTACACATCCTTACTTTCCACTGACCACATAAAGAGCACATCACTATGACATGACATTGGCACTGGATGTGCCGTTCATATCTATACAATAAAAACAAAGTTTCTGGATTGAAAGCTCCAAAGTACCAACACTATTGTTTCCTATGTACAGAAAACAACTGTCACTGCTTGGTCAGTGTAGGATAATTCAAGCAATATCCAGTTCATTTAACACTCTGCTGTGCAAAATTGTTCTTTTTATTATGGATTTAGTATGGATCACACTGTGGACTCTGTGTTGAGCTGTTTTTGGAGACAAAAATGCAAGGCTTTGGGGCCATGTTTTTGGCAAAATATGAATGATGAGCACTTTTTATCAGGGTCTGTACAAGGAATGATACATTCTCCACTTCACACAATTTCATGCACACACACACACACACACACAGCTCATACCGTTAGTAAAGACGGGATTAGCCCCTCACCCTCATTTTTCTTTCTTTCTCCGAACACTCTCCCTCTCTCTCTGTTTTTCTCCCATCCAATCTCTTTGTCTCTCCTGTCAGTACAATTCAAGATACATTCCCATTATTCCCCATTCTATCCCTGCTTCCATAGTTACACATAAACACACACACCCTTTCCTACACCCCGCAACCCTCTCCCCAGGGTGCCATAGTAACTCAGTGGGAGGGGAGCGTCACCCCTGCTTTACTCCTCTCTGCAACCACACCCCCATCCTCTTCCTGCTTCCCCACCAATCATGTCCTGTTTGCCCGACTCATCCAATACCAGTATGCCTTGCACTTGCAGGTCGCCTCCAACTCTTGGCCAATAGGAATTGCTGGTTTCTTTGTCACAGCAGGGGTTGTAAAGCTGCTCAGCAACAATGAGGGGAAAAAAGAGAGATCGTAGTAAAAGCGATGACCTACTTTTCTTTTTTTTTTCTTTTTTCTCCAATACCCCCACCCTTAAATTCTCTCTCCTCTGTATTTGGAAAGATCCTCTTCAGAGAACACCAACATGCTTCTGAGATCCTCTCCAGGCCAAGTAGTCTCTAGCAGAGAGGAAGCTATGATTTGAAGGGGTTTTAATAAGGTGAAGCACACTCCATCAAACAGCTCTATCAAGCACCAACTGCATTGACTGTCATTTCTGTTTTTTTCATAATAACATTTTTTGACAGCGAACTCTTCTTTTCCAAGGCACAGTAACAACACCTAAACTTAACAAACACAAATAAATACCTAACCCAAACCCATGATTTTTTTACTTTAGATAATGAATGGTACCTGCTATTTTTTAAGTAAGATAAAGCTTAACTTAAAGAATATTTAACTAAATAGTTCTTTTTTTTCTCTTTTCACCTTCGTTCAGTATGACATTAATGCCATTTTGTTGACCAGAGAAAACCTAATAAAGAAGTTTTATGAGAGAGTGGACCTATAGTCAAAGTCACACCTTCGCAGCCTTACACAAGACAGCTGATGTTGAAATTAAATTAACATTTTATGATGTTATGTTTTTATCATTTAATTTATTTAACTTTTTAAAATGGAACCAGGACTACAAAGACTTTATATGATTTTTGACATCAGCTACAGCGTTGTCCTAAAGTCTGAGACCCCTTCAAATTTGTTATTAAATAACCCTGTCGATGTCTTATTTTTTATATAAAATTTGCAGTGCGGTCTGGGAACTGATGTCAAATGGTTGCACCAGTTTTGGTCCTATTCTCTTGACTCTACAGCAAGATGAACATGTCTTCCGTCCATTTCAATTTAGACCTGAGCTCAACATAAGTGAGGAGGACAATATAGAATTCTCAAAATATACATCAATGTAGAAGACTCAAAATGTACATCAATATAGAATACTTAAAATGTACATCAACATAAGGAGACATTCAGAGAGATGAAGAGGCAAGAGGTCTGTGCACAACTGCTTGGCTATGCCAACCGAGAGGGATAGTGTTTGTTGTAAAGAGCTATGCTTTCTGTCAGCAGCTGTTCTGTCCAGTGCATC
The DNA here is from genome assembly GCF_046630095.1 of Trachinotus anak. Taxonomy (NCBI): domain Eukaryota; kingdom Metazoa; phylum Chordata; class Actinopteri; order Carangiformes; family Carangidae; genus Trachinotus; species Trachinotus anak. Next base: position 13,206,963 of record NW_027273870.1, on the reverse strand, counting down.
ACAGCACATGAGGACTTTTTGAGACAGTTTGCCTCAATCAAGATGTTTTATGGGCTGCCATGGTCAGCCTCTGTCAGCCAGAGAGTGCTGGTCTACCACATCGGAACTAGGTTACCAGTTGGCAAGTCTAAACATCAGCCAATGTTTACTGTTAAGTTCTCTATATTTATTTTACATATTTTCTAATGTATTTTACAAGGGATGTCTTTAATAATAATTAGAGGTATCTTGTATAAAGTGGATCAAGTATGAAATTAAGTTTGAATCCTGGTTATTTGTATTCTTATATTTTGTCATCTTTTTTGACCAACAAGATTAAAATGTAAAACAACATCATAGTGATCTTGTATTATTTTGCAAATATATTTAATTACAACACCTTGTCATATCTACAGGAGAAGTAAATAGTGTTTCTACATCAGTAGCATTTTGTATTTACCTCAATCATGAACTAAGATCCTTCGATGAAAATATAAAATTTGTGTATTCTTGTGAATTTTCAATTTTATTTTTCCACTTCAAGTTGCATGTTCCTAAGTCAAGACAGTGGATGACTGAGTTCAGCTCTAACAGTTTACCTGTGCGCACAGTACACTTAACAAATGGTAAAAAAAAAGTCTACCTGTACTGTGCTCTTTGTGTGTGTAAAGCAAACAACTTGTATCATAATTTCATAACTCAACAGTATATTTGTTTCAAAAATTCTGGTTTTAGTTTTACATATATGCCTCATATTTTTCAAAATGTCATGTGCAGTGAACAAAATATGTCTCCTCTGAACAAAGTATTTGCTTTACTCTCGGGTCCATGCCCCATTTTGAATCTGTCACAGAGGAAAGAATATCTTCCACCATAGCTATCACGAACCACAGACATGCTAACCAGCCACTGTTTATGCTCTGTATTTCTTTTAACTTCGGTGTATGAGCATAAAGGTATTTTTGGTGCAAAACAGCTGAGTATCTGTGACAGAGGAATTTGTACTTAAAAATAGTCACACATGTGATGTGCACAGATGTCCAAGTTGTGACCATGACTTCATATTATTTGATATGGATGTGTGAATGTGTTCCACATTCACTGCAGTAACTGTAGCAACAATGTGAGTGTATGAGTTTCTTAATTTGTGATTTGTAGAAAAGAATTTGTGCACCTTCAATGCAGAATTTGAAAAGGTGTAGCTTTTGTGCTTTATTTGTGGGAGGGAAAAAAAGTACAACTTTGTAACTCCTAAGGCATTTTCGTCTGACCTCAAATTTACTTATGCACGTGTGATTATGTTCTACAACTACAAATTCCTCTGTCACAGGCATGCAGTTGTTTTGCACCAAAAATACCTCCATAAATAAGATTTTGAACTTGGGTTCCCCAACACTCTCTCTACATCTTGAAAAACAGCCTGTTCACCGACAGAAATATGAAAAAAATAGGTCAAAAATAGATTAAAAGGCATCAGAACCAGTGACATGCGGTGCTTACAAAGGAGAGGAATCATAATAGTTCACCCACCTGTTCCCTGTTCACATTGTTGTTATTATCCAGAGTAGCAAGTATAGAGGCAATCATATCTGAAATGTGCACAGCAATACCATAACAATGGTGATAAGAAATTTGATTCACCATAAAACACCTTGAAACTGATTTTTTTCAATACAAATAATTATATGTTCATAGTTTAAGAAAAATAAGCAATATTAAAAAATAAAAAAAATTGTAATGTGTAAATTCTGAAATTCTGACTCTATGCAATATTTAGATTTACTATACTTTTCCCAAGCTGGGGTTCAGTCAAAGTCATAGTCATGCTTAACAAGCTAATGCTACTAAGCTTAAGCTGCAGCTGCAACCGTTGTGCCCATGCTATGAGTGTATATGGTTCTATTTATCCCCCTTGAAATCGGCAGATGCGTTAAGAGCAATTTTTAAATGTTCCCATGTCCACAGTGGCAATTTGGTTGTGCATGTTTTTCTTTCCAGTGGTTATCTATTTATAACCACTCCCCCTGAATGTTTCTGTTGTTGTTCAAAATTATTGGAAGGTCACTTTTCAAGTTTGCCACCTTTGAAGTCTCACCTGGCGTAAACTCAGATACAAACTCTATTTGGCTGCAGAATGGTTCCCTTACAAATTTTTCATACCATTTGATAAAAAAAGAAATCAAGACTTTACAGTTCAAGAAGTTGTTTGCAAGTCCTCACATGATCAAACCTCAACATTTTTATTTTTTTAAGCACACTATGTTAATCTAAACATTTAAGATTAACATAACATAACAATAATTATCAACAAAAAATAAAACAATAACCATCTGTAAAATTACAATTATAATTGTTGCTGTTCTCAATGATAACTGTATTTTGACAGTTTATGAGTTCTTAAAAATCTTATACAGTAATAAAAACACATTTAATGTTTTTGTTGTGAAAACACAGATAATTATACAAAATGTCAATGAACAACCTATCTGTAAAATCATAGAACCAATACTTCTTTTACTGATAATTATAACTATATCTAATTTTAGAAATGCATTAACACATTATATCATATTAATATTATACTTGAATAGTGTAATATATACAATAAATAAAATAAAATAATTTAATAATTTATGACATTATGATAAATGACTTAAAAAAAAAACAACTCAATTTTCCTTTCTATGGTTTACTCACAGTTACAGTTTTTTCATGTTATTTTACATTAGACATATAAATTTGCAGTCTATTCTTTTTTATTGATCATTTCATATATTTTAAAAATAAAAAATAAAGATTATTTTTTACCTTGTTGTTCTGCTGTAACCTTGGTTACTGTGGCTACTGCCAATGGGAGTGCAGCAGCTGTGCACTCATTAGGCTGGAGATGAACAATGAACTCTGGTGACCTGTGACTGACCTTATGTGTAGACACTTGCTGCATGAAATAATACAAACTATACAAAATAATATATAATAATATATAAATAAATAATAGACTAACTGAAGCAGAGTAGTCTTAAAGAAAGAAATTGCCTCACAGTGCCATGATTGCATTGGGAACCTAAGAAGCATTATTATTACATTTATTCATAAATAACTATGATCACAGTGAGTCCTATAAAATGAACCGTCTCCTCTCTCATCTGAATTAGTTTCACAAAGGAAAATCAAGTAAACTTTGTTCATTAGTGACACACAACATTTGATCCCTGTAGAGACTCCTCCTGTTCAGAGATTAAAAATAGCATGCGACCTGAAGTTTGTGTGAGTACGCCTGCAATGGATGCTCTTCTATTCCTGCATTGAGCATTAAAATGACAGGAAAATACTGAATTTTTTGGTCACATCTTTATTCTTGACTAATTAAGAGTGGACACTGATGAAATTGAACTGGATAAATCTAATGGATCTGAACCAAACTGTCCTCAAAACATTACCATAACCACAAACATAGACACGCGCACACGTACACACGCACACACACACACACACACACACACACACATTTAAATACGTTTTCGTTGGCTTGTTTTCCTCTGATTAGCTTCCAACAATCAGCAGTTAGAAAAGTCTTTGCTCCTAGGCTATGGCTGGGTTAAAACATGGCATGAGGAAGTAGGAAAGCAAGAAAGAAAATGGTTTGGAGTGCTGGATAGGAGTGAGAAAAGAAGAAAGATTAAAATACAAAGGAAGAAGTGAGTCAGAGGAGGAAAAACTTGCACATGCTACTTTCTATTCCCAGTCCTTTGTCCTCTTCCACTGATATTCTTGCTTGAATCCATGGGTTTAAAACCAAAATAATTGTTTTATTCAACAAGATCACACTGAAAATCATCTCTTCATGTGTTTTGATCAAGTTTGTATGAGAATATGTCCAATCCTTTGCTTCTACAGTGTAGCTAATTCTGACACTGGCACAGTCATGTATAAACACAAAGAAGAAAACCTGGAAATGGGTTCTTGTTCATATTGGGTGCATGTTATAGTAGAGATGAGGAGCTTTGATTTCTGTAGGGAGAGTGTAACTGTGTGATACAGCTCACATAATGGCTACCAAGGCACTAGTTCATTTTTGATGGGTCAAACACTGAGCTGTTTTTGATCTGGCTGAAATGTCTACTCAGTGGTTAAAATGTGTTGATAAATGTCTTCATTCAGGCCATAGCTAATTCAAAACTTACCACAGGGAAAGAAGCAGGGATTGGTGACTTTGATCTGAATCTGAAATGAGAAGCCTGTGTGATATTGTGCACAGTGCCCAGAGAGATGCCTCCAAGATTGGCAGAGAATCATGCCCCTGGAATTCTGTATCTGCTATTGGTAATTACAGAGAGTCTCAACATGGCACTGCACCACACAGTCAAGAAAGTTGTCATTAAAACTCCTCGGTTTTTGGAGAAGAAGAGTGGGATGGCTTTGATATAGGTCACAAAACAGCAGATTTTTTTTCTGATATCTAGACATACAATGCTGTCCTGAAGTGCCAGCTTGGCAACACAGAGATGATTGAAAACACAGATATGGTTTTGATGTGGCTCAAATGGTAAGCCATTGTTAAAACAAGCCCTGCTTTCAGACAATATTTCCTGCCAACATTTCCACAAAGAAACCCAGTGACATTCCATATGGAACGTGGAGAAGCAGTTCTCTTTGAAATGGCTTGATTTTTTAGAGAACGAGATTGTGCTCTTTGATGCTGATTCAAAGAGAAGTCTGTTTCACAGACGCAGTGGGCCACGAAGGTGCCAGGATAATAAGTGCAGTTGAAGGGTGGCCCTGAACCACACAGATGCAAAATGCAATTAAGCCTTTGAGAAAGCATTATTTGGACTTTGATAGCAGTTGAAAACAGTAGCAAAAGTCAAAGCCACACTCAACTAGAAGTGGTAGAAATATATGGCAGATATATAGACCTGCTCTATATGAAAAGTGCCTTGAGATAACTTCTGTAATGATTTGGTACTAAATAAACAGTCAGGCTGACAGTCTCACATTTAGCTATAACGTCCAAATAAACAATCTTCCCCACCTGTATAGTGGGGATATATATAGTTATTATACTTTTCAGTCGGTATCCAGTGCCTGTGTAGCAATTCTGCCTACAATATAAAAGCACAAGAATTATTATTATTTTTTTTTTTTCAGCAAAGCTTTGTTTTAAGTTCTTATGAATTTTTATTCTGAAAAGTTCCGACAGGAAATTCCAAAGGTTCGGTTACTTTCTTGACAGACCTCTGAAATAGTGAATATTCAACGTGTAACATGAAAAGTATAAGCCATCTAATGACGTAGGAAAAAAATTGCCTGATGCCAAACTTAGTTGCCAACCCCTCATATAGGGTATAATAATTCTCACTATACATTAAGACAGCACTAAAAAGTGGCACACTCACTATTTAGTGGACTATATAGGGAGTAAATCATTTGTAACACAACCAGAGTCTATAGTGACTGTGGTGGTAATGTGAGGCTGTAATGTTTTTTGAGGGAAAACAAACTATCACATAGATTAATCAAATTATTTGAAAAATTAAGAGTTTGACTCGACTGACTGAGACTGCCAATCCTAAAAATAGGAAGATGCTTTAACCATGATGTATTTGCTCAAGATGCACAAAAAAACAGAAGTTTAGTTTTTTAGCCCTGCAATATCAGCAAGGAGATATACATACACAGAGATACCACCACACTGGCATGGAACTATTAATAAAAGAGAAAATGCTGTCAGTGCTATATGGGAATGCTTTTAAATACTTTGGAAATTTTTTTGTCCTCAGACAGAACACAGCAGGACTGTAGTGAAATTACAGTGACTGGCATTGCTATGAAAGTGAAAAATGGGCATGCCATGTGAAAATTATATAAGGAAAATTCAGCTCTTATGAATCATCTTTTAATCAAAAATATGTAACACACACTTGTTGGTGTCATGAGTCGACTAATTAGTATTCTCATGGTGCGTTAATGGCACTTGTTCATTATAAAAAGACATGAATTTAATTTCCTCCATGTTTGTCTCAATTAAAGCCATTATAAGAGGGGAAAGAAATGAATGATGTTGATGTCTCTTTACTTTTAAAGGTTATAAGTAGAATAACACCTAATTCTGAAATTCTTAACTGTCAGGCTCAATAGAAACTATGCCAATAAGTCATCTTAAATGCAATTAAAGACACTTGACAGAGGCTTTTCTAATTTTAACCTGTGTGTATGACAGAGTGGAAGAGGGAGTGAACCTCGAGATAGAAAGACATGTATTTAGATAGGAACACTCCATTTGCACTGGGCATTAAAGTGGCATCTGTATCAGTATGTGTCCTCTGCATAAGAAACAAAACTTTTCAACATAAGGTGAAAATGCATGTGGTACACAATCAGAATGTGTTTGGATTTTCCAGACCATCTGGAGGTGATGCAGCTCACATTGTGATTGGATCTCAATCACAGTTGGCCAGGTGTAAATGATGCCGAACAGTACATTTTACTTTAAATAGAGGGGGAGTTGTCTGTCCACAACTGCACTGACACACCTATCTTAGGCATATTGTAATCACATTTACTAATCACTCATTGAACTTGATTGTACCTTTTTAGCCTCTATTAGATTGCAGTGTTAGTCAGTTTGTTTACTACTGTAAATTAAATACAATTTTCTACAAATGTTCAGGTTCACACAGGATGAATCCTACTGACTATACTGACCCACTGACTTTTCATGAAGCATATATCCAGATGGACTTGATAGATTGACACAAGATTTGACACAGATATCCATGGCCTTGTTAACTGTCACCAGCAGGTGGAAATTTTTGTATTCAAATTGGATGGAAAATGAATTGTAATAAATCTGGTCATCTCCTCATAAAATACATGCTGCAAATAAGCATGATAATGTCATTGTGATTATGTTAGCATTTAGCTGAGAGTATCACTCTGCCTACATAAGATCACTCTTGCTTTCAAACGTGTCCTCTTACAGATTTCTCTTGACTTCAGATTTGCATCTTGTAAAGCTGTTATGAAGTAACAGGCAGCTTTAACATTTCAGAGCATTAGACAGGTATCCTTTAAGCAATGCCACTGGTCACTGTTGAGGTACTCTGTCCCAGCTGAATGGCAGCTGGTGACCAATGTTTAGTTTTCTGAGTGGCAGTCAAATTCATTTGTTGCATGATAAAACATGATGATGATAGCAATCTGCCAGGGTGCAAGCATGCCTGGCTTTTAAAGGGAATGGGAGATGGCACCCTGATTCGTTTAATGTATGTTACGCCCAAAGCACTCCCATGATTAATTAAGAGACTGATTACAACCCTTCTGAACCATGCACCTGCACCATGTACTCAGCAACTGTTTTTTACACGGTTAAAACAGCAAACATGCCCTCAATGCCCTTATGCCGTGCACTTTGGATAGAGCCATCAGACTTTTGGACCCAATTGTATGGATGTTAAATGGAAATATTCCATCACACTTTGGGATGATGAAATCCCTAGAAAACTTATACTACACTGCTGTTTTTCTTAGCACCATACAAGTGAATATATACTATACACAGTTGTACTATACACAGAACTGTTTGTTCTGTTTCAAAGCCTCAACCTATTGCAGCAACTACACATTCAGAATCTCTTGGCATGACAGTTTACTCTTGATTAGAGTGCAGCAGATTGAAATGCACAGATTTATGTGTAGCACATACTGTACCTCTGAGACAACATCACTCTTCTAAATGTTCTCACCCAGTTCAGCATGAACATATGCAGTATGGTATGTTTTTTTTCCTCTTCTGAACTCCACAGGATGGCAACACAGCACAACATTATTGGTGTAACCTTGATGTGGTGGCCCCTAAATGTTTTGGAATGGGCAATTCTTTTCCAATGCCAGTTTTATCTGTGCTGGAGCAGTGAGATAATGATTCCATTGCATGTTAATTAATGGATTGGAGTGAGTGTGTTCCATTTCCAGGTGTTGGCAGAGAAAGAGAGATATTGCTTTGCTAAAAGCTTTCACTGTGAACACCTAAAAATGTTAATGAACACAAGCAAAATATGAGGAAAGACAGCTGCAAGTGGTCATAATGTGAGTAGGCTGATTCTGAAGCATTTCACCATAACGGATTTACAGTAACTTGATTGATAGCAGCCCTTGTGTCGTGCATTTAAGTGGTGTATACTTTATTTAGACTCATCTAAAGACTGTTATTTAAGAAAAGTTTAAATATGAACAATCACAATATGAAGACTGAATGTGACCTGGTTTCCCCAACCCCAATTCAGTTATTAATTGTAAACGAATGGTTCACGACCATTTCCAACTCATGGCCTGCTTAAAAATCTCAAATATGATGGCAACCTTGTGACAACATGGAGGCAAAATATATATCTTTTTTAGGCCATTTTGTGCCTATAATATCTGATAGGCCAGTGTATGAAGACAGGAAATGGGACAGAGAGCAGCCCCAGCCAGGAATTTAACCACGGGCTCACCTGCTCAGAGCATTTGTGCCCACATGGTATGTGCCCTAACCATGGTCAAGTCACCCCAATACATCTTTTAATAAAGGCAACTATTATCTTTCTTTCAGAATCAGAATCAGAATCAGTTTTATTGCCAAGTATGTTTCCACATACAAGGAATTTGTTCTGGTGATTGGTGCAATTGGAGGTTGTTGGAGGTTCTTGTAAACAACAGGTTTACACAGTTTTAGTTTCTGCCTGTATGTGGGAATCAGGTGGACCATGACATGGTCAGAGTGGCCCAGTGCAGCCCGGGGGACGGCGTGATAAGCACCACTGATTGTGGTGTAACAGTGGTCCAGAGTGTTCCCCTCTCTGGTCGGGCAATTAACAAACTGTCTGTATTTGGGCAGTTCTTGACTGAGGTTACCTTTGTTAAAGTCACCAAGGACAGTAACTAAGGAGTCCGGGTTGGTCCGCTCCACACACAGTATCTGCTGTGGCCTGTGGTGGGATGTAAACACCGACCAGGATGAATGAAGTGAACTCACGGGGGAGTAGAAGAGCCTGCAGTTTATGATGAAAGTTTCCAGGTCAGGAGAACAGTGCTGCAGGATCACTGTCACGTCTCTGCACCAGCCACTGTTAGCATAAAAACACATTCCTCCACCTTTTGTGCTCTGTGTCGCGATCCGCTCTGAAGAGTTGGAAGCTGGCCAGCTCCAGCGCAGAGTCCGGGATCGATCCACACAGCCACGTCTCCGTGAAGCACAGAACGGAAGATGAAGAAAAGTCTCTGTTCTTCTGCACCAGTAGCTGAAGTTCATCCAGCTTGTTGGGCAGTGAACGCACGTTGGAGAGAAAGATACCTGGGAGCGGTGTGCGAAGTCCGCACCGGTGGAGACGCGCAAGCGCACCGGCACGTTTTCCTCTCCTCCGGCGTTTCACTGCGAGAGCAACGGTCAGTGCACCTCTGACCAAAATGTCCAATAATTCCACAGGTGAGTTGAGAAAGGTGGAAAAAATCCTCTGGAGTTGTTTCTCTGATGTTATGTTGTGATATCAGCCTTTCTGCTGATTGGATTAGGCATTGCCCTGGTGTATCGGAAAATTCGGAAGACGGTGACAGCAGTCCAAATCCCCACGCTGCCCGACATAATTGATGGAGTGAGTAAAGCTGTAAGCATTCAGACTGTGATTGTGAACCGCAACTTGGGAACCACCTTGGAAGGAGCGATTAATGCTCAGGCTGTGGTCATAAATCGCAATATGGGCCACATCTTGGAGAAGCTTTCAGCTTTGCAAAGGAAAATGGATGAAGATGACCAGAATGGACTAACAGAGTAAGCCGTGTCTATTGAAATACGACTGCTCGCCCTAACCAAACAATCATAATCTAATCTGGGGGAGTTGTTGAACAAGAGATCGCTGCAGTGAGACGCTTCTACTCCTAGCCCTCCCTCCCTTCCTCCACGGACACCTGTCGATTGTTGACTCCGTCCGGGACCCGATCAAGGATGTCTCCATGGCAACTTGCTGTGTTATCGCGATGACACCCTGCGAACTGAGGCACTGATTGTGAACTAGACGAAGCGACTCTCCAGGCTTATGCACACACACACATTCACGGACACTTCTCACATGTACATATGCAACTCACTCCAACCCCCAACCCCATCCCACGCCTTCGCCGCTTCCATTGTGTTGTAAAATGTGTTTATATATGCTTATGTTGCCGAGGTTTTTTTTTTTCCTCGAATCCCACACTGTACCCCCCCCCCACCCCCCCACCCCCACTAGGAGTATAGTTTGGGTTCTGTTATTTTTTTTTCTCCTCTCCTCTCCACTTGTTTCTCCCCATTCCCCCCCCCCCCCCTTTTTTAATGGCGCTGCGGATGGCTGCCTCGGTGTTTTGGTGCGCTCATTGCATCAATCACCAGGGAAAATTCCTTGTACGTGGAAACATACTTGGCAGTAAAACTGATTCTGATTCTGATTCTGATTCTGATTAATTAGCTCTTCTCTGGTGAAAGAGCTCCGGAAACCAAGGCAGAAAACTGAATTTACAAAGGAAATAAGGCAAAAAAGTGTGCACCAACACACCGAGGCAGCCATATGCGGCGCCATGGCCATGTATTTCCAGTATTATTAATAGTATTAATTGTAATATTAAGTATATTTTAAAAGAATTAGAAAATAATGTCTTCATCATGACTGTTGCAACATTGACTGTTGTGCATGCATGCGTGTGTGTGTGTATGTGTGTGTGTGTGTGTGTACAAGTGAGAGAAAGAGAGTGGGAGAGAGAGAATGAGCAGGCACTTCAAACATCATTGCTCTAATTATTTCAGTACCTCATGGGAAAGTCTCTACAAGCTTTGCTTACCTGGACAGGTTATCCATTTCTTGCTGACAGATCCTCCAATCCTCAGTCGGATTGGATGGGAAGTCTCTGCCATTTTCAGGTTTCTCCACAGATGATCTATGAGGTTTAAGTCTGAACTTTGGCAACTCAAGGACAGTCAGAGACTTGACCTGAGGCCACTCCAGCATTGACTTGGCTTTGGATCATTTTTGTGCTGAAAGGTGAACCGTTGCTCCAGCCTCAGGTCATGTGCACTAAGAAGGAGTATTTCTTCAAGTAGTTCCCCATATTTGGCTGCAATCATCCCTCTCACAGTTCTGACCAGTTTCACTGTCCCTGAACTGAGAAGCACTCATATAGCATGATACTGCCACCACCGTGCTTCACCATAGGGATGGTGGTAGCCAGGTGATGCGCAGTGCCTGGTGTTAGTGACACAGACATAGTGCTTGGTTGCATTTTTGTCGCTTCAGACTAGAGAATCTTTTTCCCAATGCTCTTTAAATTTCTTCTGCTCCAAGCAGGCTGTTGTATGACTTTTATTCAAAGTGGCTTCCATTGAGCCACTGTAAAGGCCTGTTTGATTTAGGGCTGCTGAGATGGTTGTCCTTCCATCAGGTTCTCCCATCTCAGCAGATGACTTCTGAAGCTCTGTCAGAGTGACTCAAAGACGAGCCCTGGTGGTTCAAACTTCTTCCATTTCTTCTATTATTTTCAACATTATTGAGGCCACTGTGTTCCTCAACACTCAGTGCTTTATAAATGGCTTCATACTCTTGCCTTGTTCTATGCCATCATTTTATTACTGAGGTCTAGAGACTTCATTATAATTCATGGCTTGGTTTTTGTCCTGACTTGCTGTGTGAATTCTGGGACATCATATTCGCTGGTGTGTGCTTCTAAACTATGGTATGTCCAATCACATCTCAGGGATAATTAAAGCAAAGCAGGCACAGCACCACAATTTGAAGTGCAACAGAAAAAGTGGCTGAATTCTGAATTATTTAAACAAGAGAGATCAGTTTTTAGATTTGTAGATTGATAGGTGAGAATGGCAATTTATCAATTTAAAATTAAAAGATCTACAACACAATAATGCAGATACTACATACAGTGTAACAGTGTCTCTTTTGCATTTGAAACAATTGTAATAGCACCATGTCTTTCTGTTGGTATTCTTGCAGCCACCAAACACAAGCCAGAGTTTTCGTCTCATTGATAGTTCATGGTTTGCCACTTAGTGAGAATCTCATCTCTTGCTTTTCTTTTTGTTTTTTTTTTGTATGTCTGAACATACAAAAAAATATATATTAGCAATCATAGAAGCTGTACTAACAGAATTCACCAAGAAATAGCATTAACAGTGTGTACATAGAATATTAACAACAGGCAATACTATTTAAGGACTGCTACAGTAATTTCATGCTACACCTTCATAACTCAGAAAACACAGATTAGAAAAAAAAATATCAAAATTGAAGCAGCAGCAGCGAACCTTTGAACCATTCCCCATAGTGCAATTCAGTGGCACAGTGGTTCCCAACCAGCAGGTCACAGCTCCCCCTATCTTACTAGATTTTTCAGGAGCTTTCAGTTGTGATGGAGAGGGCGCTTACAGGCTGTTATAATTTCATCCACTTAAAAGCCTTCTTATCCATGTTGGCTTAAAAGTTAGTGATCTAACACAGCTTGAAAAAACAATCCCAACTCAAGTTCTTCTTACTTACTCAAGCTTTCAACCATGTCATATTGTTTTCATTAGCGGAATAAGCATTAAGACTCTAAAATAATTCATCTTTTCTGTTGCAAAAAAAATGGACACCTTAACTATTCGCACATCTATAAATTCTTCAAGTGAGAGTGTGAGTCAAATACAGTTTTTCTGTTACTAATGAACTACCTCCAAGGCCAAGCCAAGATACCTGCTTGATGTCACTTGAACATTTTTCGGATTTTTGAACACCTCCTTTCAGAGCTTTGGAATCCATACGTAAATGTAATATATTTAGGCTATATATATATATATATATATATATATATATATATATATATACACACACACACATACACACACACATACACACACACACACACACACACACACACATATATATATATATATATATATATATATATATATATATATATATATATATAATAAAAATATATGTAAAAAATTATATATGAAACCTATTAAAATATGGAGCAACTACATATATTGACATATATTTCTAGCCCACTGACAAATGTTTACGTATGTATGCTTATGCTGTAGACATATGTTACGTAAATATATATCCATCCCAAAGCCTGTCAATATACACATACAGTGGAGTCCAAAAGACCACTTTCACAGAAGAAGAGAAAATTGTGAAACTTAATTAGAAATTAGCAATAAAAACCTGTATTAGCATGTTGTAAGACAGTATGTTGTTTTAATAAATTTCCATATATGAATTAAATATATATCATTAACATATATGGTCACAACTTATAATATAAAAAAAAATTCACAAAGATATTTTTAAGATAGGACCACATTTCCAAAAAAGTTGGGACACTGTGTAAAATGTAAATAAACACAGAATGCAATGAATTGCAAATCATGTAAATCCTTATTTGATTGAAAATAGAACAAAGACAACATATCACATGTTGAAATGCTGAAATTTTATTGTTTTATGAAAAATATCTGCTTGATTTGAATTTGATGCTAGCACCACGTTTCAAGAAAGTTGTGACAGGGGCATGTTAACCACTGTGTTGCATAACCTCCTCCTTTAACAACACTCTTATAAACGTTTGGAAACTGAGGAGATCAGTTGCTGGAGTTTTGAAAGTGAAATGTTGTCCCATTCTTACCTGATATAGGATTTCAACTGCTCAACAGTTCAGGGTCTCCTTTGTTGTATTTTTTGTTTCATGATGTGCCAAATGTTTTCAGTGGGTGACAGGTCTGGACTGCAGGCAGGCCAGTTCAGTGTCCAAGCTCTTCTACTACAGAGCCATGCTGTTGTAATATGCTCAGAATGTGGTTTGGCATTGTCTTGCTGGAATATGCAAGGCCCTCCCTGAAAAACACATTGTCCGTATGGCAGCATATATTGCTCCAAAACTTGTATATATTGTTCAACATTAATGGGGCTTTCCCAGATGTGCAAGCTACCCAAGCCATGGGCACTAATGCACCCCATACCATCACTGATGCTGGCTTTTGAACTGTGTGCTGATAAGAAGCTGGACAGTCCCTCTCCTCTTGTGGCATCCATGATTTCCAAAAATAATTTGAAATTTTGATTCGCCAGACCACAGGACAGTTTCCATTTCACCTCAGACCATCTTAAATGAGCTTGGGCCTAGAGAAGTCAGCAATGTTTCTGGGTCATGTTTAGATATGGTTTCTTCTTTGAATGGTAGAGTTTTAACCTGTATTTGTGGATGCAGCGATGAATTGTGTTCACTGACAATAATTTTCAAAAGTGTTCCCGAGCCCATGCAATGATTTCCACTGTAGAATTGTATCTGTTTTTAATGCAGCTCCACCTGAGGACCCAGAGATCACAGCCATCCAATATTGGTTTTCGGCTTTGTCCCTTGCCTACAGAGATTTCTCCATATTCTCTGAATGTTTTAATGATATTATGTACTGTATATGTGTTTACATTGAGAAACATTATTCTTTAATTGCTGCACTATTTGCCCATGCAGTCTTTCACAGAGTGGTGACCCCCTCCCCATCTTCACTGCAGAGAGACTCTGCCTCTCTGGGAGGCTCTTTTTATACCCAATCATCTACTGACCTGCTGCCAATTAACCTAATTAGTTGTGAGATATTCAACCATGTGTGTTTTTTTTGTTTTTTGTTTTGGCATGACACAGCTTTTCCAGTCTTTTGTTGCCCCTGTCCCAACTTTTTTGAAACGTGTCATCAAATTCACATTGAGCATATATTTTTCATAAAACAATACAATTTCTGCAATTCAGCATTTGATATGTTGTCTTTGTTCTATTACCAATTAAATATGGGTTTACATGATTAGCAAATCGTCATATTCCGTTTTTATTTACATTTTACAAAATGTCCCAACTTCACATATATATATATATATATAGACAGGTCAGTCAGGTTATGGGAGGTTTACATATGTACACATTTGGAATTGTGTTTGCCCTGGTCTGTTTTAATGTAGGTGGAAGGATGGTACTGTCAGTGATGTTTTATATATAAGGATAAGGGTCTATGGTGAAAACACACACACACACACACACACAGAGGGAAGATGCTTCAAATTAACAGTGACTTTTTGACATCACCTCTCAACGGACAGCATGAGAGACAGACACACAGGAAACAATTATTGTTGATTGGCTCATTTTGAAATCACACTCACATACACACAAACATACACACACCCATACAGAGATGTGGGAGCTGCAGCCAATCAGAACAAATGAGGCTGCTCTCCTGATGTCATTTACATAATGATAAAAACACTATTTTAAATGAGCTGCCCCCCAAAAATTGATGACACCACATGGACACACACACAGACACACACAGCCCATGGCAAGGAGGTGGAACTGACAGTGGTGCATCCATGCTTTCTTTCTTTTTTTCTTTTATAGTGTGTGTATATGTGTGCATTCCCTGGATTACTGGAGTGTTACAGTGGCCAGTGAGAATACGCTCTACTGAACCCTGTCACCAAGAGAGAGACATGGAGGCAAACACACAAAAAACTGAAAGGGGGCATGAGGGACACAGACAGAGAATAGAAAGAATAAGAAATTGAGAGAACAAGAATAACCAGTGGAAAACTCTACAGGGAACAAATGAAAGATGGGACAGTAAGACATGGAGGAAAGAGATAAGCAGGGAGAGAGAAGAGAAGGCAGTGAGAGTGCCACAGCAGCCTCAATCTGCATCTCTGTATGTATATGTTTGTGTTTGTGTATGTGCAAAAGAGATTTTTTTTCTATTTTCTGTTTATAAAAGGAAGATGAACAGGGATCCATGCTCATTTGCAGAACTGTCCTGCTTCACTTTTTCACACTTCCATGCATTCACACTGGGAGCTGCCCTGTGCAGCCAGTGTACTGCTGCCACTACAAGCCACTGGGCCGACCTCTGGGCTCAGAAGCAGACCGAGAGAGTGCTTGCAGTGGTTCTTGATAATATTGCAACCCAGTGGTTGCACCACCTCCTTTAAATCATGGCTGAAAATTGTATTTGTTTTCAGGCTTCCCATAAGCATTTAGATTTGAAAATAATACAGTAGTGAGGGGAAAGGAGGTTCTGTTGTGTTGAGTGATCAGAGCTGAAGAAGTACAAGTCTTATTAATTTCATTTTAAAGTTTCAAGTACTTTCACACGCATAAATCTGTAGACCACAAACTGTGACAAAATGCAACATAAAATATCAAATAAATTCAAATAAATTCAAGGTTTTACACATTTCACACTTATGAGGTGAGATCCACCAACAACACCTGATGATTATGGTATTTGACATCCCAAAAACAAACACAAAAATTAAAATAAATAAAACAGCAAAAGTCACTCAGTCGGACTGAGATCCAGGTCCAGACCCAGACGCCGTCCTATCTTGACCCGGATGTATAACTTTTAAATATTTGAGAATTATAAAATTTTGGTGGAGCGTGCAGGCAGCTTTTCTAGCCTTTACGGCACTTACTCAGCCAAACAATGCAATGCATGTCAGTACTGTAAGTGAGATACACACACACAAGAGAGACGTCAGAGAAATAAATGGGGAAAGTGGGATATAAAAGAGAAAGGACAGAGGACAATGTTAAGGCTGTTACATTGTTAAGATCTGTTGAGAATGTTTATTATAAAAATGGCTGCTATATATAACTTTTAAAGCCCTCTGTTATGTAACTATTACTTATTACAGCCATTATTGTCATTCAAAAGCTAAAAGAGCATGTAGTTATGGTTATAGTTATTATCATATTATTATATAGAGAAGGTCTTGAACCTCTGCCTGAGGAAAATTTTTACTTTTATTTACTCCTGATTTACAGGGTAACCAGTGGCCATAACACAACCAACTGTATTCCAAAATTGCCCTTGTTTCTGTCCTGTCATTGCTTTCTCTGTCTGTTTTGCATTATATCAGTATCGGCCGGCATAGGGTCTTTAATGGAATTACTGAAACCACACCTAACACTTTGTTTTTCTCTGTCTTTCTGCAGCGAGGACTACTTTCTATTAAAACAAACAAAAAAAACACTCACTCAAAAAAAATCTCACTTCAGCTATAAAGCAAACATCAGCTGCAGTAAGGAATGTACTTTGACAATAATAATAATAACAATACTGATATTTTGATCCCAAGCACACGGTCATGATATAAGTGAGAAAATCCACTTTTTCACAATTAAGCCTGTGTTGTGTGGTGATTGGAGGAGAGCCAGTAAGCCAGTAAGAAAGAACCCACCTCCAGTTTACACAAATAAATTCATATATATATATATATATATATATATATATATATATAGATAGATAGATAGATAGATAGATAGATAGATAGATATATATATAGATATAGATATATATATTGTCCTTGGTGACTTTAACAAAGGTAACCTCAGCCACGAACCACCCAAATACAGACAGTTTGTTAATTGCCCGACCAGAGAGGGGAACACTCTGGACCACTGTTACACCACAATCAGTGGTGCTTATCACGCCGTCCCCCGGGCTGCACTGGGCCACTCTGACCATGTCATGGTCCACCTGATTCCCACATACAGGCAGAAACTAAAACTGTGTAAACCTGTTGTTTACAAGAACCTCCAAGAACCTCCAACTGCACCAATCACCAAAACAAATTCCGTGTATGTGGAAACATACTTGGCAATAAAACTGATTCTGATTCTGATTCTGATTCTGATATACCCAGATAGGTGACTCTTGATAAAGGGACGTACATGTCCTATATTACATATCTGTACCATGATATTCATGGTGGAGTGGTTGTCCTGTTTACACAGTACTTGTTTATGCTCACCAACTGTAAAAGCTATAAACAGTTTGGTTCAGGTTGACATAAACCACAATTTAACTTTTCAATACATAGCTGACGTATTTTGCTAACATTAAAATCAGTGATTTGCAGTAGAAATTACATGTATTTAACAGTCTTCAGAGAGTCTAAATGACGGGGCCTAAATGAGCACTTTTCATCTTTACACACCTATTGAAAACAAAATGAAAGTAAATATTATCAAACCAAATTAAACAGACCTTTCGCCATTCGCTTTTATGCAGCAAGTTGTTTTATTAGACTTCTTTGTACCATCATGTCTGACTCTGCATTTTGTTTAGTGTAAAAAAAATATTTATAAATGAATGTGGTTTTCGTGAAAAAGTTTGTTTTTAAAAAAGGCAACTTTGATTTGTATACTCTTCATTCAAAAACATTTTATATTCTGAAAAGAAAACTGACTGTTGAACATGAAGGTGACCTTTGTAGCTCCAGAACACAGACTACTTGCAAAAGTTCTCATCATCTTTTATATTTGCCTGCACTCAGAAATATTGTTTACATGCAGTACACAATGTGATTAAACAAGTCCCAGACAACTGACTGAAAACCGGAGGCCAGGGATATTGTTCTTTGTAGTTCGGATCATTTTAAAGGTTCCTGAGTATCTTTAGATAGTCCTTCTTGTAGAACAACCCAACTTCAAAACCCAAGTTCAAAAGCACAACTTATACTGCAAACAGTGAACTTCAGCTGTTCAGAAAAGTAATGTTTTAATATCTCTACTTAATCTACTACTTGTGTGTGTGCATGCGTGCGTGCGTGCATGCGTGCGTGAGTGCGTGCGTGCGTGTGTGCGTGTGTGTATGTGTGCGTGTATGGTCCAGGTAATATACATGTTGTGGGGACCTAAATCTGTTTACACAGTTACATTATAGGGACTTGTCTTCCCTATGGGGACAAAAAGCAAGTCCTCCTAATCTAAATCAATAAATGTTAATGTGAAAGCATGTTTTAAGGTTTGGATAAAGTCAGGTTTAGGTTATGGTTAGTGTTAGGATTAGGAAATGAGTAGTTACGGTTAAGTTAGTGTAAGACTCCTGGAAATAAATGTAAGTCAATTTAATGTCCTCTGAAGTCATAGAGACATGATGTGTGTGTCTGTGTGTGTGTGTGCATGTGTACACTGAGTGGGCTCATTCATTCAGCCTTAACTGAAACCTAACTTCTAGACTCTGTCAAATCAATTAATCACTAACATCAGCTGACACACACACACATACTTACACACACACACACACACACAATCAGTCTCTTTGTGTGAGATTTTTTGTCTCTGTGTAAGTATAGTGTGTGTGTGTGTGTGTGTGTGTGTGTGTAAGCATGTGGGTAAGAGGGATCTATTAAGAGAAAAAATAGACATGGAAATGTGGAGGGCTCCCTGTGCTGCTCTCTATCCTTTCATCATTTAAATCCAGTATTTAAAACTGTCTGTTTGACTAGCCTGTAGGCACGGCACACTGAATCTGATTTTTCACAATGTGGGAATAAAATCTTTCCAGCACATTCTTTACAAAATTAAGTCTTCACTTTCAGAGTTTGCACCACGTTGCAATTATTGATCAGGTTGAGGGGAAAAAATGTAAAGGGCCATATGAATATACATACATTTCCCACCACTAATCCTGATAGTGCATCCATAGGTCTGTTGATGTCACAGTCCATCTTACTGTCAGTCCTCAACAAGACTACCGCACTTGAACTCCACTGTTTTCCAGCTGAGTGCTATGACCTTAGACTTGAGGCTGTGCATTGGAGGCCTGATAAAGCAGAACCACATCATCCACCAAAAACACAGATGCTCACCATATATATCCCTATCTAGAAAGGTAACGATATAGAATATATGTAAGAAGCATGCTAGAAACTAGAGGTGCCACATTAACATCAAATAATGACAATAATATATCAATAATAATCAACACAATGATTAATAGTGACAAGAGAAAAAAAAAAGTTTGTACTGTACGTACACTCGGTGGTGTGTAGTATGCTTAAATCCATACTCCAGTCTGCAAGGCATTGTGAAGAGCTTTTCCAGATCATCCATCCATCCATCCATTATCTATAACACCTATCTGTACAGGGTCGCGGCTGACATTGGGTGAGGGCGGGGTACACCCTGGACAGGTCGCCAGTCTGTCCCAGGGCTGACATATACAGACAAACAACCATTCACACTCACACACTCTTTGGACTGTGGGAGGAAGCCAGACTACCCAGAGGGAACCCATGCCCAGATCATGCAGCCCAGGAAAACGTCATGGTAGAGCCCCCACCACTGCTAAAAACCAAGTACACATCAGCTGGATGAGCCAGTAATTCTACAGGAAAATGACCCTTTATGGATTGTTAGCCATGTAGGCACATTTACATTACCAGACTTGATGTCAAGCAGTTTATTTAGTTTCCAAAAGGACTCTTTGAGGCTTTGTCCAAGAAACTTTGAATTGAGGGCAACTAGACTTGGTGGTAGACAGTTGAAGATATTTCACCTCTCAATTAAGAGGCTTCTTCAGTTCTGACTAGCCATTATCAAGGCCATTGATGTAACTTGATTCATTAGTGCTGCCTGTTGTAATGACAGTCATTAGAGTAGTTGGGGTCACTTGAGGCCAAATGTGAATATTTGGAAACAGATAAAAGGACAGCATTGTAGGTGGGGGATAAGATGTTAGATGACACCAAAGAGGAGGAGGTCTACAACACCACAGAGGACTGCCGTTACAACAACCAAGAGCACCTGTGAACAAAGTGGCATAAGTGGCCTTGATAACGACCCAAGAGAGGTGGATTGGATTAAGCTCCTTGGAGGAGTTTGTTAAACCTACCAAATTTTGTAAATCTAGGTGAAATGTGTCACTTTGTTAATTTTTTTTAGAGTGTTATCCAGCCATTTTGCCCCTCATAATCCTGAGACCTGCATCAGATATAAATTTCCACTA
This sequence comes from Trachinotus anak, assembly GCF_046630095.1. Classification (NCBI taxonomy): domain Eukaryota; kingdom Metazoa; phylum Chordata; class Actinopteri; order Carangiformes; family Carangidae; genus Trachinotus; species Trachinotus anak. The sequence goes on along the minus strand of NW_027273870.1, from coordinate 13,186,136 downwards.
GTTTTGACGTATATGCCAAATTTCTTGACTTTTCAAGCATCTCTCGACCCTCAACAGTAACTTCCTGCAAACATCAAAATTATTTAAATTGCACAGGAAATTCAAAATGGCTGACCTCCTGTTGGGTTTAGGATAAGGCTCTAAGAGGCTTTTTTGTAAGTCCATGGGATGTGGCTACCAAATTCCATACATGTAGTTGAAAGGTACCACAGGGGTCGGTTTATCGAAATTTTGTAGTGGCCATTATCGAGCCATTTGGCCACACCCATACACAAGACAAAACAAAATATATAAATCTTCACCACACCTGACATATGTGCAAGGTTTTGTCAGTTTTCAAGAACCCCTCAAAGAACCCCATAACAGTTCATAGAGGGTCCATGTACTGGTCAGGCTCATGGCCTGAATATCAGATCCTGTCTGGGACAGAACACGGTTCTTAGATGTAAGGACATCACTTCCACTCCAGTATTATTCTAAGTGATATCTATTTTTAGCTTTAACTGACATTGGTGAGGGAGAAACAAGCGGCAGCTTCAGGGGTTAACAATGAAGCCAAAAAGGAAGTGCCAGAAACAGCAGTTCTTCAAATGGCCAGCAGAAATAAACATGTCTACAGCCTGGTACAAAACACGGTTTTGGTCTTTATAGCTAATTTCTCCCTTCATGATAACTCTACATGGGGTGAATGTTTATATAACTTAGCCAGAAGTTAGATGAAGCCAGGCTTTGTCAAGATGGCGCCGGTGGAGCAGCTCACTCTGGGCTTTAAAACCTATGGGTGACGTCTTTATTTACAGTCTGTGGGGAGAAACATCCACCCCTCCCCTTCAATGCGCACACACACAGAAAAGAACAAAAAAATAAATAAATAGGCCACTGTGTTGCACTGTCAGTGTCAGCTCCATGTTAATAATGGTGTCTTCACCAGATAATCTTTTCTTGCTTCTGGGGAAAGTTTTTGTACAGAAATCATTATCACAATTTCGAGCATTGATTCTGAAAGCTTACTGCAAATTACTGTCATGGCTGTAAAACTTTGTGTCACTGCACTTTTTGGGATTAACTAGTGATGTGAACAGAGTCACAGATGAATTTATCTGAAGTCACTGTTGCTAATTAAGATGTGACGCTGGGATGTTTATGACATGTCTTGAGCATTTCTGAAAAGAACAACTTTTCTGCTAATGAACCTGAAATACTAGTTGAAAAAAACAAACAGAAAAAAACATTTTCATACTGCTATCACACAATCCTTTCCCAAGAGGCAAAGCTGTTCGAGAAAGTCCTAGTTAAAAACAGTTGTCAGCTCAACAGAATCCTCAATCGATTTCACACTGGCAGTGCCAATATGGAAGCAGTTATCCTAAAATTCTGTTACTATTAATGCTTCTTTTCTAAATCCAGGTACAGACCAAAAACCATATCTGAGTTGTTAATCAAAATAGGTGGCAATCTTGTTCCCAGGCAAAGGTGATGATTTATTTTGGACTATGCTAGAACGCCACAGACTGAACCAGTAGTAAATAAGTATGAAAGCAGAGCTGCATGGTTAGAGGAAGGGAGGAATAAACTCAATTCAGATGAATGAACTTTATAAACTATTAAGTGTTTTTTTGGCAAATTAACTACTGTAATTTATCTCTCAATTTGAAAAAGAAAAAGGTTTGTTATATATCAATCATATGATTGAATGTTACAGCCATGATACAGTGGACCTACTGCAATGAAAAATAGGAGTAAAAATATAGATTGAAACTTGGGCAAGGGACAGTAGATCAAAGAAAGATGCATAAACAGGTGGAGAGTTATCTTATTACGTTTTTGACTTATGTGATGGTGTTGTAGCATTGAGCACTGAGCTCTTGTAAAGATAACATTACACAAATCTTTTAATTATTAAGTTTTCAGCAGCCATCAGCAATTTATTGTGTCAGAGGTGCTCTGGCGATGATTTGTAAGAAAAGGTTTTTGGCCTAATTAAGTGGATGGGTATATGTGTGGTTTCTCAAGGTTCTTTATCTTGCAGTTGACTGACTTTCTATGGTCCTTTTGAAAGGATGTGTTACTCAAAAAAGACATAGTACTGATATTATCAAAAGAGTCAGCTTCTGTTGGAGTAGTAGTCAGTCAGGGTTCAATGTGTGTTTTCATTTGTGCATTTTTTGTGTTGCCTATACAATATTGTCTTTTTTCTCAGAGCGCAATCAATTTTCTTTGGAGATAATGAATTTTTTTTTGGCTCTACCAAGTTGTTGCTGAATGGACTGAATGAAAACAAGGTTAGAAATCATTACAGCTAGTTGCCTTGGAAGCTCTTGTTGTTGCTTTCTACTACCACAGTATCAGTCTACTTTGGTCCCCTGAGAGCATGCTCAACAAACACTGACATTACAAACACAGAATTGTACTGAAATGGACAGAAATAATTTGTATTGTCAGGACAAAAGTTCCATTGTAAAACAATGTCACTCACTCACAACAATGATCCAATGACCTCAACAGAAGGAACCTTTAAGACATTAACTGATTGGAACATAACCATCTCTTATTGGTTTATTAATGGGAAATGCATGTTCGAAGCTAAGTGTTGTACTAAAGTAAAATATTTATCATATTTACCAATAGACAAAAACTTCAATTTAAGTGTGGGCTTTATTTTGAATATTTTCACCACTTTATCTTTCTGTCAAACAGCCCTTTGATTTTGGACTACAGTTTGTGAACTGTTGAACTACCATTTTCCGACACACAAGCCCACTGTCTTACTCCGCGTATCAGCTGTTTGTGTGAGGATGTGTGCACTTGTGTGTAGGAATATAGTAGTTCAACAGTACACAAGCTGATCTACAGCAGGTAATACATTGACTATAGATAAGTACCTCACACAATCCCTCATCAAATCACCTGATCTACCACTTAAAGGTGTTACTGAGATATCACATTCCTGAGAATGCGACGGACAGATGGATATACATACAACAGCCAGACAGAGAACCTGAAAATAAAAAAGCCATTTCACTCTACTTATTTTCAACAAAAAAATAAGAGTGGGTACTTTCACTGGAGTTATTCTGTTAAGATCCTGAACAGGATAAGTTCAAGTGGAGGAAGTAAGAGGTTAAACTATAATTGCTTTAATATTAATGACAGCTCACCACTACAATGACGTTGTAAACACTTTCACTGACACACAAGCACAGTTGCACACAGGACCTCTCTAAATGAGTTCTCTTGTGAAGTGTTGCCGTCCCTGGTATGCTACAGAAAGCACGGTTCCAATTCATGATATGTCTACATGACTAAAGCATTGTGACATTTATAAAAACCCTTTATGTGCCAACTCTGCAAGAATAACTGTGTTGCAAAGAGATTTAATTCACAAATAAGAGGCTGCTGGCTGGTACTTGTATGTTGATCAAGATGCGCTCCAACTGAGGTGGACGTGGTGGGACAGAAACTGTAAACAGCATCCTTCCAACTGCAAGCAAACCTCTCATACTACATCCACACTATGCTTTCTGTCCATACAACTGTTTTAGTTTTATCAGAAACTGTGTCACTGCGTCCATGCTTTCACACCTGAAATTGTATACATACATGACTATTCACATACATGGGGCATGTGTAAACAGGAATATTGTTTACTCTCAGTTATGATCAGCTGATTAGTTGCATAAAATGCTGCTTTTTCACCACTGGCAGTAGAAATTGGTAAGACCCAATCAGAGAGTGACTGGGTGTGACTACGTGATCATTTCCAAAGGTCTTTGTTTTTGCCCTTTAGTTTTCAAACTAAAATAGGGCTAGCAGTGTTTCCAAAACCCTCCATTTTTGGGCCTCAAAAATTCCAGAGTAGTATGGACCAGAGGGGAAAACATAGCAAAAGACATGTTTTAAAGTGAAAACATAGTAGTATGGACATACACTTAGCTTGTGTTGGGTACTTTCTGAGTTTGTCTATTTCTTACTAGAAGTAACTGTCCTTTATTTTCAGGTGAATAAAAATGATTTTTGCGAAAGATTCCAAAGAAAGGGACCTTGAATAGCAAATTGTGTTTCACACAAACTGAGAGAAACAGTAAAGGACAAAGAGAAAAAGAGAAACACCAACAGACTGATACCTCACACAGAGTAATGGAGACAGAGACAATGAAAGTAGCTTTCATTCATTCATACACACAATGATCCTTCAGAGTGAGAGGAAGGTGGTAGATTAATAATTGTTCAGTCTCATTCACAAAACAAATAATCTGATTTAATTTTAAATTGCAAACAAATGTTCCCACAAATGTTCCAGCATTCCTATAAAAAGAGCCTTTATTAAGAATCACATGGACAAAGCTTTTAGAACAAATTCAAACACAACTTTCACGTACAAACACATTTTGTCGATTGTTCTGAATACATTGTGTAAAGGCTCACTTTCTGTAAGCAACAACAGTGCTTTTATCAGAGCAGTCTTAAAGACAGAGCATGTCTTCAGGGACTACAGATGGCTCATGGTGCTCCTTTGACAAGCAAGGTCAATTCTCATGGATCTGTGCAACTGCCTCGAGCTGTGACTGAGCAGGGGAGCCCATCCCTCCACATGTCCCAGTGCTCTTTGCTCTCGCCTCCCTGGACACACAGAAAGTCCAGAGGGAGGCAGGTGACCTGTGCGGTATTCTGCATCACAGGCATCTGTCAGCAACACACTCGCAATGTGCCAGTTGGTGCCATTAAACTGGGATAAACTTTGCAGTGAAACGTGTTTCGATAAGAGGGCTAGAAAGTCCCCAAGAGGCTGCAATATTCATTACACCCCAGAATGATATGTTGTAGAATAATGCAACCTTTCAACAACATATTGATGATTTTGCTAATCCTACACCCAATTTACTAGCAATACTGTGCGTGTAAATTTTCCTGTCATGGTGACTCTGTTTAATGGCTAGGATGTCACCAAATATCTTGATTTATCCCCTGGAGATCAGAAATAGCCACAAGAAATTTTATTGAAATATATATGTTTTGTAGGTACCTTGTGATAAACCAAATTGCTATAAAGGTTTTAAAAGTTGTGGTTATGGTGGTCAGTTAAAGTTGTTCTCTATTGAGTGATTATTACACAGCAAAATGATAGAAAATATAAAATCATGGCCTTTCTTCCACTTATCAAGCAACTTAGGAGTTTACACAGGCATGTTCTTGTTTGTGCCTCTTTTGTGTGTTCTGTTTTCCCTGTTCTGGGGGCAACAGGTATCCACAGGACTGGACTCATCTATGCAACACATTATCCTTTTGAGATGCAACAAAGCAAAGTTCCAAATTGCTCCAAATCAGCAAATCAAATGATTCACCCTTATCGAATACTCTTAATGATCTTAATATATCCACTATCACTTTCGAGGCTTCTTCCTAATCTAGCAAAATAAAAGCTTTGTAATGCTAATAGACGAAGGCTATCCTTAGGTCCCATTGTTATAGTTGGGCAATAAGAAATTTCCAAGTTAATGCCTGCTGCCAAATAAAATTAACTCTTTTAACAGAGTAGACACTGAAAGACAGCATCTCCAGAACTCTTTACTTGTTGAAAAAAAGTAATATGTCACTAACCTTACCAGCAAAATATGTTTTTCATGTGCCAGGTAGAGTTTTGACAACTTCTGAAGAGCAGCAACAGTGGGTCTGGTCTAAATGTGGGTGGGTCTAATTCATCTCTAAAATATCAAATTCCTGGAAACCTGATTGACTGCCTGCCAAACTCGGCTTATTTTCAGTTGGGCTTTTAACAACTTTTAAATATGATTGTAGCTTAAGTTGAATAATATCTTTTAATCTTCACAGCCTGTGTAAATCTATGATTTTGCAGCACTGATAGTGATGTATTGCTGTTTCAACCAGTCCTTCAGCCTGAACAACCATATAAGTTGCTTGTTCCTATCCTCTGATACAACCCATAGGCATGTCTCCTGAAATAGTGCCATTATGGTGACAGACGTACCAGACCTTGGTTGTCATGGTAACAAACAATAAACATGTGGTGTGTAATGACAATGGTGTACTGGACCTTGTCGTCATGGTTACAATAATAAATGGTCATGACTAGGATAGGTTTAAGCACAACTTGGTTTGGATTAGGAAAAGATTGTGGTTCGGGTTAAAATAACTACTTCCTTAACAATAGACAATCTTTATTGTCATGATTACATTCATAACAACATGGTTAACTGTCAAATGGTAATGGATAAAAGAATCCATCCACCTCAACCTCCCTCTAACACAGACTTTGTTACTCTTTATACTATGTCTCTGCACTTTTCCCTTTGCTCGTGTCATAATTACTATGTCACCTAACAACAAAACATAACTATGGGTCATAATAACCTGCTGCATACCTGCTGCAAACGACCTATGGGCTCATTTTTTATAGGAGGACAGTTTCTACTTTTCTTTCACTCCCAGCTTTTAATTTTCACATGAGCATCAAGTAAGCATTTTGAGTTAAGAGTTTCCAGGATGTTTTCCTGTCTAAAAAACATGAGAAAAAAGGTTCTATGAGCAAGTACAGCTGCAGTACACAAAGCTCCAGGCCATGCACAATCTTTATTTGTACATCACCTGTTATCTCATCTGTCTTAGTATCAAAAGGAATCATGGTCTTGGAGACAAAGAAGGATATTGCCTTGGTTTTATGGTAGGCACTTGTGGTAAACTTGTAAAGCAGTAAACTTGGGGACTAATTCTTCTTTGTCCTTGTTCTGTCTTTGGTTTTTGACTTTATATTACACCTCTCTATTGATAATGCACAGAAAGTGCTTTGATGGCTACTTATGACCTATGTTTACATTTTTTCTTACTTCAGCTGAACAAATTCAAAATCTAAATTGATTGAAGCACACTTGTTTGCAAGAGCAAGAGAAAACTATCTCAGTGTACTGATTTCATGTGTTTAAAAGGAATAAACCTTCAAGACTCTATATAAGCTTAATGGGAAGCAGCAGTTTTTGCAGTGAGGCTGAGGAAACACTGTTGTAAGGAGATAAGTGTTCGAAGAAAGGTCAAGGGAAGTAAGAGAGAGAGAATGAGAGAAAATTGAACAAGGGTAGGAAATAGTGGAGGGGTTAAAGGGAGGAAATAATGACAAAAGCGTGCAGAACAAAGAGAGAGGAAAAAGAACGACAGAGAGCAGAGAAGGTTAAGGGATGGCAAAAGAGGAGGGTGGAGAAAAGGGTAGTGAGGAGTAGATGAAAGGGTATGGTGAAAGAGCATGGAGGAGAAGGAGTAAGTGAAAGAAAATAGAATAAAGGTGTTGGGAAGTGAAAAGGTACTGTTTTCTCCCTGAAAACTAAAGCATGAGTGAAAGATGGGAAAATCAAAGAGTGGAGGTAAGCAAATGATTAGGAAATTGATCTCCAGGTCCTGTATTAATAGTTCAACAGCTTAAACTATTCAAATGTGACACAGATGGATTTGTGGAGAGCATAGTTACTGAAGCAGAAAAGTGTCTTTCAGGGATGTCTTCTAAAATATAAGCTCTTCTTATCTTTACATAGGTCATATATATATATGTAGGTCATATATATATATATATATAAAGTGAAATCACATTCCAGTCATCACTGGAAGGCGAACCTTCAGCCCAGTCTGAGGTCCTGAGCTCTCTAGGCCAGGTTTCATTAAGGGTTTCTTTGCTCTACTTTGCTCAGCTTTCCCTCAACCCTGACCAGTCTTCCTGTCCCTTCCCCTGAAAGACTCCCCCATAACCTGATGCCACCACCACCGTGCTTCACCATTGGACAGGTGATGAGTGGTGCCTGTTTTCCTCCAGACATGACACTTGGGCCTGAGGCCAAACAGTTCAGTCTTGGTTTCATCAGACCAGAGAATCTTCCTCCTCACAGTCTGAGAATCCTTCAGGTGCTTTTTTGCAAACTGTCACTGAGGAGAAGCTTTGTCTGGCAACTCTGCCATGATGCCCAGATTGGTGGAGTGCTGCAGTGATGGTTTCTCTGAAGATCAGCCAGAGTGATCATCAAATTCTTGGTCATCTCTCCTCCAGTTACTCAATTTGGCCAGGCAGCAAGCTCTAGGAAGAAGTCCTGGTTGTTCCAACTTCTTCCATTTCAGAATTAGGCTAATGGAGCAGACATTTTTTTGTAGCCTTTCCCAGATCCAAGCCTCCTCCTTCCTTCCTCCTCATGGTTTTTGCTGTGATATGCATTTGAGACCTTATATAGAGATGTGTGTGTATCCAATCAGCTGAGCTTTCCACAGGTGTAGAAACATCTCAAAGATGATCAAGATAAATGGGAGGCATCTGAGCTAAATTTCAAGTGTCATCACAAAGGATCTGAATACTTATGTCAGTTTAATATTTGTTTTTTTTTTCTTTTATAAAATTAGCAAAATAATTATATAAATAATAAAATTCAGTTTTCACTTTGACACTATAGGGCAATAAGTGTAGATTGATGAGGGAAAATTACTTTTTATTTTAGCATAGTGCTGCAACTTGACAAAATGAGAAAAAAGGTTTAATGTGACTATGGAGGTTGTCGGGGACGTTAAACATCATGCATTCGAACATGAAAATCGATCTACTCATCAGTCCAACTTTATAGCCTCATTTCATTTTTCCTCACGCATTTACAAACAATTTACAAACTATAACTAACTTTGTAAGAGTAAAGGCTTTTGTAGAGGAGGTCAGAGCTAACCCAAACTACAAGTTGGATGTTTAGCATTGGTGGGTTAGGGTTAGGGTTAGGGGGTCTCCTCTTACCTGATCATGATTTTTTTTTCGTCATTGTAGAAGTGGTTCTTTGAGTGACATTTATCCCCCTGTTGCCTTAAGGGTTACATGATCCAACAGAGGACCAGCTAAAGCTGACATCAGACAGAGATAGCCTTGTGTGAGAAATGTGAGTGATTTATCAGCAGCCCCCTTGGTGGCAGTCACAAAACAGACAGAATTGCTCAAGCCAATTTCCCTTTCACCTGGGAGCTCTCACAATGAGAGATCAGGTAGATTTTGGTCAAAGCACTTGTATATTGATATTGACATTGGCCCAGGTGGTACACTGGACAGTTCCACTGCAGCCAGATATGTAGTAACTGAGTAGTGCTTGGCATCACCAATTAAAATTTATATCAGTTTGTTGATGGAAAGGGTCCCTATCATGGTTCAGTTTTCAGACTGCTCTTTGGAAATGTTTGATTGTTGCAGAGTTTTTCAGTCAAGGAGCCATCACCATGGCTGACTGCTGAAGCCAGTGAAAAAATGCTCCGAGTACCCTGAGTTCCTCTCATTGACTCTAGAAACACTCAACTGCACAGGACTCCACTCAGGAATGTCAAGCTTCTCTCCGAACACAATCACACACTTTCCAAAAAATGTAGTGACAGTCACCATTAATGGGATCTTATTGCTTAAATATGCAGTAAAGTACTTGTTCAGACCCACTCTTCTGTTCTCTTGCTCTCTCGCACTGATGTGCTGACACAAACACAAACACACACACACAAACAGACACACAGTCACACTCACAGTTTGAAGTTTGGTGTCAGGCCTGCCGCTGACCCAGAAGATTGAAGTGAAACACTTTGACAGGGGCAGAGTGTGTCTGTGTGTGTGCATATATGTGCATCTTTGTATGTGCTTGTGTGTGTTCGTGTGTGTATTGGTGGATGAGTCCCAAAAGAGCATTTGAGGGGAGAGGAGGCCAAACAAGATCTCACCCTCCTCCCTGTCCTCTCCAAGACACACACACACACACACATACACACACACTGTTTTTAGTTTTTTTTAGTCATGCACACACCTTTATGTGGGCAAGCATACATCTTACATGTGCTGTTCAAACCCATTTAGACACACACACACACACACACACACACACACACACACATACATAGAGAGAGAGAGAGAGAGAGAGAGAGAGAGAGAGAGAGAGAGAGAGAGAGAGGTGACATCTGGAGTGTTTCTGCCTCACTGCTATTGTTGCTCTTCTGGTTGGACTGACAGCTCTCTCTCTCTCTCTCTCTCTCTCTCTCTCTCTCTCTCTCTCTCATTTCGCTTTTTTAAAATAAAAGGCCTGTGTGTTCAGTCATTGACGCGTGTCCCAGTGTATTATAATGCCCTAGAAAAGTGATCTCTATAATTTATGTATGTGTCTGCCATTAGCTGCAACTGATTAAGGAGCTGTGAAAAGTTGTTGATGTGCCAGTCGACTGTATTCGTGTCACCTTCAATTACATACTTAGACCACTGAACCATGTGTGTGTGTCTCTGTGCACATACACAAGGATGCACAAATATAAACTGTCTAACTTAATGGGAGTAACACCACTTCCTATTTGACCAATAAAATCTTGCCCTAAATCAATCAGACAGAATGATACTTAAAATCAATCAAATTAATTTGCAATATCTCACAAATCATTCAGCAGGTGCTTAGCGTCATCTATAGGTTGCTGAGTTTTATACTGTCCTGGAATAATCACCACATCATTCACTAATGTTTTGTCAAGTACAACAGATCTACTTCACAATAAACATTCCACGAGAACTGAAGTGTTTCTCTATCTGTGAAGTGTTTTCTCTGCTGGCAACAATAGTGTGGGAAAGAAAAATCCCATTCTTGATCCAATATTCATATCTACCATTCAATCAAGTTATCCCAGAATGCAGTGGAAATTCAAATTCAAATGACTGTAGCATTTGATAAAATCCTGAAGATGTAGCTTGACAAAGGAATATGGTGGGGTGTCTCTTAATACAGAGTCCCACTGGAACGGAGTTCAGTCTGTCCACCAGTAACATATTTTAAAAACTTTAAGTGCTGCTATTAAAGAAATAATAATAACATACTGTATGTCCTAAGAGTGGTGCTAGAGCAATGCACATGTGATCATTTAAGTCAAAGGGCTTTTATTTCATTGGAGGAATCAATGTGTCGACCATAATTGAATTTCATTGAATTATTTTAAATTTTGAGTCTGCACATGCTGAAGTTGTATAGCACCACTATAATTATAATAATTATGATAATAATATATAATAACATAATGGGATTCAAATTGGGATTCAACATGTGGTGACCATGAATTTTAAAGCCTAGTAACCATAGGAATCGCCTCTATATTGGATGATTCTGCAACTCATTATGTGCGGTAGTTGCTATGGCCAAATACTATAGACAGCGTGAATTTTAAAAATCTTGGTACTGGACAAAAAAAAGAAAAAAAAAGATTATAATCATTGACTGTAATATTGGTTTTCCTGAATAAGTCAATAGTGATGTTTTTGTCAGGCTTTGATTGGATTGGAATTTTCATACCAAACTACATCGATAAGTTTGAGCTTCCTTGTTATGAACTATGTTGTGACTCACCAACACCTCCATGTTATTAACAATGAAGAACAATCATAAGAATAATTCTGGCTACAATAGACAAATCTTAAGTAATGACTTCCTTCTTCTGTTACTGTTGCATTGTGGGAAAAAAAATCCATTCAACAACATTATCTCCAGTATAACTTTTAGCCAATAACTGATAGTTTTAGGCTTTGATGATGGAAAACAGTAATATCCAAATCAATGTACCAAGTGTTGCTGTTAGATAGGGGCTGGGCAATTAAAACAAACATCAAAATCAAACAGTACAACCTCTCACTTAATGTTGGTCTATTTGGTTAAGGCTTTCCCAAGTGCTGCGTTCATGAACTGTCCTCTTAAAAAAATATTACCTCATGTTCAGATGTCATGTCACATGTCTCCATCCCATCCAACCAACCTTAGTCCACGTTCACTCAAAAGCAAAACTGCCGATGTGGATGACATGAGCACAAGATGACACTTAGCCTCAGGCTACATCCACATTTGTATGTTTTAGATTTAAAACACATCACTTTTGCACTGTTTATGGCTGGCATCCATACTACTATGGCCTTTTCAAATCCCTAAAATGAAGACTTTTGGAAATACTGATGGCCCCATTTTAGTTTGAAAACTCCAGGGTTGCACTGGAGTCTGGACAGGCAGAAATGATGCAGACAAAGGTTGAAATAATTGTGATATTCATTTGAAGTCATATCACTCAGCCTAACTGTCAGATATCCCTCAGGCACATCTTCATACCATCTTCAAATTGTCTTTGTAGTTTTGTATACCATATACTGTATGTTGGCAGTTAGAATCTGAAGATTTTCATGGAGTAGCTGAAGAAGCAAAACAGAGATACACATTAGAAAGATGCAAAACTTAAAGACTCCAAAACTTAAAAAGGGACAACATTTGTTTGGAATTCAGGTGAACAAATACAGTGTTTATACAACTGCACAGGACTCATTCCACAACTCACACAAAAATGTGTGCACTCCTATTAGAAAATAAGATGTTTCAGAAATTACAATAAAAATGTGTGAGGCATGAAAAAAATAGTCTTTGTGTTAAGTTTTGACTTTTATGTATATTAATTGTGACTCGTGACTGACTGTGTGCAAGAAAAATGAAATGAATGAAAATGGAAAATGAAATGAATGTTTCCTTTTCCAGTGGCCTTGAGGACTGATTGGCCTCATTCTGCTTTGTTATAGGATGCAAGAAACCACTCAAAAAAATATTTTCAGAATTTAAAATTAATCCACTGGATTGGCAGAATTGTTAAATGTGGAACACATTTTTAAGAAACAAAAGACTGTAAGCCTGAATATCATTCTGAATAACTTTTTAAGATGTGCATTGTGTTTGTGGAAATTCATTGTCAGTGTCCTGGTGCTACCTCCATGAATTTATCAGCAACTGAACCAATGCTGTTTTTAATCCTCAGACAGAATAAGTCCAGGCCAATCACTGAGGCAGGGATCCTTTCGATCCTGTAGACACGTAGCTGCATGTTAACACAGGCTAATGATGCCTGCGTGCTGCAGCAGCTTCCTTCAAAAGGATGTGAACCCAACTGATTCAAAATGTAAACAGAAAAAAAAAACACAAATGAAAGAGTAAAACTTGCAGGGTAAGGTGTTGCATTCCGAGGAGACAATAAGCCAATTAGAAGCTCACATATATAATCAGCAGTTAAATATTATCAATTTGATACCACACTATTAAAACTTTAATCATAAATAACCACCAGTCAATGCACATAGTGTTCATTTCTTGTAAGCTGTGACAGTAATAATTATCATGCTGGTAATACACTTAGGGATACTTTGTAATGCCATTTAATCTTACTTAATGCCAATTATATCTTCTTCTTCAATCTTTTTTAATATTGCAACAAATGACAATAAGGAATTCAGATTGGTTCACAGAATAAATCTGTTTTCAGTGTGATGGCTTCATTGATAGACATTATGTTTCAATGTTCTTCACTTTACAAGTTATGAATGCCAGCAAGCAATATTTTTTTCTTTACCTTGTAGAAACCTCTAGGATGTTCTAAAGATATCACCCACAGCACAGTTTCAAATAATAATTGTTGGCTTGAAGCAACCATCTACGTATATATTCAATGAAGGTGTCCCTGTCTAAGATTGCACTTTCTGTTTTACCCTAAAATTCAGATGATGCACCATAAGCCTGTTCCTGATGGCCATCTCTGAGTTGGTGCCAAGTTTAACAGCTTTTGATGGAGTTCGGTAGAAACATGTCAAACTGAGATCTGTTTTTGTTTTGCTTTTACAGATTCCTGTCATCAGAGTTGGAGTGCTGCTCCCCGTTGTGATGAAATAGAACCAGAGGACTCATATGATTGGACAACTCCACTGGACTTCACAGAAGAACAGAGGTATGCTTGCACAGACACAAACACACACACATGTACACATTGTGGCTGTAATGGTTGGTAATAACTGCATTTTGAAATGAAAGCTGAGAGCTGACCATTAAAAACGATGGGTCTCAAGTTTTGAAAAGAAATTCTCTGTGTAAAATATCAACTTCCATGAACATTACCTTTTCCTGCTACATAGGAAATGACACCTCACATGCAAGATGTCATACCATTTAACAAGTTTGTTCTGTGGCATACTAATTGAAAAGGTAGGAAATAGACATAAAAAATCACAGCATTTTGGACTCTCTTGACCATCAGTACAAAGACAGGGGTCCTTGAACCCACTTTCCCCAAATATTATTGATCCAGAAGACCAACGACATTGCTGCAAGACATGCAACAGGGAAAGACAAATCAGACAGGCTGCAAATGAGCTAATAGTTTATCCATATTATCTAAAAGCAGATGTGAGTGCACCAAAATATCAGTAATAATCCCTCACTGCAACAGACAAACATTTGTGTGCTATATAACTATAGTGAATACAGTAGGTCATAGATCAACCAGGAAGTCACTCTTTACACTGTGATGGGTATTTTCTGTTGACTATTTCAGTAATAATCACAGTCTTGGCAATAGTTTAGGATTCATCAAAAAGCATGGCGGTCAATATTTCATTAATCTGACCAATTGCATATATGAGTTGATGAAGTGCAAGTGACATAAAACAAAGCTTAAAGCCTGTACAGCGTGTCAGCCTTCTGTACATACATGTTCAGTTCAGTCATTTCGCTGTACATGTATAACATGGTTTATCTCATGTTCTTGTTTGAGGCTGCTAAACTTCCACTTTTATCCATCCATAGTATATTGAACATCAAGCTGTACACTCTGATTACTAATTATACTGATAATTTTGTAAGATGCATGAATATGTTTAGTGCTGTTAATAATATATGATGTGAACACATCTTAATTAACTATGAAATCCTGATCCTCTCCTCCATCTCTGCTAATCTTTCATTTACAGAACCCACTCTTTTCTGTATTTCTCTCCTGCTAATTTAGATTCCTTCCTGTCTTGCTCTCTGTGAATACCCTTATTTTATTTCTTCTTTCCATTTGCCACTGCCGAACAGGGAACCTGCTGAGAAACAGTTTCTCAAACTGATCCAGCCCTTTGAAAACTGACCTTTTTTAGCGTTTGTTATATCTGAGCGCACTGCTGTGCTTTTAACTGAAACTTTATAACTAACATGTAAGTAAAGTAAAAGATGTTCCATCAAACAGTTGTATAACCTTTTTTTTCAAGTCGTTACATCACACAATATTATAGTTAAGAAGTGAACAGAACAGAGGGGTAAGGCCTTGTAAGGTCACACTGTTCATCTGCTGAATGCAGGGGGTGGGCCAATTGTACTTGTCAGACTCATGTCTTCTCGAGCTTGCTTTCCCTCTCTACATAACTCTTTATCTTCCTCAAAGCACTTCACATGAGAAGCAAATGCGGCGCCTTTCAGAACCATCATTAAAAAATCATTATCATCTCTCATCTCTCCATGACCTTTCACTCAGTAAGCTGGGCATTCATTTGGTATCAAAAAGTTCACAGCCATCTATCAGTCAGTCCATTGGACCATCTATCTGCCTGGACTTTTTTTTTTTCAGAGTCATCCAGAAAATATGTTGCTATACTGATGATAAGTTCTTTATGGTACCATGTAGTTGTACAGTAAATATGAGGATTAGTTTGACAGATTTCTAAATGTGTAAAATGTTGCAAATCAAATCCGTCAACAGAATACAGATTCGTCTGATTTATCTTTTTTGCCACCTTTAGCCTCTTGCAATGCCAGTCAGTCCAAAAATTAGAGGAGGGAATATCTTGACTTGACTTGATTTTATGTGAAATTAAAAACAAGTTAGATAGACTTCATTGAAAATAAGAGCCCCAAAGTGCGACCTCAGTGCAAAATGAACTAATCTGTGATCACTGCTGCAAAAGTCAGTTTCCCTGTGATCACTGCAATAAGAGTGATTACACATGTGATTTCCAATTTAGGCAAATTGCATGAACAAGATTATAAATGAACTTGTCAACACCACAGCTTCTTCAGTTTGGGCCTGTGTTGTATCTGATGCATCATGGCTCCACATGGTGAGGAACTGCCTGAACAACTAGGAAATCAGATTGTTACAGTTAATAAAGATGGGAGAGAGAACAAGGGCATCATTAAACCACTACTTCTACTACTAAACATAAACTGCAACACAGTTGCAGCAGTGGATAGGAAGTACAGGAAGAGCCATAATACTAATGATAAAACAGGAATTGGCCAACATTGCATTAAAAATCAAACAGGTGAAGTGCTTCTGCATGGCACAAGGATTATTTGAGAAAGGACGTTGTATGAAGTCAACTTCTACAAATCATGTCCAAAAAGAATACCAGCGCCGTTTTCATTATAGTTTAATTTGTCAAACATTTCTCTTCAGCAAAGTCTTCAGAAAATAGATCTGACTCCCATCATCAACAAGTGATCATGGGAGATTTTAACTCTTTTCTCAGTTCAAATATGGTCTTGGCTGTTGGAAGTGAATGTCCACCTTGATCTTTTCTCCAGCCATTTCTCCAGCCATTCACTGATTCCTGGTGATGATTTGTATCCATACCAGTTTGTGCTGATATTTCTCTTGAGCTGAAATATTTTTGTTGGCTGTCAGGGGGTGGCTGTGGCTTGTCCACTGATGGGTCATCCACTAATCAGAAGGTCGGTGGTTCGATCCCCATCTTCTCCTTCTTCTCCAAAGTGTCCTTGGGCAAGACACTGAACCCCAAATTGCCTATGATGGCTGTTCCATCAGTTTATGAGTGTGTGTGAATAATAGAAGTGCTCTACATGTAGATATAAGCGCTGTATAATTGTGTGTGTGAATGGGTGAATGTCGCTTACATTGTAAAGCACTATGAGTGGTCAGTAAGACTAGACAAGCGCTATATAAGCAGTCCATTTACCATTTTTTACAGATAGTTGATATTGTGAGCACTCCACTTCCTCTGCACAAGTTCCGGCAATACTTGATCTGTATTACCCAGGCCTACTGCTCCTTGACTGTTTCTCTGCAGTTCTGGTGTCCAATTACAAAAAACTGTTCTAGACAGTTATTACTGAGTCTGTTTTACATCTATTGCCAATGTTCGGTGCAATTACAAGAACTAGAAATTAAGGATAATATCATTTGTCTCTGCTTTTAAAGAACCATTACAATTCAGAGTAAAAAAAAATATATGGTTTAGGTTTGCTTAGGTTTAGACATAAAAACAATTACCTTAAGGTTAGGGAAACATTGTGGCTTGAGTTAAATGGTAAATGATCATGTACTTATATAGCACTTTTCTAGTCTTACTGATCAATCAAAGAGCTTTACAGTGCTTGCCATATTCGCCCATTCACTCACACATCACACCCATACACTGATGGGTCAGCCATCAGGGGTAATGTGGGGTTCAGTATCTTGCCAGAGGGTACTTGACACACGGCCTGGAGGAGCCATGGATCAAACCTAATTAATGAGCCACAGCCTGAGCCACAGCCACTCCTGATTGAGATGGTTAGGTAACATTTGTCACCACAGTTACAAGAATGACCACATGGTTGAAGCAGGTGAAGAATTGTGGTGATGTTTTTAAAAAAACAAGGTCATGTGAGTGAAGTTAAAAGCCATTTAAATAGAAATATTTACATCGAAAAGAATGAGTAATTGATAGTGTGACATATGCCAGAGTGTATATCTTAATATCCTGATTTGTTACATGGGTCTTCTCAGTCCTATGTCTTAATTCATTTCTTAAATTTTCCTATCATGTTGTCATTTGGCTGCCATGTTCTTTAACATCATCCATCAGCCACTGCTGGGCAATTAGTGTGACGATTAACCTATACAGTGAGTATTGATTGATCTTTTGCCGCTCACCCTGAAAAGCTCATATTTCTCATCATGTCACTCCGTCGCTCATTCTGTTTTAATCAAAATTATTAATCAAGCATATCGGATAATTAACCTATTCAGAGTGTATTGATTAATTCATTTTCTTTTAACACATATATCAACATGCCTGAATGCGACTAAAACACCATTTTCTGTTAAATCAGCACAGTATTGGCTTTTTATTAAATAGTAATGCAAGATCATATTGAATATTAAAGAATATGATTGATGCAGTTTTATTATATCATATATATATATATATATATATATATATATATAAATACATACTTGTTACATATATATATATATATGTAACAAGTATGTATTTTTCTATGATGATTGTAATGTTTGATTTGGATGGAGTATAAATGGAAAAACATATCATTTGAATTTATTTGAAACAAAAAATCCTAGAAATCAATTTAAAGGAGCCATTTGTAAGTTTAGCTACTACTGCATAGTCAGCGTTAGCATTAACAGGTATTTAGTTAACAGTCTTGCGAAGAGTTTCAGCCAATGATGTGTTTACAGGACAAGAGATTGCAATACGTCTTCTCAGCAGCTACCTCTTCAGGACAGACTGGACATGATGGTGATTCGGTATCAGGAAGTGACAAGACAGTCTGAAAAGACTGTAGCTATCTGGTTAGCATGCAAACTTCAGTAGAAGAAAAGAAGTGTTAGAAATAGAAGCAAAACAAGAGGGTTGCTGGAGACAGTTCTTGGAAATAATGAAGTTTTTGCTGAACTCGCAATGTTTCTCCAAGACTGGTAAATAAACAGCTGTTAAGGCTTACACTGACTATGTAGCAATAGTAAAACTTACAAATACCTCCTTTAATATTTATTTGAATATAAAGTCACTCAAGAACTCTGAGTGCTCAAGAAACTCATACCAACACAGTTATCATTTTCCCATCCAGTGGCCATGTTGTTTATATAGCAAATGCCCATTTGAGCACCCATGTGCATGTTGGTCTTAAACTGAGGTGTGCTGGCTTTGACTGCTATCTTTTAAGTTGTTTTTTGGGAGCATTTTGCACCTTTATTAGACAGGAAGTGACAGGAAATTAGGGGAGAGAGAGCAATGACTGCAAAGAGCAAACAGTCAGGCCAGCAACTTACCTGCTCTCAACATATATGCTTGCGTGGTATGTGCCCTAACCACTTGGCTATCGGGTCGTCCTGGCTCACTGCTACCTTGAGGTATCCGAAAGCAATTGACCAGCAAAAACCAGGTCTGAAGTCAATGGCACCCTGTTATTTTAAGGGCACATTATCAAGAGAGTAATATGCTGCTACATGAGCAGGTGCAAAATGCACTAAACTGCACACATACACAAACCAACGCAACTGCGACTGCACTTTTTATTATGTTTCAATGCTCCTCTGACACTGAGACAGAACAGAGGAGATCATCGACAGACAGAACATGTGGGTTTCTCAGCCTGCTTGCCTTTTGTGCTTGTAAATAAAACTTTAAGCGCTAATTTCATTTTACACAGGTAATTGGTAAAATTGGAGAAAAGGGACAGTCAACAAGAGAGAGAGAGAGAGAGAGAGAGAGAGAGAGAGAGTGCTGCAGCTTTATCTGCCATTAAACTAGATTTGGAACACTTGAATTTGAACACTTGCTCCATGCGCTTTAGACCATGATAGATTGGATCATCAAAATTTAGAGAAAAAAAAAAAAAAGAACATGAGAGGGACAGGTAAGACAGAGTGGGTCATGGCTGGCTAGCCAGTTGAATATCTGCAAGTGATCAAAATCTTCACACTTCTGCATTGGAGAACCACAGAAGAAATTAATCTGTAGCACCGGTATATTAGCCCTTGTGGCATTATGGCATTCACTTACTAAATAAGTAATTAAATAAATAAATAAATAACTGTGTGTGTGTGTGTGTGTGTGTGCATTGGGACTTTGCAGTTTTCTTAATGAATCTCATTGCGCACATTTACTGTGTGTGTTGGACTGATTATCACTTACACTTCTCCTCTCCTCCTGACTGAACTCCACTCTGCCTCACACCACAATAAACTGAAACTATTCAAGCTTTCCAAAGAGTCTGTCCTCCAATGTTCATTTGTCATAAGAGGGTTCAGTTTTATACTTCTTAACTCCCATTACTGATCTCCATATCTTGATTTGTGTGCAGAAAGGGTTTAATATAAGGTTAGACTGACATGATATCATCAAATGTCATCATGTTAATGTTGATATGTTCCTCCCTGACTGTGGCAACAATACCAGTCTCTACCACCAGGATTTAGTTCAGGTTTTTGTAGGGATTCAAATGTGTTCCAGATTTCTACCTTTGCCCTATTTTTAGTCTTGGAAAATAATGAACAAATATGTAAAACACCACTTTTGACCTAATGCCGAAATCTGTTGATTGGTTTAATAGTAGCCTATTTTTTGGCACATTTGAATGATGATAGACTGCTGTTCTTTCTTCTGTTTGTCAAAATATACAGTGATTTTTGCTGCACAATCTGATAATTCGAGCTCTGGCAATTCTAGTTTTGGATATTGTTTAAAAGTTTGAATTGCTTATCTCTGACATATACGTGACACTTTGCCTTATGCGAATCACTGACTGGAAGTCACACCCTTTTGTGAGCACTTCTGTTGCTGTGTTATTATCACTGTCTTCACAGATGCACTGTGGGGTTGTTTCCCTTCACTTACTGCAGAATGTTCAGCTCACCTCATCAATGCAGAGGGCTGTAATGTAAATGTTGGACAACCTCAAAGAACAAATGTAATGAGCCATGATCAAGGATTTTTGGCATTTTGCATTATATGGCATTTTTATTGTCAACAAGAAAGTTTATCCCCTGAGCCCCTCACTAGGATTTGACACTTGAATACAGTGGTCCCGGCATGCCCATTAACATGCTGTATTCTACAGTATCGCTTTCTTAAATACTGCATTCAGCTGCTTCTGACTGGGACTTGGCCTACTTCTCATTCAGCTCAGTGGATGTGGCTACCTGAGGACAGAGTGAACAAGAAAAAAAATATCCATACACAAATATATCCACTGTAATATATACTGAGATTCCAATATTTGCTATTTTTGTGCAGTGTTTCTATTAACATTTTAATCTATTCAACAAAAAATGGCTGGTTTCATGCAGGGTAATTAAATAGTTGGGCCTTAATAAAATCACCTCTTTTCCATTTACCATTTTGTAACAAATATATTCATGGATTAGGTCTGGAAAGATTCCACATAAATACAATTAAATGCCCGTTCCAAAAATTATCTTGAGTCCAAGAATGAAGGTGTGTATTTACTAAAATCAGTAAATACACAGCAAAAAAGAAAAAAATAAGAATCTGTAAGACACCCCTGGGTAGAGCACGATAAACACTGATCCCAGTCTCACTGGAGCCTCTCATTCTAAAAACACTTCTACTGTAAGCCTTGCACGGTAAGGAGTATGGCCCAGATGGCTGATATTTATGTTCATGTACAAGAAATGGAATGATGAATGCCACTTTTAACTGTTGTCTTGGCATGTGTTTTCCAACAAGATGATGAATGGTTGGCATTAGACAGCTTTCTTAAAAGGCCTCTCTAGGAGAATCCATTGGCTCTGATAGTGAAATCACCACTCTAAAAAAACGAGTCCTGCAGAGAGTGTGAGGGTAATGGTGTTTTATTCAACCATCATATTCAGTGATCAAATGAATGTTTTTTGTGGCTTTAATAAAATATTATACCTGTGTCTTCAGATACAATACATGATGAAAAGACACTTTAAAGCTCTAACGGCCTGATCAGTGACCACTCAGTCACTGTGTCTGATGACGTATAACACTCAAAGAGCACAGATTGAGTCTGAAAACACATTTTACATACTGAGGTGATTATTGAATCATATTTATGTGAGTAAATTTAAACAATGACTTCATTAGAATTTAAATGATAAGGGTGGTGCTTTTCAGTGTTTGATTTCTTTTTTGACAATAAATCCCATGAAAAGATCAAAACCATCAATGTGTTAGTTTGTGACTGTTACTCAAACAGGAGGACACAGCACATTTTGGAACTGTTTTCAGCCATGGATATACACATTTGCAGCTCTAAGAGTGTATTTCTGGCAGCAGGACTGTGTGTGGGAGATGTGTGGGTCAAAATAAACTACAGTGTGTGTACTGATGTTAAAGAAAGAACATGTCGCTGAGTTTCATTGATTGGTTTTTTAACAGTTGTTAGACAACTGGCGAGCTCTTTGGCACAGAGGAAGAAGATAGATCAGGCTTTTACTACACAGACATTCAGATACATTCATCGTTGGTCTGAATTTTTTCATGGGATTTGATGACAATAAGAAAAATATTAATATGACTCATCCTTTAAAAGCAGTCATCTATGCCAGACTTCATACATTATCGGTATCTTCACAACCGTTAACTCATTAAACTCATTATTAAATCCCCCCCAAAAATCCCATTAAACATTTTTTTGTAAAAATCCTATAAGTAGCTTTTTGATTATAAATTATCTAGGATCTATAATAATACTGTGAAAGTATCAAAGTGCTCAGTCCATACAGAAATGCACACAGCCTGTATTCAGAAACTGAGCCTTAAAATGAGCCGTCAGGACTTCGTAACTTTGTTATGTCACAACATCCTTGCTGAACTCAGAAAAGCAAAGTTTTAACTTATTTTGTAAAATTTGCACAGTTTTCCAGTGACATGAGGCTCCATGAGGAATTGACAAGTACAACAATGAATTTCAGTGGAAAGGGTCAATGAGCAATGAACACTGTTCCCACACTGACAACAGTAAAACTGAAAGAAACTGGACACAATGCAAAAATGTTAATTGCAACTTTAAATTAACAGCAACATCTGACAAAGGAAATCTTGGAGAACAGTGATTTTAAAAGTGCACAGAAAAGTTGTTGGTTCTGTTGTTCATCATTTCCTCTTTACTGTCTCCCATGCTCAGGTCAATTTATACGAAAAGGAGTTTTACGCACTGGTCAGAAGTTACTCTCATTGGCGCCTCTCTGTCGTGCTCCACCAAACCATGCACTTACCAAAAGCCCACTGGTAAAGAGGCATTCAGCCCCATATCTCCCCAACTTCCCCCCTTAATTAGGTGATCAATTATTAACACACCAATAAACTTCCTGAATAAGTAATGGCGTTAAGGCTTATCTGGGGTTTCAAGCCCACTGCCCAGACATTTGGTCAAATATTTGTTGTTGGTGTCTGTCGAGAAAACTGTCTTGTTTACTGGCTGAAACATTGAGGTAATTTTAATTTTGATCTTGTCATTTACTTTAGCTAAAAGAACAGCGTTATTAAATTAGATTTAGGGTTGGTTTGTCATCAACAAACTGACAGAAAAACAAGAAAAGATATGTGGGCATTTGAAGACTGGAAGTTTGGAAGTGGTGAGTTATCTTGTTTTCTCTTTGGCCTTTAAGCTCTTTGGAATGTTTTTTCACTGAACTTCTAATGTCTTTTATTCAATTCCAGTTATTAAGGATTTTCAAGACTGCTAACTTTATTAGTTAAAAACAGGATGCACTGTTTGAGGCTAAGGTGAAAGACTTTAAGGTGGTCACTATTACAAATAAATAACATGAGAGTTCCTTGCTGCATCACCGGCAACAGTAAGGCCCACAGTGTAACCATCATTGAAAGGCCAAAGTATATAATTGAGGTTTTCAATTTCACTCTCAGTTGATGGACAAAACTGAATCGGCTGCAGCAGACTTAAATGTTAATTTTTAATGTACCATATCTTGTAACAAGAAACTGGTATCTTTGGTCTGTGTGAAAGATTCCTGTGAGCTTTCAACAGGGCCAATAGTTCCTGTTGCCCTTGCCCTGTTGTGCTCTACTGAGCACTGCTGCCTATCGCACATACAAATCTATTATTGTAACTCTGTTAGTGGGTCTGTGCATGTGTGCATCTCTGTGTCTATTGGCCATATGTCTAAAGAAGTGACATCTCTCTGCACAAAGTAATCAGATGTTAGTTTCATGCATACATTTAATTGTCTTAACAAGGACCATAAATTGTAAACACTTTAAAAATATAAAAAATATCAGAATTCTTTTCAGTCTTTGTCAATTTTATTGCAAGAAGTTGTTAATGTATTTACTGCTAGGATACTGTCATTGTGGTGAAAAAAATAGCAGCATCTTATCCCTGTCTCACCCCATCAACTTAAAAAAAAGATAAATGTAATAATACCTTAAATGAAAATGGCAATACATGAAGAAGTTGTATGCATAAACAAGGTGTTTCCAGAACAGTGTTGCTGTCAGTGTTTCTGAGCATGCTGAAACAAATCAGGGCATTTTTATACAATTAAAACTTAATTCCTACAGAAGAAAAAGGGAGTAAGTGAAAGTTGAAAGTATGGAAACTGTGTTCTGTTGATACACTATACACTAATGATACACCAGTATCAAAAAGTAAAGCAAAATCTAAGGAATTGATTTCAGCATTTTACCAAAATGCAGAGTAAAACAAAAGAAAGTGACCTTATCTAGTGGTTTTATGTCAACGATTTCTATCGAAGGACTCAACATTTAAATAAATACAAACACTATACATTACATAATTGAAAAATAATACATAATTAATGTAAGTGCAAGTGTTATTTGTACTTGCATGTAATATTATTGTCAAAAATACTATAGCGCAATTTTTAAATTGTATTTTAGATCAGTTCACTTTCTTCATACTCAGTCATGCATATGAGTGTAATATTCTAATGTGAAGGAACTTTTACACACACCATTAGATTACAATTTAGTTTTTTGTTTTTTTGAGTAAATAAGCATAGAAGTTATGCTAAAAATTGTTGCAAGAAAGGTTGACAATGGGGGAATTCTACTGAGCCTATATTTGCCTATAATAATATATTAAATATTATTATGTTTGTGATCATGATCAGTATTATTATTAATAAATTAGTCGTGACACATTGGCAACCAAATTAAAATCTCTACTGGGAGAGCTATGGCCAAGACTTTCAAAAGCAATGGATTAGGCAGCCAGATATGTGAGATGTGGATACCTTAAAGATACTTATCCTCTGTCAGATTTAAAAAAAAAAAAATTAAGCCAGTAAAATGGAGCATTTCTTTGCAATTCATAGCAAGGTTAATCACATGATGATTCTGCTCTTTGGCAGTAGATGGAAGCTGCAGTTTTTACCAAATCACAAACCATGATGAAACTAGGAAATGGTGGTTGCTACATATGCAAAGACAGGGGTAAAGATTCACTTCTAAATAGAATCAATAAATAAATAAAATAATAATAATAACATATTACAATATTAGGGCTCTTTGTTCTACTGAAAATATAATTCAAATATATTTTCATCCCTGTTTACTTTTTGTTTTGCACAGACACTTTGAGATTTGTTTTGTCTCACTGGTGGGCGTGCAGTAGGCTGCCCCTCTCCTTCACAGTCTGCCAAATAACTGCCTCATTTGCAAGAAAAGGAGGGGAAAACACTCATCTCATAATAAATAACCATAATTTTTGTTCAGAAAGAAAATGAATTAGCCCATGCTGCGTGGAAAAAAAAGTTACTTACAGTGAGTCTTTGAAGCCAAACTGTAGAAATGCAGGACCTTGTTTTCATCTCTGCGGCCACTCTCTTTTTTTTCTTACCAGTCTATTTTCTTCAGCCTCTGTCTGCTGTTTCAAGGTCCTTAGAAAGATAAAGTATGTCCTCTAACACACGTTGGGAGCCTTTTGAAAATAGCTGTAGTCCTTTAATTTGAATGTAAGGACACAAAAAGAATGACTAACCTACTTCCTGTACATGAACTAACTGTTTTTTTGAAATCGTTGAATATTCATACTGTGCTAAAATTTAGACACAAAAACAACACCATTGACTGTTTGGTCAAAAGTTTAAAACAACCTACTGTGCCCTTATACTATGTGATAATAAATAACTTTGAACTCAGAGACTGTGCTTCACACACTGTCGCCCACCAGCAGTCACTTCTTTTTAAACAAATAAGGCCAAATTTAGCTTCACTCTAACCAATCCTTACCCTTCTCTAAATTTATCTAACTCATTTAAACTATAGAGGTAGCAGATCAGGAAACATCAATGCAGATCATTTTGGGAATATGTGGGTTATGTGCTTGGGATACACTGACAAGTGACCTATTTTGCCGAAGGGTTACTGGGAATTTGCTCAACAAGGTACTTCAGAGGAATGTCTGGCTCGGGTGTGATTTGTACAACAGTAGCCTGTGAGGAGAATCTCTTTCACTTTGCATTTGTCATCAGGTTGACTTGTTCATTTGAGAGAAGAGCTCCATCTGCCTCACCCATCACAGCTCTTTCATCTGGCTCACGCTGAGCCATAATAACTTCCTTTTGTTCAACTCGTCTTTTTCTATCAAGATGTCTCCTCTCTCCATTCACACCTTTCCCTCTCTTTCTGCTCAGCAACTATGTCTTTCCCTTTCTCCAGTTCTTTCCTTTCTAACTCTTTTGTGTTTTTTTCAATGTATTTTGTTTCTTTTTCTTTCTCTTTCTTTCGTTCACCTCTCTCCCTGTTCTTTCTTTTGTCTTCGTCAAAGACCCTCTCTCCCCACTTTTAAGGTAATAAAGTATACATTTGTAGTACAGTACCCCCACTGTAAAAACAAGTAGTTTGCAGTATATTCTAATATATAGAAAACAAATATAACACATAACAGATATATATATATATATATATATATATATATACATATACAC
The DNA here is from genome assembly GCF_046630095.1 of Trachinotus anak. Taxonomy (NCBI): domain Eukaryota; kingdom Metazoa; phylum Chordata; class Actinopteri; order Carangiformes; family Carangidae; genus Trachinotus; species Trachinotus anak. The sequence goes on along the minus strand of NW_027273870.1, from coordinate 13,159,625 downwards.
ACACACACACACACACACACACACACATATATATATATATCTGTATACATACAGATATATATATTTATTTATTGCAGTATCACAAAGACAGATGCAGTTATTATAATAGTAATTAAGAATATTTTAATTAAGACATACAAAATTGTCCTGATAGACAGAATTGGACAAAGACCTTTTCATGTTTTTAATGATCAATAATGATTTTTAATTGACTGCATTCCAAAATATACAATGTGTTATTCTATTCTGTGGGTGCTGATATCCAATACTAGAGCAGCAGAATTACATCATTCAGAAATCTGTAAAAAGTACTGTACATAGTATTAAAATTCCTAAAGTGTTCACCTAGCATGGATGTGACGCTTAAAGCTGAAACTGAGAACTTAAACTTTAATCATGGATTCAGTCAAAATTCAATATGCTGGATAACAATGACAACAAAATGCAAATTATTTGATTTCAAGAATTAAATTTTTGTTACTCAACTCACATTGTCTGGAGTAGAAAAAAAAATAGTAATTATTTTTTTAGCAAATATAAAAAGTCCATGAGATCCTGTAGAATAATCCAGGACCCTTGTATACCTGATATTGTAAGCTAACTGCAGCATAAACATTTGCATTTTCATTAATAAACCACTACCTGAAACTCACACCAAGATGCTCTTTTGAAATCAGCCACAGAGATGACAACAAAGTCCCAGTCTCTACATTGTGGCTTCCAAGCCTGCTGACCATCCATTTTGTGGCAGAGTGGAATACACAGTTCCCTGAAATACACAAAGATAAACTGATGTCATGTAAGCATCAATGTTGCTCCCTGATTGCTCCCTCTGGCATGGTCATCTTAATAATATCCTGTAGTGTGTGATGTGCCATTATTTTTTAATTTTGTAGCGTGTGCATGTTTGAGATTAGAGATAAGAACATATGTGAAGTTTCTCCCAATGCAACTTGATTTCAAAATCTGTTAGGATGTTAAATCTACAGTGGTCTGGAACCAGCTTTAGAGATGACAGCTGAAGGACTTAACAAGGACTGCTTTTTTGCTTTAGTTTTGGCATTGTATAAGATTAAATTTTGTTGCTCAAATTTCACATTGGCTTTTTGTGGGCTGGAGGGTTCCCAAATGGCTATGTAATATGTACATATTTTACATTTCCATAGATGAAGTATATGTGTATATTAAGTCACACATAGGTACATATATGAAAAAATTATATATCAAACCTGTAAGAAATTAGAACAATTTCATATATTGACATGCAAATATGAATGTTTATGTATGCTTATATTGTAGACATGTTATGTACACACACACACACACATATATATATATATGTATATATATATATATATATATACATCCCAAAGCCTGTAAAATATGTCGATATAATATCCATAAATACTTTATAAATACAAAATATAGATATACACTATGTTTAAAATTGATAAGAAAAACATATACAAAGTACTATATATACTATATATTACTATTATCAAAAAATATAAAGCATTCTGTTTTAATAAACTTGTGTTTATAAATTAAATATATATTTAATTACTATACTGTATAATATACTGTATCATTTATATATGTACACATTTTAATATTGATATTCAATATATTTAATATAAATCTTATATACATACTCTGGATGGATGAGGATATATGTGACAATAATATAACCCCTTCTAGGTGACATATATGGCAACATCACTTGATATACGGACATAAATGTCAGACATACATATTAGCACCCTGGACAGCTTTGGGGGGAAGGGACAGTGAGACAGGGCGATAGACAGAGAGGGAGAAAGGAACTTGAGCTCCACTGCCTCTAAAACCGGATATTACGATGAAAAATGAAAAGCTCACCACTGTGTCACAGTGAGAAATTCAGGCCTGTTTCTTGTTTCATATCATATTTTGGGGATAATCATCCTTAATGCACGACAGAAATGATGAGGGAGGCTGCTGAACTGAAAGGACTGCCGGGGGCTACACTCCTGAATTGGCAATATTAGAGGTCCGCCGTTGGATCCAGAGACTATAATTACATGTCGGTTCACAAAACAGCATATGAAAGCTGCTCATGAATCATGGTACATAAACATCCTGCACATGTCCAGATCAGTCATGTTACACACATTAATAACAGCAACTGACCAGGCAGAGCCGCACACACATTTAAAATAACTGCAGAGAGAACTTGATTTTAAATATTTCTCACTGGAGCATTAGGATTTTAACTTTCTTTTTACCTTTGTTAGTCATAGAAAGCCAGTCAGTAGCAGTCGACTGCAGACTACCTTAGTCTTTAAATGAAGATAAAAATACAAACAGTAAGCAGGTGGGCAGTGCTGTGAAACTGAACTGAGAGTAGTTAGCTGGGGAGGGAAGCAGATGTGAGGGAGATGATGGCCCTAGAGAACCACAGTGCTCGGATACGCTGATCAACACAACTCAGCACTATATATCTCCCCCACTCTTGATCCCTCTCGCTCCCTCCTTCTTGAGTGTCTTTCTCTAATGTTTTTTTTTTTTTCACATTGAGCCACCAGCCCAATTTGTGTAGCAGCCTCCCAGGAAAAGTCCCAGCTCCTCAGATGGGCCACTCTGCCACTAGACCCGGTAACACACCTGTACATTGTGCATACAAAATCTGACCTTTTGATTACATTTAGTTTTTTCCATTAAACCTCTCAAATGAAAGCTGACATGAAATATACAGGTAGCATCAGGAAATTAAAAGAGTCACTGGCTGTCCTCCCAAAGAAGTATGGAACCTAGGAAAAAGATTGCCTTGAAAAAATGTAAATGTAAAAGTATATATATAACCATTTGTCTCAGTAATGTTGACGTTATATCCACTTGTTAAGTTTTCTTAAAATGTAGTTCTGTGTACTTCACTTTATGGAGTTGTGCAAACTTAAAAACAGCAACTAAAAGTAACTTGCTGACTTCCTGACAGAAATCGATAAAATACTGTATTAATCCCTTGGGAAAATTCTTTTAATTTCTGACAGTTTTTCCTTTGTCCCTTTTGTTTTAATCTTTGACTCCTCTTCCCCATGTATCTGCGTACATTATGGGACCTTCAGACAGAACATGCTGTGCTCACTGCTCAGGTCAGCACACTGTTCCAGGGAGATGCAGAGGACAGAGCAAACAGTTTTCCAGATTTTGTACAGGACACGTCACTATGAGTTTGTTGTAGCCAGCAACAAAGACGTATCTTTCCTGTGCTAAGATGCGAGCACTAGCACCAGCCTCACTAATCATAATAAGAAGGGGAGCAGCATGGAAGGGGCTGAGGGTGCTCTCAGGTACAGAGATCAGCTTAGGGAATTTAGGTTTGTGAAGGGGCTCTGACCGGTTTCAGTTCTACTTTCCATTTACTTTCCGTACCTGGCTGGATGCCTCATTACTGCGTGCTGTGATGAAGAGCCCACGCAGGTGAGCTGGCATGAGCCTGCCAAACGACATGCTGTGCTGCGCTGCACTTTGCTCGACACAGCAACAAATCGGCGTGGTGCTGCACAAGCCATTGGAAATAATGGGTTTCAGAGCTTTATATCATTACATTATTGTCTTCAATTCATATAAAACCGAGTCTAATAAGGACTGAGACCAGGTGTCTTACTTTTAGATTTTTTTTTTTTTCGGGGGGGGGGGGGGTAACTTGTAATATGATTACATGCAATCAGATTTCTAGTAAACATTCAGTATCTGACTTTGCTTCAGTCTCATAAACCCACAGATTTGTCTCTTTGAAACCTGCTGGAGGTTTGCTGACACAAGGAGCAGTGGCATTCTGTTGTCATTAGGAGTAATTTCATAATCAATAAAACACTTTTCATAAAAAGAGACTTCTACACAAGTGACAAACATCAAATAGATTCAGATCACTGACAGCTGTTGCTGTTCCTCTAATGACATTGCAGTTCATTGTATAAATCCATAGTAAATGTCAAGTGAATGTCACATTCTCTTTTTTTATTTGCATGTCTTTCTCACTGTTTTTCAATTCAGTGACATTTAGCTTGACTGAAAAAAAAAAAAAAAACTAAAAAAAACTAAAGTAAGATTGGCAGGTAAACTGTATTTCACATCTTTCATATATATTGTCAGATTCATTAAATAAAAGTTTCCTTTGAAAAAAAGGAACCTAGCCTACCTAAACCTAGCTACTGTTTACTGACAAATAAAATACAAAAAACACAATATTTTACTGCTCTTTACAATATTTCACTATCTCAGAATAGAAACTTGCTCCACTAACCAGTACAGTGGTAGAAAAATTTAAACCTCTGGAATTATCTGCAGTTATATATAAATGTGTCTTAAAATATGGTCAGATCTTCATCTAAGCAACAATAATGAACAAATGCAATCTATTTTAGTGATAACACACAAATCATTGTGTTACATCACTGAACCATTAACAATGTAGGATGGAAAAAGCATGTGAACCCCTCAGCTCATGGCATAAACAAACCTGTATATGAAGCAGGATTTGAGGTCAGTGAGGTAACTTTAGGTTTAACCCTGGGTTCTCAGGGTTACAACGGTGGTTCCCCTCTTATCAAGGTGGATCACCATGGTAACTTATGTTGCACACCTATGTTCAATAACAGATCAACACCTATAAAGGCACCACCTACTGACCAATCAGTTTTCTTGGAAAATGGCATCACCATTAATAGCTTAGTTGAGGGCAAGAGAGGGAGGGCCCCCTCCTGTCGTCATTTTTTATTTTTTTCTGTTGGATGCAGGAAAAAAGCTATTGTAAGCTATTGAAATGAGCTGAAGAGAGCCACTTACACCAGACATCCTGAGAATATGTCTGAGCTGAAGCAGCTCTATGAGGAAGACTGGTCCAGAATTTCTCCTGAACATTGAGCAGGCCTGATCACTGTGCACTGTTTTTTTAATGGGACTTTATTAACTTAAGCACATTGTGTTTGTCTACACTTATTACTTAGATGAAAATCAGATCACATATTATTATTATTATCTGTATTTTTATGTTTAACAATGAATCAAATTACTCACCAAGACTTAATGTGACAGGGAATTAAGCCACTTCATTGTTTTGATTTCATGGAACATTCATTGTTTATCATAGTGTTACCGCTCTCATTGACCTAGTTTTCAGAAACAGCAGGCAGAGCTAAAAGGAGACTGACATACCCATCAAGTGGACAGAAGCATGACTCTAAATAAATAATAAATGCATTTTGTAGTTCTTTTGCTACCTGGCTGCCACAAAAATCTGTTAAAACATTATTAGCTCAGGGACTTCAATTTGGCACAATAACAGCTCTGGTAATAGACTTTAAAAAGATTCAGCCCCTCTCCTACAAAATTCTTGAAATCATGTTGGGAGAGCAGAACGATTTTCTCAAGGGCTACAGCTGAAAAGTCAAAATAACCCCCTTTCCTAAACAATTCTACTCATGACATTTTACATCGAGGTCAAGGAAAGATGTGAAGGAGAGTTCATAAGGATTTAGGAAAAAACAACTGTGGTGCAGAGAGAATCTGACTGCCCTTTTACTAGGATTTATTTTCATCCAACTTTATTTATAACACAAGGACAAGATGTATAAAGCAAACAGGCTTGAAATGAACAGACTTGTTGTTGAAATTAGGTAACACTAAAGAAATGTACAAGTAGCCATTAAAGTAATAATTCAGTAAAAATAAGTAAAAATAAGCAAAAGTTGGGACCAGAATGAATTATATTCAGTCATAAGTAGGTTATGGAGTCTTAACTTTCCTATACATTTGTTAAGTAGAAAAAATTAATTTCTTGGTTCAATGAGCAGAGTTTTGACACAACATTTATGTATAGATCGTTCCAATGTTGACAAATATGATGTATTTGCTCTATATTCATGGATTTGGAGCTCAGACAATCAAACAAGGATTTCTATTAGTTTTGAATTGTGTCACAAACATAAAACAGCTGCTATGTTGTTTCTACATTTATGAGGGTCTGTTGTGGAGAAACTACAACCATGCATTGTTTTAAATGTTGCTGCAGCAAAGAAATGTCTCCTTTCCTTTCGTAAAAAAAGGTCCAGTGTTTTCTATGCTAAAGGACATAAGATAGTCAGCATTAAAGCTCCTTTGCTTCTCATTCAGAGAATTGGACTACCTCTTATTATGGCTGCCAGTGAGATACTTCTAGGTCATTTCACTCAGTTACGAACCTGTTTCGTTTCTGCCACAACTAATTGTTTTCCTGTACGGCAGCAAAGCCATCAGTTTCTCACCTGGTTTCACTTCTCACAGCTTCAACATTTTTAGTTATTCAAACAGTATGAATAAAGTAAAAACTAAATGAAAATGCAGTCTGATTCAGTCTAATCAGATAACTCCTGCAGGTTAAACACGGCACAATGGACACTTTTAGCTCTGACATAGTAGACACACAATATACAGATACAAGTATAGTAGGTGAGCTGGCAGAGAACAACAGCAGATATAAAAGGTATAACAGATTTAATTTCCAGAAATACACATCTCATATATATGTCTCATATTCTGTTTTGGAATAAAATACAACAATACACATTCGTTAATATGCATAATGTGGTATAGGAGCATTCACATTATTTCAGGAATGAACTATCAAAACAAAAGAGCAAACTAAATGAACAAACAATAAAACCTCAATCTCTAATTTAATTATTAAACTGTAAACCTTGATCTATATATACTTGCATTCTGCGTATGTGTGTTCATGAACATTTATGTGCTCATAACTGGGGTTCAGTATAATTTAGTGATGTTCTCTGCAGAGTTTTCCCTCTGCTAATGAGCTTCATTTAGCAAACACACAAACAACAAATTGGTTGTGATTCCCACCTTATTACCTGACTTCAGACAAATCGCTCCATGCAAACTATCTAATTTGTTTGCTTTGACAAATTCAAATTGAGAACAGCCTCTTTTAATACGCCCTGGCCGAGCGGGATTGGTTAAGGACCGCTATTCCATTATGAAAGTTTTCACATTGGTAATTAGTCAGGGTTGTAACATATTGTTTTATGGCCTTGATTGTGCATTGAGGTAGGAATGAGATGTTTTTAATCTGCGCGCTGAGAGGATTTTGTTTGTTAATGCACTTATGTCTGTAATGAAGCTATGCAATCTAAAAACTAAAGTGGATGACAAAGAGACTCATTCACACACAGGTGTTTTCTTACACACACACACACACACACACACAAATCATTGCATATGCCAAAAGATTTTTAAGAGAAGACTTGTTGATGCCCGCACCTGGGTCAGCAGCTTTCTTAGAGGACGCTAAAAGTCTGCTGTGATTTTAGTATTAATATAAGGTTTTTTTATTTATGAAGAAGAAAGGAGAAATCATGTAGGTTCAGTATTAACACAAACCAGGCATTAACTGATAACAGCTTAATCTTGCTGCACCAAATGCATGGGAATGACCAATCCACCTTGCTGACAGTACATACAAAGTAAATGTTTTACAGTGCAATCAGAAGGTTTGATAGAACTTTACTGCAAGAAAATAATTAGGTAAGCTAGAGACCATCTAGTGATTAGATCACACAAGTCAACATGTTGACATTAGACCACACACATCTTTGAACTCATTTTGATCTCACCTACAGGATTCGTAACAATTCGTGACTGCATTTTGCACAGTTTTGATGCTATTGCGCTATCAAAGTCTGACCACAGACTAACAGACTATTGATAAACACCTGCCACAGTCCTCAAAACCACCTCAGTGGTAGTTCCTGCTGGAGTAGGTGTCTCCGGTACTACATTTTGTTATGGTGACACAGACTCACACATACTCTCATACACTCTCACAGGATGAAAACAATATCAACTACGCTCTCATGGCTAGTAATAAAGTTAAGAGTTTTATTTCATTTTATTTTTTTATTTTATTTTTTTGTCATCTGTTTTTTTAAATTCAATTCAATTCAATTCAATTCAATTTTATTTGTATAGCGCCAAATCATAATATACATTATCTCAAGGCACTTTACAGGGTAAGGTCAAGACCTTACTTTGTTACAGAGAAAAACCCAACAGTTCCCACAACGAGCAAGCGCTTCGCGACAGGGGGGAGGAAAAACTCCCTTTTAACAGGAAGAAACCTCCAACAGAACCGGGCTCAGGGTGGGCGGCCGTCTGCCTCGACCGGTTGGGTTTAGGAGAAGTTAAAAAGAGGGGGTGGGGGGAGGAGAGAGGAGAGAAGAGAGAGAGAGAGAGAGAGACCAGGAACAGCTGTGTAGGTAATGGTGTTATCAATAATAATGACAGGTAACAGTGGTTAATAGTAAAGATGAGTAGTGGTGGATCTGGATCCTGCTGCTCCCGAGGCAGAGATACCTGCAGAATGAGGACAGAGAGAGGGAGAGAGAGGAGAAGCACAAGAGAGAAAAAAAATACAGAGTTAATGGCATGAAGAAATCTTCAAAATATATTGTAATTATTCCAAACACAATAAAATAAAAATAAATTTCCTTTTGCTGCACCTCAAAAGAGAAAAGAAAAATGGGGGGAAAAAGATGCATTAATATATGAATTGCAATTAAAGCTTTTAAATATGGGAGGTGGTGTTTATTGTTTGAACAGTCTAATTGCAAGAATTATGTGTCTGAAGTTACTGAACTGCAAATCAGCCCTTGACATAACAGGTTGGCTGATGTGTGTATTTTCTGCACCTCAACTTATATTATTATATTCTTAATGTTTGGCATAGAAAAAAAAATGAATTATATATATATATATAGTATTCTCACACTTTAATTAATTAACTGTTTAATTATGACACTAAATAATATGAAGTGAAATGTTAAGATCATGAGTTAAAAAGGATACAGCATTGAACTAATAAAAAATCTAGAGAAAAAAAAAAAAAACACTTTTTAAGAATAAATAAGGAAACACATCCTACATGCTAATTTATAGAACATGTCTGGATCTGAGCCATCTAGTTAATGAGTGATTAAAAATAATATAAGTAAAAATTTAAGAAAATAGACAGGAAGGGATGAAAAGAAAAAAAAACACTATCCTGTCTTTTATGGCTTAGTTTTGTGTTCATGAAAGTATCTAACTTAATAATGTAAGTGTGAGAGCATTCTCTGACTCCCTTGATGCTTATATGTGAGATACTTTTGAATATTCTTGAATGAAGTCACATTTTCTCAACAACAGCTTGAACAAGAACTTTTTATTTTATTGATTTGTAATTTTCATTAATATTATATTCTACAAGCTGTCAGGTTTTAAGGGTCAGAGTTTCTGTTGCCAAATCATAAGCAGAACAAAATTCTTTAGAATATAAGTGCAATAATAATCAGAGGGAAAGTGGCAATACTATTATTACTATTATTACCACTTACTACGATAAGGCTTTTTATGATTCATGCGAATCTTAAAGAATTTCTGTAACTTTTTCTGTTCATCTCTTCTCTTCACATTTGACTTATTGCACTTGTAAATGCCAAAATGCTGTCTCCCGCTGTCTCTCTCTTTTTGACAATTGCAATTATTCCTCATGGCTCATTACCAGCAACCCCTACGTAATCAGCTGCCCCAAAACACAGAGGAGAAAATGAATGAAAGAAGAAAGAGAAACGGGAGAGAAGAGAGAGGGGGGTATAACCAGCAAATGTGTTGATGAGGTCCATTTAAAAACTGTTACCCCATGCTGGCATTTATACCCGTTGTACCCGCAAACCCTTTGACTTTTCCACAATTATAATTACTTTTAGTGTGCAATGTTTTCCAAGTGCCATTGACCCTTATGTTTTATTGAATGCCCCACGAACAATGCAGTGAGCAGCTTAATCGGCCTATTATTAAGCTGACAGAGGTGAAGGGTGATGAAAGAACTGAGGAGGAGTTAGTTTAGGGAGGTAGAGGAAGATAAGGAGCATGGCAGGGGGCTGGAGAGGTTTTTTTTTTGTTTTTTGTTTTTTTCTCAGCAAGTAGTCTTATCCAGATCAGAGGTATTTTCCATTTAGGCAAAGGGACGACCATAGGCCCCAGATACAGTCCACAAAGTTCCATGTATATGTGAAGATAATAAAACACCTCCACTGCTGCTGCTATAAAACCAAGGCTAAAACCCCAAAGCCCTGCTAATGTTCTTTCAGGGTTCAATGTTCATTACAACGCGCAAGAGTCTTGAACAGACTGGACAACTGACAATTCTCCTATTCTTAGCGCTTTGAGGGGCCTAAAGTGTAATGTAAAAATGTAATTAATAGAGGGTCATGGGGTCGTAAAAATTAAAAGGGCTTATCTCCTTGAAAGAAAACATGCTCAGCAAATTCCATAGCAAAGATAACATTTTGGCCAGAGGATTGAATGAAAGTAAAGGTGTGTCTAAAGTGGAAAGGTTTTGTCTTCTGGGTAGTACAATGTAAAATTCTGTCATATTTTTATTTGTGGAAACATTTGACGTGAAGGATATTCTGTATAGGGGAGACACGAAAATAGTTATGGGTCATCCTCTGGTGACCATGAATGTCCAGCAATTTAAACCAGGATTGCTGGACCAACGGGCATTGTAACACCACCAGTGGGTAATGTTTATAAAGATGAGGATTCTGCCAGTGTGGTAAGATTGGGTTCCCAGTGCAGCAGCACTGGTATTAGATCTTGCAAGAAACAGTTGATCCATCTAAAGCATTTGTCATAAAGTGCTCTTGATTTTGGTTTGTGTATTTGAGTTCAGTGTAAAAGAATCCAGGTTTACCTGACAAGGCGGATTTCCAAAAAAGAAGATAGTTGATAATGTCTGGTTTAGACAGGCAGTCAGGGTCATTTAAAAGACGCTGTGTTAGTTTATCCACGCTTTTCTGGACCAACTGCAGCTTTTGTATATCCCTCTTTTTGGATGTAGACCAAACAGCAGAGATTAGAGCCAGGCCATCATGGGGGTCTAAGGGCACAGATAACCGTGGCCCAAGCCCCTGGGAGGGGGGGGGGGGGGGGGGGGGGGGGGGGGGGGGGGGGGGGTATGCAAAGGTCATGCAAAGGTCTTTGTTTGACCCTTAAATTGGATCAAGTATGACAATTTACTTTGGAGGGATTGTTGTTGGCTTTTTCCATCTCAGAAAAGATGGCTAGCATAGCTGCTAGTCAATATGATCTCTCAATCCATATGTTTTCTGTATTAAACGTGTGGATACGAGAATGGAGGGGAGATGAAAGACAGAAAGATTAAATGAAGTGAAACAAGTGGTTAGAAAGAGGAAAAGAGAAGCGACACTGCTAAACAAAATAAGAAGTAAAATGAGAAAGTTTAGCAACCCCATTATAGCACACACACAGACACACACAGTCACACTCATCGGTTGCAGTATAATAGGATTAGTGTGTTTCTAAATAGGAGAAAGAAAACAGAGAGACAAACACACATTCAACCACACACAAAGCAAGGAACATCCATTAGCAATGGACATGCACACGTTCTCTCACTCACCCGCCTTCACTCACTGCCTCACAACAATGTAGCTCAACCCCTCTGCATGTTTATTAGTGTATACATTCTGTATCACTCTCTCTTTATCAGTGATATGAGAGGTACTAATACTGTTAATGTAATTTAACCTTTATAAAAAGTGGGGTTTGTGCAAGAACAGCATCAAATCATTATCCTAAATCTTTCTTAATTTTCTGCCAAGTTGGATCCAGCAAACTTCATCTTGGTGAACACCACCGATGCATGAATAGGCAGATTTGATCATTAACATAATCAGTATCCTCAAAATTGCTATCTAAGGAGGATGCAGAGGTCTGTAAGTGATCGCAAAAACATTTCCTTGTATTCTGAATTTGGTAGCCGGTGAAGAAAAATCAAGATTGGTGTCACATGGGCCTTTATAGAGGACTTGGTGAAAACGTTATCAGCAGCATTTGTAAGCAGTCCAGGGATGTTTTCCTAAGACTGATGAGGAAGCAGTTACAATTGACACAACAGGACAAAATAAACATGTAAATAATCATTTCCATCTCAGCTTGAAACACAATCAGCATGCGTTTTGCAGTGTTTCTCTGCTGGATAAAAAGGACAAAAGATCATGTTGGTCAAGAGTCAGTGTTTGCACCATAGTGACATCTAGATTTCAAGGGGAAGAAATAACAGAGGAGGAAATATAACTTGGTCAGTGTTCACCTGTAGGAAATTAACTGCCATCCAGTTTTTTTTTGTTTTTTGGGGTTTTTTTTAATGAGTTTAGGCAGATATGTTAAACTGACAAACTAAGCCTTTGTTTTTGGGGATCCCAAAGAATGAGAAAATATTAGTATATAATGTAGCTGTGTCATTGCATAGCTGCAAAGACACAGTGATTTAATTGATAAAAGCAATAATAATGAACACAATAAATTAACAAAGCATGATGCACACTGATACAGGATGAACGTGGGTTATTTTCATGGACTTTCATAATAATAATAATAATCATAATTTAAACTTCAAATTCTTTCAGAGTAAGGCCTTAAAATTCATATCAGTTGTATTGGGTAGAGAGAAGGAGACAGGCTATTGCTTATACTATCAGTGAATTGTGTTCATACAAGAGAAAATTCTAATTATTAAATCACTTGCATATTACATCCTCATATAGTTTTATACACCTGGAATTTATTGCTACACACTGTATCCTACATGTAGATTATTCCTGTCTGTAAAGTTTCTACATATGACTGCTTGAAATAAATCATTACCTATTTTTTTAAAAAATGATTCACTTATTTCTTTCATTGCTTTCATGTTGTCCTTCAATTGTCATCCTCCTTACTGCTTTAATTAATGCAACCACCTTTTAGTCTTTAAATGATATTTCTAAGTTCTGTTGTTGCTACACAGCCAATGTTAGCATTTATGAGGGCAGACTGGATTCTACAGTGACTGGGTATTGGAAGGTGACAAGATGGTGTGGCCATAGCAAGGGTAGCTGGTTATTATGCTAACTTCAGTGGAAAAAAATAAGCAAAACAAGAGTAAACTTCAGCGTTGCTGTCCTCCACTGGAGACAGCTCTTGATGAATAAAGGAATGAAGTTTGATGCTGTGCTCACATTGTTTTGTCTAGACTGGCAAGTAAACAGCTAATGCTAACGCTGGCTGTGTAGCAATATTACTTTACTTTAACATTCACATTTGGCAATATTCAGTTCCTCAGACCCGCCAGCCTGCACACGCTTAGAAATATAAATATGCTTGTACAATTCGTACAAAAAGCAAAAAGCTGGTGATGCCTGAGAGAGGTGTGCCTCTACAAGCTGATTCAATTATTTATTTATTAAATAAAATTGAATACCTGTACAGAAACTTGGGTTTTACATCACAACATAAGTTGTAGAAAAAAAAAATGTAAAAAACTTGAAAATTAAAACATATAGCATACAATGTACAAAATTAATTATTTCCATTTTATTAAATAATTTCATGCATTTCAAATGTTGAATAACTTGATGGGAGTGAATGGGGAAATGATCATACGGAAAGTGAAGTGGTGCATGTCGAAGTAAAACTTTGCCTCTATTACTCAAAATATTTTCCCATGGTTGGCAGGTCTGAGTACCTTCAGCTCTGTCTTTCCACCTCAGTGAGGTCACAGTTCCTTCACTCACGATGTCATTTACTGCTCTGTTAGGAGATCAGGAACCATCGCCTGAAATTAATCAAAATTTTGCCAGGCTTTAAATGGAAAACGTTTTACAGATTGTTCCGGTATTTCCCCTTTTAATTAAGGATGTATTGTCTTATCCAGTACCAGGGTTGACAAATCACAGAGAATTTATTTGTTGCACTTTGAAAGAAGTTTAAAAACTTCTCAGAGGAGCAACCACGTTAACATACCACTGTGCACCAGATAAATGTAGGGGCAGTGTGTGTCATCTAATCCCAAATTAGGATCTTAATTTTGTTTCTTTACCAGGAGGCTTTTCTTCCACAGTAGAGAAAAAGAAAAGGTCAACAAAAAGGTTGATTGTTTATGATTCTGTTGTGCAAAACTGCTTATATAAGATTTTTTTTTCATTTTATTTTACAAATATATTGTTAATTCAGTTTAGCCCACACCGACATTCATCTGAACTTTTTGTACTGCTTAAAACACACCAGTTAATGCTGTTCTGGATAGTAAGGAAATTATCCCAAAAGCAAAACACAGCCACAATCACACTGTCAGCTTTTTACACAATTAGAATTAGATGTCATGCAGGCACACTTAAAAACCAACAGAAAGAGAGACAGAGTTCTGTCACCATATGGCTGTTTCTTAAATGGACAGAAAAAAGTCAAGTTTTGAGGTGCTCTGGTTTCTAGCAGGATGGAAAGCCATGCGGGGGTAGGACCATGCAGTGTTACAAATGTGCCTTACAAATAATAGGATTTTAAATTACAGTTTCAGGTTTTTGATCTTGGTAGAAGCTTCTCTGCAGAGTTTCAGAACAGCAGAAAGCGGACAAAGAGGACTCTTAGGTCAGAAAACCACAACGAAAGAACAAATCTTGAAATACAGTTGTTTATGAAAGCTTAGTGCTAACAGAGAATGGGGGCAGCTTCTATCATAGTTTTTCAACTGGGTATTAGAACGATGAATAGCATGGCTATCATGCATTATCACGGTCATTCAAAAACAACACAAAAAATAAATGAAAATAAAAACAAAAAAAATACAATCCAATTTTTTTTCTTCTGAAACTCATTCAAAGTTATTTGTGCGCATCAGTCCCTCAAGACTGAATAAGTAATTATATGTTTAACTTGCAATTCATACAGTTCATTTTTGGTATAAGTCAAACTCATTTCTATGACTGGCCTTTCTGAAAGTGATATACTGAAACCTGCCAGCACATTACTCCAATATCAAGAGGAAATTGGCTGAGAGAGAACTTATTGTAAAATGTGAATAATACAGCCCACTGTTCTCAGGAATAACCTTCATGTTGAACAGTTCTGCAGGATATGATTGGCATCCAAAATTCAGTGCTCAATGTACCCTTCAATGTAGCATGCCAGAAAGTAAAGTTTGTCAAGTTCAGGGTAGTGGATGGATGTGAATGGATGGTCAGACTTCCCATTATGGTCCAGTTGGTTGTGGTTATTACGGTTATTTAATGTTGTCTTAACAGGAATGAGTCTGTTTTGTTTTTTGGCTTTTTTCAGATGCTTCTGTGATCCAAAGAAATAGCAGTTGAGTTAGCTCAGAGATATAAACTGTATATTTGTTTGTTGTAACCTTTGGATGGTCTCTGGATGGTCTCTACATCAGTTGTTCTAAAAACATGAAATATATGTCTCTTTCTTACCAGAAAAATCTATACTGTTAAACCATGCTTAACTTTCTTCTAATCTCAATCAAAAGGCACGTTTCTTTAGGAAAAGCAGGGAGACTGGTGGTTGTGTGTGTACATGGACAAGAGGGATGAACAAGTAAAGAGAAATAGTTTAATACATCTTCCAGTATGAAAGATGACTGATTTCTGCTCTGCCATTCAGCATTGCATCATGGCTTTAGCTTACTTCATCACGGCATGCTGAGGGTCGATGGGAGACAGTGATATAGAGATGAAGGGAGGCAGGGAGTGAAGGATGAGGAAGTGGTGAAAGAAAAGTGGAAATAGAGAAGAGTATGAGATGACAGAGGGAGGAGGAGACAGCGAGAGCAAAAAAAACAGCTTGTGAAAAATTGCTTAGGAGGAATGTCTATTTCTAAGTATTTCTTGTTAAATTTGCACAAGTTGCACTCAGCACTACCTGCCAGCGAAGTTGTTGCCCTTGTCAAACCTGTGCAGGCTTACACTAGAAATTTGTAAAATCAAAGAGTTTGCTAAGGGAGAAATCACTAGAACATGGTGAAACTGTGAGAAATACTGCAGGTTAGAAAATCCCTCACAGAGTCCAACCCAAACAAGCTGGAATAAAACATGAAATAAAACACTGCTGCAGGTCCAAACCTGCCAGCCCCCTCAGTCTAATGGGGTACAATCCATTTACTTGGCAACAGTCCCTCAGCCAAGTGGTTGCCTTTGGTGTTGGTGTTAGACAGACTGTCCAACAACCAGAGGGGCCACAGGTTTGTCTACCCCACCAAGCAATCTGCTTTTCCTTGGGATGTTTGTGTGTTTGTGTTCATCAAGTTAATATGTCATGTGGTTAATTTTTGTTCTTGAAGGGACTGTTCACCCGAATCACAAAGGAAAAAAGCAGGAAATATACTTTAAACTGTGGGAACCACCTTAGAACATTTACTCTGAAACTATACTTAAGTTTATTTAAGTATTTCCATTAATGATACTTTTTACTTTGTGTTTTGACAAGAATTTGGTGAAGGAGGCTGTGATTTTGGACACAGATTGTACCATTTTCATTTGGGATTTTCAAATTTTTCTATAAGCAAAATCGTATGCCATATGCTCAAGAGGTGGAGCAGGTTATCCACTAATCAGAAGGTCAATGATTCAATTCCTGGCTCCTGTCAAGTGTCCTTGGCAAGATACCGAATCCCAAATTACCCCTGATGTATCATCGGTGCATGAATGTAAGTTTATGGTAGGGAAGTGCTATATGTGTAGAAAAAAGTGCTTTATGAATGTGTGAGTGAATAGGTGACTGTGGCGTCCTTGGTAAAGCACTTTGCGTGGTCGGTAAGCACTATATAAGTGCAGTCTGTTTACCATAAGAAAATTTTGAAAGATGCTATGGTAACATTTTAATTGCAGTTAATTAGGATTAAAGGCAGTTTGACTGAGATGGAATCATTTAACTGGAATTTAAACACATTTTGAAAAATGTACCATTTGAACACTTGATTACATCTTATTACAGACTGACAATTACCAAATTATGTACCTAGCTCTAAGAACCTACACTTTACATAGCAACAGTTACATAAAAATTCTACACAGAGTGGCTTTACATAACATTTTGAATGCTACACTTTTATTTCTAATAGAGTATTCTTACAAGGAAAGGATCTGAGTACTGGTACTACTGAATGTTGAGTAGGTTACTGTACTGAATGAAATGTAGGTTCTGTCTACTTCATTATCATATGATTGAAATGGAAAGTGTAATGAAAGTTTGAATTGGAATTACACTGCCAGTTACACTTACAAGTACATAGTAAATACACTTCATTGCATCATTAAATGACTGTATTATTCCCAAATCTATTCTTTAAGAAGTGGAAAACCTCAAAGTAAAACAAAATTTTGTTAAGGATGCACCTCTCTATCATCTACTTTATCCAGGTTTATGAGAATGTGGCAGAAGAAGGCTCATTGTTTCTTTCCTTTAGTGGGTTTTTTTGTGTGTTTTTATTGCTGGGCTGTGAAATGTGGGCCCTCGGACTATTATTTCTGCTCACATCTGGAGATAGAGCATAAGGGTTTTTATTATTTCAAAGGGAGAGCAGCTTTGATAATTATTTCTTAAAATAATGATGTCCCAATTACAACGATCTATCCTCAACCATGGTTATCTCATCCTTTCTTCACCATGAGAATATGTAATGAATAGGATTACAGAGTTTCCCTCTCTCTCAGTGTCTTCCTTGGACTTTGTCTCTTGCCCACTCTATAGATAACTCCTTTTTCTGCCCCTCACCCGCCCACCCCCACCTTATCCCACCCCACCCACCCACCCATTTTCTTCTCCAAAAGAAATCTTTCAGGCATGTCCAATTGGCTCTGGCCACCACATGCATGTCTCCCTACTGGGAATAAACCGTAAAAATCTCTTTCTCAAACACGTACACAGACATTCTCTCTCTCTCTCTCTCTCTCTCTCTCTCACACACACACACATAACAGACACACACCTCTAAATGAAGCTGTGATTCAAGGAACAGGCCTCTAAGAGAACATCAGACTTCTCATTAAAGGCTTTCTATACTGTCCCTGTCCCCTTTACGTGTGTGTGTGTGTGTGTGTGTGTATGTGTGTGTGAGACACAGAGACAGATCCCTGTGGTAATATTGTGGGTCCACGCCTGGTTATGTGCCACATAGGTCCTCTTTAGTGGGCCCTCGCTACCCACACACAAACAAAAACACAGACACACATACATACACACACACACAGATGCACATAGACAGAGTAAATTGGATAGATTTATACTATTGCAGTTGTAAAACTTTTCAATAGTTCCTGTCTGACCTTTCTTTTTTTCTGTCTGATTTTTTTTTCTTCATGTTCTTATGTTTTTCCGTTCCCACTGCCTTGTTTCCATTCTTATTTACAGTTTAATTCAGACTCTATTCACTTTAGCTTGTGCACCTAATTTGCAGTTACTATTTGCAGCTCCAGTTTGATTAAATTATGGTTCTTTTGTTGAAAAAAGCAGCATATATAAAACCCATTCAAAACTCACTCAATGATTTACAAAATTAAGCTCAAGTAACAAAAGAAAGAATATATAAGTTTCATAGGTTTCTCAAGAAGTTAGTGTTCTTTGGTATAATTTAAATAAAATTATATTGGTATACTTTAAGGAAAATTTCACCATTATTATGTATGGATGGTCAGTCTTAGGTTGACTCTGTAGTCTATTTAACCGGGAGATGCTTTGAGACTGAACTTAGCATTTTACTCCTCAAAGATCCTGTCTTACATATACCAGTATGCTCAGAGTTACCTAGTCACCCCTGCACAGCCTCCTGGGAATGCAAAGATGAATTTGATCATTGTGGAGCAGCAAGAACTTTTCTGCTCTCCCTCTCTTCTCAATTCATGCTGATCCCTGTAGCATGAGCTGCCACTGTCTAACATCTGTGCAGCCTACTCAGAGCACAGTACTACACTGAACCCTTTTCTGAACGGTAATGACCAATAGTGAACAAGTTTACTTTAGCACTTTGACATAAAAACTGTCATCTGATTTTTCAAGTAACAGGAACCACAACGCAGAGTTTGCATCAAGTGGCTAATTTTGTAAGGAGAACAAAGGAGAAGGTGCAAAGCCAGGATGACCAATCTTGACACAGAAAACAGCAGCAAGACTGGCCTGTATCCCGACAAGAAGCCATGCACAGGGGAACAGCTGAAGGACAGAACAAGGATGGACCGGGACACCTCAGTGGGACATCACAAGGGCAGGTCAACGAGAACTCAAGCAGATGGCCTGAGGAGCAAGAATCCCCTTTTGGACGGCCACACTGGGGGACAGTCCAGAGGCAGGACAGACAAGCAGGACTGCTCAGGAAATACAAACGAAGACAATCAGCTGAAGGTTAGGCTGGATTTTGGCCTGGACAGCCAAATGGAGGTCTGGCTTTGGTTTAACAGGGAAGGTAAAGAAGTCAGCTGCGCCGCTGATAAGGAGCAGATGTCAGCTAAACCCAGCTGACTGGGGCCGAGGAGCTGATGTTAGCCGGGCCACCACTGGACGATCAGGGGCAGGAGTTGACTGGACACCGACTGGCAACCAGAAACAGATGTTGGCTGAACCACTGACTCGAAGTCAAGAGAAGACTTGAAATCAGCCAACTCAGGAACAGCCTCAGGAACTGTTGAGGTATCTGTTGGAACGGTTGACTCAGGAGCTAGCTTGGTGTCAGCCAGGAGGGCCGGGTTCAGAAGATAGAAAGACATTGGCTGGGACTGCTTATGCTGGTGCAGATAGGATGTTGTCCAGGACCCACAACATAGGAGCAGGACAATGGCAGGGATAACCTGCTTAGGTTAAGTCCACACTACTATGTTTCATCTTAAAATGCATCTCTTTTTTGCCTCCTGTCCATACTACTCTGGAGTTTTTGAGCCTCAAAAATGAAGCATTTTGGAAACACTGCTGGCCTTCATTTAGTTTGAAAACTCCTGCACTGCGTTGTGGTACAAACTATATTGCAGTCACACCCAGTCATTCCCTGATTGGGTCTTATCAGCCTCGACTACCAGTAGTGAAAGCAACATGAGTAATGAATTAGTGTTACTGACCTTGTTGTCTTTGCTAGCAGCTGTTGTTCAGTGAAATTCTGCATGTTAATGCTACAACAGCCTTTGATAACTTTTTAGAATTTTCTGCAACTAATAAGCTGAGCACACGTGAGAGTAGACAATCTGCTTCCTGTCTACACCAGCTCACACATGGCCAGTGGCAATGAATGGTTTGTATGTGTTTTCAGGTGTGTTAGTTTGGACGGAGATCATTTCTGATATAGAGCTAAAACTGTCGTCTGGAGAGAAATCATTTTCAATTTAAAATGCTGTTTTAAAACAAAAATGTAGTAGTGTGGATGTAGCCTCAGATTTTGAGTGTGTGTCACTCATGGTGCTGGGCAGTGGGGGCTCTGACTGGCGGAGCAGCTCATGGTCACTGGACAGCTAAGCTCAGGGTTGCTGGGCAGCTTCAGAACCTGGGACTGAGGTTCAGAGTGGTAGCTAGAAACCTTGGGCTGAGGCTTGGGCTGGTAGCTGGAAACCTGGGGGTGAGGCTTGGGCTGGTAGCTGGGCATTGGTGCCTCTGTGAAGGGCCTGCCAGGATGATGATGATTCAAGCACCAGAGGCTAGTCGACTGGGGTGGGAACTGGAACTGTTGTGAAGATATGTATTAACTGAATGAACTGGCTAACAGGCACATGGGTGATGCACAGGCAAGCATAAAGGTTCAGGAAAGCAGGAATCCAAACAAAGGTTATCCAAAAAAAGACCAGAGGCAACAACAAAGGTAAATCCACAAGGACACTGGGAAATAGAAACCGGATAAGAGGAAGCAGGGGAGAACTGCACAAACTGACAAAGCAATGGGGGAAATACGGAGACTTCAATAGACTAATAGAAATAATGAGAGAATCCAAGCAAAGAGAGGAGGGACGCTACATCCATTCGTATACACAGTCTATGGACCATTTTTACCATGGACCATTCTAATGTTCGATGTAAACATTTACTGAAGCTCATGACCTATATCTGCAGGGTTTTAGGCATAACACCGTTGCCAAGTGACTGGCTGATTGGATAATTACATGTATAAGCAGGTGCCCATGTGCCTAATAAAGTGTTCAGTGAGTGTACTGCATATTTTACCAGCAATACAGTGTATTCATAAGCAGGTACGAATTGGCTTGCCCTCCCTTCCATTCAATTGCTGCTCAACCATTTCCTTTCTGTCTTTCTACCTGTTGTTCTTTGACAGTTCTCTTTCTTGTTACTCCAGTCTTTTTTTTTTCTTTCTCATCTTTTTGTAATCGCTCTTTCATAGCTCAGCCCCCCACTGGGGCCTTGAAGTACACTAGCTTAGATTGCTGCAGCAGGCAAATCCATCTCCTTTATCCTCCCTTTTCCACTCCTCATACCTTCCCCTCTCATTTCAGTCATCTTTAAACTTTCTGTCTTTCTCACTTGGTTTTTCAGTCAAACTGAAGATTGCTGTTTGTTGTTTTCTTTCTCAGTTCTGTCCTCTTCAGTTTGCTATCAATTACTCTATCAATCACTATCAATTACTGTCTCTTAAGAAATGCATTTCTATACAAGTAACAACTAAGCTGCTACTTTTTTTTTTTTGCATTTTCTATTAATGCATTGAGGAAGTTGCAAATATGTTGATACTGTACATTAGTTAAATGTACGAAGACAAAATATCCAATCTTGCAGTACAATATTAATGTGTAGTGAACACAGCATTGTGTAACTGTTTTAGTGTAGATTTTATTTATTTTTTTATTTATAACTTTTCAAATGCAGATTCTATGATGATTTTATAACTGTAGTTTGTGAAGAAAATCTCAATTTTATATTACAAGTACAAGTACAACAACGAGTACCTATAAAAATCTCTTAAAAATCACCATATAACTGAGACAACACACTGACAAGTATCAACAAAAACTAAACAATAATAGCTAAGGTACCTGCTGTTTCTTCCTTAAATGGGATCTTTATGTAATAAAAAGCAATTTTCTTGGTGAGAGTAACATTATAATAACCGATAGAACTGCTGGCCAGAGCTGTATAAATAAAACTAAGTCGTAATAAATCATAGTTTCTCTTAAATATTGGCTACCACCACCATATTTGCCTGTTGTTTTGTCTTCTGTCCCTTATTTTACCACAACCAAGATTGTCTTTGCAAGTTCTCATGTAGAGTCTTTACTTGTGCATAAATGCACCATGTGTCGGCAGCACACTTTTTCAAATCATCCAGAAACTTTTTTATGTGGATGACCATTCAATCATATGATGGCTGATGCACTGGAGGCAAGTCTTTATTTCTAGTTCCCTCTTTTTGATATGTATAATTGGTCATATCAGAATTTTAATACAATATCTCGTATTGGTCCACTCCTGATTGCCCTGTTAATGTTTACATTAAGTTTAAAGGAGGCAAGCCTCATTTTGATTCCACATGCTTCATGCTGATGGCCTCCTGGTTGCACTGTTAAAGTTACCTCATTACACTGTTTTTACAAACTGATCAGATTGATTGAATAAATCAAATCCATTAGATGAGTAATCCTGAGAAGCAAAGTGTTGAAAATATCATGATTATACTGAATTGATTAAATTAAAGCAGTAGATATGTGTGTTAATTTTAACTGACATGAACATTATGTTGAACCTTGATCTTTCGTCAGCCTGTATTTGGGGGCCATTTATTTGTTTGTGTCAACCACACCCCAGCCATTATTTGAGACCTTGCCTTTAATTGACTACCAGCTTTTATTTGAGGAAATACTGTATTCACTTCCCTTTCTAACTGTTTCACTTTTGCATTTCTTTGATAATTGGGTTATATTCTATAATATCATTATTATTGTTATTGTTATTATAATTATCATTATTATATAAAAAAGTTGCAGCACTTAGAATCCATGTTTTGATATCAGATCTTTACTGTAGACCAGGCAAGTCAATTAAATGAGTAAGATGCTTTAACCAGCCAGTTGTATTTAGAAGTCAGGCATGTTAACCAGTGTGGAGTTAAATGAATGAGATGCTTAACACACATCATTGACCTCTTACAATCTGTGAAATATAACAGCACAAACTCTGGTCTTGTTTTATCTAAGATCGCAAAGCTTTATTTTAATTTCTAGTGAAGATTGTATCGAGGCTTACAAAACTGGCATCGAGGGTTTATATTTATTCTATGTATCCTTTATTTTATACTAAGTGAAGACTACGCATAACTATAGAAGAAGCAGATTAGTAGGATATCATACTGTGGGATTTTTTTCCCTCAAAGGCTAAATTTGAATGTTAATTGGCTTTAATTGAATAGCAGTATGACTCACCCAGGTTACTCTAACCTAATTACTTCAACACATGCACTGATGTAAAACCAGGTTACTTTACCATGTTAAGAAGGGGATTCTCCCTGTGTGTAAGCAAAGCAAAGGTACATTTCTGTTGTATGGTCTCAATTCAAAATCGCTGCGCTTTCTCTCATAAAGACACACACATACATGAGGGAGCAGGCAGTAATTGTGCCTGGAGTTGCGGTTACTGTGGTTTCCATGACTTAAAAGCAGAAAGAAAGAGGGGGAGGAGGGGGAGGGAGGAGCACAGTCCCAGGAGGCTGACATGCATTTGACGACATTTACAGGCTCTGACCTCGCAGAGTGGCTACAGCAGAGGCAGTTGGGTGTGTTGTTCAAATGTGTAGGAGGGCATGTTTGAATGTGTGGGGGCAAGTATGCATGTATGTGTGTGTGTTTTGTGTGTGTGTGTGTGTGTGTGTGTATATCTGTGTATGCGAGAGGGGGTGAGGGAGGAATGAGATGTAAACAGAAGAAAAAGAGGGGAAGACAAAGATGAGGATTGAGGTGAAGAAGAGGGAGAGACACAGGTCTCACTGGGTTTGCTGTCGATCTCTCATGCTGCACTTGATCACGCACACATACACACACATGCAAACACACACACACACACACACACACACACACAGACACACACACACACACACATTCACTTACATTTAGAGTGAGGGGCAGTTGGTGCAGACACTTGTCTTTTTCCCTCTCATCCTTTTCCTCTCCACAGGGATAAAGGGAGAGAAGGGAAGAGAGGAATGATGAGAGGAAGAGCAAAGTTAAAAGCACTTCTGTCATCTCTCTCTCTCTCTCTCTCTCTCTCTCTCTCTCTCTCTCTCGCTTCCTCTGTGTGTGTGTGTGTGTGTGTGTGTGTGTGTGTGTGTGTGTGTGTGTGAGAGACCTTGTGTGAGGAACATGTACACACGGGTAAAAAGGACACCCTGGAAACAAGCAAATGCATCAACATCTTCAACATATAAAACACGTAGTAACTGCTATGAAAACCTCCAGGCTGATCCCAGAAACTTTGGTGATGGATAGAACTTTGGCCTAGATCACTTTCATATGAAGACTCATCATCTCAGTATTTGCTGAGATTATATTCAGGTTTCAGTTTTCAGTGTTGGTGGGTATAGTTCTAGAAAACTGCTCATTTAAAAAAAAAATTACTAACTTGTGATTTTTGTGATGCTCTGTAAACTCTGTCAGAAGCCTTTCCACCCTGACAAGCACATCACTGTCAACAACACTGAACTACTGGCAGCTTTAATCTAAAAACTATTAATATCAGTCTATGACATGTATCCTCTTCTAATATTGTGCATTCCTCTGTGTAATTCAGGCCTTCCTCTGCGTGTGTGTGTATGCATGTGTGGGTGTGCGTAATGGGTATGTCTGATATCTTTCCCCGGTGACATGCATCATTGTTCATGTATTGACACACACGCAAATCTGGTCAGTGTTTTCTTTCTTTTTTTCTTTATTTATTTATTCTGAGCCCCATAGTCTTCCTGGGGTCCACACAAAAACAAAAATAAATAAGTAAATAAATACACTCACACTTTAGTAAAGTAAAATTACTCTACCTATAAAACAATAAACATTAGTAAATCACAAATAAAACAACAACTAAATTTTCACAAATAAACAGCAAGAGGAGAATAAAGTCAATTAAATGCACAGAAAGAAATTCTTGGTCTGTAGATGGGGAGCATATCCCAAGCAGAACAAGCTCTATAAAGAACAGTTCTCATTGTACAGTTTGTTCACAGACTTGACACTAACAGAAGACCAATGCTCACTTGGTGTGTATTATACCAACACCTGTATATAGTAGTTCTCCACAAAAATGTGTGATGTATTATTCCAAATACATTTGCATGAACGACAGGAGATGAGATTTTAATTTAGCATCCACAGTTAGACATGCATCTCACACACATTAACGCGAGAGGAACAAACAAGAGCTGATCTGGCCGCTCTGTTCTGTGCTATTTAAAGTTTTTTTTAGGTGACTCTCAGTAGCACTAAATAAAAATAAAAGTGGACCCAAGCAACTCCCTTGTGGGACACCGCAAGATATTTCTTTGCTGTCAGAACAAACTGCCACTCAAAGATACTCGCAGTGTAGAGAGGTAACTCTTCACCCATGCCAGAATAAAAGTTGAAAAACTTTAACATTTGGTCTTATCAATAACAATACTGTGGTCAATGACATCAAAAGCTCCAGTGAAATCCATGAGCAAGCACAACTAGTTTCTTGTCATACAAATATGTTGATCAGTCATGTGTGCTAATGGAGTGTCCCAACTGTAAGCATGCTGTGCTTTTCTAAATAGTCCATTTTTACTAAAATAATTTTACATTTGATTATAAATGTTAGATTGTTTCCTCAGCTCCAGCTGAGTGGACATTGATTGAAAATATGACATACTGGTTTGGAGATCTGCTGATCTGCCATTCCAGGTTACTTATACCAGGAGATGTATCTCTGAGGGAGGTGGCAACATCTCTTTAACTGTCCCTTGGACTCTTTAACTTATCTAATGCAAAAATACATTTTGTATTCTTCATAATACTGTTAACAATGTTGCACGTTAAATTGCTAAAGTACTTAGCTACATCATATGGGCTGGTGATGAACTGATCTGCACATACTCCTCATACTTTTGCAATGACTTTTTACACATTATTATTATTATTATTAAGTGAAGCATGCTCATCCACCACATCAACTTACATCATTTTTGTGGCAAAATTCAGATCACTGTAAATTGACAGATGTAGAGAAGTTGATATCCAGTCAGGCCTGTATGTCAGAGGCCTAGTAGGCCTAGAGGTCTACCAGCCTGGACCACAGCAACAAATTCAAACATTGATGACATATTGTCCACAATGTTGAGAGAAAATACATATTAAAATCAGCTTGGTTCAGTGAATAAAAACTCCAGATAGGATTACATAGATTCTTGCTAGATTAAGACAAACCAGATTCTAAGAGACAAGACAAGTATAATTGTTATTTCATATATTTTATCACACACTTGACTCCGCACATAGTTACTTAGTATAGGGTGGCAGATGTTGCCAGCTGCAAATGTAAATCTAGTCAGTAAGGCACCTTGGGTACTTGGTGCAAAAGAGGCAAATATACCTAGATGTCTGTTCTTTCTCTCTCACTCTCTCTCCCTCTCTCTCTCTCTGTCACACACACATACACACACACACACACACACACACACACACACACTCAATTTCTCTCACTCTCTGCATCTCTCTCTCTCTAGAGAGTGTTTAAGGCCTACTCTCAGGATTTGGAGCAGACATATTGTCTTCTGCTGAAACAGACTGAGCACTAATTGGCTAGAGAGAAGTTTGGAGACAGCATAAAGATGTAGAGTGAGAGAGGCAAAGAGAGAGAGAGCGAGTGAGAAGATGCTTTAAAGTGAGAGAAAATGAATGAGAGTGAGTCAGGAATGTTTAGAAGACTAAAAGTACTTTAAACCCATAATGGACCTATTTCCAGACAGGCGCCAATTCAACCCCCCATCCCTAACCCCTCCCCCACCCCCAACCTAATACCAATGGTGCACACACATACACACACACACTTTAAGTTGATTTAGAGTTCTGACAGGCAAAGGGTTTTCGATGTTTAGAGAATAGGATGTCCCTAAAAATAGGTGGAGTATATAAAATCAGATTCTTTCTGGAAAATAATTTGATTGATGGAGAACATCTCTGTCACTGAACTGACATAAATACTTAGTTACATCTTATATGAAGTTCATTTCTTTTGTCACTATTTCTCTCTATAATAGACTCATAGGGGCTATATAACTGAAACATGCTGAACAAATGCTTGGGAATTTTTACCTCTTACTCTTTATCATTGGAATCATAGTTATTATTTACATACTTCATTTTGTTTTTCATGCAGTTTCAGACAGGCATGACAGGTTCAGCAGGTAGACATTAATAAAACAGGAGAAGCTGTGTACATGTAAAAATCGAAAAAAACAGTTTACAATGAAGAGGAAAGAACCAAACAGAAAGAGGGAGATTAACAGCAGTGAGCATGATGCTGTATTCTGGTACTGTCAGTAACGATTTAAAGTGCACTTTTTGTTGTATATTTGTGACCTATCCCATAATGAACATCATTTAATTCAAATACAATAAAACAGAATACCCACTCAGAAGTTCCAAAACACACAATTATCAAAGCAAAATATTCACCTATTTCCATTCAGTGCTTTTATCGTTTATTTCTTTCATCTTGTAATCTTAACAATGTTGCAATGTCCAACTTCAGCATATTTAGTCGATATATTTAGCTATGTTTTCCTCATATTTAACCCTAAGTGTATGTTGAGGGTCTTGGAGACGCTTGGCCCTGTTTAATCATAATTAAATACCCTTGAATTTAGTCTGATGACATGTATCAGCAGACCACTATAGAAAATATCATAAGATTTCTGTTTGGGGTTTCAGAGACCAGAACTGTTAAGATAATTGCCAATACAATGTATTTGTGATATTTTCTATTTCTGATCATTTTTACACAGCAAATCTGAAAAACGTAAATTTAGATTTATATAGTAATAGAATTTTATTTTAGATGGTTCATGAGAGGACTAACACAGTTTGTCTACTCTGGGGTCTGCCTGATACCAGACATATTTGGTTGTAAGACAGTCAGCAGGAAAAAGTATGTAGAGATAAAAATTATATATATATATATTTTGTTATTATTATGAACATGTTTACACAAACATAAATAATGAGGAAATAAAGGCAATGTCAACAAAAATGGTTGAATTCTGCTGTCAGTTTCCTCTGCCATAGCACCTTCTCATTTTATATAAAACCATTTATTAAGTCTTAACGGTAATACTTTATCTTACTGTTCCATAATATCCTAATCATTAACTAATAATCAGTGGTGATTCTAGAGTCTGGTGGGGTGTTAGGCAAAAAATTGCCATGGGAGCCCTTCAATCATCACCATTGTGTAATAAATAATCTAACACCAACAATATAAGAACAATAAAAACCTAAATGAATAACATAATAATAAAATAATTATGCTCATCAACACATAAAACTCCTTTAAGAAGGTTCCCCACTGAGCAGTGCTGACAGTTTGGTGATCTTGTAAGCTGGCGAGATATTTAAAGACTTTTTGGGACACTTTCTTTCCTTCACAGTGAAGTAGGCCTGATGTGGCTCTCTCAACTGACAGTGTTCAATACAGCAGCAGCAGCAGCAGCTCAAGTTCAGTGGACCAATCATCAGTCAGACAAAGACATGAATGAACTGTGAATGGGTGTACCTAACAACCAATTACTGATTCCCATTGTTTGTATTCTAAACTGGGCCCCATTTAGGGAGGTTTCCTACTGAGATGTTGCAAGTCATCCACTGGTTGTTTAAGGAGAGAGCCACATTTTGATACATTGCTGTGGAGTTTGTCAGCTTTTGAGACACCCTTCTAATAGCTTTGGGCCCCAAGCAGTTGCCTGCCTTGCCTGTTCACAAGCTGCATCTTTGCTAATACATTTCCTGTAAAGAGATTTGTATTTTGTTAATACAGAAAGCAAGATTTTTCCTTGAAAGTAAAGCTTCCTTTAAACCAAAGTTAGTGTTCATTCATTATTCCTTTATCATTAAATACTTTATTCCTGATATATGTTGAATTTTATGCTTGCCTGTAGACACATTATTTAAAACTAATTATTAAGAACTGTACTGATTGAAAATTGTCTCTGTTTTCCTTATAATACCAAATTACATCCCACTTCCCAGGAAGCTGTCTGGAAATTATAAATCAATTATTTTCAACAAACAGACCCATGAAATAGCTTTAACTATGCATGCATTTCTGTCTTATTTCAGTTTCACATTTGTGAAAACTCTTGTTCACTTCATGACAGATCCTTCACATCCTTGATTATTCTACCCATTTAGGAGATAGTACAGGCACTTCCAAACTTTGCGGAAAGCGTGTGATCATTGTTTACCTGCTTTTCATGGCCTCCCTATACTCATATTCAGACGCCTGTATGTACATGTGTTTATGCATCTCTGAGAGAAGGGTCCCCTGTGGAAGTGAAGTACACCATTCAGCCAGATGATGATAATTGTAATGTAGGCTGGAGTTTGAAGAATGTCCAGAGATTAGGTTTAACTTTGGAAATTGCTTCTTGGAAGAGAAAATAAATGAATGTTAACAAACAAGGAAGCTGTGAGACTGAGCAGATGTCACACTAATATTAAAGACAGGAAAGGATCATTAATGCAGGTGGAGCGAAAGAATGACATCCTGTAACAGTCCACCATTTTGATTTAATGCTCTAATCTGCTCCCATCTGATGAAGTCAGGCCAAAGCAGGTTCATCATGAACAGGCATTCATCCCAAAAACAACCCCCCCCCCAGTATGGGGGGGGGCAAAACTATGGTAGGGACAAAGACTCAGGTGCAGAGAAACTCACCGGAGGCAAGGTTGATTTCAAAAAGGCAAAGTCCTTACTGACAGTCCAAAAGGTCATAAACAGGTAAGCAGTCCAAAAAAGGCAAACAAAGCAGGCAGGGAGTTAGCAAAAAATCCACAACCCAGGGAAACTTGCAAAGTCAAAAGCCACTGAAAGAAACACTTTAAAAACACTAGAGAGCAACAAAAACTCTGGGGAACAAACACAATCTGGCAAAGAGGCATTGGAAATATATATTAATGGGCATGACTATGAGCGTAATTAGGATCAGGTGAGTTGGCAAGTGGTTAAGTAAGTGATATCTAGTTAGTATAGATTATACCATGGCTGTAATAGGTTGTAATTAGTGTGGCATTTAGCAGTATAGGGAAATACATATATGTGTTTTGAATACATCATAAATAAACAAACTGTCAGAAGAAAAAGCCTTTTCATCTTTAATAGTTAAAGGTGCTTTAGCCATTGTTTTGTTTACAAGACAAGTAGTTAGAAAATGCCCTCTGATCAGCACTACTTCATCCTATCATGCTGAACTGAGAACAGACTGAATGCTTAAGTAACTCACTATTGGAAAATAGTATGAAGAGTTTGGACAGACCAGAGCTAGCTGATTAGCATGCTAACTTCAGTGCAAGAAAATATGTGAGAGGCAAAACAATACCTAAAATTGGCATTGCTTTCCAGATCTTGGCAAGTAACGGATTGAAATTTGATGCTGAATTCACAACATGTCTTATAGACGGTAAGTAAATAGCTGTTAATGCGTTGGCTATGTAGCAATTGCAAAAACGTACATATAGCCCCTTTAAAGATAGCAACTGTAGGTAGAAAAAAATCATTAAATTCAATGTGCTGCTCAAAGGCTTTGTAGGTGTAATGTTTTCTTATGTGTTACTCAGGGCATTAGTTGATGTTGTGAATCAATCAATACATCTTAAATGTCAGTATGACAACTTTGACCTTTCCATTTGTTTTTTGGGTCTCTTGCATGACATATGCTTTAGTGATGATTCAAGCACTTACAAAAATATACATGAATTTCAACCAGATTGTGCAAACTGCAAATACTTTCTCACTTGCAGAAAAAAAAGTGGCTAAACATCATTCTGGTGTGCTCCAGCAGTACTACACCTATGATTCTAACCAAGATAAACCCTACAATTAATCTAGTGTTTGAGAATTCTAATAATAAACACACTCAATCTAAATTATTTAAGTCTCACACTTTGCAGGCAAACCAGGTAAATATATAGCCCCCCCCCCAAAAAAAAAAAAAAACCTCAAAAACTGTGCCCTCCAGTAGTGCCTCGTATTGGCTAATTTTGCAATGACAACTATAAACATTAAAAGACACTGTACATTGCACCACTGCTGCCTCTAAAACTGCATTATGATGATTGTGTCTCCCCAAGACATGTTGCCAACAGTGTTATCCATACATAGGCTCTACTTGGGGTCCAACATGGAATCCAACATGTACTAGTAAGCCCAAATAAAAAACTGTTAGCATTTCAGCTTACAATAAGCATTCTAACACCAACTGACTTGTAGCTAATTGACTTGTGGCTCTCATAAGCCAACTGTCATTTTTGAAACTAAAGCAGCCTGTGATGTGAAGCTTAATCTCCACTGAGCTCAGGATATTTTTTCTTTTTGTGCTTTATTTTCACTTATGAAATGGACATACCAGGGCAGGTAGCCTGTTTTCGTATTTGGTCCTATTAAAAATGCTGTGCAGGACAGAAACAAATCATTAGGAAAGCTCTTTACTTTGTCGTCAATCGTCCAACAGTGACACTTCCTTTCTTGCATTGCCTCTAAAATTCGGAATGAAATGAAAACTATGGTGGTTTAAGTGTTGCATTTCACCTTTATATGAGTGTTTACATCTCATCACTACAATATAGGAAAAGTTACCATATCATACAGGAAAGCTGCAGAAACTGCGATAACAAATATTTAGAACGATAAATAATAACAATATAATGTTGGGGATAGTAGGAGCAAATGTTTGGTTGTCAGTTAATTATCAATAATTACCGAAGTAATTATTAATATTAATTAAGTTATTATTAAAATGTAATAATATCAGGGCACCACCCTGTAAACAGGGACTGACAGTCAAACTATGATATTAGTCTCAAAAGTATTTACTGGTAAGTGTCAATATTGGAAATATTAGCACTTATAAGGTAAACACTGAAGGCTGAATTTCGAGCGCTGACCATCCCAACCAGCTGTTATCACTGCACACATGCACAAATAATCACAGACAACGACTTTTTAAATTAAAAGAAGGGTTTATTAACAAATGTAACATCAATGGCAATCAATATTACCTTAAATCAATAAACTCTCACTACAGCTACGTTAAACAACTAATTCTATCTTAAACAATCAAGGCAACTGGTAGGCATGTGATATGTGTAAGCGTGTATGTCCGTCCGTGTGTATGTGTTAGGACAAGTACATGTATAGGTGTGTGTGTGTGTGTATGTGTGTGGGTGTGTCTGTGCGTGTGTGGGAAGATGGCGGCCAAGACCACATAGGTGGAGTCTAAGATGGCGCAAGATTTAACAAAGGACAGAGGGACAAAGGAGTCGAGGTATGACCTCTCACATGCTTTCAGTGGAAAGATGGCGTGGACGTGGTCCAGGTTGTTGGCACACTATCCGAGCACAAAGGGCTTTATGTGTATATGCAGATGTGTGTGTGTGTGTGTGTGCACATGTGTGTCCGTGGTAGTAGGGAAAAGTAAAAGAAGGAAAGAGAAAGATACAGAACCTGAGCAACATGGTTTTGTTAGCCACCAAGAGGTCCAGTAAACTCTGGACCGATAATAGAAGGAGTTTACTGGCTTGCTTAAGGTAGCGAGGCTGTGCGGCGACACCGAAATGTACAGATGCTACAGCTTTGCTCCGAACACCCAAGATAACAAAAGAACAATAGCAAGTTCTACTTTAGCAGAGCAACACGGAATGTGCCAACAACAGCATAGGATGCAGCGGTCCCGATTCAATTTAAATCAGAGAGTTCGATCACTTATACTAAATGGCACCTTAACTAATTCTCTGCCCAGACACAAGCCTCTTACTTTGAGTGGATGTGTGGAGATCCGCCATTGCGGCTTCAGCACGGTCCTGAAAGCTGGTGGGGCCGTTATCTCGTTCCGTGAGGAATAACGGTAGCTGTTCTTTGGGGCAATGGAAGAAACAGCAGAGTCAACTCAGTGGAGGGAAAAACGTGGTCCGTTTCCTCCGACAGAAAATCCTTCGTCCTTCTGCAGGCAAGTTAAAGATCAGCGGGCGTGACGCGGCTGTCTCCTTTGGCGAATGTATACAGTCTGTTGGCTCATTCAGCGAGTTGAAGACTTCAGGCCTATGACAAAAATGTCCAAATGTTTGTGTGGTGCTTCTTTTCAACGATCAGCAGCAACTACGACACATGGTAAAAAGCGAAGGAGGAGGGTCGCAGCGCCACTTTTATCACCTGAGTGACGTCACCGGGGATCCCTGCTGAGAATGCCTGGCCTCAGCCAATGCCAATGCTGAGTTTCCCTTCAAACTCTGATTCACACACAGGTGTGAATTGTAGGGTGGTTTTGGCTCCGTTGTTCAAACGGTCAACCATCTCTGGCTCAGCTTCTTGGAAGGGCATGCAGGCCTCTCCTTTGTTCCTTTCAGGATGCATGGTTTGAGACTCAGGCTTTTGGAGGGGCATGTAGGCGTCTCCTTTATTCCTTTCAGGATGCATGGCTTGAGATTCCAACAATAATACTGTACTAAATATATAGATACAAAAAATTACATATTTACAACAACAGTAGCTAATGCATGAGGTTGTTACGGTGGTGAGTTGTCTGTTTCTGGTGTGTGTGTGTGGTTACTGAGCACAGCGTTTGTTGTAAAGTCTGACAGCAGCTGGAAGGAAATTTCTCCTTCACACACCGCAGCCTGTCACTGAAGGAGCTGTGAATGTGTTCAAATTAAAACTTCTTCTCATCACAATTATCACAATAAAAGTTCCTTAGAGTTCAGAGTTGGCATTTAATCTCAGATATTGTCATCTATTGTAATCTAAATTACAAAGCAAAAGCAACAAAAAAATGTGACTAATAGCTATTTTTAAATTTTGTAGCTAGTTACAGTACGCAGCGGGGGTGTGTCTACAGGTGGGCTGGGGTGGGCGTTGCCCACCCAGAGATAACGCTTGCCCACCCAGAGGAATCATCTGCCCATCCAATGAAAACTCTGAAAAAAATCAGTGTTATAGCTATTTTTTGAGCGTTCATAGTTTTCTGTAGTCCCACACATAAAAACTGATATAATCAAAGACACTTGAGAACAGTAATACAACACACAATACATGTCAGCACATGTGTTTGCTCATATATTCATGCATGTTGCAATACTGTGCCCTTGGTCCGAATTCATCCATAAAGTAAGGTTACCTAACATTAGAGGGATAATTTTGGCAAGCAAACTGGGGAAAATTATACAATAATTATATATTGGAATAACTTTAAAATAAAAGGTGGAATTTACATTAGGGGGACTTCCAGACTCCTACTGAATAACTTAAATGGGCAGAAAATTTGTGTCATGCCTCAGCTGTCCAATGTGAATGCCAAAGTTCAAAGTGTCCAATATTGCCAAAAGTACGTTTATATTGGAGTCAGTAGACAGCCACAGCAGTTGTTCTGGGTGTCCAATAATGCTGTGGATGGGGTAACATTAACTGAAAACCCTGTGCATCAGTGTACAGATGTCAAAGCATACCTTCTCTCTGACGAGCCAGCAACGAAGCGTCAGTATATTTGTAGACTTTGTAGACTTGACACATTTTATTTACATTTTAGGAGATAAATTTATCAGATTATTATATATTTCAGATTACATATTGTTGCCCACTGTGAATGTAAATCATAATATTCATACAAACTTAGTCAGTTATAGTTCTGCACATGCCTGTTTGGCCCTCAGTGTAAGGCAGTTTGGCATTATGGATCCTCTAATTTCATATGCAGTGATTATTACAGAGGGGAATGCTGGGAATAATTTTGATTGAAGCCTGCAGAGTAAATGAATTGTCCTGCAACCACACAGCAGTCTCTTGGCGAGAATGAATTAAACTGATTGAACACCTCCAATAAGTGGGAGAAAGACTACACACACATTCATGCATACACACGGCGAAACATTCCCTCCGTCACTCAAACACTTGCATGCGGGCACAGTCTCCATCATACACACAAACACGATCAATTTACACATCAGGCATTGTATTGATCAGGCTATTTGCTGCTCGGGTCCCCTGCCATGGCCTTTCAATTAAGACAGGAAACAGAGA
This sequence comes from Trachinotus anak, assembly GCF_046630095.1. Lineage (NCBI taxonomy): Eukaryota > Metazoa > Chordata > Actinopteri > Carangiformes > Carangidae > Trachinotus > Trachinotus anak. Next base: position 13,124,501 of record NW_027273870.1, on the reverse strand, counting down.
CAGAGAAGGAAGGACTGAAATATAGATGAGACACAAACAGGACTTTTTTTTTTAATCTGCATTCCTTCTACTATATTGATTTCATTAAAAGTTAGAACAAGATATTTTAATTTTATTTTCACTGTAATTGGAACTAAATGAGCAAAAGAGGGGAGCACTAAAATTGTACAGAAATTGCAGCCGCTAGAATTATGTGACTGTAGAGATAAAACGAAAGACATAAATAAACATGATTAAAACAAATACATACATAACAATTAAGGCCAATTATAAATAAAATAATAAAATAATAAGACACATGAGTTGAAAGCAATGAAAGGACTAAAAATCTAATAACATTATATGTAGTATATTTTACAGTGTAATAATATTTTACATTTTTGTGTTGCTATCCATAAAAAAGACAATATTTTAAGAACCAAAAATCATCTCAGTGTAGTTTTACATGTCCTGTCTCAGGCTTCTCACTGGAGCTCTAGTAACACCAGGTTGAGAGAGGCTTTGAGCCTCTCTTCTGATTGGCTGACTGCTTTCTGAGTGATCCAATGAAAATAAAGTAGATTTCTGGTAAACACTTTGAGAAACCAGATCCTGCAAGGTTGGATGTTGGGTCTGGGTGGGCAGGGCTTGGAGCGTGGCTGAGGGCAGTGACTGTTTTGTTGTGAAATCACAAAGTTACGGAAGTCCTGACAGCTTTTTTTAAGGCTCAGTTTCTGAATACAGGCTGTGTTCATTTCTCTGTGGACTGAGTGCTTTGATACTTTCACATTATTGATATAGAACCTAGACCTGCTTTATAATCAGAAAAGACGTGGACATCTCACTTTATACAATATGGAACCTTTAAGAACAGATGATCAGACAGATAATTAATTTTTTAGCTGAAAGGAACAGCTAAAAAATGAAATTTTTTCTAACAGGACAACTGGACCAAAACCATGCCGGCAAAATGCCCCAGACAGTACAACAGAGCCACCAGAGGTCAAGCATTTCTCTTTTCTATGACCAGTGCATGTTTTAGTTTTTTTTGCTTTTGTCATATTTTCGAAGACAAGAAGTATAAAGAAACAAGAACAACAAGCTGTACAATGCCATCTTTCCCAAAGATTTAAATGTGTAGTTTAGAATAATCACCGTTTGCATTGCTGCAGATTTGTTCAGAGCCTGCACACACACTCTCAGAGGAGGTAGAACACAGTTTGACACAGGGCCCATAGTAAGCCATTAAAGGAAAGGTGGAAAGAGAAAAGACAAAGACAGAGACATTATTATATGAGAATAGTCCTGTGGAAGCAGAATTTTTGATGTGATGCCTGATCCCAGAAATAATGGACAGAAAATTCTGATTTCTTGAATCTGCAACCTTTATTTGGCCCTTTCACAAAATTTGAAAAAAAAAAAATACAAAAAATGATTTGCATATAGGTTTTTCCAAATTTTATACACGATTTTACTACATAGTAAAATGCAAAAAATTATGTAATTATAACTTGCTTCAACAGATTAAGTGTTCATGTTAGAATATTACTAAAAATTTCAAAGAAAATGTCACTGGAAAATCATAAAAATCGCAATTTTCTTTACCTTGATCCAGTGAGTTGGGAACTATCTGAAGGTGGCCAACTTGGATTGTCCCATGTACTATGTTTGAATTGTTGTAGTGATAAAGGTATCCACCAGGGGTTGGAAGACAAGTATCAGATTGGATACAAGAGGATTTTGAGTGAAGTTTTTACCATAAGGTGATGCAATAGGTCTCAGAAATGCTTGTATCAAATTTGATGCATTTGGCATTATAAGGTTAATAACATTTTACAGCAATCTCATCAACACTAAACACTTATACTGACTTCAGGAGTTAAAGCCTTGACTGTAATGAGTTTCTAAACAACTACTAACAAACTTAAAAATAAACTCTGCTACTGTTATTAGCTGATTTTAGGACAAAACACTCTTTACATTTGACACATGGTGTTTATTTGCCCCCACAGTGAACAGAGGCTGTGGAAGTTGGGTTAGTCTACAGTGTAAGAAAACTGTCCATTGAAACTTCTCAAACCTCTCCTACAACATCATGCTCTTCACATCCACCTATGTATGTAACATATGCAGTATGTTCCAGACACTCAAACTTTCCCATTCACTTGAATGAGAACATCACCTCAGACTTTTGGACCCCACTGTACAACTGAAAAATATTTTTATCTTGGTAAAAGTATGGCTGTTTAGAGCATGCTGAGCATATAAACAGAGGAGACAATGCTGCAGCAGGTGTGTTTTATAAGTTACCATCGTAATTCACAAAAAAAAAGTGTTGCATGCCATATGTTATCAAGGGTGAAAATGGGGCAGAATGTACCTTGAGGAACTTCCTGAAGTAAAACTGAAGGTAGAACATAATTTTGTCAGGGACTTTCTTGTGCTTGAGTGAGCCTCTAAGGTTGGGCTTGCGAACTCTGCTGGGATTCTGGTCTACCAGTTGAAGCAGCAGATCAAATGTTCCTCTCATAGCAGAACAAAAATAGTTACTGTAATGTAAATGCATGCGAGGAAGTGATCATATGAACCAAATGATGTAGCAAAACAATACTTTTTATCCTTGTCTTAGTTGCCACTTTTTCTTTCAACAGACTGGAACACTAACTCAGAAGATAACAATGGTAGCTGATTGTTATTTTTTATGATAGTGTGCCTGTCAAAGTTGCTGGACAATCAGTAACATTTTTGAGTTATTTTACAGACTTGTGAGAGGAAGAAAAGGTCAGAAAAGAGAAGAAAGAAACTTCCAATCATAGGCTGGTTTTTAATAAGCAGTGCCAATTTGAAAACACACATGTAGCTAATCAACAAAAACACTAAGAAAACACACTGAAATGTAGACAGAACTTGTGCTAGCAAAACACCTAAATCATAACTGAGCTGCCTTCCATTTCAGAAACGGTTTGTGCCTTTTCATTCTATCTTCCTTTTGACAAACAGAATCCTTTTACTACCAGATTCACAACAGAAAAAACCCAATCCCACATTCTGTATGTTGTGAGTTTTCAGGGGCCACTGGAGTCAATTCAAGCTTATTTCATCAGCTTCTCTCTGTAACTATGTTAGTATAATCTAAAATCTCTTTCCCTCTGAAAGATTAAAATGGTGTAGTTGTAAAGCTCTTACAGATGACATAGAAAAGTAAAGATATAAAAGAGAGTTTCATAAAGCCTTTTATAGCAGTGTGGTGCAGGTCTTTGAGTTTTCCTTTTGATGTGTAATAAGGATGTCAAGAGATGACCTGTACATACATCAGATACTCTACCGCAAGATTCTGTGAAGATGCATGGCCAATTTAAGTCAGTTTAAGTTCTAAGAAACTGAGACTTGTAAAAAAATACAATACAATACATTACAATGCAAATACAAGGTTTAAATTAAGTAATAACTCTTTAGAACAGCGGTCTCCAACATGTTAGTTTTTGGGAAATTAAATGTACCAAATTAGCTACTTTAACTTCCTTTTTGCTATAGAGCATTCAATGTACTGACAAATATTACTAACTGAAGAGTTTCTTTTTGTCAGATTTCTAAGCAAATTTATGGATGTTTATTTGCAGTGGTGTTGAGTCTGTGCAGCTACACCGGTTCAAATAATGGCCACGCTTCATACAGATGTCTCTGAAGATTTATTTATCTCTCTCTCTGTTGCTCTCTCGTCCGAAGACGACTTCATATGACACCGTTAAAACTACAAGAAAATAAACATAAGTTGAAACATAAGTCTCTCTTGGCTTGAAATGTCTTTGTGTCCGTGTAGGCAAGTCTTATGGCGCTAGCGTCCATCAACAGTCAAGCTCAATCATGCTAACACAAAGGAAATTACCTCAAACAGAATATAAACTAAACACAATATACACAAACGACATTAAAGCATTGTACACCAATAATCAAATACAGTTACCATGTGCGCCACTTGAACCATGTGCAGAATATTATACTGGAGCCACATCTCTTTCTTCAGCAACCGAGCTGATTTTACCGCTTGTTCTGACCCACAGTTACATGGTTGTGACCTCTGCTGAACTCTTGTCACATGACTTATTACTTTCAAAATAAAACGAAACCTTGCATAAAGTACATTTAACCAAGTATTTTAACTGAAATTCTTATAAAGAACCTTTTATTCATGTTAATCTTTTAACCTTTAATTTATTGTGTCTTAATCAATTCCAATGACCATATGAACTTATCAATATAAATTTACCAGAACGTACAAAAATAAACACTCCCATGAAATCTATCTCTCATGACAGTTACAGTCTGTGTGTTCAGGGTTGATTGAACCATCAATCAGACTTTTGACAGAAAAGTTGACAATGATGTGAGTTTCAGATGGTTTTGGATATTGATTTGTGATGACTTGTTAAAAGATCTTATACATCTGATTTGGTTTGAAGATCAGTTTGAGTGTTTTGATACGTTATGTGAATAAATATAACCAGTAATATCAGACACGAGGAGCTCTCAGCCCCTTTTATTTTGTCAAAGTACCTCTCAGAGTAAAAAAGGTTGGAAACCCCTGATATAGAAACACTTAATTGCTGGTTAGAACAGCGATTCAGACTGAATATAATAAACAGTGTTTAAAAGTGCTAAAAAGTATATTCAGTTTATCCCACAGAACAACCATGTCTCTTAGAAATTACCATTATATACAACAAATTTACAACAGCAAATACGTTTTGAAGGAAATGTCACTGCCATTGGATTACATTTTCTATTAACAGTGAATAGGGTTGGAATAGGGGCAGAATTAATCTTATTATATTTTGAAAATGTGGTAGTCCATATGCTGTGTTTCTCACAGGAGAAAAACCAGTCACAGCCAAAACCTACACTCTCAGTCATATTGTGTTGTTCCATTTCTGAATGGCTCAGTTTAAACATGGCAGTGTTCTAACAATGGTATGTTAGATAAAGATGAGATAGAAGATTCTTCACCAGATCTGAAGTCTGTGTTTAAAGTTTTAGAAATAAAGAAAGATTTCCTTAATTTTTTTTACCAGCTTTTTTTTTAGCTAGTAGCTAAACACACACACAGCCAAGGCACCACCTGTAAAGTTTGCTAAGAAGTAACATTACCAAGCAGGTAGTGACTATTTTAATTCAATGGCTAATTGAAAATATATCCATTAACAATAATCCATCAGTTACCTCAGACTCAGGGTTTGAAGACCTCTCAGTGCTTACGCTGTGTTCTGTTTAACCAGCACAACATATTGGCAAGGTCCCGTTACTGTGCTGTGTAACTGTGAGAGGGTAGATAGACCAGTGTTAGGAGTTCGACAACCGAACATTTCAGCTCTCCCGCTGAGTGATACTTTTTATAACAATTGTGAACGCACGCTTGGTTCAGTTTGTCATTTGCTAAATAAGTAAATGATGAATTACAGGCTATATATCCTTTTGTTCTGGAAGCATCCCGGCTCAGATCTCTGTTCATCCTGAACACATTTTCTATTGTCCCAAGGACGACAGGATGCCATTAGTCTCAAGCCCTGATTTAATATTTGTTTTATTAAAAGACTAGGGTAAATACATGTTCACAAAGATTGTCTTTATGTTTCAGAGGGGGCAATCACTCACTGCAATCACATCAGCCATCCACAGGGGTTTAAAATAGCGTTTTAAAATGAAAACAATCTCCATGCAGACTAGCGTTTTAGCTCCATATCAGAAACAATCTGTGTCCATATTAACACACCTGAAAACGCATAGATGTGTGACTATTCACAGACACAGTGCATGCGTGAGCCAGTGTAAATAGGAAGCAGATTGTCTACTCTCTAGCAGCAGAAAATATTAATGAGGAAAGCAAAGGCAGTGGTAGTGTGAACATTCAGAATTTAACTGAAAAACAGCTGCTAGCAAAGACAACAAGGTGAGTAACACTTGTAAGTCATGTTTTCGCTAATGGTTGTTGTGGCTGATAAGACCCAATCAGGGAGCGACCCAGTGTGTCTACGTGATCGTTTCAGAAGGTCTCTGTTTTTGTCCTTCCAGACTATGTTTTAGTTTTCAAACTAAAATGGGGCCAGCAGCATTTCCAAAACGCTCAGTTTTTGAGGCTCGAAAACTCCAGAGTAGTATGGATGGGAGGCGAAAACGTAGCAAAAGAGATGCAATCTTAAGATAAAAACTTAATAATGTGGACATAGCCTTAGTGTCAGTTAAACTTACCTGTACACCAAAGAGCGCACAACATATAAACCCACTAGCAGATTCAGTGGCATGTTGAGTTTACCAAAGGCAGCTGAGGCCAAATGAGTGTGACCTCCCAAAAGGTCACACCAAGGACAAGAATCAACATGTGTCCTTGCCCATTATCTTTGGAAACACATCTCAGAGCATTTATTAAGCATTTTCATGAAATGCTTTGATTTGACTTTTCTGATTTTTCTTTCAAATCTTGGAGCTCTTCCCTGGGGAAAACCCAGGAAGTGATAGTTTCTATGTTTTTAGTTTGTTTAAAATTTATGTTTTGGTGTATGCAAGAGAATAAAGCCCTTAACCCTGCACTGCAAACTGTTGTTTGACTTTGGAACCTAAGTTTCCCTGCATCCCTGAAATTATGAGTTAACTGAAGTCAAGTAAAATAATAACTTCAGCAATGTTTCATGAAATGTTTTTGTTTTTGAAAATATAAAATGATTTTTAATAAAATTTAAAAAATTAATAAAAACTGAAACAACTCTGGAAAGAGTTTTACTTAAGATATTAAAAGCACAGTCTTCTGCTGCTTGGGGTCTCTCAATCAAAACCAGAAAAAAGACAAGCATTTGGTGATATCATGCAGTAGCTCGGGATCATGGGAGTTGCTGTCTTCACCACCATTACCTTCAGCCTCTCCTGATTTAGATTTTTTCGGTGTCAGTGTTTCAGGAGGTTTTTACCTGGAGCTGAATAATCCAAAAGGGTCTCTTCCTCTCTACAATAAACAGACCAGGTGATTAAATCCAGTAAAAATACTGAACAAAGCAGCTTCACTTTAAAAATCAGGGATTCACTGACATTGTCCTGTGGACACAGGATGTCTCAGAGGGGCTGGGAGGTGAGCTTGTTTCTCTGATAACTTATGATCCAGGCATCCAATGACTAATATCCTTCATCCGGTTGAAAGACATAGTAGAAAATGACCAAGATCTAAAGTGTATCTTAAAAATGTGGCTTGAAACTAGATAAAAGTAAATTTTGATGCTTCTTGCAGACAATCACAACACCGATGCATGAGAAAAGGGGATATGACATCACTGATAGGCCATTTTAATGCAAAATGTTAAATATTTTAACTTTAACTTGAAATGAATAAACCTGACATATTTGAACTAAGCAAACTAGAAAAAAATAGTTGATGCCATGAAATTCCTGGTGGTGGTGTTAGCTGTGTGTTCTAGAGAAGGGAAATCTTAATCCTGACAGTGACTCACTCACACAGTTACCTTATTTCATGTCATCTTATGAGTATCTGAACAAATGCTATACACACACACACCAATCACTTTCTCTCTTGCAACATTAATGCAACAGAATTGACCCGTGCTTGAACTCTGCAGTAAGACATGTATGTGTGTGTGTGTGTGTGTGCATTTCAAGGGTTGTATAAAGTGCCCTCCACAGCCCAGTCATGTCTCTTAAACCTCCCCAGCCAACTGAAGGGAGACAGAGCGTCTCACATCAATTATTGAACCACAGAGGAAAAAAGAGGGGGATTGAGAGGTAGAGGGAGGGAAGAAGAAAGAGAGATGACAAAAAAATAAGAAGACAGAGGGAAATATAGAATAGATGGATGGATAGAGTGAGACAAGAGAAAGACAAAACTGTGTGATGCACAGCAATGGAGATGGATGGAGAGCAAGGTGTGACTCATAGGGAGAGTGTTTAATTCATGATTTGGGTGAGAAAAAAACTGGGTGTTTAAATATTAACATTGGTATAAAATGTTTTCAGCTTGACCTCATCACTCATGCACACTCAGGTCATGGTAAAAAAGACTGCTAAGAGCTGGAGGCGAACAGAGTGGAAGTGACATTTTGGGACTCAGATGAATTCTTTTTTATTCATCCACAAACTGGTTAGTGAGGAAGTAACCCCCCCCCCCCCCCCCTTTTTATACACACACACACACAGCTGTGCTTTTAGTGGGCTTTAAGGAGTAAGGGATTTTCTTTTTTTCTTTTTGAGAAAAGAGTCAACTATATCACAGGGTGCAGCAGAGAGGTGTATTGCTACTCTTCAATTTTTAAATTTCAGTTATTTTTGGCAACTTGCAACATTTTACAGTGAAGTAAACATATAATTTACAGCCTGGATTCATCTGAACAGCCATTTTTCCTCCTGTAATATACTGAATTTAAATATAAACAGTGAAACAAAACATCAACAAAAGTTTGAAACAATAGTAAAAAGTAAGAAAATCTAGGAGAAATGGCAAACAGCATGAGGTTAAAAAAAACAAACAAACAAACAAAAAAACAAACATATTCTGACATAAAGTGTCGTTCACAGAGATTTACAGTCTCAGAAATGCTGTAAATTCATCCGGTGTGGCCATCTGTTCCCAGCACCTCTCAAAACACACCTTAACCTAGTTTTTGCAGAACAGATTGTCTCACATTCCTCTTTACTGACAGTGTCAAAGTCATGTACGTAACAATACGACCAGTTTCATAATCTATTTAGCTGTTTAGAGCCTCCAGAAGGCAGAAATCCACTTCTCATTGTGTATGTTTGGACTGCTCAGTTACTGGGCTTTTTTAAAAGAAGCATGTGTGCTCTTTTCTGTCCATGGACAGACAAACATCTGACAACAAAAACCCTCTATCATACCAATTTTGTAAGGTTAATTTTGACGGTATGTCTTCCACTCTGTGTTCCAATGAAGGAGGTTTATATGACTTTCGCTGATGAAAAATCACCTCACGTGGCCTCTACTGAGACATATGCTACAAAGATATGAAGAAAACTGTAATGGCTGCCCATGTGTATGTGTAAAAGCCTCGAATACCAATTTCAAAAATCTATTATAAGAACATGACCATAATTAATAATAAGTTAATAAGTTATTAATAAGTTATTAATCCTAAAGTGTGGGGACTTCAGTCTGACTTGACTTAACTCAAGTCAGACATAAATCCCAAATTTGAGGACTTGTGAGTTGCTTGATTAACACTGATAAAAGACTTTTGACTTTTTAACATTGTATTCATGTGTTGTAACTTGACTCAAAGACTTGAGACAGATGACTCCAAAGGACTTGACTTATTTTATGAAATATTTGCATTTTTCTCGATATCTTTCTAGATGAGTTACATTTTGTTTTTGAAACATGATTGGGTGATTTTTAGTGCAATCCCTGCAAACCAGCTCTTATGGGGAGGGGCCCAGTCAACAAATACTAAAATTTGGATTTCAAGAGAAAGACAACAGCACAATGCAAGTTCCACATAAAGATGTGTTGTAATAGTAATAACTATAAAAGCACTCAGTACATATGTCTAGAATCACACAACTCTACACAGTGAGTTGAAAAAATATATTATATATATATATATATTGCATCCACCCCATGTTTATTTTGCTGAACAAACACAGGTGAAAACATAACCTCCCTTGTAGAGGTTACAATAATAATAATAATAATAATAATAATAATAATAAATGTTGCAGTGGAGGTTTGCAGTCACAGATCAAACAAAACCACAAAATTTCAAATAGCTTATAATTAAGATCTATGAGGCGTAAACAGGCTGCAACAGTTTTTGTTCATTAAAAAAGTGAGTTTAAACTTTTTATAACCAATGTCTTCTAAAACGTCTTAACATCAACCCGTTTTTTTGTGTTTTTTTATTTTTAATATATTTGCAAAAATTTCAAGCAAACTTTTTTTCACTTTGTCATTATGAGGTATTGTGTGTAGAATTTTGAGGTAAAAAAAGAATTTAATCAATTTTGGAATAAGGCTGTAACATAACAAAATGTGGAAAAAGTGAAGCGCTGTGAATACTTTCCAGATGCACTGTAGGACTGTGTCATATTCAGATTAAGCCTAGACATAGACAAATATAATGAAAGGTGTTTTGTGTAATGTTACTGATATGATGTCAAAATGACATTAAACAGGTCTCTTCTTGTCTTCATTTACTGGGAGCTGCACATGCCACGCATGAAAAATAGGTGACACCAAATCTCTAGATCACACAATGCAACCTGTGAGAGCATGTTTTTCACACAGGCATTGTGTCCACTTTGACGCTTTAACATGTGCGCCAATATGAAAACCCAGACGTTCTGCAGTTGACATGCACATGCACCCATTGTGTTCCTGGCCTTACTTGTGTTTGCTGATCTGCTTTGGAGAAGCATGCATGTGTGTTCACACTGGCATAGTCTACTGCATTGCTGCTACTGCCAGCTGTAGTTGTATACACAGAGTTTGCAGGTTACTTGAATGTTGGATTTCTTTTCATTATAAATTAATTTCTGATTTATTTTTAGTGAGAGACATGTGTGTCAGGTCCGAAATAGGTGAGATGCCGAATCTCTAGATCACATGATGCCACTCTACTTGGCCTCACTGTTGTAATCCAGCCAAGAAAATGGAAAACTGGGGATTCAAACACATACTCAAACTTCCTCATTGAGAAATTTGTATCAGGCCTCATGCTCTGCCCGCCACTGCCACTTGCGCTCGGTTGACAGGTGAAAGAGAAGAGAGTATCAAGATAATTAGAAGAGGAAACGTCAGAGAGACCCAGCCACGTGTTGAGCATGGCGTTGAGCGTTTGAGGAGTTTGTTGAGGAGTAAGAAGTTTGTGCACCTAAATTGGCAACTAGCAGACCTATCAGATCATTAAGTGTAGTTATTTGTTTATGTTGTTTGTTGGCTTGTAAGTAGCAGTGTTAGTGGTAGTGCTAATGCAAACTCATGCTCTCTGTACTGACAAGGTTTCAGGTTTGTTCTTCCCGGCACCCTGTCCCTGCAAATTGCTGGGATTGGTTCCTTAGATTATATGATGTATGAATCCCTGGCTGTCTGAATCTGTTTTTATGAGACTGTCATTGTTTCCCTGCAGCTCCAAGATGGAAAGACGCAGTCATCGCATTGACTGCTTATTTCGCTTCTGATGTGTCTCATGTTATATATTTTTTTAAAAAGACCATATGAACATGTTAACAAGGTTAAAAACTGGATCATCATCAAAGGTGGTCCTCAATATTATGGTAAATTCTGTAAATTTTTTTGTTCTAATATTGATGAATTTACACACTGTACACTAAAAGAATACTTTTAGAGTTGACTGCCACCATGCCAAAATAACACATCAATACAACTCTTTTGACCAATATAATGTAATCATGTTAAAATCTAACATATTGTTAAATTTTACTTTTATTATTATTATTATTATCATTATTATATAAAAACACATCTGGCATTCATTGTTAGCACAATAGTGTCTTCAGACTGCCCTTACCCAGTCATCAACTCACAACATTTTCTTCACTCAGGAACTTCTGCAACAGTCCTGCTATAATGTAATTCATTAGCTGCTAAAAGTTGGTCGCTGCCCTGCAGTAGCATTAAATGCTTCAGATTTCTGTCTATGCTAAAATTTTTTTAGTAAATGTTTTGCTTACGGTAATGCCCAATAGAAAGCTGATCAAAGGATTAGCCCGACATCTTTCTTTTGTCAGCAGTGGAAAAAGGTACAATCAGCATTTTCTCCTAGGTCTACAGTTATCCTGGATATTTACCCCCCCCCCCCCCCCCCCCCCACACACACACATTTGAAAGGACTTATTTAAACATTTTAAACATCTTAATTTTTTGAACATCTTTTGAAAGCATGTTTAGCATCTTTGAACATCTTTTGAACATACTTTTCCTTATCACACATTTCCATATCATACCGTCTTGTGCAATTTTACTTAAGTCAAATAATTGTACATACATGACATCAAAGTAAGTCAGACATCAAATGAAATCATAACTGAGCACTGCTCTGAGTACAGTGTCACCTGACTTCCCCCTTTGCTCCTGTAGTACAGTAACTAGCCATTGCATAATAATTGCCTAGATTGTTTTTGGGTCAGAATTAGCTGCTTGCACAGACTACCTATGGATAGTTTTTTTTTTACAGGGCAATTTTCCTCAAATATACAATCCCTCAAATTTGTTTACTGTTAGCCTAAAACAGGGGTTCCCAACCTCTGGGCCAGGGTCCACTGGTGGGCCATAAAGGTTGCATTTTACCAATTTTTACTTATTTGTGATTTTAGTGTATGTATATGTATATATATATATATATATATATATATATATATATATATATATATATATATATATATATATATTAGTTAGCAGGTGGATTCTGGAAATTTGCAGTTAAATCTCCCTGAATGTTCTCGAGGTAATAATGGTGGTGGGGAGGCTATGGGTTGAGCAATAGTCTGAAGGACAGAATGACAGAAATGCAGTGATATTTAAAGAAAAACATTCAAAGACTGATTGAGGCTTGAGGAACGCAAGGGATTCTGACGACACGTTCCCACTGGAAATGACAAATTTCAGAAATTCACCAAGAGAGGAATAAAGGCAGAATGTGAGGCAAAACTATTTCCAAAGTTTCAGGGGAAACAAGGACAAAAAGGTTTAATTAACTTCATCCTTTAGATTAGAAATATAGGATGCTGAAGAGGACATAGAGATGCAACGTGAAGCTATACTTTCTAAGGGGGGTGTCTCAAAGCTTTCACAAAACCTGTCCAGACAGCTACAGTAACCCTTTGACCTCCTTATGACTTTAATCAGCCTTTGGTTAAATGTAATGTACATTTCCCAGTGACAAGTTACATACACAGTATGTTTGTAAATAATTTCAAATTCTGGCCACATATTAATGTCATGCCACTGTGTATCTCTGCCCATTCAGGACAGTTATAGTTGGTTCATTTTCAAACTCAGTGGGATTGGTATTTAACTGAAAAAGTGACGTTAATGCATCTATATAAGCTAGATCCCACAGCTGATGGTAAATTCAACAAGATGAATGAAAATCAGTTTCAGGTAAAGGGGAAGATAAAAGTACAAAAACTGACAATGTAGAATAAAGTATTTGTACTTTACGTGAACAAGATATTGTGAAACAATATATTCCGTATTGAAGAGTAAATTTAAACATTCTACTGACAGGTACATTTACATATTGCTGAGCAAAACTGGAATTTCCCTCAGTGAGTTTGGTGTAAAACTGTTCACAACACAGCTGCACTTTTATGGATGTATAAACATTTCTCTATGTGCAAGAAATAAATGACTGGGCACATCTGTGTATTTGGGGAGTGCACCTACATGCTTTTGCACATGCTGTATGTCTGCATTTGCGCTGTTGAGCTAGAATGGTGAAAGAGTGATTTCTAAGCAATCACAGTGATAAATGTATACATTCCAACTAGATGTCTATGGAATAAATCAAGCGTGCTATTACTCTGACCTTGATGAATGACACATCACACTTAGAAATGTGGATTCGAGCAAAATGCCTTCATTGGTAACAAACAGTGAGTCAGACAGAAATAGAGACACTCTTAGGTGGGGTGGTGGTAAAAAAAAATAAATAAATAAAATAAAAGGAAACACGGAAATGTATAACCAGGTGTGGTTTCTTAACATGACTTGTTACCTCATAAGAAGAAGAGAATTTGTAATAAAGGAAAATAAGGAATATGTTTTGTTTTAAATGACATAATAATGACTTTTTTCCTGCAAAAGATCAAAATGGAAATATACAACAGACTAAATGCTTTGTTTTGCAGACATAATCAGACCAAAGGTGTGTGATACAAAAATGCATATTTTGGCATGAGGTCAGTTTTGCAGCCGCACAATTTAACAAAGGATCATTTCTCATTTGTTCATAACAGAGAAGATGTTAGGTCCAGTTCTTGCTCTAAGATTAATTAGTGACAAAAAAAAAAAAAGAGCAAAATCTTATCTTGCTCAATATAAATTATTCTCAGTCCAAAGCTATGGAATGACATTCAAAGTTAATTAAAGTTATTAGCATCTGTGCTGAGTTATATTAATCTATTTTCAACTGTCCTGACATAATCTATGACAATTACAACACAAAGATAATGTCAGCTCGATTCTAAAAATAAAATGCATGAAGAGACCAAAATCAACAACTACTGGTACTCGTACAAGTATGATTTGTGTGTGTGTCCAAAGCCTGATAAATCTTATTCCTTAAGCCACACAGTTGCAATGGCATTTTTTTCACAAACACACACACACACACACACACACACACACACACACTAGTTTATTTTAACCAAAACTTATGTATACTGTCCTGCTACTAGAAGTAGTTGCTATTGCAATAAATCCACAGCTGAAAGTTGTCCCCACCAAAGGTACCATTTACTCAACTTTGAGCAATGTCTGCTTAAAACTACAGTTGAAGTGTGGATATTGCAGTTATGTTATATATGCTTTAACCATTTGGCCACCAGATGCCCGAACATTTTGTAATTTTCATATTAATTCGTAGTCCCTGTCTTGTCTTTGCCTAACATGTGACAGCATATTAGCCACCGTGATAGAGTAATAGATGAAACCAATTCTGTGTTTAGTTTTGATAGAATATGTTTTTTCACTGACTAAATGAAACAAATAAAATAGAATTATGAGATGAGCTGATGATAGTATTGCTGGTAGAATGAACACAAAGCAACAAAGACACACTTCTCTTATGACCTGTCTTACACACACGCACGCACGAGCACTCAAAGTTATGTAGCTCAAATTGCCTTGTGTTTACCACTCATGTTGGACAGATGGATCTTGCTGAGTCATTTACCCTTCTTACACAGCCATTCTGTGTGTGCGCGCGTGCATGCACACTCTTCTGCAACTCCACATATGTCAGCATTCATCTGTCTGTCTCTCACTGAAAGTTTCTTCTGGAGTCTAATTTTCAGAAATTTCACCACAGTCCTTTGCTGCGTCCTGTATGTGACAGTGCAGTGATTATATTAACTGATCAAGAACTGTGTGGTCTGTTAGTGGGAAACAACCTTCAATAAACTTCGCTCAATTAATAGACCTTTAGCAAAGGGGAGATATAAACTCCCAATTATTACTTAACTGGAAATATCTTTGCTTGTAGAAATTTTTTTTCAGATAGAAATCAAGTATGTGAGAGCACAGTCTGAGAGAGTTTGAGACAAAAAAACAGAAGTAGACTTTTGCAAGTGAGCGCAGAGAACATTTACTGATTGAAATAGAATAGAAAAAAAGACAGCAAATGTGCATAATTTGAGAAAGTCCCACGTTCATTAAATATGGTTCAACAGGTCACATATTTTAACGCGATTCTAAATAGTTTTGGAGTGTTCTGATGTGAATGGAATTGATGCTGCATTGTAGACACAAAGCCACGCTCATAAAAGAAACAGAAGTATTTTACTGTATTATTAGTAGTAGTATCAATATTTTAATTGTTGCTGATATATTGCTTATGGGCTATGGATTGTCAGCTGGAATAGTTTGCTTGTCAATCTTACAGATGGACCAACCCTGTCTCCTACAGAAACTGTGTCATTAATTAACAAAAACACTGGGGAAACATTGTATTCACTAGTGATTAGGGGAGACATATTATGACATTTAGTGTGGAGCAGGAAGGTTAAAATGATATGTCAGTGCCTTTACTCAGGTCAGAACTTGCAGACAGCAAAGGCTGACATAATTAACCTGTTCCTGAAAAGAATCAGGCTATCAGGTCTAACTGCTGCAAAGGAAATCCTGGTTGTATGGTGGAAACCACCAAACATATTATCATTAAATCACCAGTGGTACCTGCTATATATTTTAATTATTTTGAAAATAAAATATCAAACCTTGAGTGAGAGGATGTTTGCATTTGTGCCTGTGGTTTACAAAACTACTGGACACATCATCCTTTTGTTGAGTAGCTCGTCTTCATGCAGGTGCTTGCTCTCATGGTTTAATCTTCTACTTGGAACTAAAATCTAAAAGTTGTGTTTTGCAAATGGTTTTAAGTTTATTATTCAAGTAATTCTTACCTCCCCTCTGATATACATCACTTATTAAACAAAGACGATCATTTTGTTCTTTCTTTCTTTCTTTCTTTCTTTCTTTCTTTCTTTCTAATGATGATCTTTCTGCATCAACCCATCAGCATCAAGAGGCAGTAGAAGTGTCCCTACCCCCCAACTCCACCCCAGCCTCCCCAAACACACACACACACACATACAGACCAGTGATACATGATCTGTCTCTAATGTTCTTAATGTGAGTTTTGGAGATTAGATGACGGAAAATGCCAGACACACACACACACACACACACACACACACACATACACACTTATGATCCTACCCCCCACCACCCCACCCCATAGCATCTGTGTGTGTGTGTGTGTGTGTGTATATATATTTGTATGTGTGAGCTCTTGACGTTGATGGTTTACAAATGCAGACGAATGATCGGCGGATGACAATTCCCGTAATTGTTAGCCTCCAACCCCCACACACACCCCCACCCTCTAGCAATAGGAGAGAGTGTGTGTTGTGCTATCCATCAATGGAGAGTGGAAAGACGGGGGAGTCCCGAGTGTCACATTTGTCTAGAAGGGGAGAGAGAGAGAGAAAGAGAGAGAGAGAGAGGGAGATAGGGAGAGAGAGCTTGACAGAAACAGAGAGACAAAGAGATAAAGATTTGGCTTGCGCTCCCGTGGTCTCTCTCTCCTTTTTTCTTTCCTCTCACAGCAGATTTCAACACTTTGAGTATAAGCTTTGTGGTTTTTGTATCTCTTTTTGCATCATATGTGCTCCATTGCCATTTATTGTTGAGCCAAACTCAACACAATAAATCCTATATCATGATACCACAGCTAAAATACAACAACCACCCACAATATGTTCAAAGCACAAATCCATGCACAATGGACTGTGGTTCATCACCATCATTTTTTTTTTCATCTTTTTATTTCTTTTTTTCCAACCCTACTGTAACAAGTAATAGAAGCATTCAGATACTTTACACAAGTAAAGTAGCAAGAGCACAGTGTAAAATGATAGCACTTCATGTTTTTGTTTCCTAATTATTTCCTCAAAAAAAAATAACTGTTATGTAAGTGGAGATTATTGGAAAGTTCATTGGCAATATGATAAATATGATAAAAGACAATATGGTGTTTTACTTAATTTTACTCAGTAGCAGGTCAGATACAAAAATGTTAAACTTGTTTCTAAATTAGAGGAAATTGAACTGAAAATGTCTCAGAAAATCATCTAATGCCACATAACTGTGTAATTACATAATAATTTAAAATAAATAAACAAATAAAATTTCTAAAAATAAAACAATTGCTTTGTGTACTTTCTCATAATATTATCTGTTGTAGCTGTTTCTCAGAAATGTGAGGAAATTATTAGTAAACTAGAGGATCAATAAAGTGAAGTGTCTCATATCTATAAAATATGCTCAAATATCAAAAGTCGAAGTCAAATGTGTTTTATATTTTACACTTTATGATTACTGAAGTAAATCATGTTCAAATATATATATATTTTTTCACTGCCTATTTCATGCCTTGGATAGCATAGCAGAGAAAGACAGGAAATGCAGGGAGAGAGAAGGGGAATGACACGCAGCAAATGGCACAGCCGGCTGCATGTCGCACCATGGGCCGGCTGCTCTGAGCATTTGAGCGCAGTTGGTATGCGCCATAACTGTTTGACAATCAGGCTGTCCAAAAGTAAAGTTTAAATAAAGCATTAATGTGTAACCAGCATTTTAATGTTGTGTCTTGTCAAAGCTGAGCCTTATCTATTTCCTACCTATTTTGCACAGTCAGGTAGTTTAATCTGTAATAATATAAAATATGTTATTGACTAATGATTTGTTTTGCATGTAAAATTTTAAAGTGTATACTAACAAATACAGGAGTAAAAAGTCATATTTCCCAAATAATGAAGCATGACGTAGCATAAAATGAAAGTAACTGAATAAGGCACCCTTTAGTACAGTACTTTAGTAAAACTACTAAGTCACCACTGATTTTTAACATTGTACTTTAATACAATTGAACTATTTTCAATGTCTACTTTTGGCCCATAAGTAAGTTTGGTCTGTAAATCTACATTAAAAAATACCAAAATGCAATTGCTCCCTACAAACAGCACAGTAAAAAACAATGCAATTGAATGACACAATATGGAAGCATATGGCATCGAAAATGTACATATTCTTACATGATTTATTAATCTGCAATGTACATTTTTATATTTGTTCATTTAATCATTTTTAATTGACAAAATGTGCTATGTGCTTTCTTTGTTTAGATTCTTACTACAACTGTGCACATTTTTTTTACATTAGTCCTCACCCTTCTTTTTAAAACATAGGCTTACCTTTTCCTCAAAGTAACATTATATGCCCTTTATCTTTTTTCAAATAACATTAGAACACTTTCAGATAGTCATTAAATTTTGAATTACATGAATTTAACCATTTCAAATCTATCAGATTTGCATGTACAGTAGATTTAGTGTTTCAAATGAAGATGAGTGATTTCAGGTCAGCCTGTTTGTGAAAATGTTTCCAGGTAGCAGCCAAATTTAAATCCTAAAAATATCCAGAGCAGTGAAAATAAAAGAAATGTAATGCTCATTCATCATTTAATGAAGCAAACAACCATAAGTGGATAAGAAAGATCATAATTTCATAAAGACAATCATCTTGCCTGAAAAGTTGCCCTCATCCATCATTTTGCCCTCCTAACTAATACCACCGTTTCATAAATTGATTGAACTAATGATTAAATCCACCAATAAATTATGAGATTAACCTTAAATGTTCAATATGACACATCATGCGTTAGTTAAATTTTATAGGTTAAATTTTACAATAACATTATAATAATAACAGACTCAACTATCTGTCAGCTGACTGATCATTTTACCTCTCCTGAGCATGTGTAAGGCTGGAATGGTGGCCACGATTACTTTAGAGGTGTGTACCCACCTGACACACTGTAAAATACATGTTGAGCAGATGTTGTATGTCTCTCTTCGTCTTTGTCTTTCCTCTTTTTTTTTTTTTTAGTTCCATCTCTACGTATCATTTTTCCTTTATCTCTTGCTCTCTCTTTGTCTCTGTCTCCTCACACACACTCACACAGACCCATAGGAAGCAATAACAATCAAATTCCACCCTCCCTAGTCATCCCTGACCCACCCTCCCCTCCCTCCACCACCACCACCTTTTACCCATCCCTCCTCTCATCTCTGTCCATCTAATTTTATGAGTGTCTGGGGAGTTCGTCTGTGTATGTGTTTTTTGTGTGTGTGTGTGTGTATTGCAGGATGTGGTGTGTATGTCTGTGTGACAACAGTGTGTGTGCGTGTGTAACTCTAGCAGAAAATGGCTGCCTGTCGCATTAGTGGTTGGATGGGCTAAAAAATCACTTCTGTAATCACATTTAGATGTCAAGCCTGGTCATGTTAACCTCTTTATTTAGAGGTATGGATGGATTTTAGGATGGCTGCAGTGATGGAGGGATGGAAAGAGGAGGGGAGGCGGAGACCAGATGCTGTTCCTATTATATGTATGATTCATTCCACTCTATGTTAACTATTTCTGTGGCACCTCCAGTCTAAACAAGCACATAGGTAGGACTACACTCTGATATGAGCCATAGGAGCAGCTTGTGCAATAGCATGCCTACAACAACATAGGAAATTTGATGTTATAGTTACAATAATAAACAAGCCATAAAGCTCATGGAATGGTCACAGTTTTGTCAGATTGTGGTTTGGGGTAAAATTAGTACTTCCTTAAGGTCGTGGTTACAATAACAGACATGTGGTTAAGGTTGTGTAACGTCATGGAGAAAAGAAACAAGGGTGACTATTCTACTATACTCTATATAGTATACTATACTCAAACTGGAAACAGAGGCTTTCTCTGTCAAAGTCCTGTGTGTTATGGATCCATCCATTCAGCCCAGCGTCTTCCTAACACAAACTTCATCGCTCTGAGTACAGTGTCACTTGACTTCCCCTTTTTCTCCTGTAATATTTAGCCATTGCACAATAATTGCCTGGATTATTATTTGGGTCATAATAAGATGCTTCCACAGACTACCTATGGATTGTTTTGTTTTTTTTACAGGACAGTTTTCCTCAAATATATAAATTTGAGGAAATATATAAATTCCCTCAAGTTTGTTTACTGTTAGTCCACTGGTGGGCCACAAAGGTTGTTTTATAACAAATTATCTTTAAAAATATTAACAATAAAATTCCTTTCATTTATTATAATTATTATTATTATTATTTTTTTCTAGTAGTTAGCCCTACCACTGTAATGAGCCAATGACAGCAACTTTTACGTTGCCACCACTGGACCACAGCACATACTTGTTTAATTGTTGCTATCACAGTCTGATTGCGCACTAACAGATGATGTTCATTGCAAAAACTGGAGTATCAAAATGGATAGCTGATTAGCAACAGGAAGAATTAAAAGGAAATAGAGTCAAGAGGCAGATGGTGAACTGACGAGTAATCTCTCCTCTGTCAAACAAAAAAGAAAAATTGAGCTTCCTATGTTTGTGCCCTGTCTCCAGTTCAATCCTGAATGTTCGATCGTTATCATTAAAATAAAAAAGTGCTCTGGGAACCACTGGTCTAAAAAATGTTGTTAAAAAATGTGTGATATAGTTTTGAATTTGGTTCATTTTAGCTATTTCAATGGACCTGATATCACTTCTTCCTTCCATTTTATTTCTGGCCACAAAACCAGCCTATTGTAGTCATCTAATTCTAATTAGGTGTGAAGTTGTGCACATATCACACACAGTATCACCAGCCTACCACAGGGCTGACACATAGGAACAAACAATTTCACACTCATAGGTAATTTAGTCTCCAGTTCATTTAAACTGCATATCTCTGGACTATTAAAAACAAATTAATGGGGGGCGCCTCGGTGGCTCACCTGGTAGAGCGCGTACCCAGCCGCCCTGGGTTCAAATCCAACCCGCGGCCCTTTGCTGCATGTCATCCCCTCTCCCTCTCTGACCTTCCTGTCACTCTCTCACTGACCTATCCAATAAAGGCACTAAAAAGGCCAAAAAAAAAAAAAAAAAAAAAAAAAACAAATCAATGAGCCACAAATTTGACTCGTTTTTAAGTTTATAATTGCGAATCAAATTTTCTGGTCAAATCGAGTCTTCATTGCCTTTTCAACAATGACTTGCTGAATACAATGTAACACATCTTGATTGTTTTTCTTTTTTTAAATTCCCTATTTTTTTTTAAAAGTTACCTCTGTGGTTTTATGGGTCATGCAGAGACACATGTTGTAAATGTTACCAAACCATTATGAATAACAAAAACTTATGTTTCATGCCAAGCAAGAATATTGACTTGAACTCAATTATAGAGTGGCACAGCACATATAACACACGCCTCCCTCCTGTCTCACTCACACCCCACATACACTGTTTTATTTTGACTGGATCCCATATACACCATCCTGCTGCTGGAAATGCCCCTTAGAACACCAAATGTTTATTATTCAACAGCTGAAAATGGTCCCCAATAAATGCACCAACTTCCTCTTGTCTAAACATAATGTGTAATACTTGCTTAAAACTACAGAACCCATATGGCTGAGCTGAAGCAGTTCTGTAGGAACAATGATCCATAATTCCTTCTGAAAGTTGTGCAGGTCTGAACCAGGTCTGTTTTAGGCTATTTCTGCCAAGACACTGAAGAAACTAGAAGGGCACTCAGACAGCACAGACCTCCACTAAGGCCAATGTCAAACAACATACCCCAGACTTGAGAGAAAAAAAAATTCAAATTCATTTTAACTGATCCAAATCTGCCCCAAAATTTTATGGGTTCTTCTCTGGCCCATGCTTCATCCTTCCACCAAGTTCAGTGCAAATCGGTTCCTGCTGAAAAACAATTGAACCAACCAGCAAAGAGATACAGGTAGAAACATTACCTCCTTGGTGATTAAAATTAAAGAGTTAAAAATTAAGGTGTGTGGCAAATGTGGTCATGTTGATGCAGCTCTGATGACTTTATCACTCTTTCTGGCATAGTTCCTCAATCTCAACTATATCATAAATGACTCATAAATTACAAATATATGATAATAATAATAACGATGTAGGTAGCTGGGTGATATTAACAGAGACTGCTCTATTTGTTATTTTGATAACTTTATGAGACATGATTGTATTTTATCATGTATAAATCAACTAGGTTTGTGAGCCCCTGGTAGACAGCTAAATAGTTCATTTCAAAAGTGTAACGTGTGTCTTACTGTGTAGCTGTCCAGTAAATCCTTATTCAGCCTTCAGCCTCTGTCAGGTCTGAATATGTAATCAGATAAGAAACCACAATCACTAGGGATGCTGCTGCTTCCTTGTCCCTGTCACTCTATCTGTCACTCTCTCTCTCTCTCTCTCTCTCTCTCTCTCTCTCTCTCTCAGATTCAAATTTTAAATTCAAAGGTTCTTTATTGGCATAAAAATTTTAAAAAAACACAATGTTGCCAAAGTATCAAAATACAACTGGCAAAATACAAAATGCATGCAATGCAAAATGCAATGAACACCACCAAGGTATATATACAGGTACATATTAATTATATATTCACAGTATATTATATTATATGTGTTTGTGTATGTGTGTGTGTGTGTGTGTGTGTGTGTGTGTTCCTTCCAAAGTCATTTGCTGTCCCTCAGGTTGTGGCTTGTTGCTGTCCTGTCTCTTATTTTTTATGTTGGGGTTGAGATGTCCATTGAATTGATTAATTGAATTCAAATAGTTGAATACATTGAATAATGTACATGTCAGGAGGAAGTGTGTACAGTGACCACATGTTCTGTTTTCTTTCAGTTGCCATGGCTTTGTCATCCTTGTTCGATTGTCAGCTGAGCCTGGACTTGGTTCAGATCTGGCTTTGACAGTTAAGATATGATCTCTGTTTAGGGACAGAAAACATTCTGATGTACTTTGACTTCTAGGTTCTTCTCTCCAGTGTGTCAGATAGGTTTCTTTACATTTTGATTTAACTTGGTTTACTCCGATTGATGTTTGGAATGCAGTGTTGTTGTGAGACTGGTCAAAGTGAGTTTGAGAGGGTGCAGTTAGTCTCAGCAGCAACTGACATAGGGGACTCTGTTTTTGGAGGGGGTCTGGATTTAAGATGCTTTAGAAATATGAGTGCTTTCTTTTGAATGTTAATTGTGGGTGGGTGTCTAGTTCTGTTCCACAGGCATTTATTGCTGTTTTTCTTTGTAAAACATATTTGAAGAATTATCCAAGCATGTAATGTTGTGATGACTGAGTTGGACCCCATACTTCACTAATTCACAATATAAGGCAATGGGCAGGATAACACTAATATTTTAATGTTTTATGGATTTTGGATGTTATAAAAATGTATCTTAATTGCATTTATAACTCTTAGAGATTTTTCTTTTAATGCAGTCACTGCTATGTTGAAACTTAGTGACGCTGTTATTAGGGATCAACCAATATGTTTTTTTCAGGGCCAATTCTGATAATGATTTTTAGTAATCAAGGAGACTGATAACCGCTATTTGGAATTGCCATGCCAACATAAAACTCCTGCTACATAAGCACTCTTGCCATGGTGTCCAGCTGTTTCTATTATTTTGTCCATCCCATTTATATCAATGAAGGGAGGCAAAATAACAGAAACACCTCTGTATAATGTAGTTCAGCTCAACAACTCCGCAATTTTATTACTAACTAAATATATTAAAACCCTCATGAAGGAAGATTTATTCCAGGACTCTTGTTGTATTAGACTACACCAGTTTTAATTCTGGAACCTTTAATTCCAGTCAGTGCCTGACTGGAATTAAAGGTTCCAGATTCCAGTCAGTGCCTGACTGGAATTAAAGGTTTTCTTCATCATAGTGACTAACTACCTAAGGTACACTAGTTCTGCTCCGGCATTCACAGCTCTATGTTTCATTTCATGTTACTTTCACTAATTTACAGATGTTTACACACTATTCACATCTGATAGTCACTAAGAGAGTTAGCAGTTAGCGATGACTTCTCTCTCTCCCTCTCTCTCTTGCTTGGTGGGTCTCAGATCAAAAATGAACTTGTTCATAAGAGTGTGGTGTTTTTTAACTTCAGTGTTGAGGATTGTGATGTTTATTACAACTTCTGTAATGTCTGCTGTCTTACCTTGGACTCTCAGTTCACTAACCACAGCTGCTCTAGTCTGTGTACACAGTAACCTTAAGAGTTGATAGGCTATTACTGTTTATGTGTAACCAATCAGATGGTTGTGTGGACGACACATTGCTCCAGGCCAAAGAGTGGTAACTAAACACAGTGACAGGCGACTGCACTCGAGAAAAATGCTGTATATTGCATCTGATAATCAGCCAGGGCGATATTTGATTGATCCCTAGCTGTCATGGGGCCAGACCCCACTTTTTTTTCCTACAATGTCCAGCTGTTGTTGTAGTCCTGGTTCAGTAGGCGTTAATAGCACAAGGTCATCAGCATAAAGAAGAAATGTCACCTCTCTATCTAGGAGGGAGAAGCCAGGAGCAGCATATTGCCAACTATACCTGTTGGTAGAAGTCAATTTATTTGAAATCAATAAAACATGTGGATATCTTACCTTTTTGTTAGGTGAACATGTTTAAATTAATTTAAATGTGAAGGCTGTATAAATGGTTGGTGGTGTGCAGTGGGGAAGCCAATTTTATCTTTACTCAGGATGGAGTGTTGGTTAAGGAAATGTAGTATTGTTTTATTTTGAATAATATGGAGTAATTTACCAAGACAACTACTGACTCAGATACCATGAAAGTTTGATTTTGATTTAAAAATAAACTTATTGGTTCTTCACATTGCTAATAATTCTTACAATTGCATTGTACCTGATCCATAAGGCTGAGTTGTTTGGTTGGCATTGCTTTTCATTTGATATTTTTCTCAGGTCTTTTCTGATCATCTTGCTCTTGATCAAACCATTTGTCAACCGTTTTGCCTTTAATCAGACTTCTGTTTTTGTTTTATAAGGTCAGCTTTACTAGCTGCCTTATGAAATATATTGATATCGTCAATGTCCTTGCATCATCTCTGGCGGGGACATTTCGCTTTTCATCATATATCGATATGTCACTTATCAGATCGGGTGAGTTTAAGGCCATGATGAATTTGTCTCCACTGTCTGGGGCCCATCTGAAAGTAGGATTTAATTTTAACAGTTTACTGGGCTGTGTTTTGTAGGCACTAATTAACCCGAGAGTTTAAGGAACACATTTATTAGATTGTGATTGGAAAGGGGGGGGCACTGTCTGACAGTGAATACAGTGATAGAGGAGCAGTCCACATCAGTCCATATCATAGTCTACTGCACTAGATCCTGCACTAGAGCTTAGGAGTATGTGAATCTCCCTGAAGAGTCCCCTCTGAACCTACCATTAACTATGCACAACCTCCCTGCCACTTTGATTTATTTCTGAGTCAAGGTTGTTTTGATAGGGGATAGTTGGTATTGTCTGACCAAACGTGATTTACCCTGTTGTACTGGTGAGATCTGATGCCAATGGAGGTGCTAGGTTGTTGTGCTGGGAGGGAGAGTCTGTGTCTCTGTATTTCTCTTTGTGGGGACCAATGAGAGTAGGTCTGTCAGGTGTTTGACTTGCCTTTTGAAGTCCTTTCTCTATTCTCACCATCCAATTTCACTTTGGCAAAATGAGCACTGAGGACACAGTTTGAGTGCCTCTAGACTCCCTCTGAGGTCAGATTTCAAGTGCTGGTGGTTTCTCTTAAGCTGCTGGAGCTACTCCTTAAGCTGCTGTCAGACAGCCTGGCCTGGGGCAGCTCTTTGAATTTAGCAAAGTCTAGCAGGGCCATGCTGCCCTTCAGCTGGTTGGTGGAGCTGGTAGGTATAGGAGGGGCAGAAATCAACAAGGTGGTGGGGTTCTTTGTTGGGTGCTCATCATCTTCACTGTCAGAGGGGACACTGATTCTCTTGCTGTCCACCTCAGGTTTCAACAGAGGAAATGCTTCTTCAAAGGACTCTTTAAAGGTTCTTGTTCTGTCTTTCTTGTTATTGGGTGAAGAGTCAGTAAAGAGGACCTCTGGGTTTTCACACACTCCCTGTGATTCTCCCTGGCTCTTCCACTTTTGCATTCAGCAGGGTACTCTCTCCCTGCTATCTGCTCTAAGAGCTGTGCTGCCCTTAGCTGCCCACTGACATGCTCCCATGGTGAGCACTTGTTTACTTCAAGTGGAGCTAGGCTAACTATTTACTCTGTTGGCTTTTCAAGCTTAAAAATTACTAAAAGAAACACAAGAGTACGTACAGTTCTTCTTCTAGTTTTTCTGTTAGTTTCTTTAGTTTCCCATCTAGAATGTTGGTAACAGTGGTACGTAGCAGTTAGCAGCTGACAAGTAGCTAGCTAGGTAGCTAGCTTGATAGTTCGTTACTTGTTTTAATGATATTTCCTCTACTGATGATATTTCTTCTTCAGTTTTGGTAATTAATGTTGTTACATCTTCTTTTCGAAGGTTTTTGATTGAAGATTATCTTGCAAAATGATAAATGACTGAGATGTATTCAGTGTGTGTGTGTGTGTGTGTGTGCAGGTCTGACTTGGGTTACTGCTGGGGACAAATTTCAGACTAAAGACCTGTTAAATGGGAAGGACTTGTCCAATTGGGGACAAAATCTGTATGTGTGTGTCTGTGTGTGTTTTCCATATGTATAAAAGTTATATAAATAATTTCAAGATAATTATTTCTCATACCTTGTTTTAATTACATGTCCCTCACTTTGTGACATGCAGCCACATACAGTATTGTAATGTGCAGATAAGTCTCTTAATAAAATCTGTTGGTTCTCATGGTCATCGAGCTCTGTGAAGTTTCAGAAAGTATTCCACTCGTTGCCTCACAGCAAGAAGGTTCTGGGTTCGAATCCCAGGCCTGGGTTCTTTCTGAGTGGAGTTTGCCTGTTCTCCCCATGTTTGCATGGGCTCCCTCCGGGTACTTCGGCTTCCTCCCACAGTATAAAGACATGCACATTTGGTTGATTGGTGACTCTAAATAACCCATAGGTATGTATGTGTATGTGAGTGTGTGTGGTTGTTTGCCTCTATGTTTCAGCCCTGCGATAGACTGGTGACCTGTCCAGGGTGTACCACACCCTCGCCCAATGGCAGCTGGGATAGCCCCCCCACCCCGCGACCCGGTTTCAGATAAGTGGTATAGAAGATGGATGGCTATTCCAGTCAGATATAATTGTATTTGTCAGATTTTAAGTGGAAGTGCATCTCTGTCTCTACCTCAGAGAGGTCCAGGGAGCACAGACTCTTTCCTGTGGTGGTAGCCAGGACCCCTTGTGTCCGCCTTTCTCTAGACTCTGGTGACAGAAATGGCCCTGTTCAGACCTCTGATTACCATGCATCTTCAGTGATCTGATCACAAGTGATCAGCTCTAACTATGTCTGTACACACCTGGCTTTAAAATGCGTCTCCACATGTGTCTCAAGTGATCACTTGTGATCAGATCTTACCCACTTCATACTCAAATAAACAGGAATGTGGTATGATGAGTATAGTCAATCAGACAAACAGGTCCGTATTCAATGTGCTTCTGTTTATGTGTGTGAGAGTGAGAGAGAGCAAGTGAGAGAGAGTGAGCGTGAGAGAGCGGCACGGAGGGGTTGAGCGAATCAATGCGCTTTGCACAGCTCCACAGTGAAATAAGGTTTTAGCCATTAAAGTAGTAAAATATTATTAAGAGACTGTGACGGCACTAATTAGACTGCAGCAGAGGACGTCAGTTGAACAGGTGGTCCTTCAGTGTGGCCAGGATGCATTTGCATTCTCACTACAAAGAGAATATGGCCATGTGTCCCAGACCACCGTATAACATGATCTGAGTGATTGGTTCTCAAATGTCTCCTCAGTGAGTCTTAGGCCCTGTTCAGACCAGGTATTAATATCCGACCTGAATGATCTGAGTCATTCAGTGGACCTGAGTCCAGTCCAGTCATGCCAGTTTATATTCATAGTTAGTAATAGTAATGATAGTAATAAAGTTTGATTTGAGTTTTGGTTTGACTCATTTAATGTTCGAGATAGGCATCTTTTGTTAATTTAATAGTTTGGTTTACTCTGATTAGTGGTTGGAAAGTAGTGCTTGCCTGAGGTTGAACAGTATTGGCTGTCATTTGATCAGTCAGTGTCAGGACCAGCTGACATAAGGGACTCTTTTTGGGGTTCAGTTCTTGGGCTTGTAGTGCCTGAACTCTCAGTTTCTTGGGGTTCAAGTATCAAACTGACCTGCACTGAATTTGGTGGAGAGATGGGGCATGGGCCAGGGTGTATGTTGTTTGACATTGGTCTTGGCAAAGGTCTGCACTCTCTGAGTGCTCTTCAAGTTTTTTTATATTAATAATCAGTGGGTAACGGCCTAATTCTGTCCTGCATGTAACGGTTGGTGTTTTAATTTGATACGGACCTACAGAATTCTCCTATGGGATGCTTGTCCTATCTAGTGAAGTCCTGATGAATGAGTAGGCCCAAAGTTTACAACCATAAAGGGCAATTTGTTGGATTACACTGTCAAATATTTCACAATATTCAAGTGTAATCGGTAGTCTTTATCTATTTTGAAAATCTTTCCTCTAACTGCATAAAGTGCTTTATTTTTTGTTTCAGTGCATTCACTGCCAGGGGTTCCAGATTGGTTCAGCAGTACAGCAAGGTCATTAACATAGATGTTTGATGAAGACAAGCTGTTGCCCTGAGAGACACTTCTCCCTTCAGTGAAGAGATCTGTGGTTTGGTTGCCACTTTTTACAGACATGCATAAACTTTTTTATGTCAGAATTTTTTCTTGACAAATAGAATCAAAAGCCTTTTTAAAATTCTGCTCCATAAGGAAGGCTAGCATCTGGGCATTGATAATGCTGCACAAAACCTTTCCCATAGAAATGTCTTGGTAATTGTTAGGATCTGTTTTATTTCTAATTTATCGTCTAAGGGAGTGGCGTAGCTTGTACCACATCAGGCAGCTTTCTATGCTCCAGGAATTTGCCATTTGAGTCAATGAGAATTGCAGTTTTATGATCCTGATGACGGAGCAATCCCTGTGATTGGCTCTACTCTGGCTAGGCAAGGGGCTGTGTCTACAAGAAGCGTATTTCTCTGCTCCATCTCTTTGCATGGTTTCATCTTTCAGCTGCTGAGTTGTGTCAGACTCTGAGAGTTTGTTCTCTATGAATTCTATTATCTTCACTTCTAGGAGGGAGAGATGCTCCTGAATGTGCTGCACTCACACTGGTGTCTTGGATGTATGATGGCTGTTGCAGCTGGCTGGTGGGGGCCTGCTAGAGTCTGTGTGGACATGGGAGGTTGGAGTAGTCGTTCTGGGAACTGAGGGCTGGGTGGCTGGGACCTGAAGTCTGATGGAGCTGTAAGTGCTGAAGGCACAAACGCCTCTTTCCCACAAGAGTTTTCACTCTGCTGAAGCCTCTTTCAAACTCGTCCAGCTCTGCCTGAGACCCTTGAACCATCACCGTGCCTGTGTTGTAGAGACTTATGGTGAATGTGGTACAGTATCTGTATATAGCTGTTGGATGGATTTGTTGCCAGTCATTTTAGGTGATTATATTGTTCATGGAGAGTGGAGAGCCAGGCTTCTGGGTGCTCCTGTTATTACTGCTCTGTCACCTTGCCTTTTAAAGGCTGCTCTGAGTGTCTCAGGGTGGTTCTGTATTTCCTCCTCCCTGCTTCACTGGTCATGTCATCTGGGTAGTGGATCACCATACTCCAACTGAGAGAAATTACCTCTTTGTACTTTCTTTAGCAGTCTGGTTATGACTTTTAAAGTATGTTCAGTTCAGTTTTTCTAAATATAAAATAAATATAATAAATAAAAATTTTCTTGTCCCTCAAGAACGTTCTGTAGTTTATGCTTGACATTCTTGTTTCTTTTCTTTTCTTTTCTTTGTTGTTTCGTCCTCCGCCTCTTGCTGCTCTTTTTCATTGTTCTGTCCTGGTCCGGGTCTCAGAGTCCATGGCAGTTGGGAGCTGAAAGTTGTGAGCTGGTTGAGAGCTCTTTGTTTTTCACTGTGGACCAAACAACTGTGGCCGTGGCTTGGTTTAAATGTAAAAA
Organism: Trachinotus anak; assembly: GCF_046630095.1. Classification (NCBI taxonomy): domain Eukaryota; kingdom Metazoa; phylum Chordata; class Actinopteri; order Carangiformes; family Carangidae; genus Trachinotus; species Trachinotus anak. Next base: position 13,094,218 of record NW_027273870.1, on the reverse strand, counting down.
TTGTGTGTAATAATTCACAGATGAATAATAAATAGATACATTTAGAAAATAGTGTTTCTATTTGTTTTCGTACAGTGGCCCCACATCCCCCTTGGCTTCAATGTGACAGTGGTATCCAAAAGTCTGAGACCACTTTCTAACTGAAAGGGAAAGCAGATTTTCTTAGTTTCCAGACAAAGTGTACAACTGCACTGTTAAGAGATGTTAAATTGATTTTTAAGACCATAATTTGTATTGTTTGTGTTATTTTGTTTATCAGTATTGATTTATTTGTTCCTACTGTGTATTGCAAGAGATGCTCCGCTCCCTGTGTAGCTGATGTTTACACAGGCATAATGCAGTTTTTAACTCTTTGGCCTCATTCTTAGCCCAAGGCTATAACAGTCTAGGACTCTTGCCTTAGCTTACAGTGAGGTTTCACATCATCTGAAAGGATTTGACATTGATCTTAGCTCAGGGCTAGGTCTAGTTCTGCTCTGAGGACACGCTACAGCTCACTCCTAAAACTCCAACAGTAAAGATTTGTAGAAGTTGCTGCAGTGTGCAAAGCCGTCAGAATAAGCCTCAAGCCAAATCTTGTTCTCCACTTTCTCTGTGGTTTAAATAAAGAAACGACCAGGCTGTTACCATTATGGGATTTGAGTCAAGCACAGTGGCAGACTGCCTTGTTGCTAGGAGAATTCTGATTAATGTTGCAATCTGCAATTTGTGCTCAATTTGTGCTTGTATGCACCCTCTCACAGCTGTGCAGGCATGAATAGACTGTATGTTAAAAGAATAAGACTGTATGTGTTGTAGGTGACTGCTCTAACAGGATGCTGTGCCTGTTTAAAATGGGCAGCTATGGGATTGTTGAGATCACCATGAGTGCAAATGGCAGAGCTGTCATTCCCACATAAACTCTGAACAGCTGTACATTAAATGACATACTAGCATTGCAAAACTGCAGTCATTGAGCCTTGAAAGAAAAGCAGGGGTGCTAACTGACAAATGAGGAGCTAAAACTGTTCCAGTGCCAGGAACGACCATGGTGAAGCTGGTTAACTATGCACTGCTCAGCTTCTTTGTTCCCAGCCTCAACTTTGAATATTTATCTGTGTGAGAGCTGATGTTGAAATGACTCTGCTCCGATGATCTGCCCTGGTGAAGTGGGCTTCACGAGACACATAATGTTTATCAGCTGCAGGTTGACTGCTCTGTAGGCTGACCTCTGACCTTCTTGAGGTGGAGTTAAAACATAATGGAAAAGAAAGTGGCTGAGCAATGCAGCCAATTCTGTATCCAGTGTGAATTATTGCTTATGTTAACATTTCTGTCTTTCTTTTTAAACCATCTTTGAGTCTTTTAATGTTTTCTGAATGTTATATAAATGTTATATAATCCTGTGCAACACCACAAGTTATGGGCTCCCACAAACTAAATATGATGTCATAAATGGATGTAATACACATTTATTGTCTTGTATGGTGGAAAAATGTAGAGCAGAATAAAACACAATTAAGCCATGGAACATTAGAGCCAATGACAACTTATGAGACAACAACAAGAAATACTGATTTTTAAACAGTGGGATACTCTCTGGGAAAAGTATCAGTAATAGCAAAAGTGAGAGAACAAACAATAAAGGCACAGTAATTCTGGATGGAGTGAATATTGCATTCTGGGCATTTACACTCCAGAATAGTATGGGCCAAACACATGGTTATGGTGGGGGTCCACATTATTATGTAATATACATTATTGCAAATCAAATACAGCTGGAAAGATATATATTTTTTCAAGATTCAGTGAAACCAAAACTCACTGGGTGTATTTTCCATCTCCTAGATTTGCCCTTAGTGGGCCACTGCCTCCCATTACACTGTATAATAGAAATCACCACTATGTTGAGTCCACTACTTTTCTTGGTAATGTGATTATGACAAGGCTTGTATTGACAGCTCAAATAGAAAAATCAGACCTTACCTAACTCAACATACTACTCAACTCCTGACACAAGCTGTGGTCATCTCAAAACTAGACTACTGTAATGCCCTCCTGACGGGCCTCCCAGCCCGCACAGTGCAACCACTTCGGATGATCCAGAACGCGGCGGCGAGCCTGGTCTACAACCAACCCAAAAGGTCACATGTCACCCCACTGCTCATCGAGCTCCACTGGCTACCTGTTGCAGCCCGCATTAAGTTCAAATCTCTAATGCTTGCCTACAAAGTTGTCTCTGGTACTGCACCTACCTACTTGACCGCCCTGGTACAGGCATATGCTTCCTCACGACCGTTGCGCTCCTCTAACGAATGACGCCTGGCTCTGCCACCCATTCGTTCAAGGCAATCCAAACTCTTCTCTCACGTTGTCCCCCGTTGGTGGAACGCACTACCACTTCCTACCAGAGCAGAGGCGTCCCTCTCTACCTTTAAAAGACTCCTGAAGACCCAGCTCTTCAGAGAGCACCTTCTCTCCTAGCACTACATGACAAATCTACACTTAAAGAATCATCACTAGCACTTATTGCTGCGCTAACACTTCTTATCGCACTTAACCTTGATTGTTCCCCTTTCTGTAAGTCGCTTTGGATAAAAGCGTCTGCTAAATGACTAAATGACTAAATCCACCAAGTGTCTCGATCCCTGTATATTAGGGCTAGCACTAGGAGTTGGTGATGTATTGAATATACTTGATGTATTGCTGCTTGTTCCACCTGGGATATAGTAAATTACTATATCATGAATACCAAATACACTGGCATGAAGTTTGCTTTGGCATTTCGCTCCTCTTGCTCTCTCCTGTGGCTGTCACTCTCTCTCTCTCTGTCACAGACACACTCATCTGCCCATCCAGAAAACTCTCCACATGTGTGACGTAGGTGAGATGTGTGTGTGTTTTTGTATCTGGAGCAGAGGGAAGTGGAGAAAGCAAAAAAATAGCAAATGCCAAAGTGAGTTTATAGGCTACGTGTTTATAAACGGTACCTAAAGCTATGGACAAATTTGTTCAGAAAAGAAACAGCATCAGAACACACTGCCTGTCTCTTGTGTGCATGGCTGCTGCAGCTCTGTCTTTCTGCATTAAGTTTGCCTTGACTTTTGTTTACCCTCGTTCAGAGCAAGACACGCACACAGAGTGACAGAGAGAGAGACAGAAAAACAGTCAAATGCTGCCCTCCACCTATTAAATTATTGCCATAATATAATGATAACCAACAGTGGGTGTCTGCTATGACCATATAGAACATGTGACCTCCTCTGTCTCTCCATGCAGTTGCCAAAAAAAAGAAAAAAGTTATCTATTTTTTTATGTCTGTGTCATATTTATATAAAATGGAGACATTAAAACTATATTGAAAGGTGTCAGTTGCAGGTGCAGGTGAAGAAAGTCTTACTGCTGCTTCTCAATCTTTTATTTGCATCTTTGGTGTCAATACACAAGAACTGTTCTTGGCAGACTAGGAGTAGTGCATAATAATGCCCTGCCTAGCCTGGCAGATGTAGCATCAGCAAGATATTTGCAACCAACTACACTGATACCTTTGATGCCTTAATGAGAAAGTTATCTTCCAAATTTGTGCAGCATCAAGGTCTACAAATCACGTTGTCAATATAATTACTCACTCAGATGCAGCTGCTACTGAGCCCGCAATGTAGGAGTACACACCACATGATGTTTGTCGTGTTTTTTATATTGTCTGTATTTATGTGTTGTCAGTTGTATGTGCTAGAAGTCCCTTGAATAAATTATAAATATTGATCATTATAATGATAATGAGTGTGAAATGTCATGTCCATGGCAGTGCAAGTCCACTGTATCATGCAACTAGAAATAATGTGCCTCAGAGTAGTGTTTTAAGAACAAGGCACAACCTCTAATACTAATACTTTTACCATTAGCCAGTTGGCTACTAAACATTTGCTAATGAGGTAGCATGATTTCTGCAGGTGCCAGAAAACAAGAGAATACATTCTTCATCACCTACAGCTGTTTCCTCTCTTATTTACAGTGCATCTGGAAAGTATCCGCAGCTCTTCACTTTTTCCACATTTTGTTATGTTACAGCCTTATTACAAAATAGATTCAATTCATTTTTTTCCTCAACATTCTACACACAATACCCTATAATAACAAAGTGAAAAAAGTTTGCTTGAAATTTTTGCAAATAATTGCAAGTTAGTTTTACAGAAGGGTAAAAGTAACCTGTCTCAGATGGTCTAAACCCAGCTGACGTTCCCTATTAGTGGGTGAACAATCCAACACTTGGTGAATTCTGCTTCACAATGATAGGAAGAGCCGACATCAAAGGATCAAAAAGTAATGTCGCTATGAATGCTTGGCGTGCCAGTGGCTTGTTGCAATATATTAAAAATAAAAAACAAAAAACATCACATGTACATAAGTATTCCTTTGCCATGACACTCAAAATTGAGCTCAGGTGCATCCTGTTTCCACTGGTCATACTTCAGATGTTTCTACAACTTGATTGGAGTCCACCTGTGGTAAATTAAGTTGATTGGACATGATTTGGAAAGGCACACACCTGCCTATATAAGGTGTCCCATAGTTGACAGTGCATGTCAGAGCACAAACCAAACCATGAAGTCCAAGGAATTGTCTGTAGACCTCTGAGACAGGATTGTATCGAGGCACAGATCTGGGGAAGGGTACAGAAAAATTTCTGCAGCATTGAAGGTCCCAATGAGCACAGGGGCCTCCATCATCTGTAAATGGAAGAAGTTTGGAGCCACCAGGACTCTCCCTAGAGCTGGCCGCCCGGCCAATCTGAGTGATCGGGGTAGAAGGGCCATTTCTGCCGCACTCCACCAATCAGGCCTGTATGGTAGAGTGGCCAGACGGAAGCTACTCCTCAGTTAAAGGCGCTTGACAGCCCACCTGGAGTTTGCCAAAAGGCACCTGAAGAACTCTCAGACCAAGAGAAACAAAATTCTCTGGTCTGATGAAACAAAGATTGAACTCTTTGACCTGAATGCCAAGCGTCATGTCTGGAGGAAACCAGGCACTGCTCATCACCTGGCCAATACCATCCCTACAGTGTAGCATGGTGGTGGCAGCATCATGCTGTGGGGATGTTTTTCGGCAGCAGGAACTGGGAGACTAGTCAGGGTCGAGGGAAAGATGAATGCAGCAATGTACAGAGACATCCTTGATGATAACCTGCTCCAGAGCGCTCTGAACCTTGGACTGGGGCGAAGGTTCATCTTCCAACAGGACAACGACCCTAAGCACACAGCCAAGATAACAAAGGAGTGGTTTCGAGACAACTCTGTGAATGTCCTTGAGTGGCCCAGCCAGAGCCCAGACTTGAACCCGATTGAACATCTCTGGAGAGATCTGAAAATGGCTGTGCACCAACACTCCCCATCCAACCTGATGGAGCTTGAGAGGTTCTGCAAAGAAGAATGTGAGAAACTGCCCAAAAAAAGGTGTGCCAAGTTTGTAGCATCATACTCAAAAAGACTTGAGGCTGTAATTGCTGCCAAAGGTGCTTCAACAAAGTATTGAGCAAAGGCTGTGAATACTTATGTGTGTTGTATTTTTTGTTATATTAAATGAATTTAATCAATTTTGGAATAAGGCTGTAACATAACAATATGTAGAAAAAGTGAAGCACTGTGAATACTTTCCGGATGCACTGTAACTTAATCTAGCTCTCACTAAAGTATGTGTCTTGCAAATCACAAAGCAGCTTAAGGTTGTGCATGTTTTTATCACACATCTCCCTGCAAAGTACAATGGACCAGCAAACACAAGGATTTGACTACTCATGAACATATCCATGAGACCAGAGGAGCACTTCTTTTCTAATTTCTAAATTTTTAAATTTGACACTGTTAACAGTTGTTTGGCATTTGCATTAACAGGGTATACCACCTTAATGGAAGTATATTTATGAGGATCACCTCCACATGAAATAGATAAAACATCAAAATAGTCAAAAATCCACCTTAAGAAGGTATTCACAGTTTTCAGTCTCCTGAATGAAAAGTTACTTTTTCGCTGCTGGAATTTTACTTTTTACTTTTCCTGACCCACTCTAATCCTGGCCTTTTGCTCTTCCTGAAGTCAACTCATGCCTGCAACTCTGTTGAGTTCACCTCCGTTTCATAAGAGCAACAAGGTGCTCTGTGTTCCATTAGCAGCTCTTGGCAATGACAACCTTTTGACCTCCATCACTCCATAACACAGGTCTCGTTCTCTGTCTGTCTGTGTCTCTCTCTATCTCTCTCTGTCTGTCTCTCTCTCGTTGTCTCTTCATACTTCACAGTTTCGAGTTGAGACACTTAGGAACTACTATGGTGCACTTTGATTGCCCTCATTATGTGGAAAAGGAATGCAGAGTTCACAAGTTGAAGTTGGGTGGGGTGGGGGTTGGGGTGTCAGGGTAGATAGTGTGACCTCAAAGTGTGAATTATGAATAAGCACTATGGACAGTGGATGACTGAGTGAGGGTATGTATGGGGCTAAGGGTTGTTGTTGGGTATATTGTTGTGTATGGCTGTGTATTTAAATCTGTTACCCCTGGAGGCCCATAGCCATGCACTCTAAAGAGTGATGTGTCATCTAATGCAGGTCCATGAGTTACTGTACGATAGAGCCTGTCAGCATTTTTTCTTCAACACAGTTGGCTTCATTTATCAATTATTAAGTCGTTATGTACAGGGCACCAAAGATTGGGGGTTCAAGTCCTGGGTCGTGTGTGACTAGATGTAGGCTGCTGAAACTCTTGGCTAATTTTAGGGAATGGTTGTTATTTTGCTTGAAAAACTAAAATCATCTAATCATGCTTTCATTGCCAGGTGAACTGCTGAGATGCATTTGGTATAAATGTTTTTTTTAATCATATCGATAAACAATTTTACATTTCCTTCAAAACATGTAACAAAATAAACATATTTAAAAAAGAAAAGTTGTATACAGTAGCAATTGCCCAATATTGTTTTTTCAGGGCCAACTCCATTACTGATAATTAGTAATGAAGTAGATGGATAACTGATATTTGGAATCAATATACCAACACAAAACAATTGCTACTAATTGGATTTAATTGGTTGCTTATGGTGCGATCCTCATCTGGGAAGTGATATGCCTGGTAGCCTAAAGATGGTCTTTTTTAAAATGTATTTGCTTTATTATATGTTGTTGTTATTATTATTATTTTTATTATCACAATATGTTTTCCCCTTCCCCTCCCCCTTTTAAAAATGTAACACAGTAACATTTATGCAGAGTACAGTTTATCTGAGGACATTTTAAGGACATTTTAACACAAGTATATTTTTTATATTACTTGAGTAAAATGTCTTTTCAAGAACTATAGTTCATGGCCGTGAGCATGCTGATGTGCTGCAGTAAGTGTAGTGTCCCATTTCCAGTTGCAGGAGTTTCTGTTATTGGTAGCGTTTATTGCTGCTCTATCATAACCCAGTTAACGTTGATGTTTTCTTCATCACATTGACTGACTAACTGCTGTACATTTAAATTTACACTACACTAAGTATCTTGTCCATAGATACTTTGACACACGGCCTAGAGGAGGCAGGGATTTAACCACCGACCTTTTAATTAGTGGACGACCTGCTGTACCTCCTGATCCACAATAACAGCAGTTGCCCCAATAATGTATAGTTAACTCAGTATTCAGATCTGATAGTTACTAAGAGAGTTAGCAGTTAGCGATGCCTTCTCTCTCTCCCTCACTCTCTTGCTTGGTGGGTCTCAGATCAACAAATGAACTTGTTCATAAGAGTGTGGTGTTTTTGTAACTTTAGTGGAGAGGACTGTGATGTTTATTACAGCTTCAGCAATGTCTGCTGTCTTACCTTGGACTCTCAGCCCACTCAGTCTGTGTACACAGTAACCTTAAGCTATGATAGGCTATTACTGGTGATGTGTAACCAATCAAATGGTGTATTGGGCGGGATATTACTCCAGACCACAGAGTGGTGACTACACACTGGGGCAGTTGGCTGCATCAAAGCCAAAGCAGCGCATTTTGAAATTAATGTATTTTATTGGTTATTGATTACGATTCTGATAATTGGAAAAATGCTGAATATTGCATCTGATAATCGCCCAGGCCAATAACCAGTCGATCCCTAGTATCCAGTATAAACATTCATGAACTTTGAACTGTCATTCTCTGGGGAGAATTGTGGTGCTCAGTCACAGACTTGTGAGTATCCCCACACCTGCCTGGCACCTGTCACCCTGGGCAACTCCAGAAAAGGTGAGAACTCCTCTCAAGGAGCTTGGTCCCAGAACCAATGCTATGGGAAGAAGTGAGTCCAACTGTGTCTAGTTGGTAATGTTCCACCTCCTGCACCAGTTCAGGTTCCTCCCTTACTAGTGAGTTAACATTCCATGACCCTAGAACAAGTCTGCAATACCAGGAGTCAGCAGTGGTCCCTACCTTTGCCTCGCTCACACAGCACCCAACCCCAATGCCTATACCCATGGGTGATGGGCCACATGTGGTATGGCCGACTGATGAAGACAATGAAGGTCAAAACATTGCCCTATTAAGAGGCAATGTCTTGGCACAGATTTTGTCAATGTGATAGCATCACAAGAATTTGAAAATGGGCGTACTGATTACATGAGTCCTGAGTACTCTTGGGGTGGAATGTCAACATGTTGACAAGTGTCACTGCTGGTGTGATCCCATCACAAGATTGTCTCCAGTAATTGTTTAGTTTGTTTTGTTTTGTTCATGGTCAAGGGTAAAAATATTCAGTCCTTTGGATGATAGGTTCCATTTCTATCATCTGTTCCTATAGAGACAAGTATACTTAAGTACACTTTGAAAAAGACAAAGACTTTTCTTTTTCTTGTTTTCTGTATCACACTTGTACTTCCTGAGGACGATTGAAAGAATTTTGTCTCTGTACTAAAAACGAGACCTCTCTGAATCTGGTTAATAGACAAATGCTTGTGAAATAACTCTTGCCTAAGTGCTTCCTGTTGTTTAAGTTTTCATTCCGAAGTTCTCATGCTTCAATAGATGCATGGAGGCCTTGTTGAAAACACTTTCCTTATTACACTTTTCAGGTTATAAAGAACATACTTGATGTATCACGGCTTGTTCCATTTTGGATATAGTAAATTACTATATCACAAACATTGAGTATAAATTGTCATATAATTGTTTTAAGTTGCTGACATGAAATTCACTTTGGCATTTCGTTCCTCTCCTATGGATGTCTCCCTCTCAGACACACCTGCACTTCCAGAAATCTCTCCTGTGTGTGACGTAAGCGAGGTGGCTGTGTTTTTGCATCTGTAGCTGAGGGAACTGGAGAGAGCGAAAAAAAGTGAAGCAAGTGTATGGGCTCTATTTTAACAGTCCATAGTGTGTTGTCTATGGTGTGTGGCACAAGTGTATTTAGGGCATGTCTGTATCACTTTTGCTATATTAATGGCAGAAATAGATGCATGGCTCAAGAGGGTTGTACTTAGTCTCTTTATTATTCATGGGTGTGTTTTGGGTGTAACATACAATAAACCAATCAGAAAAGCCAGGTGTGATTGCACCTTGGTGGATTGCTTAAAATGGCTCAGTATTTCAGACAGAATTAGATTGTATTTGCGGTCAGATGATATTGTGACTGACCATTGAGCCCTGTCCAGGTACACGCAGCAGTTTTGTGTGCTCCAAGGGGCTGAGTGAATCAGTGCACTGTGCTCTACAAAGAAGTGACAGCACAAATCGCAATAGATCTTCAGTTCGTCATGAAAATGTCGTGGGACAGATACAAATGATATATTGGAACCAAAGTAGTGGATGTCCAAGGGACTTTCTTAGGCTGTATTGTAATGTTCCACTTGGCTTATCAAAACATCTGAAGCACATTTTCAGCAACACTCTGCTTGTGCATAACAGGCACAGTGTATCTGCATTGTGCGCCTGCCTATGTAGGCACATACTATTCTCTGTATAATCCAACCTCAAAATAACAGTGAAACACTACAATGCTGACTTAAGACCAGGTTTTTTTTGGTCAATCACTTTCCACTGTCTCAAGATACCAATGCACCTGACTACACCTCATTTTACAACTAATCACATGTGCTCAGATGGGTGCAAGTGCGTTTGCTATTTAAACAACTTGGGCACTTGACAGAAAAATCACAACTGCGTCAGTCTGAAACTAGCAAAGACATTTGTGCTGCACTTTGCACAAGAAGAGGTGTAAGATAGAGCCCAGAAAGTGTTTAGAAATGGTAACTGAAGACACAGACACTATCTGTCTACATGACGTTTGCCTTGACTGTTGTTTACCCTCATTTAGAGCAAGACAAATACACAGAGTGAGATAGAGACATATATATATATATATATATATATATATATATATATACACACTGTGTATAGAGAGAGGGAACACACACCACAATACTGCTCTTCATAACCAACATTGGGTTTCTGACCAGAGTCTCAATGCATTTGCTGAAATGGTTAAAAACATAATATTTACAGCTAAAGTCCAGACATTGAAACTCTAGTCAAAACTATCAGTTATATATAATGCTATTTTTGCTGGGAACCACTCGTCATGAGTGAAAAATGGATCACACACACAAAGTAGCAGTGAGATGTGAGAGGTGTGTATCTTTATGCATCAAAGGGTTAAATTACGCATTTATGAAATGCTTCAGAGGAGATGTCAAAATGATGACATATATCTTGTATAGCCTAAAAATATTGCAATATTACAGAAAAGCCATATTGCCCAGCCCTTATTGAAGCACATGTGTTTGTTTCTTAAATATTCTTTCATTGAATCAACAGACAATATTGTGTCTCCTGTTCCACTTTCAGGTCTTCAGATGAAATAGCCAAATTAAAGCCATCACTGGAGACGGCTCTTTCTGGTAAGTGCTCTAAAAATTGTTCATCTTGGGATATGAATTCAACAGACAGTGTCCATTCGTGCCAAAATGAAAAATCAGGTATTTTATTCCACCATTATTTTCTGGTTCTTTTCTTGGAGTTGCTTAATCAGCCTACCTGTCCTAGTTTGGAGTAAGACCTAGTGCATCATTTTTACACACTGATAGCCCTGAGTTCCCACTGGATGCTCCTGACGTGTGTAGGTTTTTCTTTACACTATGTTCTGATTTATGTTTTTGTTTACTCCCTTGGCACCTGTTTTCAGTGACTACTGATCTGTTAATACACTCCGTCCTGTCTCTCACAACACACTTAAACATACGTTCAATGTATATGTCTTAGTTTAGTAGTTACATTCATTCAGATAGCTAGTTATACATCTTATAGATATACATCTTCCATTGATTCCTAAAAAATATACTGCAAGACATTTTCAACCTTCTTAGCAAACTTCCTCTTGTTCTGATAATAAATCCAAAAAAATTTGCATTTCATTCATACTTTCTGAAAAAACTAAATATGTTTCCCACCTATAATCTCAAAGAAAGTGGCTGTGCCAGTACATTAGAATAATATCATAACAGATGGAACCTTCACAAATTTCAGAGTGGCAGGAAAAGTGACATGGTGACAACCCAGCACCAAAGTTGTGCCTTGGATCAGTATCAATATTTATAATACACCCACCCACTTTTACTGCTGTTAAAAAGTGCCAGGCCTGCAGAAATCTGAAGGTTTTGTTTTTTAAAATAAGTGTTTATGACATAGTTTGAGTTTCACGTACCATCTGAGAAAAGGATAACAATGTTGTTTCACATGTATTTTCTTTTTTTTTTTTATGTAGCCTTAAAAATAAAGCAGAAAAAATGCATTATATAGTCCTAAACAAGACCAACATTAGTTATATTTCACAATTTTAAGTCTTCAAAAAAAAATTTTGTTTCAACCTTAGTCTTGTCAAGTTGAGAGTTTTAAGTGTGTTACAAGAGAAAGAAATAACAAGAGGGTCCTTGCACCCTCAGTGCTTGGCCCCTAAATATAGGTAAAGTTTTTTGGGGTTTTTTTACATTTTCCACTGTGCTTTCTATATAATTGTTAGTTATTGTCTTAGACATTTCTAGAACAATCAATTTAGTGCTAATTACACTGAAAATATAAAAATAAACCTAGTGTGTGGAGTTTTTTGAGGTTAGTTAGTTGTATGGAATTGATAAGCATTTGTTGATGCTCAAAGGAACTTTCTCCAAATACACCTAACTAAAAAAATATATTTTATTATTTTTTACACCTGTCATAATTTATGTGTGATATATTGTTGACAAGAAATGTTCTGTTTAAATTTCAGTTCATCCACATGTCAAAAGTAATAATGCTTTCTCTGAGTTTGGGTCCCAGTGAAAGTCCAAATTCTTTCATTTGGGCTCACAGAGGTGAAAAAGTTAAAGAATCCCTTGAAGTACAGAAAGTTTCAGTGATGGTACCTCAGATATGGTCTGCTGCTTCCTCTACATTCCTGTCTTCACAAACACAGAACACTGTGGCTTTTCAGCCTGTGTGTATATAATGTGTATCCTCAGTGTGTCTCTGTGTGTGCACTGTGACTGAGAGTAGCGGGTCTTCAGGGGCAACTCTGTACCCAAGGCTCATTTTAATATATGTAAAAGCTATGGCTCACTGGAGAGCCTGTACAATGGACTGATCGGCCTCAGGGATGTGTCAGAGACCAGTGTGTGTGCGTGTGTGTATGTGTATATGTATGTGTCTGAGATGAGAGAGACAGTGGCCAAGGTTTGGACATGCATCAGTGGTCCGCCTGCACACTGCAATCTCAGCCTCTGACACTTTCAACACATGCACACACACCCCTACACACACAGACACACAGACACCAGTAGGCCTTGAGGTCAGACATATTTGCATGTCTGTCCACTGTGGCTAAGCCCTGCAGTTGTACTCAGTGCTAAAAACTCTGCAGCAGTCATTTTCCAACTCTGCTTCCTGATATGTGTTGCTCAATAGACTCTGAGCAGGACATGTGTCTTCTTCAATTGGAACAAACTAGTCGCTCTATTCTGACCAATTGCAGGCAGGCCTGGGGGCTCTGACTGTGACTGTGTCAAAGGTTTAGACCTATGAAGTCTCATCAAGCAAGCGTTAATTAGTAGATGTGGGTGATATGACCTGATTATTTTATTTTATTTTTTATGGGAAGACACAAAATATACAACAATATATGTTATATAACATAGGTTATATATTACCTGTAGATGAGCTCAGAGTCAGAGTGTATAAATGCTCTAAGAAAGAACTAAAATTATGTCTACCCACAATGCCCTCCCTCAAGCACTGAATCAGCCTATAGTAGCCCTCCAAAGGTGCCGTGTCACATCTGCACCACATGAGTCATCACAGTTTCATGCATACCTTTCCATGTGTAAGATAACACATTATTAATTGTCCATCCATCCATTTTCTTCCGCTCCTTGGGTTGCGGTGGCAGCAGATTAAGCAGGGTATTTATCACATCCCTCTCCCTAGCAATGTTTTCCAGCTTCGCCTCAGGAATCCCAAGGCATTCCCAGGTCAGAAAGGGTATATAAATCCCTCCAGTGAGTTCTGGGTCTTCTCCAAGGAATCCTCCCAGTTGGATGTGCCCAGAAATCCCCCAATAGAAGGGCCCAGGAGGCATCCTAATAAGATGCCAGAACCATTGCCTCCTTTTGAGCAGCAGCTCCCTCTGGATGTCTGAGCTCCTCACCGTATCTCTAAGGTTGAGCCCGAGGAAACTCATTTCGGAAACTTGTATGCGGGGTCTCTTTCTTTTGGCAATACCCCGAGCCAATGACCATAGGGGGTTGAGGATAGGAACATAGATTGACTGATAAATTGAAAGCTAAGCTCCCTCTTCATCACAACAGTCTGGTACAACATCCAGATTAATAATGACACTTAATCATACACCTGTCCATATTCTGCTCCATTTTACCATCACTTGTGAACGAGATCCCGAGACACTTAAACTCCTTCACTTGGGGGAGCAGCTCACCGCCAACCTTGAGGGGGCAAGCAACTCTTTGCAAACAGAGAAACATGGCCTCCAACTTGAAAGTGCTGACTCTCATCCTGACTGCTTCACACTCTGCTGCAAAATGCCCCACTGATATGAAATGCCCACATGGTCTGATCAAACCAACATAATCACATCATCTGCAAAGAACAGAGATGCAGATCTGAGATCCTTTCCGTGAATATCACAAACAGGATCGGAGACAAGGGACAACCTAGGCAGAGTCTAACACTCACTGAAAATGTGAGTGTTTTCACTCACTGAAACCCAGTGCCCAATACTATTGCAGACCCCCTTTTATTATCCTGAAAATGTGATTTTGGTGAGGACTGTGGTTAGTAAAAATTGACAAAAACTTCAGTTTTTTCCTAGGAGACAATACTAGATTTGATTCATTGCTCCATGCAGTTAAGTGTTAATAAACACTTTAGTGAGAAAAACACATATAGTAGAACAACCATAAAAAACACGAAAAGAGAAAAAAAAAATCGTGTGAAGAAGAAGACACAATTTGTATTATTTTCCTTAAACAATGTGACGGAAGACCAAATTAAGCTGTTAGGGAACCTTCCCTCCCCCAGCTATTACTCAGTCATGTAAGTAGCAGATAAACAACTGCTGGGGTGTAAAATTATGACCTGTCAATAGAACAGTAACATTTGCAGGCAAGACATGAGAGATACTGACAAGGGAATGATTAACGGGGTAGAAAAAGGCAGAAAAAAAGGGCAGAAAATAGCAGAAAAGAGGCACTTTATGCGTTGACAGCTATGCTTGGCTGGCTGGAATTAAGGCAGGCATATATGCAGAATACACACAGATAAAAATAAATGGATGCATGCAAGAGACAGTACTCACACATGTATGTCGACATAGATGCATGCTTCCCTGATGTATGCACAGTTTAAAGATCACATTCCTTTCATTCTTCATGTCTGCATTGCACCTTTGACTCAAACGTCCTCCCTCCAACATATTCAACATATGGAGTCATTCAAAACCTGAGGACATGTCAGACATTGTGAAAACTCTCCCTCGCTCTCTCTACAGTATATTAGTCAGTGTCACTCCACTTCCATGGGAACTTTCTAAGAAGCCCTTTGTAATGCAGCACTGGGGTCAGCCAGAGGTTAAAACACTCATGAATATTTTACCTGCCCAACCAGTGGAAGAAAAAAAAAGCACTATGCTTGTCTGGTGTACTGTGTTCACAAGAAGCAGTGGGGGAGAAAGAGGGAGGCATGTCAAACCGCACAATTATATGCACAGAAAATAACCGATTAAAGGGCTCCTACAGTAATTTAGTGGTGCACTTCCATAAACTTTGGGAATTCACAAGATTACAGATAAGAAAAGAATGTTCAAAATAGATGCAGCAAAAGCTGATGGTGACTCATCATCTGACAGTGAAATCTGGGGCTCCACTTGAAGGTAATAGTATGAACAATGCAAATGTATTCATTAAAATGAGTGGCTCTATGGAAATTATTGGGGTAGAAACAAGGGCTGAATCATGTTTTTCTTTTTCTTTTTTTCCCCTTATAGGCTAGGCCCTCCCCACCTTTAATAATATTCTTACTTATTTGGACCCACTTCCCCAGTATCAAAGCAAATAACATATTAAGTTTGTAAAACTTTTTCATCATTAATAACTGAAAAGGCTAAGCAAAGAATTTAAGACAAACCGTTAATATCCATCCTCCAGTGTGACAGGAAAATAGCCCCGTTACTCAAACAGCATTGCTGTCCTCTGTGTATGGCAAAGCTTTTTTAAACTGAGAAGATTAAATGTAAATGAATAATAATAATAATAAATTATTATTATTAACCTACCTATTAAAACTATACTGAAACTATACTTAGTCTTAGATTACAACACTGAGCCAGGTAATATAAAGTGTGTGTCTTTATCATCTTAATCTTGAAAGAAAAAATGAAAAAAAATGTACATCTATCTTTTGACCAGCAAAAACTGAACCTCTGCATTGAACCAATGCATGAACCAACAAATGAGGTCTACATATTCATCTGAATATATGTTTGGGATGTACTGATCAGCTGGATGAAGAAAAGAGCAGTGGAGTCCTTATAATTATTCTGATTGTTTTTGTCCTCTTTGCAAACTGGTCACTACTGGAACTGTAAACAGCATTAATCTCTCCATATGCCTTCAATCTCTGTGAAAAAAGCAGACTTTTTACAGCTACCTCTTAGCTGTGAGCATTTGTCACTTAAGACGTACATTTAAGGTGGAATAGCACTTCAATGATCAAAGTCTGTCATTTTTTTTCCTCTATTGACATTACTGCAATGGACATATTTACATACACTCACCCTGTGTTAGAGCTGCCTGCTGTACTGCAGGTTAGCCTTTGCTACTGGAAAACAATATTGAAACTGCAGAGACATACTGCTGCGTATGCACATTAATCATTGTTTAAAATCACCTCATAAAATTGAGAGATGGGCCAATCCACATTTTCTCAGTTCCAATCCGATTATGACAACTGCTGATACCCATACAGATTCCAATACAAGAGCTCTTTTTACTTTAATATTATTATTATTATTATTATTGTTGGCATTGTGTTTAAGATTACATAATTAGGCTAAAATAAACCACACAGCACTTCTTATTAGAAGAGCAAAAAATATATACAAATGCATTGAATTTAAATGCATTCCAAAGAAGCACGCCATTCTGTTGTGCATATGGTTCCACTCCCAGTGTACAGTCAGAACTATGAGAGACACTGGGCTCACATCTGAGGTCCAAATATCAGTTGTGAAGCTCATGGCTTTAACATCTTCTAGCTGCACTGCTAACTGTGACGACACTCAGTTGTATAGTTTGGGTATAGCTGTCTAGGAAATGTAATTTCTGGATGCCACACTATGCCTGGGCTCTCAGTGCTCCAACAGGCTGCAAAATCCAACATATTCCACAACAGATTGGTCATCAAGTATAATGAAGTTGAGCAATTTCCCTGTAATCCCTTTAGCCTTTGGGTTTTCTGCTGGAAGTTTATCCCATTTCTGGAAACCATCAGTGAGAGTCTGCTGCCTGGTGGTGTCATCTTGTCCCTTGGCTAGCATGAACTCCTGGTACTCTTTCACGTAAAAACCTCTGCAGGTGATGGTTAAATTGGTTGTATTGTACGACACAACTGTACTTTCATCCCTCGGCACGCTGGCTTTGTACACATTACAAATAGCTGTCTTGCTTTTTGCTTTTTTTTGCTTTTTTCCATGCATAACTATTTCCAAACAAACGTTGTAGTCAGCTAATGTCATTTGCCCAATCAGTTGCACACTGAGGTTGCTGTGGGTTCATGTTAAGATGCGAAATGCGAAATGGTGACGTGTTTCATGTTACGTTATGGCAGGTTCATGGTCCAGTGCAAGCAGCGGAGTGGAAACTGGATCGGTAAGTGGATTGGGCCTTTCCATCATATATCCACATAGTGAATGACGTCAATTTTGGACCTGATACTGATATAGGATCAGATCGGACCCATCTCCATTAAAATCATAAAAGTATAACAACAATTTAATACACAAAGCAGTCAAATTCCCATCCTCCACTTTTGCTCATTTATTTTGTCTTCTGGGTTTGACTTTCGCATAGCAGAGCTCATCAATGCAACACTGTTCACAGTTAAGACTCAATATTGTCGCCAATACACATTGTCAGTCTCACTGTAACACATGAAACCACCATATTGTAAGTCAGCAAAGATGATCAAGAACCTAATAGTACTGCTGATGGGCAAATTATGTTTTTTGAGTACAATTTGCCTTATACATTAGAAGTGCTTTGTGTACATGTTTTGAAAGCCTAACACAGAGCCTTATTAATAAACTACTATCAATAAGGGATTACTGCCTTTTGCAGCCAGGTTTAACTGTAATATAGATTAAAAAAAACAACACATAATTGTATCTTGTCAAATAGCATACAGTATATGACTAGGGAAGCATCCTGAAAGTATATGGGCCTCCATTTTTAAATACTGAATAAACAAAAACAATATTGAACTGAAATAGATAAACATGTGAAAAAATTCGGGAAAATATAAAAAAATGCGTAAATATGGATAAAATAACATTTGTGACATAGTTGAAGAAATTATAAAATCTATATGATTATTTTATGAATTAATTTTGTTTTCTTTTTGTAATGATGACAGTTTTATTGGACATCTTTTTCATGTGAGAACAGAGATTATTACCTTATTCAAAAGCATGTATTTATGTCACAGCGTTTTATGACAGTGGTGTTGTAACCAGCTACTCACTTTTCAGCCAATCACATGCTCTCAAGTGATAGCCAGTTATCTCCTGTTAAACACCAATGAAAAGTGAAATAAGTGGTATGAAATAAAAGTGTTAAGGGGAAAAGCTCATTTGAAGTGCATTTTGAAATAAAAACATTCTATCATGAAACTAAAATGAACCATTAAAACAGATGATGAAGAAATAACTTAAAATAACATAATTATTCATTTATTTAATTTTAGGGCTCCATAAAAGTGTTGATGGATGGGAAAGAGTAAAACGATATTATCATTGAAGGAGGAGGAATAGGATTAAAGTAAAGATCAGAATGGTAGTTGCGTGAGGGGAATAGCAAATGAAATGTGCGGCCCTCACAAGAAGGGTAATATTAATGTTTGTGTGTGTGTGTGTGTGTGTGTGTGTGTGTGTGTGAGTGAGTGTAAAGCACTTGCCCTCACAAGTGCTGGGGCAGCTCCAGTGAGTCACAGTGCCATGTATACTTCTCTCATCCAACATTTACAAGCCTTCTGCTCACTCTCTGTATCTCTGCTGCCAACACATTACCCATGCTCTGCTGCTTCCCCTCCTTCCCATCTCCTGTTTGTCTTAGCTCATCACCAGTTCTCTGTCATTGTGTTTGCTTACTCTTCATTTCACTTTGCTTTTGTCTCATTTTATTATCTTACACCATCTTTTTTGTCTTTTCTTTTCCTGACATTTTTTTTCTTTTACAATTTTTATTCTCTCTCCTATGTCCTCTACTTTGCTGTTTTGTCTTGTCACCTCTTCTTGAACCCTCTTGTCCTTTCTCTCTATTTATTTATTATTTCCTGTGCTCTCCTTTCCTCTGTTTCTCATTTTAGCTTCAACATTAAAACTGAACTTGAGATAAAATTGGTACCTCAAGGTAATATTTATTGCAGGGCTATTGCATTAGATTACATTGCACTGCACAGGTGTTCATGTTACTGTGTCCACCACAAAAAGCTACGACTATTTTCTGAACCTCAACAGAAAAGCTCACTATGATTACAAAAGAAATATCATGTATTTTCGCTTTGGCCAAAGTGTGATATAGTCCTGCTGTTGTTTGTGTTTGAGAAACAATATCACATGAAAGAAAAATAAAATGGTGCTTGACTATTTCTTATGCTTGTTTAAAGGAGTGGATGTCAAATACAATGAGTAAATACAAGCAGAATCACCAGTGTTGACATGATGCAAATGCCACAGTGCTTACTGTCAGATGTCCAAATTTGCTGAGAAAGTGTAGCCTAAGATGAAGGTTGATTTTAGGGTTAGTTGGTTATAATATCTACTTTTTTTTATCTACAACATCTGGTGTAATGTGGTAGAAAATCTTAAGGCTCCCATAAAAATGCTGTAGTATGTACTATGTAGTAAATGAGATGTAAATGTTCTGGCCATTCACTCGCCTTATTTCTTCTCTGTATCTCTTCATATTTATATCTAAAGTTTTTAATCTATAGAACTTTCCTCAGCCTCTTGATTTTTCTTCTTTTACATCACATGCTTGCTGCAAACCCTTCTAATCATTTATTATCTTAGGACACTGACTGACCATGTGACTGTGACGATGGTCATGAGCTTGGCTGTGACAAAAGTTTTGTTCATTTTCATTATTTCTCACCAAACACATTGTCTCCATCTTTTACACCTGTGTCAAATACATTTTCTACTTCATAAAACACCACAAAAAAGGATGACTAGAGTTTTGTTTGTGGTAATAAAGCATCAACTCAATAGCAATATGTCTTTTCAAAACTATATCCCTGTTACCATAATAATAATCTGATAATCTATACTTGTCACTCCCAACCTGTGGGCCATGAAGGTATTGCAAGTGGGTCAACATATAATTTGAAAACCAGTACAGTTTTGGTGAAAAAATGTATTATAAGAAACAAACATTTTATTAATATTTTTAAATGTCTTAAATCTAAATGGTCTATAACAGATTTAAACATGTTTTTGAAATCCTTTAATTTATTTTTATTTTTATATTTTTTCATATTAAGGCCTATCACTGTGATAAACCAATGATAGGAACTTTTAAGTCATCAACCACTAGACCACATCATATACTTTTCAATTGGGTCATGAGTCACAAAAGGTTGGGATCCACAGATCTATACTATAGAATTTATCAACAGCTTTAACTGGAACTAGTCTTTACTGAAGAGATAGTCCCTATAAAAATGGCTGACACCATGTTCAGTGAATTATTGTTGTTGTTAATGATGAATTTTAAAATGTCATTTTCAATCCTGTGAGTACCACAAATGAAATTCAAGTTCCTTCATTGTATTTTTTTGGCAGCAGAGATTTCACAGGCTGGTTCTGAAAACCAGAGGCTGTTCTCTTCATACAAAAGGACAGCAGTGTTCAGTGTTTAAAGCAGTGTTTAAAACAGCGATGTATAAAAATGCATAAATCATCCACGCACCACCCACCCAAATGAATTATTTTCCATGATTTCAGACCTGCACTCGATCAGTCAGTGGAACTGCTGAGTTGTATATTACATGTTATGATTTGGTAACATATTACACAGATGCAGGCTGGTTTTAAGCAAACATTTACTTAAAGTTTTTGCTAAAATGAAAATGGCAATAGGTATTTCCACAACAACCTGAACTAAAATTCAGATTGTCACTGCTTCTTCCCAAACACAGTTTAAAACCTCTTAACAACGTTTGGCCACTGCACAAAATTAATAATAAATCCTATTAAGTTCAGCAGCACAATTCAATATTTGCCCAAGAAAAATTAAGCTTAAAATATGTTCACATTTTAGTGAAGGTAATTGATATTTTCCTCAAACATGATATGTTATTTCACCCACCTGCAAAAAAATCCACTGTTAATTACAATGTCACGTTTTAAGACCTGGCCACAGGATATAACTGTAACCCTTGCATCACTAGTTTAAATACTTAAAATAACTTTCCTGAGAAGTAACCACTCATTGTGTTCTCTTAAAAGCTAAGACAGAAGTCATTGCCATTGAGTCAAATGGTTATCAACCATCATATGATGACAACAATAATGACCATATTGGTTACAGCATCCTGTTTTATTTTTATTTATTTTTTATGCCTTTTTTGGATAGGGCAGTTGAGAGAGACAGGAAATGGGAGGCAGAGAGAGGGGGAATGACACGCAGGAGAAGGCCACGCGGCGAGGGATTTGTACCGGGGCCGCCTGCATTGAGGACTATAGTCTCAACACATGGGGCGGCTGCTCTACCAACTGAGCTAAACACCACCCCATACAGCATCCTATTTTGTGACTGTATTGCATTATGAACTAATGAGTAGGGGTGGGGGGAAAACTTGATTCTTAGATGCATCATGATGCGGACGTGGATGATTCTGAATTGATTTACAAATGTCAAAAATCATTTTTCTAAATGTTAATTGATAATGAAATGTTGACAGAACGTAAAAGGCAGAACTCAGAAGTGTAGAAGTGCAGTGCTCGGACAGTCTATGGTGTGCACAAGAGACACAAGAGCCATTTCTCAATACAGAGTACGTTAAGTCCAGACTCCTGTACTTGCGAGTTCTAACTTCACAAGTTAAGCTCGGAAGTCCAGACTCTGGAGGACTGGAGAACTATTTGCAATTGGAACAGCAGTGTTCTTCCCAATGTCAGCACCTCAGCTCGGCACAGATTCAACTCACCTTTACCTGACTGATCTGTAACAAAATTATCTAAACTCAAATCTCCACAAACAGACAGAAAAACAGAATTGACAGAGTGTAGTAAAATATATACTTTCCATATCCCATAGGTAATATATTTTAAGAGTCTAACACAGTTTAATATAAACTACACTGCCACTGTTCATTTTCATTTATATATATTTATTTTTATTGAAATGTGGCGGTATATTTGTACTTACAAGAAGCCAACAGAGGCAGCGCTGTTTAGGTAATCATGTATTTTTAGCTTTATTTTCTCAGATTAACCAGCACAGCAGTAACAAATATTATATTTCAAATGAGAAACCAAATTTTATCTTCTAGAAGGACAATTTTATCCTTTTCAAAACGCTACAGATAACACAGCTGCCAGTAAAATGCCAAAGGGCTGCAGAGATAACACTTTTCTACCTGGGAAACGGCGCACACTGACCGGCCTGTGACCTCAGAAGCTGGGCAGTGAGTTGTTGACATGACCGCTGATCTCATCCAGAAGGGTGGTCTTCACATCCCCAAAAACATCTGACCATATTTCCAAACAGGCGTTATTTGGATAAACTGACCACATATTCAGAAACTACAGTGCTTCCAGAAAGTATCCACAGCGCTTCATTTTTTCCACATTTGTTATGTTACAGTCTTATTCCAAAATGGATTAAATGCATTTTTACCTCAGATTTCTACACACAATACCCTATAATGACAAAGTGAGAAAAATCTCCTTGATATTTTTGCCAATATATTAAAAATTAAATAAAAAAAAATCACATGTACATAAGCATTCACAGCCTTTGCCATGACACTCAAAATTGAGCTCAGGTGCAACCTGTTTCCACTGATCATCCCTCAGATGTTTCTACAACTTGATTGGAGTCCACCTGTGGTAAATTCAGTTGATTGGACATGATTTGGAAAGGCACACACATGTCTATATAAGGTCCCATAGTTGACAGTGCATGTCAGAGCACAAACCATGGAATTGTCTGTAGACCTCTGAGACAGGATTGTATCAAGGCACAGATCTGGGGAAGGGTACAGAAAAAATTCTGCAGCATTGAAGGTCCCAGTGAGCACAGTGGCCTCCATCATCTGTAAATGGAAGAAGTTTGGAACCTCCAGGACTCTTCCTAGAGCTGGCAACCTGGCAGAAGGGCCTTAGTCAGGGAGGTGACCAAGAACCTGATGGTCACTCTGACAGTGCTCTAGCGTTGCTCTGTGGAGAGAGGAGACCCTTCCAGAAGGACAACCATTTCTGCAGCACTCCACTAATCAGGCCTGTATGGTAGAGTGGCCAGACGGAAGCCACTCCTCAGTAAAAGGCACATGACAGCCTGCCTGGAGTTTGCCAAAAGGCACCTGAAGGACTCTCAGACCAAGAGAAACAAAATTCTCTGGTCTGATGAAACAAAGATTGAACTCTTTGGCCTGAATGCCAAGCGTCATGTCTGGAGGAAACCAGGCACCACTCAATACCTGACCAATACGATCCCTACAGTGAAGCATGGTGGTGGCAGCATCATGCTGTGGGGAATATTTTTTGGCAGCAGGTAGGGAGACTAGTCAGGGTCGAGGGAAAGATGAATGCAGCAATGTACAGAGACATCCTTGATGATAACCTGCTCCAGAGCGCTCTGGACCTCAGACTGGAGCGAAGGTTCATCTTCCGACAGGACAATGACCCTAAACACACAGCCGAGATAACAAAGGACTGGCTTTGGGACAACTCTGTGAATGTCCTTGAGTGGCCCAGCCAGAGCCCAGACTTGAACCCGATTGAACATCTCTGGAGAGATCTGAAAACGGCTGTGCACCGACGCTCCCCATCCAACCTGATGGAGCTTGAGAGGTTCTGCAAAGAAGAATGGGAGAAATTGCAAAAAAATAGGTGTGCCAAGCTTGTGGCATCATACTCAGAAAGACTTGAAGGCTGTAATTGCTGCCAAAGGTGCTTCAACAAAGTATTGAGCAAAGGCTGTGAATACTTATGTACATATTATATTTTTGTTTTTTATTTTTAATAAATTTGCAAAAGTTTCAAGCAAACTTTTTTCACTTGTCATTATGGTGTATTGTGTGTAGAATTTTGGGGTAAAAAATGAATTTTGGAATATGGCTGTAACATAACAAAATGTGGAAAAAGTGAAGCGTTGTGAATACTGTCCGGATGCACTGTAGATGGTCACTTTCTCACCTGAAAAAATATCAGAACTTCATGAAGTTATATAACAGTTCTTGGGTGAAAACTGTCACAGCTTTGGGCCAGGCTTGGTATCTCTGCCGTTGTCACTTTTTTGGTGTAAAATGCATTAGATATACAAGTCCACACAAGTCACGTCCTGATTTATCCTCAATGAAACAGGTGGAGTCAGAACACTTCCAGATATTTTATCTGTACTTGGGTAGATGCAGACTCTGGGTAAACTGAGTAAATTCACACTTTTCTTTTCCTGTTGGTTCTTTGCAATGCTGGAACATATGCTGTTAAATGTAACCTCCCAGTTGACTTGCCACATCTCTTCCACTTGTTTTATTAATAAAAGATATTGGAAGTAAATTCATTATATATCATTACAAAGTACCAAGTAGTCACACAGTTAGAAAAAAGAAATCCTGTATAGAAAAAAAGATGCATCAAGATGCATCAATAATTGTTTTATCATTGCATCACAGCCCTCTGAATCATAATTGAATCGAATCACTGACTTCTCTCTGTATGATTGTGGAACATTGGTAGAAAACAAAAAACACTGACAGTGATGTAGCCAAGCTGGAAATATCTGAACAACTCACATTGTCTATGCCTGGGTTCAGGGTAATGAGAAAGAATACACCTGCAAGCAAAAATCACCAAGTGCTGTTTAAACAGTGGTTAGGGGTTAGGAAATTGTTCTAGTTTTATATTCTAATGAAGGAAACATGGATACACATACAACCTAATCCACAAATGTGGAATAATCCCTTATACATTAGCCAGAGACGGTGTGTAGAGAACTGTTTTCCTTTTTTTTTTTTTGTTCTATGTTCAATGCTAATCTTTTGCTGGTTGGTTTTGCAAGACACTGTTGATGTGAAAAACTCCCCTGGAGGCCATAGCAGTGGGTAAGACCTTTTAATGAGTTTGCCTTCATCCAGACATTCAATTCAGAATATTTTTTTGGTTTTGATTATGCAGGTTTTGATTATGCTTCATTGATCGCTTTAGATTCAATCTGTGTTGCTGGAAATATCAATTGGAAGGCTAAAACCTCCAGTGAGGGTGTTTTTTTTGTTTTTTTGTTTTTTTTGGGGTTTTTTTTCAAGGCTAAGTATGTTGTTGGACTATTAACCTGGGATTTTGGGAAACTGTCCCTGTCAAAAGAGATTTTTTATGGGAGTCCATTTAGAAATATTCTCCAACCAACCTTTGACACAGCCACTGTGTCTTCAGTTGGACATGAGGTTTCAAGAGGAATTAGGCCACATTCAAGGATAATCAAAGTACACTTTCAAGGTGAACTGTGGCAATAAAAGGGAACATTCATACATTCCATAGCTTTCACCTTTCCTCTTCTGCCTGTTTTCTCTTCATAAACTGAAAAAAACCCAAAAAAAACAGCCAGACAGCTGAAAGTATTGTCAGACGAAGCAAAGATAGACTTTAATAGAGCTGCCATGTTTTTTTTTTTGGCAAAATTGTCCTTTCTTTCTCAATGACACCAACAGTAATTGCATGACTATTATTGTTAATATTCTGTAAATTTTTTTAGAGCTTGTTAAATTTATTAGTTAAGAATTTATCTTTTTGATAATATTTGCCACCCAAGCCCAAGGAAAATTAAGTAAATAAAAACAAAGTTAATAAATAAAGAAACTGCAATTCAGTAAACAATTCTGTAGTCACATATTTTTTGGTAAAAGCTTAACTGCATGTTTATTAATGTCACAATGACAACAAAGATCCTCTTAACCCAGAGAAGTAGTTATTCTAACCCAGATCTAATCATGTAGTCTTTGTGCCTTAACTTTGGTATTGTTTTTCCTGTACACCCGCCATTGGTACGCTCCTATGGGTCGTATTCTTGTTGCCATGACAACAAATGGTCCAGTGTGCTGGTATACCCTGTGGGTTGTACCTGAGAGTAGGGACAAACATCCTACATGGTCGTTTGGGTAAAGTTTAAAGCAAATGGGTAAAGTTTCTTTGTGCTCACCTTTAAGATGTGTATGACCCATAGACTGTATATAAAGAAGAACGTAACCTCCATCTTAACCTGGTTAATCCAAAAATGGGCAAAAAGGTGGGGCGGTTTAATAACTGTAGCATTTAGCATTGTTAGCACAGCAGGGCGTCTTGCTTTGCTAACCCAAGGTTAAATCATTAACTGACAAATTAGCTTGTAAACAAGCTCAGCTAAGAAGCCAGGCATGGTGAGCACAGATACTAATATGGGGCTCCAGACTTTTGCAACACCACTCTTGAACCGTGCCAAAAACTATTTTAACCATTCAAAAGTGAATGTAAACTTCCCAAAATCAAAATGTTGTTCCTTTACTTTGTTAAGGTCATACAAACACACAGACACACAGACAGAGATTCTTGATTTATAGTTAGATTAGACAGTTTCTGCTCTTGATAACCCACATTACTGTCTGTATTCTTAGTATTCAGGGACGGAGTGGGAATAAAAATCAGGCCCGGACTTTTGGCTTGGACTGGACTTGAACTGGCCTGCCAGAGGATACACAATCACATATGGCATTCACTTCTGTAGATCTGAGCTGATCACACAGACCTTGAGGACTTTAATTAGCTTATTAGAATTTCTGATGAAATGAAAGCAGAAAACAAATTTATAAATTTTTCCTGCTGAATAAACTCAGACTAGACTCCTGTTGTCCTCTGCCAACTGCTCAGCGTGTAAAACTGGACTTATTGGGAGCTGTACCGGGACCTGTGTCCTGAACCTACTCTGTTGCTCTGCTCCTCCTGTCTGTTGTCTGCGGAGTTACCACTGCTAGATGCAGAACAATTTTTCTGGATTTTAACTTCTTTTCTCTGAGCTTTTTAGCCACAACTTTTATTAAACTTTGTTATTCATGTAAAGTGAGTCAGTCACATCTATGCCGCCTAAGTGTTTAAACCATGATGAATGGTAACTGAGTGGACAGAGCCACGAGACTGGACAGAATAGTACAGTAGTTTTCTGGGGAGACAGTTGTGAGGGAGACGACTGACACAGAACCACAGTGGGCCACCTGGTCTGCTTCACTGGGCTGATCACCACACAGCACTATCCACTGCTCTCCCTCATGCTCCCTCCTTTTCTCATGCCTCTCTCAAGTAAATGGGAAGTAGAAACAAAGTGAAAATGTGAAAAAGTGAAAACAACCTCAGCTTCAGTTTGGTATACAATAACTGCTTAACTATGGCCACCGGGATTCTTTCTCAGGCTGAGATTCCGCACATGTATACATGATGATGTTGCTGTGTGAGCCCTTGGCTTTTGCACATGTAGTACACAAAGGTGAAGTATGTGGTGTGGACTGCCTGACAAATGCATTATCTGGGCATGCCTTCACAACGGTCACATGAAAGAGAGAGAAGCAATGGTAAGATGAAAATTTTGAAAATAATTCCTTTCCTTTTACGGCCCAAAATTTGTAGTTTCATAAGTAAATTTAACAAAAAATGAAAGAAAAAAAAAAGTTATTTAATTACTTGGTTCATGATGCACATATGAATGCCAGCAAGCTACCACAAAATGAGGTTAACTACTACTTTAATTACATGTTGTACACTACTCCCCAACACTGAATTAAATAACAAATAGTAGTCAGAAAGCCCTCATATAACTAGTAGTTTGATGTGTTTGGCTTAATGTATAAAACATTTACCACTAAAGCTGAGCACTGTAGGCTCAAATTTTTTCAACTCTTTCCTTTGAAAGTCAAATCATAAAAATGCGAACAGACAAACCTAAAAATGATCAACGTCAAGCATTTTCAAAATGCCCACATTATACAACATAGCTTATATTGTCAAGATCTATTTCCTTTGTTGTGCCTCTTAGCCACTATACCTGTCCACTGTGTTCATTGCTAGTATATTTGTCTGATTTCAAGGTCAGTGGTTCAAGTCCCAGTTTTATTTTGTCAACTAAAGTTCATGCATAAACTGAATGGATTCATTTTATCCTTCAACCTATTTGGAATTAATTTCTACAATTTGCTTTTTGTGCTTGGGTAACTACAATCACAGTTTGCAGCTCCAAGCACATTGTGCCTTCAAATTTGAAAAAGTCAATGTGAATAGCATTTAATTCAGATGAATGAAATTGTCAGGCAATGTTTTTCACTCTTCTTTGTTGCGTTTTTGTGTGTTTCTGCCAGAAATCATCACACTTGCTGAGAGCATTCTAGTAGTAATTGACATTCTTTTCAGTTTTGCTCTGTGACGTACTTCACTGCTTTTGATGTCATAATGTAATCTGAGATTTTCTTTTTTGCTTACACAAGAAGCTTGTGGCTTTTCCATAGTATATTGTAGTCAGCAGTGTGACCAAATGCTGATTATACAGCATTTATTCGTGACACACTTTTGCATTATCAAAAAGTTCCTTCATGCAACCAACATATTAACATGATGTACTATACATAATTAACATAATGTCATATTGCCCACTTCATCTAAACCTGTTATGCTTTGTAAACAACGGTGATGGTATTATTAAGAGTCACATCAGTCAAACAGGTAGGTATACCAATTGTCACTTGTGAGTTGTGATAAGTGGAGAAGCGACAAAAGAGGATGATGGGGGAGGCTAAGCAAGAGAAAGGTGGAGGCGAGAACCAAATGAACATTGTTAGAGGGCAGCCAATAGGAAAATTATCCCTATTTTCTTTCTTTCAAAACAGAAAAACAGAAAATAACAATATAGAACACTAAAAAAGAATAAAACTCCACAGATGATCTTATTCACAGATGATGTGGCCAGGGGACACAATAATCTAGCAATGTAAGGTTTGACCAGTCCATGTAGTGCCTTTTTTAGTGCTTTAATATAAAGAAGTCTGCAAAGACAGAGGAAAAGTTGTTAGCAAAGCAGCTGCTGAGAGTGTGAGAAAGGGTATTGAGTTTGACGGATTGGATGTCAGCATTAACAATACTATCAAACGTAATCCACTTATACTCAGACACAAATATGTCGTCAATTATGTTGTGTAGGCCCTGATACATGTTGTAATAAGACTGAGTTGTGCTTAAAAACTCAGCAGTAAACTTACCTGATGCATCATCAACATGTATGTTGAAATCACGAAAAATCATGACCATGTCAAGAAAACACAGCATTTGCATTTACTATACAATATTTGATAAAATACATAGCTTAACAGTCAGCAGTTTTTTAAAACTTGAGAAGTACAAGAACAAACAATGGACATTGCTCTTTTAGTTCTGTCAAGCAAATGGCAATGACTGACCAAAAACAAAACCACGTAATCCATATTGATGAATTTCTTTGTAAAAAAATTGCACCCTAGTGGAGGAACTGGAACTGCTGAAATAATCACAACTGGCTGTAACTATTTATCTGATGTTTGTTGAAAATAAATGTTCATAAATCATATCCAAAAAAGTGTGTCAATCTGTAGACATTTGATTCACAATCATCATGAGCAATTCTAAGATTGCTGTTTGTGTATTCATGGTTGGAGAGGGAACAGGAACTGCTAATGCAGCATGACTTTACATGGTGCAGATTTACTGAAACAACCTCTTTAGGTGAACTGAATACCTACACATAGATCAATCACTCACATTATATCTCCTAAAGAAATAAAAGAAATGACTTACACTGATTGATTTGCAGCCTTTAATAGTGCAGATGAACATTTTGACACTATTATCTTCACTATGTCTAGATTTGATGGCCTGTCCAATTACACATGTGAACATATGATAGGATTGCTATTTATGTAATTTTCTAATGCGTTACTCTATCTTGACTCTGATGAAGACAGAGGAGTGTCAAAAGGCTTTGTTTGAATAATTAAAGTCTGAAAACCTGTCAATGGGCTTTAGTCCTTGTTTGCTGTTTGCACCACCAAAAACGTGATATGAACTGTAGTTCTAAAACTCTAAACATATTTCAAACATCAGGAAAAAAATCATGTTACACTATCAAGAACATTATTTGACAGAATTTAGGCTCAGAATGTCCCATCAGCATGCTTATGCTACTCTCTGGCATTGCTCTATCTATTCATGACTTTCTCTATCCATCCATTGGTCTGCTGATCGTGCTTTGGCTACAGCTAACCCAGTTTCTGCAAAGCGTTTTAGAGGTCCATGTACTGCCCTTCTAGTCTAGCCATGATTTGACACTGAGAAAGCCCCTCTTTGTGTAGAATAACAATTTTATTTCTAACACTTTCACTTTGATCTAATGCCATTTTCCGCACTATAACAATGCTATTTACTAAGCAATGATCTGCTGGAAACTTGAGGCACAGCCTTATTTATATTAGGCAAACAGTGGCTGCTAGTTGAGTTACTTGAACAAGCCTTTGATGAGTGACAAATATGAGAATGTGGGAAATATTAAGTAATATGTGAATATGACAAAGTGTGTCCAAACTTTTGACTGGTACTGTGTATATACATATATTATGTGGACTGTAGAACTCCACTGTGTCCAGCTCTTGGCTAGGAGGGACAGGAGAGCAGGAGAGTCATGGCAAGACTCAAACAAACTTAGAACAAGACAGAGAGAGAGTTATTAGGATTGTGTTTGTCTAAAGATATGTCGACACACACTGTGATGAGCTAAGTAAAGGCCACAGTATGAGACAGCCAATAACCAGAGAAAGACTAAATATTTAGTGGTGAATATTATCTTGAATAGCTGAAATGTTGGACAAGATTTAACAGGGCTGCCAATGCATATTTGAAGTATTACAGCTGTTGTACAGGTCCATATGAGATCCAAGATTTAATATCAATCTGCCACAGCATTATGGAAGTGAATAACAAAATTCATTGAGGTAAGTGTAACCAACAGTGAAAAAGCTCAAAAATATAAAACAGACAACTGTCAAGATAGCACTAATGAATAAATACTGTGGTTAAAATAAATACTTCAAAAGTTAAAACCTGTTAAAAACCTGTAACCTGTAAATTTAAAAGTATTAGAAAGCAATATTTATATACATATTTTTTTTATTTTATGCCTTTATAGACTAACCAATGGCTGCTCTAATATTTATTACCATTGACCAATAAGCTTATTCTGTGTTGGTTTATCCACGTTATCCTCATGGTTACGATCTATGGTGAAAGGGCATAGTGCCAGTCCTTGTTGTGACTCTGATGAGAGAGAAGCGTGGTCAATTCCATGGTAAGATAATAAGTCAATTGATGGAAATAACTCATACAAAACATATAATTTCATGTCAATAATACATACTTTATGTTAAAAACCTAAGGTTACAAAGCTGATAAAATAACTGGCCACTGTTGCAGCTGAGTTTAGATGCCTGACACCATTTTTCTCCACTGCTTCACGGTACTTTGCAGTGGTGAGTTGTTCTTCAGTATAGGAGGCCGCTAGCTAAGAAGCTAATGTCGCGCTAGTCACTATGCTAAGCTGAAAAGTCAATTCAGTTATGCTAATGGTGCTAGCGATGTCATAAAACAGTTTCTTTTATGAGTTTGAAGACTGAGATGCAGAGTTCCTGTTGATCACCTTGAGACAAGTTGAAGATTTTGGATACTTTCCAGTTTCAATGGTTGGCGAGGCTCGCCCATTTGGACTGAACCCCATAGACTTCAAACTAGGACAAAGCTGCATCCTGACACACAATTCAGTGGACAAATTCCACCTATATAGCTGCTGAAAACACATCACCAGATTTGAACTGGAGAACAGAGACAGTAATAAAAAAGACCCAGGTCTCCTTTTATTTTTTTATTACATGTGTGGACAATTTAGATTTAGTACTTATTATTTTTCTTTGGGTCCCATCTGGTTGTTAACCATTGTCCACTCAAATACAAACATTGAAAATTGAATTTATTAAAATAACAGTGCTGTGTACAGTGTTTTCCTTATCAAAATTCATACTCTTGGCTCTTGTCATTCTGAAAGTCTTCTGAACTGGTTCATAGCCCAAACCCTATGACTTAAACTGCTGCTATTTCCCCTTTTTCCCCTCCCCTCTTTACACTGGTTACATAAGCAACAGAAAGTTTTGGCAATTAGACTTGAGGCGTGTCCCTGGACATCATGGAAGTTGTAGTTGTTATGAGGAGGATGTGACAACAGTAGATCTGAGAGAAAGATGCGTAGAATTGCAATGATATTTAAAGAAAGACATCCCGTGACTGATAGCTGAAAGATCTCTCACAAAAGGTAGAGAGCTGTTGAAGGCTAGGCTAGAGATAGATAGTACTGTGGGACCAAGGCTAGAGGGCTGTCAAACACTTGAGAAGAAGATTAAATGTTAGCATTCTGTGAAGTTTAGAGACTGGTGAAGGCTTGAATGGTAGAGGGCCGTCAAAGGCCAGGAGAGAGAGACATATATTAGCAAGTGGCAAAGACCTGAGGCCGTCAAAAGCCTGAGGACAGAGTAATAGCCTACAATGAACACTAGAGCACTGTTGAAAGCCTAAACAGAGGTTTAGATGTTAGCCTGTGATCAAGGCTAGAGGGCCGTCAAACGCGCGAGGAAAGGTTTAAATGCTAGCCTGTGATCAAGGCTAGAGCCCATCAAAGTTCTGAAGAAAGAGATAGATGATACCTGCAATGAAGTCTAGAGGCCATTGAAGGCCTGATGAGAGGATTGGACATTAACTTGCGATGAATGCTAGAGGGCCATTAAAGGAAAGTAGAGAGAGACAGATTTTAGCATTTGATGAAGATTTGAGGCTGACAAAGCCCTGAAAAAAGGAAGGAGAGAAGAAAGGATTGAGAGCTAGATATTTTTCTTGCGCTAAAGTCTAGAGGCCGTTGAAGAGGTCTGAAGCCTGATGAGAGGATTAGATGTTAGCTTGTGATGAATGCTAGAAGGCCATTGAAGGTAGGTGTTAGTGTATGGCAAAGATTTGAGGCTGTAAAAGGCCTAAGGATAGAGCGAGAGATGTGAGCCTCCGATCAAGGCTGGAGGGCTGTCGAAAGCCAGAGAAGAGGTTTATATGTTACCCTGTGGTCAAGGATGGAGGGTTGTTAAAAGCCTGAGGTTTAGATATTAGCCTGTGATCAAGGCTAGAGACCATTAAAGGCCTGAGGAGAGAGAGATAGATGTTTGCTTGCGATGAAGGCTGTGGAAGTTAAGCGGAGAGAAAGATGTTACCATGGGACCATGTTACCATGGGACAAAGGCTAGATGACTGTCAAAGACCTTAGGAGATGATTAGATGTTAGCAAGTGATGAGGGCTAAAAGGCCATCAAAGGCCAGTGGATAGAGATATATGTTAGCATGCAACAAAGCCTTGAGGCCATTGAAGGTCAGTAGAAAGAGATCAATGTTAATGTGGGAAGAAGGCCATAGGGCCATCAAAGGCCTAAGTTGAGGTGGCCTTACAACTACTAAGGGTGATAGTAAAGGCTGGGTCTTGTAACAGACAACCGACAACTCAAAACCTTGCCAGTACAGAGAGCGAGAGTTTGCATTAGCACACCCACTAACACTGTGTTAGACAAATAAACTAACACTAACACTAACTAACTGAAATAAAAGATGCTAACTACGCTAACCATTCTGATATGTCAGATAGTCACTGATTTTGTTGCACAATGGACTCCTCATCTTACTCTGGGTCTGTCAAATGTGTGGCTGAGTTTCTCTGATGTTTTGTTTGCTAATTATCTTGATATACACTGCTTTTTGACCCATCACTGATATCATGTCAGTTGAGAGAGAGCAGAGAGTTTGCATTAGCACAACCAGTCACACTGTGTCAGCCACTGCCAGTTACAAGCTAACAAAGAACATAAACAAATAACTACCTTACTCTTCTGATGCATCTTCTAGTCGCTGATTTTGGTGCTGTTCCCTCACTCCTCACTCCTCAATTAACTCCTTAATCTGGGTCTGACTGAGGCTCAAATGTGTGGCTGTTTCTCTCCAGGTGGTGGGTGGGTCACAAGGCCTGATCCAGATTTCTCAAAGAGGAAATTAGTGTAGATATGCAGCCCCAGTTTTCTATTTTTTTCACTTTATGAGGGAAAACCATGTTATACAAAATATAATCATAGCAGAGGATTTTTACATAGTTTAAAACATGTCTGGAGACAAACTTTAAATGTAGAGCTCTGGCTGTCTATCAGCATCTACATGAATGTTGAAATTGTCTACTATATAGACTTTATCTGCACTAATAACTCATAAAAAGCACGAGAACTCAGAGTAAGGGGCAGGTGGATGATATACAGTAACTATTAGCCTTCCAGCTTGGGTGTGAAAGACTAAGAGTAAGGCTTTCAAAGGAGTTATGACTAGGGCTAAAATTATTCTTTTAGAAATGCAGATTAACTTAATTCATTGAGGCAAATTCTTTGCATCAAAGCTTGGTTTAATCTATATAATGTCTTAGTAGTCACTGTTAGAGATTAAATGGTTACCAGCTTATATTATATTATTATTATTTTATATAATAATTATTCTTTAATAAGACAAAAGTGGTTCTTATCTGATTAATTGATGAAATACTTGGTAGAATACTCAATTACCATTGATACCTTCAGTTATGACTAAGTTTAGTTTTACGGTTGACTAATAAGCAACCCCTCCTCCATGGCCTGTGGTTCAAGGAATGTTAAGATGTATATGAGTAGGGGGTCTTGATTCATTCAGACTTACACATTCTAAGACTATTTCCTGCTGCACCCAGGTTGCAGCAGGAAAAAGTAAGACAGAATGGATCAATGTGATGATCAGTTATCAGTTATGTTTTGGTTCTGTTATAGTAGTTTTGTTAATTTTCATTAGGTTTTTTAGGCTGTTCTCTGTTTTCCTTTGATTCAATTAATTTAGGTGGTGGTTTGCATTGTGGGAAATCTATTTTGAGTGTTCAATTTTTAATTTTATAAATTTGCTCATGTTTTCTAAATACAATCTTACAACCAAGTAACTGGTTGTGAGTGTGTGTATCTGTGTCTATCCAACTGTGTGCTTCTCTGCCGGCTCTCAGCTGACTCAGCAAATGATGAGCTGAATGGAGGTTAGTTTAAATGCACACATGCACACACGCACACGCACACACACACACACACACATTCTGCTCACAAACTGTAAGGCATAGGTATGTACACATTCACAGTGAGGCACATGTTAAAGACATTTCTCTCTGATGTTTGGATGAAAAGGAGACATAAAGACAGATATTTCAAATCCATATAATATGACAAAGTTTAGACAATCCAGAGAAATGGAGAGAAGAATGGGTTGTCAACAATATACGGTATAGGCCTGGAATCCACTGACTAGTTAGATGATGATGATAGATGAATTTTAGATTCCATATGTGTCAGCTCAGCGAGTTGTACCCGCAGCACAGCTGGGCTTCAGTAATATTTAATTTTTTCCTCTTTTGGAGATCTATAATCCATACCTCTCACTCACTCTTTATCTGCTCCCCCCTCCCCTCTAATATCCTATTCCTTTTGCCATCTCTGTCTTTCTCCCTCTGTAATAAAAGAGTTTTGCTGACTCCATGTTTCCGTTTGAGGAGTCTGAGCAAATCTGTATCCTCAAAAATTTAACAGATTGAAACAGCTCAACAAAATGCTATATATGGGCCCATTATTGTGAAGCTACCACTGGCTCAGGTGCAGCTTTTTATTTGAAAATTGTATTTTTTTACTTTAAATTTGAACTATAACAAATATTTAATGCTCTCCAACTCTCAAAAGCTGACTTACACTTGGTAATATCTCATAACGTTGATGCACTCTATTCAAGCTGGAAAAAACCTGACTATTGTATTAAGTTACATTTAAACTATACTGAAGTGCAAAGGGACCATACAGTTGCACAATTATGCTTAATTTTTACTTCATTTTCTATTTAGCTAAGCCTCTTGTTTTTTTTCCTCCTCCATTGTGTAGAGTTGAGTCATCTAATAAGTTAAGAATTTCACTTTTTTAAGTTCTCTGTGCTGAATGGAATCACTAACCTGTGTCACTCATGGACTCATTTGCTTACTTCTTTTCACATCACCCTTCAGGAACCAGACAGTGATGATAGAAAAAATATTTCAGGATTTAATCAAAATATTTCTGCTCCGTAATTGCTCATAAGGCTGATATAGTGTCCATTCAAATTTAAAATACATTGTACGTGCTGTTTTCATCATACAGATCTATGCCAATATTTTACTATTTGGTCTGGTCTATCTTCTGCCTGCTTGGCTCAACAGATTCTTTGCTGTTTTAAAGGCACAGTGTATTAGTGAAAAGTGACCTTGTGAAATGTATGCTGCATTTGTGAGGCTAACTTACTGATAAAACTGGAGTGAATTACAGCCCCACATAATTATTTAAGTGTAATTGTGAAATATGTAAGAATTAAAGAACAATGTAAAGACTAGTGTCCCCTTATTGACTATGATTTACCGTATTTTCCGGACTATAAGGCGCACTTAAAAGCCTTTAATTTTCTCAAAAAACGACAGTGCGCCTTATAATCCGGAGCGTCTTATATATGGATTAATTCTGGTTGCGCTTACTGACCTCGAATTGATTTTGTGTGGTACACGGCGCTCACGGCGCTCTGTCAAAATGTTTTAGTACGACTTTGGTAAACTACAAATCCGCACCGCTTGCAGCATTACGGCTATCGTGTTACGGCTATGTGGACGAGGAATGAGCTGAAAAAGTGAGTGTATTGTGTTGTATTTTACGTGTTATAACTGAACAATTTTGAGAGTTATTGTGAATACGCTAACTTTTGATTTAGCGGTATCAGACTGTTTTTTTTACATGTTACAACTGAACAAGGTTGGGAGTTATTGTGAATACGCTCATTAACGTTTGAACAATGTTGAGAGTTATTGTGAACGCGTTTAATAGAGTTTGTTTTGTTTCGCTTAATGCGCCTTATAGTCCGGTGCGCTTTATATATGAAAAAAGTTTGAAAATAGACCATTCATTGACAGTGCGCCTTACAATCCAGTGCGCCCTATAGTGCGGAAAATACGGTATGTTATATTGAATTTATTATCTTTAAACATCACTTCCCATCACCAGTGGGACTCAATAAGATTTATGCATTGATCCCTTATGTACAGTGTGTTAAGACGATATTGTAAGCATTTCTGAATAGATTTGCAGCAAAACACTGTAGAGAGACTTAACCTGTGCACTGTGGACACAAAGTGCTCCAGACTCCAAAAATGTTTAACATGTATGTAGTTCTATGGCAACAAGCTTGATGTGCATTCAGCCTAAATACCATTAATTGTATCATTGTCAGACCTTGCAAAAAAATGCACAATACTTATGAACTGTAAAATGAGAAAAGCCTTAACTTAAATAAATGGTTAGAGGGCTTTCTGAACCTTACAAGCATACTGAGCTTGATACTGATCTTGCCCTTCTTCTGTAATATAACAAGTCCATTGTTGGTGTCCCTTTATTCACTCCTCGCCACCATCTTCTCTGTTCCTGTTTAGTAAAAGAAAAAAAAATAAAATAAAAAAAATAAAAAATAAAATATATATATATATATATATATATATATATATATATATATATATATATATATATATATATATATATATATACATGTGTATATAGATATAAAATATATTCATGTGTTGATGTGTGTGTTCCTATGGAGACACTGTGTGGTTTGTCTAGGGGCTGCTACAAAGGCTTTATGCTTTTAGTTTTGTTCTGAAGAGGAAAATTGGTAGGTAATCTAGGCTTGTACATTAAACCTAAATGGTCAAGAGAATTTCATACAAAATGTAGTTGCTTAGTGTCTAGTATCAGTGTTCTAATGCCATTACAGTTTGTTGGTTTTGATGTTATGTGATTCTGAATGAGAGGCATAAAAAAGAAAGATACAAAATGGGACCAAATGAATCTAAAAATCTTTGCATGAATGCATGTCAAGAAGTAGCAATATGTGTTTGCAAATTGTAATAACAAATAGGAACTCCAGTCACACCTTATGATAATTTCACTGCAGTTGTCTTGTCATGTTTTAGTGTTTTCAGTGGGCTATGTAATTGTCAGGTCCTGAATGCTGTTGTGTTTTGACCCTTGGGTTTTCCACTGTGTCCTTTTCTGTCCTTCACCCATGTTTTGTTTTGGATGAAATGACAAAAAGAGAGGGAGGGAGAAGAGTGGCAGAGATGAATGGGCAGTGGGGGTAAAGGTGGCAATTTGGCAATACCAGCAGGGCTCTTAAGTGCAGTCTTGTCCTCTGCAGCACTTTGTGTTTGTGTATGTGTGTAGTGACATTCAGAGGTAGAAGAGAAGAAACCAATTCAGCAACCATTTTAAGTAAATACTCGTATGACAAGGCTTTTGAGTAAATGTTAATCCAGTTTGCTTGAAAAGCAGCAATGGATTCCAATTGTCATGCATTACTGCAAATCTGAAATTCATTCAAAAATACACCATGATGATAATAGAGTTGCAAAAAGGGAGGAGCCAATGGTTCTGTAGTAATTTCCCCATTCTGCTTTCCCATTTCAGTGTTTTCTTTAAACATTACCCTCAGTGTTACTTAAACTTTCTCTTGGACAATTTTGGTTACCAGTTTTAATTTTCTACATTACCTTTCTGAAAAATCATATCACTGTATCTTAGGCTTGGTAACTGGATAATGCACATTGAGGGTTGTAGTTAAATTCTACCTCAACATGTTTATGTACAACAGACTTTGTACCTTTGTATGCCTGCTTAGGGTCAGCTGAGAAAAAAAGAGCCACATTTAAATCTGTGCACATGGTTTGTAAACCATGCTTTAACATTTGAAATCTGTGTTTTTGATTTTTAAATCTGTGGGCATGGATTATGAGTCTGAGAGCCTGAGAGAGAGTATGAGAGCGAGCTGGATGCAGGGGCAGTGGGCTCTGCCTGTGGTTGGTCACAGGGGCCGATCTAGAAGTTGACAAGATCTGGGGCTAAGCCCAGAGCACCCAGAGCCAGAACCAATTTTTTTTGGATGGTTAACATGCACAGAATTTAATTTTACTGCGATGTATGATCACTGCAACGGTTAGTAGTAGTAGAAGTGATTCTTTAAAAAAAGAATTTTGTACTATTTTTATAGTTGTAATATCATAGTGCCACGGGTGCAATGGGTTTATTAGTTTAGTGATCATGTCACATGCCAAAGTGGCTAGTAAGAGTGACTGTGCTACCTCCCAGTGCCGAATTCCACCCTCATTTGGCGGGTGGGCGGGTACTAATATCAAGTCCTGGATGTTACAATAAAGAATCTTGAATAACTGAAGCTATAGTTAGCTTGCTATCTGAGTACAGCTGCAGATTCACAGACCTGTAACACCTGTCTGTGGTTCACTCTTTATGAAAAATGTGCTTATGTCCTTGTTATTAATCACACAAGGTTGCTCATGGACTGAATAAACGTTCCACTACTTCTTTTACTTTTTGGTAGGACCAGCAGGGTGGTACTGCATAACAACGCACAGAAATGGCTCCACAGTCCGCACAGACGAGACACTGTCCAGTCAGAGAGAATGACATAAAGTTGGATGTTATTTTTAAAAGCAGATAACTGCATGTACTCTGTATGTATTGTAGCCTGTAAAATTTAGTCTTTGATGAAGTGTTAAACAGAGCGCATTTTTTTATTCATTTTATTTATTGATTGATTGATTTGTAATAGATATGGGGCTTTTTTAGAAAACACTCAGGGCTGCAGCTCCACAAGCTGCCCCCTAGCACCGCCTATGGTTGTTCGTCACTCAGAAAAAACCTGTTGTTGCTAAAACTCCAGAGAGAGACCTGATAGAAGAGATATAAAAATCCACTGAGATGGTTTTTGGTCCTTAAAACTACAAATATATCTTATTCTGGATATCAACACTTCAAATAAAACACCAGAATAGAATAAAATATGGGACCATTTGCTACACAGAGACGCTTCCAATGAAACCAAACACCCTCTTCTTCTGAGGGTAGGCTAGCTAAATGAACTACAAGTAGATGTACACTGCAGCCCTTATTGTGATTGCATTGAGGCAGAATTCATCTGCATCTTTGCTCCATTGATCTTCTGGCAATGTATTTTCTACTTTTCATGAAACTTAATGACATAGTGTGGACACTCCTGAAGTTTCATACAAACCAGGAGGTGCTACGACTAACTTTTTAAAGACACAGTGTCAGAAAAAGTTCAATTTTTTTCATCTCCCTACACCATCAATAACGGGCTTTACTGTGGCGTGGAGCAGTTGCACATTCACTAGGCCAGAGATAAACTATTAACTGTCTTAGTGACTCCCAGCCTTTTCCAACTTATGGCCCCCTTGAAAATCATAAAAATTTTGGTGGCCCACATCCAACCCCGTCACAAGACCTGGGCTAAATATTGCCTTCTCAGAGCACTTTGTATTTTTATCATAATACACAACAACATAATTTATCTTTTTATAAGTACATTTTTCCACCAAATTGTACTATTTTGCAAATGATTTGTTATTTGACTTGCAATACCTTCCCAGTGCACAGGTTGGGAACCACTGAACTGTGGTCACCTCTGGCTGACCTTGTGTGTTAATATTTACTGAAATTAAGAATACAGTCTACAGAGTCTTAAAAAGAACATATGAAAACATATGAAAACATATGAAAATACATGTACCTATACATAGCAACCTGTGTGTGTGTGTGTGTGTGTGTGTGTGTGTGTGTGTGTGTGTGTGTGTGTTTGTTTGTGTGCTGAGCAGCAGGTATGTGCTGACATTCTCTTCCTGTACTTGTCATACATAAACATCTGGTCTGACTGCAGACTTAACAGCTTGTAATATGTAATACACCCTACCACTCGTTGGGTCGTTTGGTGTTTATGGGTATATAGCGTGTGTGTGTGTGTGTGTGTGTGTGTGTGTGTGTGTGTGTGTGTGTGTGTGTGTGTGTGTGTGTGTGTGTGTAAGTGTGTATGTGTGTGTGAATGCTCTATATCAGAGCTGTCTGTCAGGGAGCCGTGCCTCTGCATGAAAGAACCTGTTCAACAAGCCCTCGGCACTGTCACTCTCTGTCTCCCCTCACACACACACACATACACACACACACAGATTTCTCATTCTGTCCTTAAATGTCTCACTCCTCCTTTTTACTTGTACTTCATTGTTTTCTCTTGCTCTCTTTGATTTATCTCTCCCTTCCTCTTGCTGTCCCTCTCTTCCTAACACCCTTGAGCTACTGTTCCGTGTTTGTTGCACAAAGTCAGGATTGCAGTGCTCTTTTCTGACTTGATTTTTCTCACTCTGTAATCTTTCACTCCCTTTGTCTGTTTGTTGAGCAAAGATGAGGATATCCCCTCTCTGGTCCTCCTTTAATCTCCCCTTCCTTTGTTTTAGAAGGTGTCTAACACCTAACACCACCATCCTTTTGTTTTTATCATATATGCTGTCTCATCTTCTCTCACTCCAAATATTTTAAAAAATAGCCGTCATTCAATAAAATGCGTTTGAGCAGAGGTTGGCGGCTTATCCATAATAAAAGCTAGGATTTTTGCTCAGGTAAGTGAAAAAAATTACATTCATACTTTGTGATACACAATCCAAATATTAGGGTCAGCTGAGGTTAGGTCACTCCCTGAAAATGCCTTCAGACAAAAAGCACCTACATCTGCAGCAGCATCCCACTGATAATGTTCTGTTTTATGAACGAGGATGCGCCTCTGCCACAGCTACGAGTGATCTTAGATTCTACCCATGTCCTTCAGGTTTCTGCTCTCTACCCTCTCTAATCTCCTCTAAAATAAAGAAGCCTAGAGTGAGACATGAGGTGGGAATGACTAGCTATAAAGCTATATAGTTAAGCTAATTTATACAAATTTTTTGGCTCAAAATGGATGATCAACTTTGGACTGTGTGTACAAGATGGAGCTGTGCATGTGAGTGAGAGGTGAATGACCACTGAGCACAATATTACCATGCTCCACTGCATGCATGTGTGAATGCATGCAGTAACTAAGCTCTCCATGGGGTTGCAACAGAGGTTGCACGCGCACGTGTGTGTGTGTGTGTCTATGTGTGTTTGTGCCTATTATATCATCATCTAAAAAACATCATGAAGCATGACGGACTGGAACATCAAATGAGTTTCAAGCTCATTTCAACAGACCTGTTAACCTATAATCATCTTATATTTGGCTTCTTTCATAAGACTGTATGTGTATACAGTTTATTCATTTATTTACTTTAATCACAATGCTGAACTGTGACAGATGCTATTAACAGAGCAAACTAGAATTACCACCCCGTGGTTGTATGCCTCCGTCAATCAGTCATGCTGCTGGAAATGGTCACAATCTCCTCTTCCTGAGTTACAGTGTAGAATAATGGACAGAATATTTTGGCATAACATTATGATGTCACTTTGAAATTGTCCTTTGAGTGTTTGCATATAAAATGTCATCACATACTTATTTTATCCTTCAAAATATGTGTTCAAATGGGTCATAATTATCGTCAGGATCTGTGCAGCTTAGTGAATATTTGTACCAAATTTGAAGACATTCCCAGAAGACTTTAGTGAGATATTGCGTTCACGAGAATCGGATGGACAGACAAGCTGAAAACATGAAAACATGATGCCTCCAGCCACAGATGTTGCTGGTGTGGAGGCATAACAAAAGAGCTGGTCAACATTGAGATTAAGTTTTGCTGG
This sequence comes from Trachinotus anak, assembly GCF_046630095.1. Taxonomy (NCBI): domain Eukaryota; kingdom Metazoa; phylum Chordata; class Actinopteri; order Carangiformes; family Carangidae; genus Trachinotus; species Trachinotus anak. The sequence continues at coordinate 13,051,389 of NW_027273870.1, read as the reverse complement.
GATATGAAAACAACTATTTATAATACAGGACCTATAAAACAGACCTATAAACTATATATAACAGAGAATTATTACAGAGTATCTATTTTAAGTGGCACAGCTTTTCTAGTCTTTACAGCTCTGGTCACATGACTCGAGTCAGTAAGTAAGATATAATATAATACTCTGACAGGGGAGAGAGGAGACAAGAGGTTTTTATACACACGAGAAACAATAGTCAGAGAAAAGAAGGGAAAGTGGGGGAGTGGGATATAAGAGGGAAAGAAAGATAAAAGGAAGTTTTATTATGTTTTATTATGAAAATGGTTTAAACTGTTGAGATGTGAAATGGGGTTAAAAAAGAAGAAAACGGGAAAGTCAAGCTAGAGTTTGTAATAAGGTAAATGGACTGCACTTTCATAGTGCTTCTCTTGGTTTTTGGACACATTCATGCACACATTCATACAGTGCTTTTCTATCACACACCAATGATACATCATGGGCAATTTGTGGTTCAGTGTTTCGGCTGATCCACTCTATAACTTTTGGACATCTTCACCTGTCTGCACTCCTTCCTGCCTGAACAAGTATTTGTATTATTCCCTTCAACTAACAGTAAACACACTGTATGTGCAATACAGGGAAAAATGTCAAAAAATTACTTCAATGTGCAAACGTCCAAAAAATGTTGCTCCCCTCACACGGCACATGGACACACCAATGCAAATGACAGAAATGAATGATGCAACAACTGGTAGTCAACCAGGAAGCTGCACATAAACTTGTTCATGTTAGGAATACAGACCATTACAGACTGAATGACTTGGATCAGGATTGGGGTGCAAAAACAAACTCACCTGTCAACTCCCATTTGTGATCACTGTTATGACTTAATGAATTACACTCCAACAGATCACTGTCTCTCACTGAAATTGCAGTTAAATTGCCATTCTTATTTAAAGTTTTTTGTATATACTGAAAAGGAGAGAACATCAGAAACACATTGGTAAGGTCTGAAAACATTAAATATTATCTATCTATCTTAAAACTAGGGATGTCCTGATCAAATCAATGTGTCCTGTCAACTTAACTAAAAAAAAACCAAAAAAAACACCCTAAACAAATCAGGAGATGTATGTCTTCAAAAAGTATAACCTAATAACTGAAAGTAACTGGCATGTGTTTTCCAAAAATCAGTTTTGTACACAATCAATTCTTGATCAAACAATATGCAGCCAGTCTTGCAAAAAATGTTGTTTCGTTTTGAGGCTGTCGTTTCTGATTCAGGTTTATCAAAGTAGGTAATTTATCATCTAGAACCAACTTCATGTATTGACATTCCTATCTGTTATCTCCAAGGGTAAGGTTTGGTTAAATTTAAGCAACTAAAACTATTTTATAATGTTACAATTCTTAGATTTTCACTAAATCAAAACCTATATTTGATATTATCTGTGATAGCCATTCACTGTATTTACCTCAGTAATTCCCTCTTTGAGCATATAAAAGAATCCAACTGGTGAAACCCAGGATGGCTTTTATTGTGAAGCCACAGGACATGCGGTGTGTTTGTTTGCACGGTTAGCACTGACTGCATTATCTTTAAAAATGCATCTACAGGGGCGGCCTGACGGCGAAGTGGTTAGGGCGTGTACTACATGAGCTGATGCTCTTGTGGTATGACCTGGTGTGACTCCCGACCAGTCCGACTCTTTCCTCCGTGTCATTCCCCCTCTCTCTGCCTCTTTGGTGTCAGTCTCTACTGTCCTGTATAATTAAGGCAAAAATGCCCAAAAAATAAACATAATAATCTTAAAAAAAAATGCATCTACAAAAAGTCTTTTTGATTTATTTGTAATGGAGTAATGGGTCAAGGAGAAACAAATTAGATAAAGAGCTGAGGGAGAAAGGCTGCACTCTTCAGCAAGGTAACACACTTTCCTGTGTTCAGTTATTGTGAAAAAAATACTTGTGCCATGTACAGCATAAAATAAGAGTGTGGATGGTTGCATAAACAGATAGACCGTTTTCTCTTCTAATCTTAAAGCTCCTCTCCAGACATGTTTTAAACTATGTAAAAATATTCCGGATCATTGATATTTTGTTTAACATGGTTTTCCCACATCGAAAGTGAAGAATGGAAAACAGCGGGGCACATCTACCCTTACTTTCTCATGGAGAAAATCTGGATCAGGCCTTGTGCCCTGCCCACACCTGCTGCTTACGCCAGGTTGACAGAGCTGGTGAAAGAGTAGAGAATATCAAGATGGTTAGAGGAGGAAACACTGGAGAGACTCAGCCACATTTGAGCCTCATTCAGCCCAGACTCAGGACTTCGTAAAGTGGGTTTTGTTGTGCACAAAATTTGGCGATTAGAATACGCATCAGAACGGTTAGTTTAATTATTTGTTTATGTTGTTTGTTAGCTTGTAACTGGCAGTGGCTGACACAGTGTTAGTGCCTGTACTAATGCAAACACTCACTGTCTGTACTGACAAGGTTTCAGTGACCAGTGAAGGAGCAGTGTATATCCAGATAGCTCAGGGAGGAAACAACAGAGAGACTCAGCCACATGTTTGAGCCTCAGTCAAACCCAGACTCAGATGAGGAGTCTGTTATAACAAAAACTGTCAACTGGAAGACATATCAGAACTGTAAGCTTAGTTAGCATCAGAAACATGTGGAGAGGAGAGGAGAAAAAAAAGAAATTAACCCAAACTATACTCCTGGGGGGGGGGGGGGGTACAGTGTGGATTTGGTAAAAAAAAACCCCTCTGCAACATAAGCATATATAAGCACATTTTACAACATATTGACGCAAACAACTTGCTCCAGGGGAGGGGGGAAAGGGGGGAGGAGGTGGTTCCAGTGCAGACAGGCAGCCAGCCTTAGCCGCTGCCATTAAGGCGCCGCCATCGGACCCTGACCGCCGCACTGGATGGGAAGAAGCGGCGAAGGCGTGGGATGGGGTTGGGGTGTGTGTTGCATATGTACATGTGAGGAGTGCCGTAAATGTGTGTGTGTGCATAGGCCTGGAGAGTCGCTTCGTCTAGTTCACAATCAGTGCCTCAGGTCGCAGGGTGTCATCGCAATAACACAGCAAGTTGCCATGGAGAAGCGTCTCACTGCAGCGATCTCGTGGGGGAGTTGTTCCAGCACCGGCCTTGGCCAAGGCTGGTCATCTTCATCCTTTCTCCTTTTCAAAGCTGCAAGCTTCTCCAAGATGTGACCCATGTTGCGATTTATGACCACAGTCTGAGCATTAACAGCTCTGTCTATTACCACAGACAGGGTGTTGACAGCTCCTTCCAAGGTGGTTCCCAAGTTGCGCTTCACAATCACAGTCTGAGTGCTTACAGCTTTACTCACTCCATCAATTATGTCGGGCAGCGTGGGGATTTGGACTGTTGTCACCGTCTTCCGAATTTTCCGATACACCAGGGCAATGCTTTTTTTGTTTGTTTTTGTTTTTTTATCTTATTTTTCGGCTTTTGTGCCTTAATTACCAGACAAGACAGTGGAGGCTGACAGGAAAGGGGGGTAGTGAGAGGGGAATGACATGTAGGAAAGAGTCGGGCCGGTGACTGCCTGCTAAGAGCATCTTGCGCTCACATGGTACACACCCCAACCACTCGGCTATCAGGTCGCCCCATCATATGGGATTATTAAAAGGTTAAAAACGTTGTTAGTGCTGTCGTACTACATCTGCCTTTGCTGAGGAGAGTGATTATCTCATTGCACACCTAAAACTTTGCCAAATCTGGCAGCCATGTTTGGGCCAGATTCAGGTCACATTTGGTCTGAATATTTTTTTTGTGGGGTGGATATGACACACCTTCTTAACAGGGACACAGAGGTAAATGAAAATGTGCTGCCCACTAGAAGTCCGGTCTATCATTGTCAATCACTGGAGTTGTTGTATGTTGTTGGAGTTGTGAGGGGTGTCAAGAGGCAGACAGCCTGTGGAGACAGGAAATGAGTTTCCAGGGTGTTAGGGCTGAGTTCATGATCAGTGAATGAACAAGGACAGAAGAGAATAGGTAAGCTGGAAAGCAAAAAAGCAGACCTAAAATCACTGCAATCACTGGAATGCACAGCAGTAAGTCTCAGTCAAATATTCCCTTTCCATTTGTTTTCCAGCACACTTCAGGTTTTGGTGTTCTTTTGCTCTAATGTTGAGTTACTCACACACAGCATTTGGTGAAGATCAACTTTGGATAAGATACGTTTTTATGAGTTTCTGGTACTGACGGCATTATATCTATATTTAATTTTGGAGCCAGTGGTGTGAAACACTTTTGTACTGGTTTGACTGAGAGCCACAGAAAAATCTCCAGCACTGATTTCTTTCTTTCTTTCTTTCTGTCTTTCTTTCTTTTCATCATGTATACCTGTCTCATTCTCTTTACCTTCTCCATATTTCTAGCTCAGATTTCTTGATTGAACAAACACATTTCTGCTTTCCAGAGGAAACACAGGTGGCCTAGATCTGTATTGTCAGAGCAACACTACACTACCTGTGTACCTTGGTTATTATGACTTTCTGAAAATACAATACAAAGTAATAGTCCCATCTGTTAGCTTAGCATGGCATGGCATGGCATGTTGCTGACTTTCTGGATGTGAAGCAGAGCAGACAATGAGGAAGTGGCATGTGTGGATGAGTTAATTTTTTTATTTTATTTTTTTTAACTGTGTTTCTTTCAGTCTTGTTTAAAAGGGAATCACAGACAAAACTGACTCTGACTATACACATTTCAGGTTTTGTTAACTTGACAAAATTGTAAAAAAAATTACAGATATCATGACCAGACATGTAGTGACAGCAGCACATTGCAGCTGGAATCATATCTGATCCATCAGACAGACACAGTGTAGATGTGTTGCAGTTGCACTGCTGCAAATGTGCAGAAAAAATGAGTTGAAAACTAAGTCATAGTTTAAAAAACAATATTTATTTTCATTAAAACATTATAATTTTTTTTTCTACTGAAATCATTCCCTTGACATGACACTGAGTTAATCAGTGTAGGTAGTTTAGATTTAAGCGAAATCCACAATTAGATCTGCGATCACTGGGGCTTCTCTGTATATTCACGATTTCAAGATGACGAAACAAAGTGAATGTTAACCATGTTTCTGTCACACGAAAGGCTGTGTGAGAGTATGGAGTTTAATTGGGAGGTACAGGTAATAGTGCTGCCTCATCTTACTTGCTTATGAGTTGGAAGCATTTGATCTGCACCGAGATTAGAGTCCTCTTATAATGTTTCATCAAATTAAACTGCTCGGTTTAAATAGATAAAAGAAAGTGTGCATCTTTTCTTGTGTGTGTTTCCTGTTCTTTGAATATGGATTTATCGAGACATAACATGTGGATTGTACAGTCTTTGTTTGGAGGAACAGAATTCTTTTGATGGAAAGAAATGTGGCCTTGAGCACAAAATAACATTTCATAATCAGAGAACAGACTGCACACAATTAGCCAAGCACATAGCCTTGAAATCAGGCATTTTGCCAGTGTGTGTGTGTGTGTGTGTGTTTGAAAGAAACTAGGAGTGTGTGTGTGAGTGTGTGTGTGTGTGTGTGTGTCTGTCGGTATAAGACCCTGGCAAGGGTCTGAGTATGTCTATTAGCATGCGCTCAGTTAATCCAATAGTCAATACAATGCCATTGCTTTAGGCTTTGGACTGCTTCAGTGATATGGCTATTTAGTGAACACACACACACACACACACACACACACAAACACACACAACACAAAACATACTTACACTAGCCTTGAACGCTAAAATGGAAACCTTTAACAGCATGTCAGTAACTTCTTTTCTTTACTTGAGTGAGAAGAAAAAAGTTTATGTTGGTATGTATGCATGTGAATATATGTGTGTGAATTCAGAGTCATGGATTTTAAGTGGATCTGATTGGTTACCATGGTAGCAGCCATCACAGTGACAGTGTGACTAAACAATTATAAAAGGACACATCTGTCCAGCAAAAGCAGATGCTCAGCAAACTCAGACTCAAGTTTAAAACGTAATTTTTGTTGCCGGGCTGAATTCCAAGTGCTGGGAAACTCTCCAAATGCCAAAGTGCAGCTTACTGAAATTTTCTAAGAGAAGAAGAACAGACTTTACATCCAAGAAACAAAGCACACTGATAAATATGCAGGAAGAAAGGTATCCACCAGACAGTGGTCACTTCTGCTTTAATGTTGCGTGACAGAGGAGTCGTTTTTCAGTAGGTGAGCGGGGAGTGTGAGTGGGAGTGTTTGACAACAGAACAGAAACATACAGTAATATCATTCGTTCTTGTTCTTGAATGCACAAGAGTGCTGGAACAATGCAGATTTTCAAATTTGGCAAAAATCCTCTTTAACTGATGCCAAAAATTGGAAAAGTGCAAAGCACACTACTCAGATCAAGGCAAATGGCGAACAGAGCAAGTATTCTGGCTCAGACTGGCATGATTTATTTTCCCAGCATTTACATTTTTGTCTACTGAAAGCCTATTTTCAGGGAGAATCCATCAATGCTTGAAACCACAGTGGTACAAAACCATCAATAGTAGTTTACCATAACAGTTTCTACCACTCAAGCTGTTTGCTGTAATGCATCAAGATACACTACTATAACTTTGTATACATTCAAAACGTAGCAGCACACACAAATTACTGAGAGCAGTGGTCAACACTGCGGAAGATTGCCATTCTTTCCACAAAGAGTGTTTCAATCAGGAGAGACTTCATTCTGACTCTGCAAATAAACTTTTTGCCATGTGCAAAACAAGAGAGGACACGTGAGGAATATGACTCTTTGGCCATCAGACCCCACTGTGATGTCATCATTTGTGAAAACAGGGTGAGGCTGTGTGAGGTACGGAAAACCCCCCAGCTTCTAGATACCGATGGTGGGGATGGTGGTGGTGGTGATGGGAAGAGGAGAATTCTGGAGATTTGGATGTGATGAGAATGGACTCTGATGAGTTCCACTTGGCACTGGATGTGAGGACTGGAGGTGGATGGTGCGGAGGAATGTCGCAGAGATACGCACTGAAATGACTGCTGACAGCAGAAGTGAGGCGAACAGGTGTTAAAGTGACAATGTAATTGGCTGGTTGAGATTGTGGTGAAATCTGATTGGTTACCCAAAACACCTGAAGTCAGCTGATTACAAAAAGTGGGGTGAGAGAAGGAGAGAGCAAGAGAGAATTGTGAATCAAAGATAGTCTGAATGAACTTATGCTGAGCTTAATTTAAACAACTTTTGATTTTAATTCAGAACAGTACTGGCTATTAAGTTTCAATTAGCTTTTTGGACACACACTGACTCTTTTGTTGAATATATTGGATATCCTTTAACAGTGTTGACAGTTTGGTGACAGTAATCAAGCTTAAATCTTAACCATCTTAGTGAGTTTGCAGAAAAGAGAAGTCTGAATATACCTCATACCTAAAGTGAGAGAAAAAACAATGAATGCTGCTTAAAATATGTATTTAAGCAACTAAACTAGCTTTCAAGAAAACCTCCAACCCTGTTCTACTTGGTAATAGAAACCCATCTCCAGGAGCACATCAAAACACAGATAACTTTTCCAAACTCAAAATGGGGTTCAAGTGGCACCTTGAGAAGCACCAGGACGAGGACCACTTCAATACTACAATCTCTGTTTGCTTAGTTTCACTTAAGAATTTGTTCTGTTTTATCTAGCTCTCTGAAGTAGTTCACATCTGTGAGCAAATTAATTCTGGTGAAAGAATAACTTTTACCTTGTGTTGCAGCACAATTTAATGGGGCAGTTTACCCTAAAAATACTGGACTGCAACCAGTTCGGCATGTGTTTGCATCGCAGGGAAGATGAACTCCAGTAGTGAAAAGGAATGGAGGAGCTGTCTATGTAATGTTTGGGATCCTGAGCCAACTCATTTGATAGTCGTAGTGTTTAAAAAATGACATAGGGGGGTGGGCGTCTAAAATGCCCCCCACAGCGGGGTTCCATTGAAACAATTACTATAAATGTACGGCAAGAGCACTTTCCTCTCCATACGAGATTTTATAACTTCGCCAATGAAGTTCGAATTGAGCCAACTAATTTGTCTGGCAAATTAGCTTTAGCATGTCTCGCAGCGTGATTCAACGCTTACAACAATTGGAGTCAAATTGTTTTTTTGCATTTGTGCGTCTGGCTTCGTGATGAATGGCTCGTCTGAAAATGGGGAAGCGCTGTTTTAGCTATCAAATTAAATGGTTTTTAATCAGTTGGTGTTTTTAATGGTGGCTCAATGCGGGTTCAGTTGTGCTCAACACTGACAATAGAAGGAAACAAATGTGGCAGCTTTGTAATTGAAAGTACTGTGATACCTCAGTTAAATAGTGATGTTATGATGGTGTTATTTTGGTTTGTTCACTTGCTCAGTTTGATAATCATGTTTTTTGGTTTCTAGAGGGTCTTTGGAATAGGTTTGTTATTGTCCTAATGGGCATAAATTTGTGAAAGCATGTTGGTGTATGTGTAGATGGAAATGTTTGTCTGTGTGTGTGTGTGTGTGTGTGTGCGTGAACAAAGCAGAAGTACAGATACTTAGCAATGGTCTGGCTTTTTCAGGTTTGAAGTTGGAAAATAGGAGTAAACAATTTACAATAATTTCAAAATGAACATTTCTGATTTCATGTTTCGGAGGTGACAGGACAAGAGCACGTATACACACACTACAAGACTGTCCTGCAAATAACTTATTATATCAGGAGCATTGCTCAAAAGTATGAAAGTAGTTTTGCATCTCTGCATAAATATGCTTATTTGTGTGTGTGTGGAAAATTAGTCTTCTTGAATTGGCTATAGTTGCATGGGCCTTCCTGTCACACATGCCCACACTGGCTCAGTCTGGCTGTATTCCTCTGATGAATGAGGAATACACCAAAAGTCTCGCAGGGCAATATACATACATACACACCTACATACAAACAGATGCTCTCTGTCTCTCTCGCTATCCCCCACCTCTATACACATACAAATATGTAGCATTAATAACATAGCCACATGAAGTCCACAAATGGAGGAGCTTTCAGATAGGCACAAGAGCACTGTGTAATGAAGTGAACTTTTCATTACTTTATTCACACCAAATACCTGGACTGAGTGCTGAGCAGAAAGAAATGGTTGATTTTGTAAACAGTGGATCATGTCCTCGTCTCCCTGCTGTCTGAATGGATTTAGATTTACTCCCAAGTGATGGTTATATGATGAGTGTAACAAGTAGGCAGCTGACAGATTAAAGTCCTGCTTAGACCCGGCATTAACAAGCATCTCAGGTGATCTGATCACAAGTGGACAGCTCTAAGGACAGGTGTGAATGCACCTGTACGCATTCACATCTGTACTGGATGCATTGAGGACACATTTGAGAACCGATCACTTAGACCACATTTGGAGGTGCTCTGGGCCATGTGGCTACATTCACTTCTGTGAGTAACTCTGTTACTCATTGCCTGCTCTCTTTCTCTCTCTCTCACACACACACGTGCATGCGGACACATCTTACACAGTCAGACTGGCAAAAAACACAGTAGTTAATTATTAGTTCTTATTTCCTGCACCTTTTAGTCGAAAACTGTGTAGATTTTGTAAAATATATAGAAATCGTTGTAATTTATAAAATCTGCTTTCTTGATTTGTATTTCTTTGATTTTTAATGATAAATGCAGCTAATTGTAAACGCCACACTAACCACTGAGGACACTTGGATCAATTTACATTACATATATGCACATATTACACTTTGTTTTTTATGTTTTTTTTTAATATATGGTTTCAGTCTAAATATTTGTAATTTCACTGTTTTTATGCAAACAAATAAATAACACCTAAAAGAATTCAGTGTTTTGAAATATATAAAATCAATGTTGTGGAATTTTGTGATTTTTAAATATAACTTGGGTAGTCAAAACATATTAACTGGTGGGTCTCTTTATGTTTTATTTTTTAATAATTACATTAGGTGTTGTTTATTTCAATTGTTAATTAGTATATCTTAAAAAAAAAGTTTTAATAGTGCAAGCTTCTGAGATGCCAGGAATCTAAAAATGTAAATATGTATTCTTTAATTTATTTAACTAGGTGTGAAATCATAAGCTGATCACAACTGACTCTGCATTTCCTATTTTTCCCTCTGGAATCAATTAAGATGCTTTTTAAGAATAGCATAAACAATGTAAGGATAGTTTTAGATTTTCATTGTTTTTTTTTCCATATATTTCAATGTCCACAAGAAAACAGTTGTGACAACTTGTCATGTTGATATTACAGAATAATCGCAAATGTTTAGACCTACCTTAGACTAACAAGAAATATATATCTTAACTAAGAGCCTGTCAAGTGAAATCAAAAACATCCATAAGTAGCAAGCTCTACTGCGTATACACATACACACACACAGACACACACACATTTCACGATGTCTTTCACTCCTGCAGTGTTTTCAGCTTTTACCTTTAACACACATTTATTTGAGATTTGATACATTTTTTTTATTTTATTTTATTTTTTTTCTGAGGTTATGACCAGGGTGCAGTTAAATGGACCAGGGCAAATTTGTAAAATGAATTCTTTATCCTCTGATTGAACAGGATAAATGTATTTTATAGAACCTACACTGTTGAGTCCTAACCCACCACAAGCTCCTCTTTTGTAGAAAATGTCCTCTTTCAAATTGAATATTAAATGATATCTACTGTAAATTATTACATTATCTCATTTTGGTAAATCAGTTTGACAATGAATAAACAAATGCCTGACTTAAATGACTTTGAATTCAGTAAAATGGTGAATTAGGGATTCCGCATTAACCACTTTGGTGCAGGCTAAATTACATCCTCACTGCTGTTCAATCAATAAAAATGTTGTCCTGTTTCCCTCTATCTTGTAATAGATTACAGGTTCAACATTCAGTGATGGACTGGGGATTAAGCTGATGGTTGAGCCTCTTTTAGCTAACTGGTTTGGTTTTGTATTCCACAACACACTAACCAGCTACTCACTAAGTTCAAGTTAGTGAGTAGCTGGTGAACAGAGTGGAGCATTTAACACTTGAAAGGTTATTAGATAGCAGGAATATCAATGAATAGAACTTTATATGTATAGCAAGTAAATTGTGGAGGCCCAACCACAAAGTTTTTATACCAACAAGAAAAACTTAAAGATTACAATTATATCAAATGTTGTGGTGTTATTTTGATTTCCTTAAGTAAAATGACAGACATTACATTACATGTACGAGGATATGTGCAAACTCCGTGGATAGCAGTGACAACATGTTGGGATGTAGCCAAAGTGATAAGTGACCATCATTCTCAGTGGCAAGATTAATGGAGACTTCAAACTGACTTCTGTGGTCTTCAATTGGGAGCTGATGGGAGACAAATTTATTAAGAGTTCTTATTTTCCTGTTTTGGCTCAAGTAGACATTGCAGACCCCCCCTCCCATGTGTCAGCCCACTGGAGCTTTTGTGTTTGCAGAGAGCCTGCACATGGTCACACTGGCACCTCTGCTGCTAAATCAATACCTTGTCATGTATTAGGGTGAAACTCACAAATACAACAGAGGTGCAAAACTCTGCGTCCTGTTTTCATGGGTTCAGAGTGCCAAGTGTTTATGTGAGAGAGACTCTTTTGACAAGCTGAATAAACAGAGGTTTGGGGGTGCTAAGGTAGGTGGTGACTAAAATCAATATACCATCTTAACTCAGATGCATAGAGGGCTTCCTTGACGTGGCTGCCTCAGTCCAGATGGAACACCATTTAAGACTCACACATCGTGAACATGATGGTTGTGCTTTGCTTCAGTGTCCATAAACACAGTTCGTCGTCAAATGGTGAAAAGATGTGGTCCTTCACAGGAGTTTTAAAAAGTTTCTATATTTCTATTTTGAAAGGCTTTACTGTTTTTATGTGCTTGGTAATGTTATAGCTCTGTGTTATTTTTCTTTTGTCTCGGTGCGTTTGCATTGTTGGTGCCTTGTAAAATTTCTAGTCTAACATGCAATAACAATTTATCCTCACTTTGTATGAAAAACTGTATACAGCACTTCAATATGCTTTGGTGCACAGTACAGGAGACATAGTACTGACAACTACTATTGACCCACTTAACTTGTGTCACAGCTTAATGACTGCTTGTCTGTTATTGCAAGTACATTGCATCAGTAGAGACAGAGGTGTGGACGGGAGGATGGGAAGTCCTTCCACTTGTTTGTGGTGTCTGTAGTTCTTTCTGAGCACATAAAGATGACAATGAGAGCAATGCAAAAAAATAGTAGCTTTGGCATCACTACTAATAGAACAAGTATTCAAACGCTTAGGGTTTAAAGCCACTATGTTTTGAATTTTTTTATGATTATAGTACGTGTCACATCATTCTAACAGCATGGAAATAATTACAGGTGAAAATTACAGCATTATCCTTGGTGGTGACAAAGCTGGAAACTTAAATTCAAATTTTACAAGTGGCAGATATGCTATAAATGAATTTGGCTGCATTTTTTTTTTTTTTTTTTTAAGTGTCTTTTTTTTTTTCTTCTTTTGTTTTCAGTCATGATAACATGGATGCAATGATCAGGTTTGCCAGAACAGAATTTTCCGCAATACTGACCACACAGACTGGAATTTAATCAGAGGTGACCGAATTATCCACATTAAACTTAGTCTCCACATCAATATCTTTATAAAAGTGACTGTTTTATTGCTACAGGTTAAATGTCTTTGATCATTGGGAGCTGTTGACTGCATTTCTTGCATCATAGTAATCCTATAATATTGCTTTATATATTATATCTCAATCAATTAACTGTTGAGGTAATGATGAACTGTAGCTGCTCTTAATGTCATGAGAACTGATACTACGGTGCAAAGTTGATGCCAAAATTCTGAAAATGTGATGGTACTTGATTTTAGCAAAGACACTGATGGTACCATAGATGTCATAAGTACTGGAGATGAGATTATTCCACAACTAACAAGGACAGTATAATAACCCTACAAGTGTTCTAGTCAGACATCAAAGGAAGAGAAGAAGAGGCAGGCACAGTAAACGATAACATGTGGAATGGCAGCAGTAAGTAAAGGTGCAGCATCAGGTCCACCACAACTTGTGGGAGAAGACAGAGAAAGACTGGTGTATGGAGATATTTTGTATTTGATGTGGATCATCAGGGACATCAAGTTATAAATGACCAAAAGCTAGTATTCAAACGGTGTAACAGAGGATTTGAAATGAACTTATCCTTATCTCAACCACTCAAAGACAGACATCCAGATCTGTATACATAATTCAGGCTGAGTTTCACTTGTGAACTTTATATTAATATATTGACAAAAATGTTTGTGTCCTTAAATGTTCAGTTCATGATTTTGAATGGTGACAGCTGACATCCTTTTGTAGCAATGCTTTACACACAACTTTCACAATGGCTAACTTGATTAGGCTAAAGTAGCAACAACTGATGACTTGAGCTGGGTGCTCACAACAGTAGGTGACTGTCATCACTATTCAGTCTGTTAAAATGTAATGGTGACTTTTTGAATGAATATTTTCACACCATGGGTGTGTTAGTCAATTTATACTACTGCTTGAACACTGATTATATGGAGATGTATAAATGTGTATGTGTGTGTGAAGACGTTGTGTGTGTTTGTACACTGTGTGTGTGCATAAACCTCTGTTGTTTTCTGTTTTTTGCTGTACTATTAAATTTGGTCTTGAGGAACCAGTTCCAAATTAGAACCAGTTCCAAACTACTGATTCCAGGGGAATCAATAAGGCATCTTAATTCCAATTCTGTTAATCAGTTTCTTTCACTGGCACTTTTAGTTTGAGTTTCAGTATCAGGACACGTTCAGTTTACCGGTGTGTTAGATGGCAAACGTATTTTGTGCAAGGGAGGATGCACTACTAACATGGTAAAACACCTTTGCCAGCATATTATACATATCAAGGAGTGTACCTGTTTAACGTGTTGTGCCATTCTCCCTTCCTCTCACTCTTCCTCGTCATCAGTTCAGGTATGTGACAATTAAATAACATATGTCTTATTCTTCATACACAGCCAACTAGCTATATATGATCCAGTTGTTTAAAAAAACTGCTTGAATTCAGCAAACTGTGTGTCAAATTTGTGCAAATACTGTAATGTATTTTTTCATTTACACTGTCGGCCAAGTTTGCCTTGCCAACTGCGATGAGCTGCTAGCCACCATGCAGACTGGTAAAATGTATCCAGACAGGACAGGGCAGTTTGCCCTTACTATATTTGTACTATAAATATATGCACATATATTTACAGCTCTTTGAATGTATGTGGTGTTCTTAATATCTATAATCTTAATATATATAATCCTCCTAATTAAATCCTACCTTCTTTCTCATTTTTATTCATACTTTAATCTTGTCCCTTTGCAGTGGGTACAACTATCAATTATTTTGTGTTTCTTTTTCTTTCCCTACGCTGGTCCCCTCCACCATCTTTGACTCCACAACTCTTTCTCTCTCACTGTACTCAATCAAGCTTCGACACAATTAGGGCATGCTGTTGTGTTCTACACAACATTTTAAACATTTACATCTAACCTGTTTGCATCTCATTAATGCAGATTGTTCATCTCCTCTTTGGCCCACCACACTCTTTAATAAGTCTAAACATATTTCACTTCAAACACAATTGGATTTGGAGGCCATAAACATTACAAGATTAATAGATCACCAAAAGTGTGCATCAATTTGAAACCTTCTCCAAAACGTCTGCGCTGCTGCCGCACCACTTAAGGTGAATAGCTTGTAATCTATTTTCAGCAACATGTGTTTGACAACTCAGCAGCAACTGTGTAACAATAGATTTCACCCATGTGACTGCAACCACTCTAGAAACATTCAGCATCATGCTCGATGCCAAGTTCCAGTTACACAAGCATCTGCAGTAGTGATCTTGCTTTGAAATGAATCTTCTTTCATAACTCTGTGCTGTGAGCACAAAGGGAAGAATACACTTGCACTTAAGGTCTAATTGCTTTGACAAAGCACAGCAGAACATGTAGGTTGGGGCTTTCCTTCCTTCCTTTCTGTAGGTATACACAGCAAATGGAAATGCTGCACCAGGATTTATCATCAGAAACCTCATCTATTAAAGAAAGCGGAGCACAACTCCCTAACACACTACAGTAACTTATAAATCAAATGTAAATGTTGCAGCTGTAAGGTAACCCTGGCAATGAAATAACTGTGGTAACTAATGTTTTGTGTGCATAATTAAGGGGGCTAAACGACATCATGAATGAAGACCAATAAACCAATGAGAACAAAGAATGACAACTGAGACAATTGTAATATTAAAGTATGTCCCTAGGCTGCATGAAACACCTTCAAATGCCCTATATGACTTTATGTCACTCAACATGGAGGTTAGGGGTTAACAGAAATCCCCATGGTGTGCTTTCACATTGCTCCAGATAAGAGCATCAGTTAAATGCCCAATTTGTACCAGAGAATGCTTCATATTTCAGGGTCCAGTGCCTTCAAGAGCACTCCACAAGAGCTAAAGCACCCAACATATCTTGACCTCTGTATTTTGCCAAAGGATCTATAATCCCGTTTGAATAGGATTCAGTATCCAGGAGGTTGTGGATGACAAACTGTTAACCATGCTCCTCATTCCAGTGTCAGGGCCAAAATTTACAGGACGTGGTTATCATAGACAATCCATTATGTTAACAAAGCCAACTGTAGGAAGAAGGAGATGGCCTTAAGCCTGAGCAGAATACTTACTGAACCTGTAGCTGATATTTTTCCCTTTTTTTTTTTTTTTGGATAGATGAGTTGATGAAATTCAGAAGCAGAAAACAAATCACAGACATGAGCAATTGATTTAATGCATATTACGCAGACCCTCATGGCTACACTGACATGGAGTATGAAGTATAAATTTGCAATATATGTGACTCAGATGGTCTGTACTGTATGTTTATGTTTGAGCCAACGAATCTTCTCTAACCATATTCTTTTTAGTCAAGTTTGAAGGAAGATTGACATTTGTTGACCCAATTCTATTCAAATGTTTATTTTGAGCCTCAGTGAACATTCAAAATCACCCACAGTTGCAACACTTTTTACATTTCTATCATTTCTCTATTTGGAGTAGATCCATCAAATTTTTTATATACTAAACTTATATCCGTCTGCTTATTATCCATACCATTTGAAGATGATTACAAATGACATAGTTACAATATTTATTTGAATGAAACAATTCAGAAATTGCAACTGATCCAAATCCTGGTCACAGCTTCAACGCGTATCAGGAACGGTTCCAACTAGGATTGTAACAAATAACCAATATGAATCGGAAATCAGTTTTAATTAAAAAGATGTGAGTGCATTGATACACAGACCCCTGGATAGATCAAAATGTACCATGAATCGGCCGATGGCCTGATTACAAAGTTATGAATCAGTTTAATGTTGCTGCTATGCTGCTCAAAGTTCCATCTGCTCAGTGTTTACAGCTCTCTCTCTCCATCTCTCATTTTCTCCCATTGAACTATCAAGAGTCTCGTCACAGTAACGTTAAGATAGCACTCTGCTTGCAAGGGAAAGATAAACATGTCCGACAACACCAACACAATTTATAATGCACCATTAAATCAGGGAGTGACCCAGTGTGCCCACGTCATCGTTTTTGCTCCGTTTTCATCTGTCCAGGTTACAATGCAACCCCGGAGTTTTTAAACTAAACCAGTGCCAGCAGTGTATCAAATCATATTGTATCGAACTGAATCGTTCCATATTAAAATGCATCATCCCTAAATTGTATCATACCCCATGTATCTAGATATGTATCAGATCGTCTTGTATTGGAGAGGTGCACACCCCTAGTTGAAACATATTAAAATTTGCATTTGATTTCACTAAATAACTTTTGTTTTTTGTGTCAGTAAGCATAACATTCTGGAAATATCCATTGTTTACAATAATATTATAGTATCATTTATTCATATAGTAACATTATAGCTTATTCATTTATTTAGTAATATTTATCAAAGGGCAATTAGTGATTATTGCTTTGCATAGAACATAGGCATAACTTGAGACAAAACAGGCATAATTTATCTATTTCATTGCTTATGATGAACAGAACAGGCTAAAATATTATAAGACCATGGGAGACAAACAAAATAATTCGCCAAATAACTTATATTAGTTTATATTCTCTTATGCTTAAAAATGAGCAACGTTGATAAATACTCTTGTGTCGTCTGTTTCAATATGGCTGCCTAGCTTGGGCACGGTTACAGTAAATTGTTGCAACTTTTCCCCATCAGCCTTGACAGAACATCTTCAGAACAATGTTTTTAAACTAAGTGAGTTCTGATTAATTCATACAAAAGGTTAGGATCGTATAACAAAAATACAGCTCATGAAGAAGAATACTTTCATACATCCAAAACAAAAATGCAGCAGCAGATTTTGAATGTGTCCTCTTTTCTCTAGCATGTTTGAAAATAGGGAGACTAAGAACGTTGCAACAATGGACAGTTGCAACATGTCTTATTCTTCCAGAAGAGACAGAGTGGTTACCACTGTCTGTCAACACATATTCGGTATTGTAAATGGACCTAACTTGACCTTTTTCATGTTCAGTTTGAACACAACCAAAACCTTGCCTCCGTCTTAGCCAATGTAATTTTCCCTGTTTTACTTGGATGTTATGTAAATAAGATTTTAAGAATAATATAGCATCTATGTAAGGATATAGTGGAGTAATAGCATCCTGAGAAGTTAACAAAGTCATACACCCTCTGTGTGTGTTGTAATCTGAGTTTCTCTTTTCCTTTTTTTGATATCTGGTCCAAACACGTGCATGTTTGTGCATGTGAGTCTCTCCTTGTTAAACCATTGGCCTGCCTTGCATTTATAAAAACAGGTACTGCCAACATATGTGATGGCACAGTGCAGTATGCAGTGTTCTGCTTAATTTCCTCCACTGAAGACACTATGTGTTTCAGCTTAAAAGACCTCAGGCAAAAGAGATGAGACCAGAGCACAGGTGGACTGGCCTTGGGGACTTCCCATTCGAATCCATAAAGTTTTTGAAGTTGGCCCTAAATTGTGTCATGATTCATAATCCTGAGTTAACTTGTAAAGCTGATTTACATAAATCTAAGCTTGACATCATGGAGAAAACATACTTTTCTCAGCCTCTAGAGATACCCATTTGGTTCTAACAAGAGTCTCACTGTGACCTTCCTACACTAACACTGACATTATAACTAGCTGGCTAGAAAACTACACCTGCATAGTAGGAACCTAACCCAAGTAGAGCAAGGTGTACAAAATTTGTGTTAATGTGCTGTTATGAATAAAACTTTATGAACACCACCTAGTTTGTTCACCACTGGTGCTTTTTTGATCAATCCTAAAACCTTTTCTGAAAAACTCAGCCTCTGAGGCAGATAGAAACATGACTGGAAAACCATTTGAGACCTTAAACCTTTGACTTTTCTTGTAAATCATTGGCTTTTCCTTGGAAATTGTATATGGCTGGAAATCAAGCACATTTGTCAACATTCTAAGTTCAGTTCAACTTTTTTTTTTTTTTTTTTTTACATTTATTGATTTTCTGAAAAATGTTGATGAACATTAGGGTAAAGACATTGATTTACATTGAGATAAATAAAGGTTTTAGTGATAGCCTTCATCAGGTGAATTTCTACCTCTAGCTAGCTCCTCCCCCTCCTCCTCACAATCTCTCACCCTGAGCCTTGATTAGCAGCTTAGCAGCTTAGCAGGTTGAAATCAATGTCTGACTCTTCTAAGTTGTTGTCTTTGTTGTTTTCATTCAGGTAACTGATGTAATCTGCTTCAGTCTCGCTCCCCTCATTCAGGTTGTCAGCCACTGTCCGAACCAGGCTAAAACTGCAGAATAAAAAACTAAATACATTGACTGACAGTGCATTTCATCAGTGATGTCTTAAATATGATGTAATCATTTACAACACGTGTACGCCTCATCCGGTCTTAAAGGGAGAAGCACGCTTACGTTTTATCTGGTCTTAATGGGTTAATTGGTTTCTAGACTCTAAAGTGGCATAGCCTAAAGCTAATCATCATCATCTCTTATTACATATTGTTGTGCCAGGCATCCAGCCCATTGTTAGCTTCTGCTTACCAGAAGTTCTACTCTCCCTCCACTCATGCCATAACTCTCCCCCTCTCCTCATCCTCTTCACTATGCCTGCCACCACCATCATCAGCAGCAAGCATATCAGTAGGTTTTGCACTTTTGGCATCATCTGCCTGAAGGGCCTATTTTTTTGGCCCTTTATTTAGCCAGCTTCAAGTGGCCATTCAGGGAACTGCAGGTTTTGGCACTTTTGTGTTGGCTTCATTTTTCAGCCACAGAAGGTGCTGCCTCGTCTCTACCAGTATCTGAGAAAGAGCTGGCTCTTTTGTTGCTCAATGCACAGTTCCCCTGGTTTTTAAATCTGATTTCCTACCCTTCTTTTTCAGAAGGCATCACTAACGCTCCACTTATAAAAACTGCAATACTTCAGGTGTGATATTACACTGGTATGTACTGCAGCTAGGAAACACATGAATGTCCAACTCCCGCCAACTCAACTTGACTAAACTGATACTGACACCAGCTTTCATACATAGCAGCTCTCTCACAGTATTTTCCATGCTGAACTAGCTTTTAGATTGTATCCCTGTTTCATGCTGCCTGCTGACTTTAGAGAGACTCACTAAAACAGTTTGGTTTAGTTACACAGCCTTTAGTGCTTATTAGTGTTAATAATTGTTTTGTGTTTTAATTTAAACATCTTGTTTCTTCGCCAGGGTGTTATATTCTTTTTCTGCTACTGCCATAATGCAACATGAATACCAGTTGGTATACTTTTGTTTACCAGCCGGTTGAGGCAGACAGCTGCCCACCCTGAGCCCGGTTCTGTTGGAGGTTTCTTCCTGTTAAAAGGTTTTAACAGGAGTTTTTCCCCTATCGCCAAGTGCTTGCTCTTTGTGGGAACTGTTGGGTTTTTCTCTATTACAAACTAAGGTCTCGGCCTTACCCTGTAAGGGGCCTAGTGATAATGTATATTATGATTTGAATTGAATTGAATTGTTTTACTGCAAAAATACACCCGTAGCATCAGAACAATTATTATAATAAGTAAGTTTTCTCTGTCTAATGAGTACACCTGTCCACCTCCCCAGACACTTTAATCAACAAAAAGCTCATATACAATATCATACTGAGTCTTAGCTTTAGGTCCTAGTGGACACAGCACTACAAATATACAGTAATATGCGCTGCTGCCTCACTGAGAGCAATGCATCTTTCACCAATATGCCAATTTACTAATCGTGATTAGCATTACAACTTTAAAAAACTGCACTGAATTAGTACAATATTAAAAACACACACACCCTTCTTTTGCAGATTGCAAAATTTCCTGGACCAGGTGGTACAACTCTGCCTTGACTGAAGTTACAGAACTGTTTAATAATTCTTCCTGCCAACATCAACTGTGTTTACAAAGCTGTGTCTTTTTTGCTTCTGACTAACCTGCAGCTTCACCCTGCATTGTTAACTTCACAACATTGCTAAAGTTTGGATTAAAATACTGTAAAAGACTATGTACATGTCTAAAGTAGAATAGGGTGAGACTCCATGTCCAACAAACCACAGCCAACAAACTGCACTGCCAGTAAAGCAAGTTCAGAGACTGCATAGACTGGCTATATTTTTCAATGAATAGCAACATTGTATTTTGTGTTGTCTGTCATAGTGATTTCTTTATATTCTGCTGTTAGTTTGATTTATGTAGTTTAATATTGCCACATAAAGTCTATGGACACTGGCCGTGGTGTCCACATTTCTGGTAAACTCAGTTTAGCAGTGGGTTCTTTGAATAAGGCAAAGAAAGATTTGGAGAGATGCTGCAGAGGAAGACCATTCCCAAACAGAGTAGGAGACAGGAGAGAGAAATCCTTCAGCTGGTGAAGGACCAAAGGTTTTTGCAGAAGGCATGAAGATAAGCCAGGGACCAAGAAAATGAGAGCCTGCAGAACCTGGGGAACTAAACCAAAGCCAGACTCACCAGTATAAGACAAGTGAAAAGAATCAGGAAGCGCAGGGATGAAAGGTAAAAGGCAAGGACAGGGTTTCTCCAGGACCCTTTCATGTATGCCCGAGGCCTACTGGAGGAGAAAGAATCTAGGTCACTGTAGGCAACTAAGCAGGAATTGGAGGAACACAGCAGGTCCCAGCTCAGCAACACCCAAAAGGAGAGGCCTCTCGGATTGGAAGGATACGTTCCCCACCCACCTGAGTCCTCCTCATAGTTTGATACCACTCAACCCCAATGGTCTGAAGTCCAACTGGTTGGTAAAATGAGCAAGAGTTGCATTAGGGCCAAGGCCTAATGGTGTATCCTAGAAGATATACAAGAACTGCCTCAGGCTCCTGAAGCTTTTGTGGAAGTGGATGGGCATCGCATGGAAGACTCATTCCATCCCATTAGCATGGAGCAGAGCAGTCATCACCTTTATCCCTTTATCCCTTTATCCGAAAGGACACAGACTTCCACAAAATGTATCAGTTCAGAGGCATTGCCCTGTTAAACATGGAAGATAGGATTTTCTTCTCGTGGTCGAAAAACACATGACCAACTACCTGCTGACAAACAACTATATAAACACCAGCTTCCAGATCCAGAAGTCCCAGGCTTTCCTGGCTGCATGGAGCATTCAGCCATGATCTGCGATCAAATCCAGACAGGTCAGCAACTCCCGGCACTAAGCAGCTACATGGATGTCACCACCCTCCTCAAGACAGCAGCAGTCTGTCAATCCAGAAAGGAATCAGGGATGACAACATCTGATTCTCAGTCAATGGAGAGAAAATCCCACAGCTGGTGGACCAACCTGTGAAAAGCTTCAGCAGATGCTATATGGCTGACTTGTCAGATATCCACACGGCTACCTCTGTCACATCCCAACTGATGGACTGCACAAAATCCACCAAAGCCACCCTCCAGGAAAATCCAAAGTTGACAACAGTCCTGAAAATTGATGCAAAAGCCAACAATTACATCCAGAAATGGCAGGGCCTGCCTCAATGTCTGTCCACCAAAGCACTGTTGGGGAGAAACATCATACAGCTACCACTGAAATCTATCAGCTTGGGCTACAAACAGGAGAAGGTGAGGCTGCTGTTTGAGCTGAGAGACTGACCTGACCTATGTGTTCAAAACACCAAGGCCCAAGTTCATGCAGGATGTAAGTGGGATGCAACATAAAAAACTGTTGACCAAGCCATAAGTCATCTGAAACAGCAGGTGATTGTTGGAGTGCTGCAATCAGGGAGAGCTGGCCTTGAATGGGAGACCACACCCAAAATGTGGTGGAAAGCCACAAAGAAAGAACAGAAAGACCTGGTGATCGGAGTGCTATAAAATCAGAGCAGTGAGCCATCAACAACAAGAGAGATGGACGATTTGGGATCTAATGGTCAACAGAACCACCTGCTGTCACCTGGAGTTGAATGGAGCATGAGGGCTGACTTCAACCATCGTCCGAAGTTTCCACAGGAGATCACCACAACACTCCTACAGCCAGACATCATGTTGTGGTCCACCATCTCTAGGACAATCATCATGGCCGAGTTGACTGTACTCTGGGAACAGGTGCAGCAGGCAGAGGTGCCCAGCAGGTGGACCCACGTGTGCTTTCAATTTAAGTCCGATTTAAGGGTGACATGGGGTTCTTTACAGAACCCTACACCCAATAAAACTACACTTCACATTCAACAGAAGAGATAAACTGTTTTGTGCCCTAACCAAGTCATGTGGCTACAGGATTGTAGTACCATCATACATTACTTTAATGTGCAAGTTCAGATACAGTGAGCAGATGGAGCAAGAACTTTGGCATACTGTCATGCATGGACAATGATAATAGCACTTGTACTTGATGAAATTATTCTTTTTTGTTGACTGACAGCTGGGATCTGTCAGTAGACATTGTTTTTTTTTTTTGAGTAATGTGTGGATGTCTTCATCAGGTAACAGGTGTACATGACACTATATCTACTAGGGTTGTGAACGATAAACCGATGCGACTGGATATTCGGTTCAACAAGTGAGAGATACGGCTGCATCGGTAGCAGCCTCCTCAATCAATGCGAATTATCAATGAATTCCTAGATGAATCGGTTTTAGAGTCATGGATCGGGTATCGCGAGACTTTGAATCGGTTGGCGGCATTACACACGCGCCAGGTCTCTAAAACAACGTGAGAGCTGAGGCTGCCCGCGAAACGCTGTAGCTGCCTAGCTGGTATTAGCATGAGTGATAAACAAGGGATGACATGGAAAATGGAGGAGGTGGAGAACGAAAGCGTCAGCCTGACCGAAGGTGATAATGCACCAAGAAAGATTTTCAACGCATCGGGGAAACAAAAATCCAAGGTGTGGACCGTTTTTGGGTTTTATAAGAAGGAAGGAAAGCTTGAACAAAGTTTGTTGTTACTATTCTATGCTACTTTTACCTCTGGAGTTCCCATCCAACGATTCAGCCAGACTTTTTTTTGGTCCATGTCTAAAAATAAATACATTGACGTGATTTTGTTGCTCTGTTTTGTTTTTTTTTTTGCCAGTGCCAGTCTTTTACATATTTAAAAATAAACTATTGTACTATCACTTTCATAGACTTGGCTTCTTTATTATATAAAATATCTACAACAAATATTAAGCATAGAATTGAATCGTATCGTTCTTACACTGTATGGAATCGATTCGTATCGAATCGGTCTGTAATAAAAGGATATCGTTTTTGAATCGAATCGTAACCTGTGTATCTAGATGCATATTGAATCGTTTATCAAAGAGAGATGTGCAACCCTAATTCAGAGTTTTGTTACGAGTGTATCGAAAAATTGATTTTACAAAGATTTACCTGCACTTTAGATCAACACTTTCTCTGCTTTCCACTTCCTATGTACTTCCAAAGTGGGTTTTTCTCTTTTTTTTTTTTTTTTTTTTAACCATAGTTAGGGCCTTTCAACGTGGTAAATTTAAATAAAATGCATCACATTGATCACATGTAAGTTGCTGCGTGACTTAAGTTCTGTTCTTAACCTGGCTTCACAGGCTTGGGCCAAATTAAAAATGACATTGCTGTATAATCAGAGAGGTCCCTCCATTAGTTATTTTAGTCTTATACTGTACATCACTCCTAATATAGTCAGATGTCTTTTCCTCACCTTTTCCTGTTAGTCACTCTCAGTGTATTGCTGGGTTTCTTTAATGGTTGAGTGTCAAACAGCATAAAGAGAGGCGCCAATGGATAGTAGAAACACTAGCAGAAACACAGGACTAATCTTGAAATCACACACACACACACAGAGTCCCTTGCCTCTCGTAATAGATAATAAACAAAGTGCAGACTATAATTGCCCTCCAGGATCTGTGGCGCCTGTTGCTGTGCAGATGTGTGTGTGTGTGTGTGTGCATGCTCTGGTGTATTATGGTGTATTGATGGTCATTAAAATTAATGATGAGGGGCTGATGTCACCAAGTAAAAGACGTGTGTGTGCGCGTGTGTGTTTGTGTGTGTGTGTGTGTGTGTGTGTGTGTGTGTGCGTGTGCGCGTATGTGTGTGTGTGTGTGCCTTTGTGTCAATGAGTGATACATAGAGATAGAAAGGCAAGCAGATTTTAGTCTTTCAGCTTAATAATGATACAGTACATGGACAGGCATGCGGTGTGAATTCATGCATTTTAGAGTGCACATATTTTTGTGTTCAGCACCATATTTGATTTATGGATCACTAAAAGGTAGAAAGGGTATACATGTGAAAGGGAAGAAAGAGAGGGGGATTTGGGGCACTTGAGCATAAATCACTACCTGACTCTTTTCCCAAATGGACACTTCTATCTGTTGGTTCCTGAGACTGGGAATGGGTGAGGAGTGGGAAGAAATGGGGTAGACTACCAACAACGACAAGGAGGAAAGACGAAGCGAGACAGTGATGATGAGGAAATAGAAAAGTAATAAGACACATAGAATAAAGGC
Source organism: Trachinotus anak (assembly GCF_046630095.1). NCBI lineage: Eukaryota > Metazoa > Chordata > Actinopteri > Carangiformes > Carangidae > Trachinotus > Trachinotus anak. The sequence continues at coordinate 13,026,292 of NW_027273870.1, read as the reverse complement.
TAAAATAGAAGCACGGAAGCAGAGAATACCAAAGAACATCACAGTAAGAAGAATGGAAAGCTCTAATAATGCTGAGCAATGCTACAGCTTCAATACTGGTATGTTTTTTCAATCAGAATCAGAATCAGAATCGCCTTTATTGTCATTATACATAGTACAATGAAATTTGAGCGCTGCTCCCTTGGTGCAAACAATGCTAATTAAATAAAATAAATAAGAACCTAAAGAGAACACAAGAATTAAAAATAGAGGAGGTATAAAAAGGCAAGTGATATGTACAGATATATTTACACGTGGTATGAATGAAACCCGATTATTGCACTTTAGGCCCAGTTTTATTGCACAGGTAATTGGAAGTTATGCAGTCTGATCGACCGGTCATCCGGATTTCTTTTTGTCTTTGTTGACTGCAGTGATAGCCCTCGGGGAGAAGCTATCCCTGAGTCTGTTTGTCCTAGTTTTGTGTGACCTGTACCTTCGGCCCGACGGTAACAGGTCAAACAGGTGGTTACCGGGGTGGGAGGGGTCCTTGATGATGTTGCCAGCTCTGCTCAGATAGCAAGAGTTGGCAATGTCCTCCAGGCTGGGCAGAGAGCAGCCAGTGATCTTCTGGGCTGTGCAGACGACCCTCTGTAGTGCTCTCCTGTCCGCTGCTGAGCACCCCGCATACCACGCTGTGATGCAGTACGCCAGGATGCTCTCTGTGGTGGCTCTGTAGAAGGTCACCAGCAGCCTCTCCTCCAGGTTGTTCCTCCTGAGCACTCTCAGGAAGTGGAGGCGCTGCTTGGCCTTCCTCGCCACCGCCGAGGTGTTCGCAGTCCAGGAGAGGTCGTCGGATATCTGCACACCCAGGAATCTCATGGTGTGGACTCTTTCCACACAGTCCCCGTGGATGTAAAATGGGGCCGGGTCCCCTCCGCCCTTCCTGAAGTCCAAGATGAGTTCTTTAGTTTTTGTGGTGTTCAGTTGGAGGTTGTTTACCGAACACCACGCCGTCAGTCTTTTGACTTCATCTCTGTAGTTGGACTCATCCCCTCCTGAGATGAGTCCAACTACGGTTGTGTCGTCTGCAAACTTTATGAGGGTATTTGAGAGATGTGTCGGGGAGCAGTCGGATGTGTAGAGTGTGAACAGTAGGGGACTCAGAACACATCCTTGTGGAGAGCCGGTGTTGAGTGTGATGGTGCTGGACAGGTGGGGGCCAAGTCTGACAGTCTGTGAGCGGTTTGTCAGGAAGTCCTTAATCCAGAAGCAGATGGGGGTGGAGAGGCCCAGGTGGGACAGTTTCTGGATCAGGATCTCCGGGATGATGTTGTTAAAAGCCGAGCTGAAGTCCAGGAAGAGCATCCTCACGTAGCTGCCCGGGTGCTCCAGATGACTCAGTGCGGTGTGGAGCGCTATGGTAATAGCGTCCTCGGTGGATCGGTTTGCCCTGTAGGCAAACTGGTGGGGGTCCAGAGTGGGAGGCAGACAAGTCCAGATGTGCTGAAAGACCAGTTTCTCGAAGCACTTCATGACCACAGGCGTAAGTGCAACAGGCCTGTAGTCGTTGGGGCTATCCACTGCTGTCTTCTTGGGGATGGGGATGATGGTGGAGGTCTTGAGGCAGGGTGGAACGATGGCCAAAGACAGGGACAGGTTGAAAATTGTGGTGAACACTCCCGCCAGTTGATCCGCACACGCTCTAAGCGTAAGACCACAAATACGATCTAAATACCACATCAATACCAAAATCTAATCAAGTAATGTAATGCAAGTAATAATTTTGAGGTATTTACCTCTGTGCAGTACAGAAGTGCAGGGAGTTGCTAATACAATTTGTCCATATGCAAATATGTAAGCAGACAATTATGTAAACTGTAGCAGGCTAGCATGCTACTATAGTGGCATATGATGTGCCAGGCCAAAGTGCTGGGTGTTTGTTTGTATATAGCATGTATAGCTATATACATATATAGCATTATGTATAGCATATAAATATAATTTCCCAGGCTAAGGCTCATCAATTTCACTGGCCCACACACAAAAGGAAAAGAAGGTCAGCACTGCAGCAGCCCTGAGAGCTCAACACACTGCAACTTAAGAAAACACAATACAAAATGCAAATTTACAAAACACAAACAAAAAAAACACAAACACAAACAAATACAGAAAACATCTTCATGAATTTGATAACATATGTGCTGCAAATACACTCAACCCAACCAAATACACAAATGTGCTGCAAATACACAAAACACAGCCAAATACACAAATGTGCTGCAAATACACAAAACACAGCCAAATACACAAATGTGCTGCAAATGCACACAAGATGTATACAGACATTCATGCCCCCTCACTACGAATTATAATTTTGTTGGTGAGCCCCTTACGTGTCATGTAGTGCTATCATCAGGTCAACATTTCAATTTATCCAGTACTTTGGTTCATGGTTTTTTTTGGTAATGACATTAATCCCAAGCTGTACTTTGTGTTTAGTGCTAATTAACAAGTTTAGCATGATAACATGCTGCACTAAGGTGGTTAACAATCCCTGCTGAACATCAGCATTTTGACATTGTCATTTTGAGCAAGTTGCCATGCAGAAGACACTATTTAGTTCAAATCACTGTGTGCCCAAGTACACAGAACAGCAAGCATGGCTCTAGAGTCTGGTTAGCACAACGACGTATGGTTGCCGTTGTATGTCATGAGAGAAATTATAAATGATATTTATTTGGCTTGCTTATTTTAACAGTCAGGGAGTTTGGCAATGAGAGTCGCATTCCGTAACTATAAAACCCAAAACACATTGTTGGACGCTCATAGAACACATTCTATTTCACTTTGGCATCCTCTTAAATAACAAGCATGAATACACCAGCTGCAAGCTTTGCAAAGTGCTAATAAAGGCTCACCACTGTACAGTATGGTTGTTAGAAATTTGGCTAGGGTTAACTTTGTTTTGTTTTGTTTTTTTTTGTTTGTATGTTTGTTTTCCTTTATTTTCATTGGTCTTATTGGTTCTTGGACATCCTGGTGTGAAAGGACTGACTTGCCGAAAGAAAGAGTGCCACCCAAAACAGAAAGAGGACTGCATCACTCAGTTTGTTTGGGGCATTGTTCACTCACATTTTCATTCATTCATTAACTCATTGAATGCACTAACTTAAGGTTTGGCTAAGGATTGGCTATCTGCAACACATGTCCAATAGGAGGCATGTCTACAAACAACTAAAAGAGGATCATCCACTCACCTCTGTCTAGGAAGTTTTCCATTTATGACACTGTGCCCATGTAACCTTTATATATTATTATTATATCCATTGTGTTTGCTTTAGCAATGACGATGATGGATTTAAAGGTGGATTTACACATCCCACTCATAAAGTAACATGAAATTGAGCATGACAGTATGAGAAAGAGGAGTGAACAAGAAAGAGGAAAAGAGAGCAGGAAAGACTGCGATAGGTTCCCTTGCTTTTATGTCTAAAACTTAAAAGAACCATTCCTCTTGCTCTTCCTATGTTTTACAGTCTCTTTGCTGATGGAGAAAACACCAGCCAGAGACACACACATGCTGCTATACAGCAGTACAACACCTCACCTACTGATTTCTGAAACACTCGACCTAACCTCTGGGACATGCTGGTCTACTGAGCACGCACATGCACACGCTAACACACACAAACACAGACCTTTTAAAGGAACAACTTAACCTCAGAGAGTTGATCCTTGCTAAAAACTACTGAAATATGAAAGACCTGGTGGGAGGAGGTTGAAGGCAAGTAGACACAAAGAGGGAAAAGGCTGAGGAAGGATGCATAGGGAATGAGTGAATATTAGATAGGGGGAGACAAGGTCATGCAAAGGTCTGGGACATGTGCTGTGTCAGTGCCACTGCATGATGAGTTGAACTACCATGGCAGAAAAGAGTGGTGTAAAATACAAACAGTCACACAAAACACCTTAAGCTAAGATTTCCTTAAAATATTCACTGAAGTGTTTCAGGTGTTCTCCTGATATTGGTCTTATACTTAAGGAATCAGTAAAAGTCAGCTAAATGCTTTTATAAAAGACCTTAGCCATCAAAGGAAGGGCAAAAAAAACTAACTGCAACATGACCAAATTTATTGTGACAAATCAAGAAAAAAGCAGGGGTGACCTGATAGCCAAGTGGTCAGGGCGCGTACCACATGAGCTGATGCTCTTAGCAGCTGAGTTGCCGGTTCGACTACGACCGGCCCAACTGTCTCCTGCATGTCATTCCCCCTCTCTCTGCCACTTTCCTGTAACTCTCTACTGTCCTATCTAATAAAGGCAAAGATGCCCCAAAAAATATCTTAAAAAAAAAAAAAAGAAAAGAAAAGAAAAGAAATTTAATGCATAGCAAAAAGAGCAGGAGAACCCAACGGACACCTTTAATGATGAGTAATTGTTATACATTATGGAGTTGACCAGCAGTCAGGAACACCTCTTATTAATTGAATACTGAAATATATATATATTTTTTATATTTTGTCATCTAAAATATGTTTCGCATCCTACTACTGCCTTTCCCTGCAGGTGGCCAGTCTTGATTTTCTGAACCCACCCTAGATAAGTTAACCATGGATCAATCCACAAAGATAAATGTCTCAGAAGAAAATAGTTTATTTCTGTGGACAGATTCATTTTGCTAACGATGCGGGCTTGCCTCTATGCTTGATATGTTGCAGGAAATTAGCAAACAACAAGAACAAGGCTGGAGATGAGCAGAAAAGAGGGATTTGAGAACTGCTGCAGAAAGCTGAGCAGAGCAAATATACTTTCATGCAGTGTTGTAGTCTACCTGATATGCAGGTGTATGCCATATACCCACTGAGAAAGCTCCAGAATTCCCATATAACCACTTAAAAATGCATTACGATATGTACCAAGATCTTTTGTAACAGAACTTACACTTCAACAATATGTTCATGTGAAAAACAGCTGCTGTGAATCATGTGATGTTAATTGAAAAATTAGTAGATTGCTGAGCTCTGTGTGCTGTGAGAAAATACACGCACCGCATATACATTACAGTAGCTACAAGCTAGCTCCTTCAATTCCTTAGACTCAACCAAATAATTAGTTGTAAATCTGCTTTCATGAAGTGGGTCAAGTATCCAAACCCAACTGTTTTGTGGTAGCTCAGGACACCTTTAACAATGAGAAATTGATTATACAAATTATAGATTTGACTGGCAATTTATGATTTGTCTGACCATCTAGAGTTGGATCACTACTTTCTGCAGCTGTGCTCTTCCAGCTCCTTTGCAATTAATGGTTGCTCTACAGTTTAATGCCACAAGACCTTTCTATGCAATTATAGGCGATGTATTTAATGTCCACAGATCAACGGTGTGCTGTGTCATTCACCAAGTTTCAAACAGTCTTACCTCTCTGCGGAACATTGTGGTGAAGTTCCCATCAAAACAAGAGGAGGATGAGATAGTGGTGCACTTCTTTAATTTTGCCAGCTCCACAAAAATGATAATGAATGTTAGTGCTAACATCTGCTAACATATAGAACCCTCTATTACACCTGGTGCAAAAACTTGGTGTTCAGTCAGTGGTGCAGTATTTCAATGTTATTTTAAGGGCACATTGTCATGATAATAAAATGCACCTACAAAGGAGGGTGCACAGCCTGTCTGCTATGCATAAGCAGAGTGTGCTGAAAATGCGCTTCAGATGTTTGGATACAGCCCACAGAAGGTTGGAGCATTATTTGTGGCATATTGTGCGTAGCAAAATGTTGCCACATGTCATGAATGTCTCTTGGACATCTATGACGCATGAGGATCTGCAGAGAAGTGTTTTCTCTAAATATCTGGTAAACGCACCACAGTGTTTCCCATTCATTGCCTAATTTGGCCCACCACAGTTTTATAATGACCCAAAGTTTTTTCACATATCTCATTGATTAACAAAAAAAAAACATCTAACATTGTGATTTGTGCCGTCACGTCTTGGCAGAGATGGCGCACTGATTCACTAAGCCCTTCTTTGTCCCTCAGAGTGCACAGAGCTGCAGAGCTGGGACTGTGTTCACTGGTCAGGACTGGGCTCAATGGTCACTCACAATAGTTAATCAACTCACCACAAATAGAATCTAATTCTATGGGAAACACTGCACCATTATATTAGCAGTCCATCAAGATGCAAGTGCACCTAGCTTTTAAAGGAAATGGGAGATGGCAGATTGGTTTATTGCATGTTACGCCCAAAACACTCCCAGGAATAATTAAGAGATTAATTACAACCTCTTTGAACCATGCGCCTGGTGCAACAACTGTTTTTTTACACCGTTAAAATAGCAAAATTGAAATGGACATGCTCTAAAGACACTTGCACCATGCACTTCAGACCATGCGTTTGTAAACCATTAAAATAGAGCCCATGGTGTTCTGGGAAATGCCTTGAAGTTTTTTCTTATCTAAGGAAAACCTTTAAGAGTTTCCGTGGAAACACCCTTAAGTAACTCCCTCTGCTAAGGAGAAATTACACCTTAAGGGTTGTACTTAAGGTGTTTTGTGCAAGTGGCCCCTGACTTAAATTCAAATAGTGTGCTGTTGCTCCACATTTTCTCAAAGGTTACAGTGTAGCTTATTCAAAATGAATCAGTGTTACTGGAGAACTGCTGTGTGCTATTGATGAAACCTCATGACTTTTTTTTTTTATTTTCGGTTTGAGGATTAAATGTTCCTCTACTCAAATCCCACTAGATGAATATAAAGGAATTGTGGTCATGAGAACAACAGGTTATGGTTCTTTGCTATTCTTTCCAGAATATGATATGTGCAAGGGTAAGGAGTAATGTAGGGGGAGACCAACAAATTAAAATTGATAAATGTGAATCTAGACCCTTGCAACAAAATTGAACAAAAAAATAATACAGACCACAAGATAAAAGAAACAAGTCGAGTAAATCTCAAGGAATGTTGGCAATTAAGAAAATCAGTATTTATTTTATACATGTTACATTTGAAACTTTTAAGCCAAAAAATACTATCCGTTCATACTTTTAATCAAAAGTATCAGGGCTGACCTTGAAAAAGACTATGTTCAGAACAGTATTTGATAAAGACAACACTTCACTGTGGGTTATTTTCAGACAACTGGGGAGCGGCAGACATGGAAAAAAATAAACTGATGTGGAACTGGAAACGAAAAGGTAAAAAAGGGTAACCACTGGGGAGAGACACACACATGTACACACAGAAACATACAAATTTACTTCCTGGGGAGTGACAGAAAGGTGTGACAAGGTCAGCTGGTGAGAGGTTTTATTTTCCTGGAATGCAATTGCATAAGCCTCTCAGGGACCCGATCAGAGAGTAAGATTTAGGTCAGGTTGTCATCAGCACATAAATTGAAACAACAAAAATGTCAACTTGTCAGTGCAAGTATAACATCCACACACACACACACAAACACACACACACACATATACCCAGGCTAAATAACACAAGACCTTTAATTGCCTTAAGTGTTAACAGAGCAGGCTATTATCCTGGCATATTGCTGTAAGATATTTAATTCAGGTTTGTAACTGGCTTATATAGGTGTAATTTTTGATTTACCTAATTTAATTTGATCATAGATTTCTTTAGTTCCTTTTGAATAGCCAACCATTCTAACGACACTCTACAAAGCCTGTTGTAGCTTAACATGAGAGATGGATCAAAGAGTGTTGGTGGGATGGACAGTGAGCAGACCTACAAAACCCAAAAAGTCAGCACACACAGCAAAGAAAGAAAAAAAACAATAATGTATTATCAGAAATCATTATCAAATTAAAATGCCTGTCAGGTTCATTCTACATTTGTTGCATTGACAAGAACATAAACATAGCCCACAGCTGGTACAAAGCGCATGCATTTGGAGACCTGTGACTTGACCTCAGAGAATTGATCTTTGCTAAAAACCTACTGAAATATGAAAGACCTGTTTGAGGGAGTGAGAAGGGGTAGACGCAAAGAGGGAAAGATGTTTGAATGAATATTAGATAGGTAGAGACGGGGTCATGGAAAGGTCTCAGACATGTGTTATCTAAATCTGTTGTTAGAACCTCTAATGTAATGCTAACAATATGTCACAGCCTGGCTCTCACAGCCATGACAAGGAGGGAGACACACCATGTTAACGTTAAACAAGAATATTTATTAAGTAATCAAAGCAGTAAAATTATGATTCCTAACAAAAAACCTAACTCATGGGGTGTGACAATCAGTAAGTCAGTGTGAAGTGCATGTTGTGTGAGTGGACATGAGTGTAAGTGCTGTAAGGTGCATTAAACAAACAAACGGATAACAGAAGACCTAACGCAGCTCCCAACACCACAGGAGATGCCTACAAAGAGAGGGCAGAGAGAGAGAGAGAGACATGAGTAACAGGAAGTGCCTTTTATAGGCTGGTGAAACTGGGCCCAGGTGTCACCAGGAAGCACTGATGACCAGAGGTGTACAATACCATCACACAATAGGGGTCGCCACAAATATGACTGGATTATACACTGCATTTCACCAAAATTGTTAATTGACTATCAGTAGACTTTTACTGGGATGATATGATCATTTTAGTCATTGCTTTCCAAAATTATGTCCAAATGAATGATTTAAAAGCAGTAAAACAAACAAAACTGATTTACACTTGTAAATGTGATATGTATATATATATATATATATATATATATATATATGTATGTATGTGTATATATATATATATATATATATATGTATATTGGTGTATTTAAGAAAAAATATTCATATTACACAAACTCAAAAAATGCTCTTCATCCACAGTCTTTTTATTTCATAATGGCATTTTTCCCACAACACTTTTGTATCATGTCATGTTTATCTTATGTCACTTTTCATGACAGTATTGTCACAGCTCTCTCAGGCTGCTCTCTGGAGCTCTAGTAACAAAAGGTCGGTGAGCAGCCGATCACATGCATCCTACCTGTTATGTAAGCAAGCTCAATGACTACTGCCAGATTTAGCCAGTTAGCACGTGTTGGGAAACAATAACGTCACCGTAATTCTGACTCAGCCTTCTAGCTCCTGTAAAGATACACATTATACAGACAGAAACCAAAAACCATCTCAGTGTAGTTTTACATCTCCTCTCTCAGGCTTCTCTCTGGAGCTCTAGTAAGGTCGATGAGTACATTCACAGTACTTATATACCACCTAGAGCTGCTTTATAATAAAAAAGACATCTCACTTTATACAAAATGGCACCTTTAACATCTCCTTTTAATTACTTAGCTTACAAGGCAGCATGTTACCCACCTTTTTGGCTAAATAGATACACAGAGCTGTGAACTATGTCTATTAGTCGGCATCAAAGTAAAGAGACAGTGTTAATGGCAGTAGCTAACAGTAGAGATGTTCCTCAGAAAGAGACAGACATCTCTGTGAAGATCAAAAAGACAGAGTCTTGGTCTGTGCTTTCTCAAGCCAACAGGAGCTAACCAACACTGTAGGAGCTGACTAACACTTGCTTTTCACTTTGATGCTGAATAATTATCCAAGCACACACAAACATGACATCAAATGAAAGTGTCGTTGGAGAAATGAAAACTTATAGAAACTACTATATCAAATTTTGCACATATTCAAATCTGGGGCACCACCGTCAATTTGAGGAAAATAGACAAACCAAAGTATGATAAGTATTCTAGATACCAAGATCTCTGTCTCGGCTTTGAAGGAATACAAGACCACAACATGAGATAAATGAGGATTTGTTTATGACTAAATGTCCACAAATAACTGAATAAATTAGAATTTAATAAGAAATACATGGCAAAGAGGTCAGAATCAAAAATAAAATTTCAAAGCACTACTCAGCAGAAGACAGTTTGCCTGCTTTTGCAATGTTGTCTCAAAGCTGAACCAGAGTTTGAATTATGGGGGGATTAGGGGGTCTGACCCCACTGATTAAGACTTAGACCCTCCCAAAAGAGGTTAAAAACAATAGTTCATGGGGGTTGAAACATTTACTGTATGTATCTTCCTTATCTGTAATTGTAAATATTACAATATATGTAATGCCTGGAAGAATCTTGTAATACAATGTACTTAACCTTGATGTTAGCTGAAAGTATTAAGTATTAATCTTAACAAAGCAACAAAAAAAAAGGTTTGTAAACACTGAATAACAAAATTGTGGGCAATTTTAAATGTTTGTATTGCTATTATAAACAAAATCATAAGGCTTTTATTAATGTTTTTAAGCAGTCTATGAGCTGTTAACACCAAGTGCTAATAAATGACATGCAATTAACAATAAATCTGTTTATGATGATATAACTAATACTAATTGAGTTTTATTAATACATAAAAATATTAATAAGAATCTTACAAGGATTTGTAAAAGCCATATTACCTATTAAGGCGTACAGCTGCAAGGCAGTAATTTTGTTTTGTTTTGTTTTATTTTATATTGAGCACTTTGGGGTTGCATAGCTGTAAACATAACTATTAAACAAAAATAATGATAGTTAACAGTGGAGGTATTCTTACTGTAACTTTAGATCATATGAACGTATGCTTCTCATAATGACAGATCTTTTTAAGTATCAATCACCAGTCAAAGTGAGGTGAAGTGTGGCCCTTTTGGCTTTGTGAATATTTCTGCAGGAGGAAGGAGTGCATGTTTATAATGACTTCCATTATCCCTTCTTCTTCTCCTCTAAGAGAAAAAGACATGTTTATACACCATGACTCTGTGTTTTACATTTTATTCTAATGCACAAATGTTTTGCTCATAACTCTCTGAAACCATTAAGAGGGCACAGTCTTCCTGAAATGTGTGTGTGTGTGTGAGTGAGTGAAACTACTCTGTTTACATGAGTGTGTTTAGAAAGTCTGGTCTGCTAATCTATACCATACCCTGAGTGTGTGTATGTGTATTTCTGTGTGTCTATGTTTCAGCTTTCAGAGATCTGATGAACCACAGACAGGGCTAAGTGTAGCCCTGTACATACACACAGACAGACAGACAGAAAGACAGCTTAGTAAAAATCATTACAAGCAGGTGTGTTTAGATGGATCCAGTTTCTCTTGCTACCTCTGCACAAACTCTCTCTCTCTTTCTCTCTCTCTTCTCTCTGGTTTTCTGTTTGCTTCAGTTTTGAAACAGCAGTTGGACTTGAAACACAGACCAGAAAAAGAACCTCTGGTGCATGCATGCAAGTTTGCATTTTTATTTTTTTCATTTTCCACCCCCATACCATCTACTTCTGTGTTTTAGGATGTTTTTAGATGTAAACTGCTATTACTATTATAATAGTTAATATAATAATGTAACTATTATCAATACTATTATGATAACAACAAAGTCAGACATGTACTGGTTGATTATCTCAAAGAGTTCTGAATTAATTTGGACTAGTATATCAATTGACCAAAAGAGACATTTTGGGGGTGTGGCTTCTCATAGAAAAGCATACTTCTGGGCATGTGATGTGTGATTTGAATGTGATAAAATGCAAACATGAATTTTCCAGTGTATTGGATCTGTTTTATTGGAAATATAAGTGTGACCAGATTAGGTTTTCTATAAATGTAATGATGACATTTATTTCAGTTAAATATTTGCAGAGTCATTAATCCTGAACATCTCAGTAAAATCTTCACCTACGATGTATCTGTTTTCTGCCACCTTGCAGCACAATATCCACTTGTAGTCACTACAGCTTTATTAAACTTTCCATAGGTTTAGACTCTCACAGCACTTGGACTACAGTTAGGGAAAGACTGTGGTCTGGTGTAAAACAGAATAAGTTCACTGTGACTTCAGACTGTTAAATATTTCCCATGCCTCTGTATGGTGTGATTAAATGAACACTTCAGTTTGACCTCATTAGTCATTAACTGTTTTTCTTCTCCTCTCTGCTTTGGCAGGACAAACTTTTTTTTCCTGCATCACATATTCATAATAGTTTGTTGTTCATCACCAGATAAAAGAGCAAAAGTACTCACTCAGAAAGAAACTTAATAATAATGCACTTATTTACAGTACATCTTTAGCCTGATTTTAATCATTGGAAATTATTTCTATCATATCTTTTCTATTCTTTTTGAGTGATCATATTGTTTACATTACATTATGGCCTTTTATTAGAATTTTCATATGTATAAGAAGATATATTATGTCATATAGTTTTACATCTTCTTTCTCAGGCTTCTCTCTGGAGCTCTATTAACAACAGGTTGGTGAGCAGATTTTAAGTAAACACTCAGAGCAACCAAATCCTGCAAGGCTGGATGGTGGGTCTGGTTGTGCCAGGCTTGGGGCATGGCTGAAGGTGGGGACTGCTTTGTTGTGACATCACAATGTTACAGAAGTCCTGATGCATCTTTTTAAGATTCAGTTTCTAAATACAGGCTGTGTGCATTTCTCTGTGGACTGAGCGCTGTGACACTTTTACAGAATTCATTTAGAACCTAGAGCTGCTATACAATCAAAAAACACATGGACATCTCACTTTACGCAATATGAGCAAATATATAGCAAAACCCAGAGTTAACTGAGCCAGTTCATAACCAACTTTGAGTAGTGCAAGTTATCCATGAAAGCCAATCTTAGGTTTAGTTAAGTCAGATAATGAAAAGAGATCTTGGGATTCGCAGTACCGGCCTCAGGTCTCAAAAGTGGAAGTTGTATGTTTTGTATATCTGCACTAGTTTGATTCCACATTCAAAAGAAAGTCAAGGGGAAAGTCTTTCCTTTGTGCTGTATGTTTTTGTGTGGGTGGGATAAAGGGTGCCATTATATTGGATAACCTCTTCAGACTGCATTAGAGGCTGAAAGTGATGTGACCTTAAGCACCCTTTAACCACTGGAAAGCCCTTCACTGGCAATCACCTCACCTTGATAAGTGCCCAACCATTTTTAACAGCGGCTCTAATAAAAACCTTTAAACTGCCTGTAAGGTAACTGACCGTGTTTGCGTGTGAATGCAAATGGGCTTGGCTGTAAGCATGTATCTGTAAATGATTACATGCTCAAAATTTGTTTGTGTGCTCATATGTGGGGGTGTACGCTGCTTGTGTGTCAAACTTGCTCTTTATTAGACTAAAGAAAGACAACAACAAAAATTCCTGACCCGAGCGTAGTTGTTAAAATGGGACAAAGAGTTTCTGGGGAATTTGCCATTTACAGTCAGGCACTGTGAACAGCTCCCCTATAGGGACCTAAAACATTGAGTCCCTTGGGACATATATGCTGTGTTCTTCAAGGAAGATTTATGACTGTTTATGTTTGGCTTGGTATTTAAACAAAACAAATGATAAATACCAGAGCTGTGCAATAAAGTAGGCTAGACTAGCAAGAGGACTAACCATTTAAATGTGCTGAAGAGATTTTACAAGGTACATAAACTTGAGATGTCTATAAAATGAATGATAAAACTCAGATTTACTTTGCCTTTAAAGGTTTGTGTATGTGTGTGTGGTCTGTGGTATATCACAATCATGTGAATGAAAATTCACATGCTCAGATGCATCTATTCCAATAAAGTACGCTGAAGTCATAAAAACGTTAATGATCAAGACTCAGGTCCTCAGGAATTGTGATGGCCATGTTCCAAGGGTCTGATTTTAACTTTGTCTTTTTACTGTTTTCTAGTGAAATGTTTTAATTTTCAGATTGCTGGTGTTGGGTCCATCCATCCATATGTTGTTTGAGTGTTTTGATTGATTGATTGACTTTATTGTCCACAATTTAAAACTAATGGCATGTACAACACACAATGGTGCAAATGAGCAGGTAGAAGCAGATAGATTATATTAATACCAGAGAGCAAATCTTATAAAATAACAAGACAAGTAAGTGTTCCTTGATGCAGTCATTCTGTTTTCAATGTCTGTGTGGCATAGGGAATAAAAGACTTCTTGTATTTGTTACGGCTGGCCCCTTGGGGCCCTGCATCCACTTGTGTTTGGACCTAGTCCACACAAGTTTGTGATGTAATGACTTTTGTTGGTCTTGTAAAGGAAGCATTTCATGTAATTTCTTCCTCGACCTTGCATGCAGTAGCCACCTCCAAGATGACCTACCTTAACCTTGAGTTGTGTAGCATACACATGCTGCTTAGTGGTAAGTTTTGACCTTTCAATATGCAGAGTATACTTCAGGCCATTAGATGTTGATTGAAGCACTGACCCCTGATTTGGTCTTTTCCTTAGTTACTACCAGACTTCCACTCCTGTGACCATTTTCTGGCTCCATCTGTCATAGATCATAAACTTTCATCATAATTTTTTCTGCAGTCTAAGGAAAAGACTATGGCAAACCAGCTCTATCCCTCTGACTATGAAGTTGTATTTGGTATTACACACAGCCATCAGAATGAAACTGAAGAATCCCTTTCAGTTTTGAAATAACTCCAACTCTTGGGTGGCATGTATCAGAGATACATGAGATAGAACCACTACTAGCAATACTCTGTGAAGGCAAGAAGTCACTATTAATTAATTAATTAATCAGAAGAAGGGAGAGGAAGAAGAGAAGTGTGAAAATTAATAAACATGTTAGCAAGCCATTGCGTATTTACACATCCAGCAGATACAGAGCAGCATTTGCATTTATTTAGCAATTTAACTGTTTGGTTTGCACAAACTCCTGAGTGACATACCCAGCTCTTTAGTTGCAACTCGTTCCACTATGTTCATCAGCTTGTCGCTAACAGACTGTATATCTGTCCAGGGATGGAGTGGAAGTAAAAATCGGCCTTGGACTTTTGACTTAGACTGGCCCATCAAAATACATCTGGAGACATACCATCACATACAGCCTGTATTACAATTTGCTAAGAATCATGTTGTAAACAGGTATAAATAAATTATGATGATTTAGAGAACAATACGTGAACAACCAGCATAGTAAACTGTAGGTCTTTATATTTTTGTATTTGTATAAGTTAGTAGAGCATAAAGAGTGTGAGAATTCAGACTGGACAGTACAGTTGTAAATAAAACAACAGGCTATTTTAATTTTAATGGTTTTTATCCCTTCATTGGATCTTTCTGTAAAAAAAAAAAAAAAAAAAATTCTGTAGATCTTTGCTGATCACACAGACTTTCATTAGTGTGTTAAAATTTCTGCTGAAACAAGAGCAGACAACGAGGCTATACAACCTTATCCTGCTAAATAAACTCAGAGTAGATTGCTGTTGTCTTCTGCTTACTGCTAATTCTGTAAAACAGAACTCTGCAGCTCTGTTCCTCTTGCCCATTGATATCTGTTTGAAGCACTTTAATTTTTTGAAAACTTTTAAACACTGAGGCAGTCAGAAGTGGACTGTTGCTGACTTGATTTGTATGATGCAGGTGGGTGCAGCCACGAGACCAAGCTTAGTTTATGGGGGAGACAGATATGAAGGAATTGACGCCCTCATAGAACCACAGAGGGCCATCTCACTGCTCCACTGGGCCAATCACCACACACAGCTCTATCAATCTCTCTCTGTCTTGCTGTCTTTCACTACCTCCCTCTGTCATCCTCTTTCTCTCTCTCTATCTTTTCTATCTCTGTCTCTCACTCTCTCTTTATTTTATTATTTTTTTCACATTGAGCCACCGGCCCAATAGCCTACTGGTAAGACGATGTTGAATAAAAGTCATAAACATACACATAGTAGTTGTCAGAGTTTATTTAAAGACACAAATGTGACAGCCTACATGATCTATTTCTAAAATTGTGCTATTGTGTTTACTGATCCTATCACAGGCCCTTGTAGCCCGACAACCAGCCTGGCTTAGTCTGTGTCTGTGTAGGTCATGTGGCCACCAAACTCTGAACTAAAAAAAAAAGGTGATAATTTTGAGCAACCCTTTCACATTAAACTTAGTCATCTGATCAACTGTTAAGATTTTGATTTATGCAACGTTAACGAGAGACTAGCAATAATGGATATTAGCCATAATAACCAAAATATTGTTTCTGGAAAGACAACTTGTCTTTTTTTTCCACAGCTGTGTCTGATTCCCTCACTCACCTCAAACAAAATTCCATTCACCTCCACTGTGTAGAAGCAAAGGCAGATATCAGAATCAGAATCAGAATCAGAATCAGTTTTATTGCCAAGTATGTTTCCACATACAAGGAATTTGTTTTGGTGATTGGTGCAATTGGAGGTTCTTGGAGGTTCTTGTAAACAACAGGTTTACACAGTTTTAGTTTCTGCCTGTATGTGGGAATAAGGTGGACCATGACATGGTCAGAGTGGCCCAGTGCAGTGCTGATTGTGGTGTAACAGTGGTCCAGATGTTAGAGGCCAGTATCTCCAAACATTACCACATTAAACTATCTGCATGGCAACATGCCACCAGCCGTAAGCCAGACCATACATGTTTTTTTTTTTGTTTTTTTTCCCCCCCAAAGTCATTAGTTACTCTATGGAAATATGAATGTAAATGGTAATTGACTTTCCTTAATAATACCTGGAAACTACAAAATAATACATTTACAGCAAATACTGAGATTTGCCACACAAGCCCCATTTAATAAGTATGAACAAATTTTATTCAGAACAAAAACAGCTTCTATAAACCTTTCAGGTTCTGCTCTGTAGCTTTAGCCTTGTTAAAAAACTGTATACTGATTTCAAAGTTCTTGTTTGAGTTTTATTCTTTGACTTTTAATGTACATACCTTAAAAAATAATCCTGTTTGAAATGTCCTTCTACAAATTAGGCCATTTTTCTTTTATGGAAAAAATTAAAAAATTAAAAAAAATAAAATAATAATAAAATTAAATTAAATAAAAAAAATACATATATATATATATATATATATATATATATATATATAAAGTAACACTGCCGCACGCACACACACACACACACAAACACACTTCAGTACTGCTTTCCCACTGCAATTTCCCCCCAACTCATCCCAAAATATACTGTATGTGTGTGTGTCTGTTTGTGCGTGTCTGTTGCTGTGCAGCCATGCATTTGCTTGTATGTGCGTTAACTCCCAAATGTTTCATATTTGTGTAGATGTGTGGGCATCTGTACGCATGATTTTGCTTACAGTTGTATTAGCTTGTGTGTCTGTGTGTGAGAGTATGTGTGTACCTGTGACATGACCAATTTGCCGCAGAATACATCGTGCTATTAAAGTGAAATGGAGTAAATGTGATGCTGGTCATAAACAGGCCTTTTTATCCTGCTAATAGGCACCGTGTGTGTGTGGCTGTTTGTCCAGTTGTGTGGTTGTATGAGAGTGTGTGCATGTAAGAGAGAAAGAAAGAGAGAGAGTTATTGTAGGTAATAAGGTTACTTTTCAATTGCTACCAGGTGTGTGAATGAGACTGAGACGTGGGAGTTAAAGACTCCCAGCTCGCATTCTGCTCCATTTGTTTCAATCTGTTCTGCTTTCCTTCTCTCCCGATTTATTTGTCTTTCCCTCATACATTTCTTTATTTCTTTTCTCACTCCTTTCTTTCTTTCTTTCTTCCCTCTTTTATTCTGTTCCATTTTCCAACCCTCTCACTTTCCAGTTCCTCTGTCCAACCTCATGTTTGCCCAAGAGAAGGATAATTTACTCAGGGAGGGTTTTTTTTAAAATTACGCTGATCCATATAACATATATCTGGTGTGTGTGAGACAGTCCTCTTATTTTGGCACCAGGCAGGATTGCCAGTTTTACATTGTGTAGTGAACTGTCAATTAATTAGGGCAGTTACTGATAAGGCCTAACTGATAACATAGTGTTGATGCACAGGAGAACAAGACAGACAAGATGGACTTATTCATTTTGCCTCTACAGTTAACCACAATCAAATTATACACTTGTGTGTTTGTGAACTCATCCCTTCTGCAAGTCTCAACCCACATAAAGCAAAGCAGGACATGGGTTCTTAGATACGCTCATGTAAGTAAATCCCAAATCCCTAATGAGTGGAGAGGGAACAGGTAATATATCAGTTTATTCCTCCAGCCAAGTCTGAGGAGGAGATTGGATATAGGGTGGTCAGTTTTGTCCTATAGTTAAAAAGGGAATGGGAGGTTATCATGGCTTCAGTGTGGTTCAGTGGTTCAGCAACAATACTGCTGTGGCTTTCATATGCCAGACTACTGAATTGTCATGGGGGCTGTTGAATTTTGTATACAAACAAATGAGTCATTATTTGTCCTGTAGTATGGATAGTAAACCCCAGGACTGAGCCACAGAAGCTAGTGCAGGGGTCTTCAATCAATATTAACAACAGGGAGCTTTTGAATAAAGCTGTGGTTCATTTTACAAAATGAAACAGGTATAGCTCCAGTTTCAGATCTGAACAGTCTAAACCATTTTTAGAATAAACAACACATCTTAACAACTGAACAGCTTTAACATGTCTTTTGTTCTTTCTCTCCCTCTTCTGTCCCATTATCCCCAATTATTTCTCTGACATTGTCTATTGTCTCTCCTGTGTGTGTGTATCTCAGTCACTGATCAGTACAGTAAATGCTAGAAAAGCTGTGCCAGTTAAAATAGAAACACTCTATCAAAATGTAATAATTCTCAGTAGTTTATAGTTTATAGGTGCGGAAGCAGATAGGACCGTGACTGGGTCTAGATCCAGACTGCAAGCTGCCTATTAGTGACCTCTGAGCCCATGGAACAGAGGCTCATCCACCTGTGATGTCTCCTTTTTTAAATTAAGCTATATATTTGTGAGTTTTTTTGAGTTTTCTTGTACCTAAGTAAGGAACCTCTAAGTTTGGGGCTGAGTGCCACAGACAGAGTAGAGTGGTTAGCACAAATGGACTAATAGATTACTATTTCTGAAGTTTTAGGGTAAATTCGAAAAATAAAAAAAATATAGAATAATTTGCTATGATTTCTCAAGATTTTTCAGTTTATCGGTAACTTATCAGGCTTGTGTTTGTCCTTTATCATTTTCAGTCTGTGTCATCTTGCTTTCCATCATCCTGCCACCTGAATGGGTAACAGTTGGTCAAGTTTAAGCAACAAAAGCACTTGGCTAAAGTCAGGAAAAGATTATGGTGAGGTTAACTAAACCATCAATGACCACTGGTAAGAGACGGGACAAGAACCTGCCTCTCCATTGACAAAGGAAAACACTGTGTATGTTCAATCATCCACCTGGACCTCCACATTTACAGTGCTTGCAGATGTTTTTTTTTCAAGTCCCCTGACCCCTCTGTTGCTCTTTTGCTGGTTCATTTTCACACTTGTCATCTTTTTCAGTGAAACAATGAACAGCTTTGACAACTGTGAGGAAACATTACTGAACAGACTTCATTTCAAACTCTGGACCTTTTGTTAAGTTAAGTTAAGTTATAGGCTACTACTTATAAGAATTATCATTATGTCACAGTGTGTTTACAGGACTTCACTTAAGGTTTTATTAAATAGCACTCTGCTGTCACATATCCATAACCACATAATCATAAAATAACCTTCCCTTGGTGGCTTATAAGAGATGATTGGGGGCTTGGATTAATATTAATGGATGTGCCACATACAACAGCTGTTACTAGGCTTTTTTAAGATGTTATGAATATATTTCCATCAACACAAGAGCACACCACTTTGCACTTAATATTTCCATTTGTTCGAATGTTGTCAACTAGCTTTGTAGTGGTTTACAGTGTTTGTGAGTCTGTGTATATAATGTGAGTGTGCTGTAGAGAGCCTTCTTCCTAACCAATCCAATTTCACTTTCATGAAGTGCATCCTCAGTAATCTCCCAAACCAGAATAATGGAGGGTGTTTCTTTACACACACAGAAGAGTGTTAAACTCTATTCCTGTGTTTTCAGAGCACAGTAAAATAAAGCAACACTGCTGATAACATGCTGCAGCAATATTTCAGCTTTCATCTCAAAATTTGTGAAAATTTGTCTTAAAAAATCATCAAATATTGTTTTAAAATATAATATAAATGATGTAATGAATGGGCATATTATTCCTATAAAACAGAGAAACTTGGAATGTGACATTATTATCAGCTGATCATATACTGTAAGTATGTACTGTATTGGCCTACCAAACAGCACTGACAAGCCTATTTCTCAACTGTAAAATGTCAGGCACATCTTGGTCCCAAATTTAATGAATTCTTATGAAAAGTGTTATGTTATGTTATTTTTATGGTTAAAAAAATGCTAATCACCTATTATGTCGATTTCTTTCAACCTGCAAAAATAGTGTAATTAAAGAAATTGTTACAACTGTATTGTGAGCAACTCAGTCTCATAGGCCACATTGAAATTGCCACAGCAAATATATTTGGTAGTAAAGGTCATTGTTGGCTAGATTACATTAGCAATTTACCTATTTATTCTTTTATTTTAAGAATTTAGTGCTACATTTATCAACTGCAGTGGGGACACCTGGAAGTGTTTAGGGTACATGACCTTAACATAAGAACACCAATTTATGTTTTTGTCAGCAGGTGCTCTAGTCTAAGCAGTTGCTGCCCAGAACAGTTGTTACAGCTAAACAACACACTAACATCTCCATTCTAGTTGTCATTGGACCACATTGACACCAGAGAGCTTCATCAACCATTAAAACACATTGCCTCAAAAGAGCGCACACAAAGCGCACACTTTGAGATTTCCCCACATATTGCTCTACAGTAAACATAAATACAACAACCTCATTAAAATAACTTCAAGGTTAACTGAAACTAGTTTCAGTTTTTCTGTCTAATGCTCTGCTCTGACTCAGGCTTATAGTTGCACTCAATAGCGAAAAGAACTGGACTTAAGGCAAAGAAAAAGAGAAACAAGTTGACTTTATTGTTAGATCATGCATGATCGGACTATATACCTTTAACTTGTGGTGTAACTCATGAAAATGTAACCTTATTCTTATGCACATCAGTTTTGTGTACAAAAATAAACTACACACATAAGAGATGCCACCAAAGATATAGTTGATTCATGTCGAAAACATCAGTACCATTATGAAACAGGACCTAACGCTCCTTAATGATACAGACTACATGAACAAAACTTTAGCAATGGCCAATCAGAATCAGTTTTATTGCTAATTATGTTTTCACATACAAGGAATTTGTGCTGGTGTTTGGTGTAAAACAGTAACATAGGAAAGAAGGAAAAGAGTATAAACAAGAGTGAGAACAAGACACTTGAATATAAACAGAAGAATAAACTTAGAGTAAAATTAAAGGGAAAGTTAAAAGTATAAGCTAACAAGCTAACCTTGCTAGTTATTAGGTTCAATATGCAAGACAATCTCATCTTCACTGACATTTCCCTTTAAACCACGTTCAGTCCTGTTGAAAAGTCTTCTAACTATGTATGGATGGTACCATCAACCTTCTCCTTGATTGGCTTGTTCTCTCTCTCTCATTTCTTCCACTCATACCAAGAAGTTTGGGTCAAAGGTTGAGGTTTCAAGTTATTTAGCCAAACAAACGGGACATTCCCTGTAATTATTTATTAATTAATTTAACCATTATTTTACCAGGCAAGACATTAACAAGTTCTTATTTACAACAGTGGCCTGGCAAGTGTAAGAAAACACTTGTAGGAGAGAAGGACAAAAACAAAAATACAAGACAAGAAAACAAAGAAGAATGACTAATTAATAAGAAAAACAGAAGTAAAACAAGAAGTACAAAAATCTAAAAGTATACCTATTAAAGCAATGAGAGAGACAAATACATCCAATTTTAGTGATTTACTAACAGCATCATTAGTAACAGCAGAATGGACAGACAACAGGCCAAATGATGTGTTGGATTTGGGGGCTTATACTCTGATGTAAGAAGACCATGTATTGGGCTTGGCTACCAATGTTGGTAACAATAAGTGGCATAAATAGGGGATGTGAATTTCCAAGATTTTTAAAAATGAGAGTAAACCAGTGTATGTTATGATGAGTATGCAGAAGACCATTGTACGTAGACTCGTCGGTGTAGTTTTCACAACGAAAGTTGTCAAATCATCAATATTGCTAGTCTTGATAACTTTGTGATAGCAGCTTGTCTGCCATATACTGTGGGTTTGTATGTGTCTTGCTATCTCTGTCTCTTCACAATCCAAAAAGGATGTCACCTACAGACCTAACTGTATGAAATATCTCAGGATACTCTTTCCCAAACTTCTCATGAAGTTCCAGGGACATATTCAGGAATCATTTTTCCTTTTTATCATGCTTTTTGTAACAGCCTCCTTTTTTTCAGTTGTCACTATGCTTTTCTCATCCTATTCTAAGAATTGTTTGATTTTTTCATCTTCTGAGTGAAAATCCAAATTCTGTTTGTGCCATTTTTAGTAGTGTGTACTTTTTAAGGATTTTTTCTGCTATTATCTTCGAAAGCAGTTGTAGGTCTCTAAATGGAGTTAATATCTTTCAGCTCTGCAACCAGTGTATTATGGAACTCTAAGGTTCTTCTTAGAGTGTTTGGTATTGCTGCCATTTGGCATTTTGATTTAGTATTTGGGGAGCCAGTCATATTTTTTCACCGACGCTAATATCGTTTGCTGTACTTCTGAACCTTCCACAAAGCTATTTCAGTCCTGACATTGCTTGCGTACAGAGCCAGATATACTTTTGATCTTTTCAAACCCTTTTCCCTTCCCTCTGCTTTTGAGTTTGAGGTTGGGCAGAGGGTGTCATGGCAGGGAAGTCTAACTGCAAGGCATCTTTGGAGTGTGGTGGTAGAAAGGTAGGCCCCATCACATGTGCTTTGAGTGAGCGAGCTTCTCTTGTCTATTTCTTTTTAGTTTTTTTTTTCTTTGTTCTTGCACATCTGATATGGCCTGCACTACTAATGTTAATATTTTCCTTAAGTATCTTTCCCTTTCTCATTAGCTGGTTTTGAAATTTTAATGGGTCAGCTTTTATTTTGTCCATATAGGCCTCTCAACCTCTCAACACTTGAAATGACATTCCCAGCTGACATTGGTTGAGGGCGGGGAACACCCTAGACAGGTCACCAGTCTATGACACGGCTAACATATAGAGACAAACCACCAGTCATGGGCAATTCACAGTTACCAATTAACCTAATATGCAAGTCTTTGGACTGTGGGAGGAAGCCGGAGTACCCCGAGGGAACCCACACAGGCACAGGGTGAACAAGCAAACTCCACAATATGACTAAACTCCACAATACATTTAAACATAAAAAATACAGTATGCTAATACTGCAATGTAAACAGCATATAACTAATATATATATATATATATATATATATATATATATATATATATATGTGTGTGTATGTGTGTGTGTGTGTGTGTCACAGTGCAACTCACCCAGACAGTGTTGTAACAGTTACAAGACATGTTTACAAACTTTGAATTAATTTAGACACATGTATACTTCAGTTAAAACATTTCAATTATACTGAGAGCTGAGCATGTAATTTAGATGTTGTTTGTAAAAACAAAAGTTTGCTTCTTTGTGTAACCCTTTCACCATTGGCTCTTGTAGGAAACTCACCTTAAATTGTAAAATGAAGCTTTAACCCTTACTCTATATTTCACATGGTGAAGAGACATCTCAAAAATAATAACTGTCTAGGGTAATGTATGATTCTCACTCACTGTATGATACTTATTTAGAGACGGGCAGGAATAACTGACCTGTAAATTATGTTTATTCAACAAGTTAAATAATAAAACACCATTTAATGACACAACACAGGATATCAGGTTTTGGAAATGTATTGCACATATGCAAAAAGAACATTCAAACCTTTTGTTTGGAAAAGAGAGAAAAAGGGAAGAAAAAAAAGAAAGACCCGGGTAAATATGTTTTTGTTTAGTCTTAATTGTTCAACCTGAGTGCACTCTTGCTTTGTTTCGTTGGCGCTCTTTAGTTGGAGCTCATGATGGTTGCTGTAATGACTGTTGGTACCTCCGTGTGTTTGTGAAACCAGCAGGACCAGGCTGCAGATGCCAAACCACTCCACCGTCGCTGCAGTTCCCTCGTCGCCAACACTCCTCCGCGGTGACCCAACGACACTCCTCAGCGACGACGTCGAAGCGTTTTAATCTCCACCGTCTCCTCTCCATGATGACGACGACTAGCCTAGCACTAGCTCCGACTAGCTAACTTAGCTAAACTTTCTTAGTCTCCAATAAAACACAAAACACTCAACTGCACTGGAGAGTTTAACTCACACACTCACAGCATGATGTCCAACAGCAGTTCAGTCCATCAGGGATAAAACACAGCACAGAGATGTCACACACAGTCACACACACAGGCTCTGCTCTACGCCATTCGCACGTTGCTCCTTCTTCTTCTTACTCAGGTCTCACGGAAGTGTAAACACTCTAAGGTCATGAACTTAACACATGTAATCAGAATTACTTTTAACATACTTTTCCTTTTTTTTCCATTTTAAACCCATGAAATATAATTTTTAAAAAATACACATTTTGTCTGAAGCTATTTATAAATTCTTAATATCTTATTTATCTCAACCTATTTAAATGATTTTAACCATTACTGGGACAACTGAATATTATTCAGGCAGTTTATCATTAACTTATTAGAGGAGAGGAAAACAAAATAAATACAACTGATATTTATCAGAATATTACATTTGCAACAAATATTCACATCAGCAATTGGAGAGCTTGGTGATGGTGGTAATAATTTAAAATAAAAGCTTGTTTTAGACCTTAGAGTGTAATCAAAACTGCACTGGAAAAAAAAAATTCTTCATCTCACTGTTTTTTAAAGACAGACATGTTTGTTGTTTGTCTACCTTTGCAGAATTAACATTTTGGGCTAAAATTATATTTTACTTATTAATTATTTTACTCATTAAATAACTTTTTTGCCAAAGGTACAAAATCCAGTCATCGTGACTGAAAATAAAACAAGCAGCAACACATGGTTTTAGGGAGAATTTGCAGTGAAGAGGAAATTGATTTGTTATTCAACTTCAACTCATAAATATTCCAAAATGGTAAACAGGCTAACATAAATTCATTTGGTTTGAGAACTATATAGAGAGTTAATGAGTTGAAATTTGTCCTCAGAGTAATGTCATGAAAAAGACAATGATTCTTTGTTCCACAAAGTTTGATGAAGTGATATCACTGTAAAATAAGCCTGCCCTAAATCTATAGTGACAGTTTCCATTTAAAACAAGCAGATTTATACATTTCACAGAGTCAACAGGGATTTTCAGGCGAAGCATTTGATGATAAATACTGTACCATGAGCAACATCTTTGTTGAGTTAAACTTCAGGGCACAATGGATCATTAGCTCAGTGTCACTTACAGTCTTTTATTTGCCCTCTCATCTGATCTGATGTTTGCAAAAATTGGCATCCCAAGAACTGAAGTTCCTACTTCTAAAGGCTCAAAGTATTTAAACAAGGGGATTAGATGAGATTAGATTTGCAAAAATTATCCAAGGGTATAAATTAGTAATTAATGCACACAATTTCCCAAAAACGTCACTCTCGATAGATGTGGGGCTCCAGAGAATCACAGGAGTAATCACAGAAGATGTTCAGTGTGACATTTAAAGTTGTGTTACACCTGTTCAGTTTAAGTCGTGACTCATTCTCACCTGTTTCCTCAAGAGCAATTTGCCAGTGAGACCAACTTTCAAACATGCAAGAGTATGGATTCCTTTAATGACTACTTACACCATGATAATTATAGTGTGAGCAGTGTGAACCAAGTGAAAAAGTTAACTGTCATAATTCTGAAATATTATTGCACCATGAAGGGAATTGGCACTTAAATGTTCAAGAGACAATGAAACCCACAGAACCACTCTAATTTCTGAGTGATTCTTAATGAAAATACATTTTGGGATTTATGTATAAGAATTTGAGTAGTCTCTATGTATTTGTGGTTTGCTGTTGGTAATAATCCAGGCAAAGCATATACAAATTAGGAGTGTGTTTTTCTTTTGGAAACCTAACTCCCCTGTTGGAAGCAGTGCTGCTTTTGCTTATCAACCAGCACAGAGTCCTCTTTAGCCCCTTTTGTTCTGGCAGGGGGTCTATGTATGTTTACATGCTCACACCACAACCACTTCCACCAACAAACCACCCCTGGCCCTTTCTGTCCTTGCAGGTGGTCTCACGATAACAAACACACAGAACACAGTGAACAGACACTCCTGCTTTATTTGCACACTTTTGTGTATGTGGATGGCATCTTCTGACCTCATCTCATCTGTCTTTCAGTTCTCTGTCCATCCCTGCTTCAGTCTATCCTCCTTTTTTGATCCATCTATAATTGTCTACATTTACTACATCCATATTCTGCAAAGTTTCTACCAGAAACAGACCCATTATAAACCCAAACCCCTTGAGCAACCCTTGTGGCAACAATGTTAAGCACCACCATTTAATAAACAGCTACAATCTAACATTTGTTTTTCCTGTGCTGATTACAACGCACCATATGATGGTGATTGTGGCAATATGACTCGACACTGCCCAACCTGATTACCCTCACTTCACAGATATGGCCCCTCTCATGTCATAGGTTTCGGTTTCTGAAACTAGGAAATAAGCGAACCTCCAACAACGACAATACAAACCCCTGAAGCAGCCAGAAGGGATCAAAGGAGGAAGTAGTGTGAGATTATTACAAAGCCACAAAGGTAGAGGGTGGAGGTCAGGGTGGATGGATATGTCAACAAAATGGCACACTTTAACACAAGAGACCACTGTTAATTTCCTACAGGCCGTCATTGATTTAATTTAGTTTAACCATCTATCTTAATTATTATCACTATGACAATGAAGGTCCCAAAAGACAAAAAGTAGTAATTTTAACCCCAACCATGATGTGTAACAAATGATGTGTATCCTGCAACTAAGTACTCTTTTTAACCCAAAGTATTATCTTTCCCTAAACCTTGATCAAGTCATTTTTGTGCATAAATTGACCAAACCTTCAACCTTGAGATAAAAGCATACAACTCAGCTGCTTCAATTGCCAAGAATAAAAAAAACACATAAGAATTCAATTGCATTTGTTTTATGACATTTTTATGTTTGCAAAGTAGATAAAGTTTACTCTTGCACCATAATCGCCCCTAGCCCTCTGCCTCTCTTTGGCTATTCTGTTCGGTTTTTTATAAGGCCTTAAATATTTGCACATTTTCACATATGTAATATACAGCTTGACTTATAATGTATTTCAATGATGGATGCAAAGTTTCCTTTGAAGTGAAGTGAGGTGAAGTGGTAGACAAAATGCAGTGCAATAGTAATGTAAGACTAAGATTCAGCCATGGCCATTAGCATAAGCTATGAATACATGTTTAATTGCAATGAGGTTTGAATTGTTGAATAATTCCATAACAAGAAATCTATATAATAGATGCAGTTTTTTTTTTAGTTGACTACATGCCTTGCATTTACTGTTTTGTATGGGGATGAAAGGGGGTTGGACAGGGGGACATTTCAAGGTCATAGTGGGTCAATGCCTCAAAATTCATTCAGTGACCAGGAGACAATGTACCCCCTGCAGAGAGAGTGGCGGCAGTGGAATAATGCAAGACCAGAGAGGAGCTGCAGGACTACAGGGGTTAGCCTCTGTGACATAAAATGGCTGACTGCAGAGATGCTATGGCGGAATGACATTTGTCAAACAGACAGTGGCTCGTTGTGTTCTGGGTTGCTGGGTTCAAACCATGTAACTCCTAAGGTGAATGGGTTACACTGAAAAAAAAAGAAATCTCAATTTACCACCTGATTTACCTCACCTAAAAAATGAGCCAATAGATCATCTGTGCAAGCAGCTTATCATGACCCATAATAACGCTAAAAGTATTCACTCACCCATCCAAATAATTGAAATCAGGTGTTCCAATCACCTCCATGGCCACAGGTGTATAAAGCACCTAGGCATGCAGACTGTTTCTACAAACATTTGTGAAAGAATGGGTCACTCTCAGGAGCTCAGTGAATTCCAGCGTGGTACTGTGATAGGATGCCACCTGTGCAAGTCCAGTCATGAAATTTCATCGCTCCTAAATATTCCACAGTCAACTGTCAATTGTATTATAACAAAGTGGAAGTGATTGGGAACGACAGCAACTCAGCCACAAAGTGGTAGGCCACGTAAACTGACGGAGCAGGGTCACCAGCTGCTGAGGCGCATAGTGCACAGAGGTTGCCAACTTTTTGCAGACTCAATCGCTACAGACCTCCAAACTTCATATAGCCTTCAGATTAGCTCAAGAAAAGTGCGTAGAGAGCTTCATGGAATGGGTTTCCATGGCCGAACAGCTGCATCCAAGCCATTCATCACCAAGTGCAATGCAAAGTATCGGATGCAGTGGTGTAAAGCATGCCACCACCGGACTCTAGAGCAGTGGAGATGCGTTCTCTGGAGTGACGAATCGCGCTTCTCCATCCTTGCAATCTGATGGACGAGTCTGGGTTTGGCGGTTGCCAGGAGAACAGTACTTGTCTGACTGTATTGTGCTAAGTGTAAAGTTTGGTGGAGGGGGGATTATGGTGTGGGGTTGTTTTTCAGGAGCTGGGCTTGGCCCCTTACTTCCAGTGAAAGGAACTCTGAATGCTTCAGCATACCAAGAGATTTTGGACAATTCCATGTTCCCAACTTTGTGGGAACAGTTTGGAGATGGCCCCTTCCTCTTCCAACATGACTGTGCACCAGTGCACAAAGCAAGGTCCATAAAGACATGGAATGAACTTGACTGGCTTGCACAGAGTCCTGACCTCAACCCAACAGAACACCTTTGGGATGAATTAGAGCGGAGACTGAGAGCCAGGCCTTCCCGTCCAACATCAGTGTGTGACCTCACAAATGTGCTTCTGGAAGAATGGTCACAAATTCCCATAAACACATTCCTGAACCTTGTGAACAGCCTTCCCAGAAGAGTTGAAGCTGTTATAGCTGCAAAGGGTGGACCGACATCATATTAAACCCTATTGATTAAGAATGGGATGTCACTTAAGTTCATATGCGAGTCAAGGCCGGTGAGCAAATACTTTTGGCAATATTGTGTAGTTGACCTCTGCCACCCATAGTAATTATGGCCAGTGCAAAGGAGGTGTTCTGTGTAAAGAGCGACAAGTAAGTTGGATGTGACACGCAGGACTTTGATAGAGGAGACTGCTATTCATTTCCCCCTTGAAACCCGTAGTCATTGATGTTTCTTTTAACCAAGACCATCCTACAACCTTAATTTCGTGTTTATACTTGTCACCATGACAACTTTGTCAGCTTTAACTTTAGCTAAAGTACTTATTTTAATGCAAACTATGATCTTTCCCTAAACCGAAGAAAGTTGTTTTTGTGCCTATCACTAAGCAAACTGTGACCATTCCACAGCCTTAACCTCATGTTCATCTTAGTAACCACAACAACGAAGGTTCACCACAGTAATAAACACTCTGTGTGTTTACTGCTATAAACCTGATGATGAAGGTCCATAACCTTGCTGCTCTAGGGTCACTTTTCCAGGAGATACTCTTGTGGATTGTATCAGAGGCACAAATGACTTATATGGTGATTCAGGTTAGAGGACTTGTTGAGTATATGACGCTTCAGGACCATGTCATGCAACATGACACTGCAATGCTGCCCTCACATGATATGATAATGACCATCAGAACATCTTCACAGCTCAAAGACTTGGACCTACTCACATTCAGACTTAATTAAAGCCTTGCTGACACCAGGGACTTGGAGTTGTCATCTTTGTTTACTGGGATTTGTTTACCAAATCCCAGGGGCCACCTGATAGCTGAGATGAAGAGATGTGAGCTGATCTCTTATTATTATTTATACACATTTTTTTTCATTATAAATCCAATAACTGTAAACAATGTGGGATTGTTTTTACCTTAAAGAAACCAAAATGCTGGTCAAAGCCATTACCTAATTTCAACCAAGACAGTTAATCCCACCTGAGCAAAAACTAAATGGCAGAAATCACCTTGTTTTTGTATGAAAATGAAAATCTGTAGTGTAATATAGATACATTTTTATGTGGCAAGACTAGAATAGGTGGTGGTTTTCACAAGATACTGCATCTATGATGCAGCATTGATGACCCTAAAAAAACAGGACCTTCATGACACAGAGTAGCTAAATAAGAAAAGATAACACAATGGTATAGAGCTACATTACAGAGAGACTCTAAGTTGAGAGGTGTGGAGGATCAGACATCATAACTGTGGGTGATACTGAAAATAAAGACTATCATTATCATCCTTAGTATATACTGCCTGCTAACTTAGCAGTGGTTGCCGTTCTTGGGGTACATGAGCTGGCAGCCCAGGGCCGACACTCTGCCATGGAAAAGAATCAGACAGAGAGACACTGCTTGTCCATGGGTGGCCTAGCAGAGCTGGGGTTCCCTGTGGAGTCTATGTGCTGCCTACTGAGTTTCCCATGACCGTTTATTTTGTAAGGGCTTGGTAGCATGATGGCTTATGAAGGCTGAGGCACAATGCACATGACAAAGCACACCAAGAGAAGACGGTACAGTGCAGCACTGTTTTCAGCCTACCTTGCCTCACACTTGACATCGGCTACACTTTGTTAAAGCACTCATCCTTTCATAATCTATGGATGCAGGGTTTCTATGCTTAATCTCCAGTCCATCTTCATTTCTCAGGTTCCTCAAAAATACATTTTTCTAAGCAACCTTACTGCCAGCAAAACTGAAGGCCTGTATTATTTAAACCTTCATGGAGAAGGTGATTTACTGATTGAAATGAAATTGAGTAAACTTCATATTTTTAATCCATTTCAGTTTCTGTTTGTAGTTAATAAACACAAACATGCTGCCCATCATTATGCCCCTCATTGTTTTAGAGGGTCATGATTTTGTAAATTTCGTCCTTCTCTGATACTTTAACTCAAAGTTATCTCCCTTTCTCACTGTGCTCCAGGTGCTGGAATTTGCTTTTGGCTTCCCCGCGCTATGACAGAGCAAAGAGTACCTCTCTTCAACCTGTAAGACAGCTGTAATCTTAGACAAAGACACTAACCAACTTCTCAAGATCATAACCGGTAAGTTGTTTTTTTTTTTTGGTTTTTTTTTTTGTTTTGAATCTTTTTTAATTAAATATTCAAACTAAGTGAAATTGTTTGGTCTTCGGTTAATTGCATCAGGAGTCGAACTGAAACAAAAACAGTGAGCCAAGTGTTTACTCCCTTTCAGAGTTCAGTGTCAAAGGTGCAACATTAATGTGATTCCAATTTAATTACACGAATAAACATAAAATCAAGCGTTGGTGGAGTTTGCACACAACACCCACAAATCATAAACAAGTTTCACAGTATAACAGACAGTGCTACTTAAGACACACACACACTAACAGAAGCTGTGTTTGGGGTCTGTAGCTTTGACCTGCATCTTTTCTTCATGAGGAATTCATTCCTCTTCATTTTGAAGCCATCAATGTTATTTCGCTGTAGCTTCTCACTATTATGGTAAATTTTGGCTGTTATTATGACTGTTGTGAAAACACTGGTTCCACCACAAATATGTGAATCGCTGCAACTGCCATTGTAAGACTGGTGCTCTGCAAGACTTCTCACGATTTGATTGGGTGCTGCAATGGCCACGCTTATTTTGCTTCAGAGTTCTTCGCTTATTACTGGAAATGATGTCAGTAGACAGGGTTGTAACCTCATTGTACTTGTACGCATGTTCATTGGCTGTCGAATGTTGCCAAGGGAAAGCCTTCTTTCTTGGCATGAAAACATTTTCATGCAGGTTTCCTCTAAAGGCGCATGACTTCCTTGGAAACCACACTATGCAAGTAACCAGTTAAAATACTGCCTGCAGAGGAGGTCAGCCAATCAGCTATATGGCAGGTCGGATAGCTAATCCAATCATAATCCAGAGTTTTATGGTGAATGGTTTGGTTTTGGTGGTCATATGAGCAACATTTACTTTCAGTTGACTGGACTGGCAGTTATGTTAAACAGGCACGTTTATGCTAGTTGACATGGCAGACCAGGAAACAGTGGAAAAAAACCTCACATTCCTCTGACATCATGACATTCACAGACTGTGCTTGATTTTGAGAGATTATAGGTCTGTCTCCCTGCTGTAGATAAAATAAGGGGCCAATCAGTCAAGAAGATGTGGTTAAAAATACTTGAAGTGCCTGCTGAAGTTGTGATGGTGGAATTGAATTTGTTGTGTGTGTGAGCTGTTCATATATCATTGATGAAAAATCAATCAAATCAGTTTACTAATGTTATTTAATTTTAAATAACATATTATCAGTGTAAAGTAATATCATTAATTTACTACTAAATACGTATCAAGCAAGTTCCTGAGTGATCCACTAACTGGTCAGTGTGCTAAACATTAGACAGTCAAACTCACAAGTTGTCATTATTTTTTATTTAGTTTAACCTTAGTAGTTTTACATCAGCAATCAATAAGATCATTTTTAGTCATGAATTTCAAATGAAAAACTAAAAGCTGTACAATAAAATACAGCACTGTGGAAATGTTAGAGGCACTTTACACTTTACACTTTACAGTTTAGATTTGTATCAATCACACAGTACCATCACAGAGGCATCTCATTGGCCCCAAATTCATTCATTCAGATAGTTCAGATAGTCTCTACAGAGCCCCGATCTCAATCATACAGTCAGTCTGGGGTCACATGAAGCGAAAGAAGCAACTGAGACAGACTAAGCTTGACAAGGCTGCTCCATGTTTGGAACAACCTACCTGTCAAATACTTTGAAAAACTGTGCCTTGAAAAAGTGTACTTGGGATAATTGGTGCATTTTAAAGGCAAAGGTTGGTCACAGCATATATTGAATATTTGATAACCAACCGTGACAGCCTTTAAGTACCTTAGCAACTGTTAATGTGTGTGGACAGATTTTGTCAGGCTAAGTTTGAGGATGGGTGTGGTCTTACCCATGAGTACTGAGTGGTCATGTGATAATGTAGTAGTGACTACTGAGTACTCATATAATAATGTAGTAATGACTATTGAGTACTCACAATAATGTAGTAATGACTACCAAGTTCTCAACATTCAAAAATCTATTTGAAAAGCCAGTTTTAAAAAAGAAATAAGGAACTGAATTCATAAACTTAATTAACAATGCAAGTTTTAAATGAATTGAAAGGGGGAAACAATTTTTGTTTTACAATTCCATTTTCCTGCTGCCCCTTTCTTTCCTTTTATCTTGTACATTTGCTTTTTCATTGAGCTTGTCCTTCTAGCATCTCCATTTAGCTCCAATTAACATTTCCCTGACAACTCAGAGCCGTGTGCTGTTAGAACAAGGTAAAACAATGCAAATTGCCCCTTGGTATGTGACAAGCCCTCTGATTGACTATTACCGGGTATGTTATGTATACAGGGTACTGGCCATATGATGGATAATTCCTATCCATCCCACAAGTTTCAATGTAGAAAGCTGCACAAGCCATGGCATGCATACTCAATGTATATATTGTATGAATTATACTACACTCCCACAGACCCACTAGAGACACCTACTCCTTAATACATCCATGACATGTCTAATATCCTCTGTATGTCACATACCCAGTGATAGCCAATCAGACACCTTGTTGCATCCCAGTGATAATTAGTTTTGTTCTATCACTTTTGACCAGTGCAAGGCCCAAAGAACCAGTACTAAATGGAGTGGCAAATGGAAGTGCAAAAGGAACAGAGAGTCCCCCTTTTATGGTATTTGTTCAGTTATTTATTTGTTTTTACAAACTTCATTATCAACTTGATCTTGAAATTCCATTCCATTTAGGAATTCATTAAATAATATTTATAAATGATTTCTTGCTCCTTACTTTACTTGACTGTTTTATTTTTTATTTATAAATCCCTTTTTTATTTGAACAATAAATTGATGGATTCATATTTACATTAAATATTTTTTTATAATTCCTACTGTAATTTATTGCTCTTTAAAATGTCAATTAATTAAGTACTTAGTGACTTAGTATATTTATCTATTATTTAATTAATTCATTTGTAAATTTATTTATTTATGAAATGCACTATTTCCATTTCCAACACTTGGGGTCTTCCATAATTTTCTTTTAAAATTCTTGGCATAAACAAATGTTATCACTAACATGGTACTAAACTAATCTTTTAGTCAAACAATATGGGATAGTCTATGTAACTTTTAAGTAACACAAGGGGAAAAGAAATAAAAAGGTATGTTTTATATACATTTTTTTACTTATTTTCTGTGCACTCAAAGTATCGACTTGTGTTCTGCACATTGAAAGAGCAGTTCCTAAAAGGTGTGTGTAATCTAAATAAAAGGATTAAAAGTGAGAGGAGCAGAGGGACAGGAAGCAAGAGAGAGAATAGAAATCTTTGACAGTCACCCCCACCACCAACCAAGGGTGGTGTGGCTCCATGCTGGCCTATTTTTCACTATTCACTCTGGTTAGAGTGATATACTGTGCATACTCTGCGTTTGTAGACTTGCAATTGTGTATGTATGTGTATATATATATATATATATATATATATATATATATATACATATATATATATATATAAATATATATATACATACATACATAGCGTGATGATGACATTGGTACAAGTAATAATTATTGTGAGGGAAAATGTTCAAACTGATTCACAGTATATTCTCATCAAAACCAAATCTGTGCTTTGCATTGCCAGTAAGAAATGTGCATCATATGAAGTTGTTAGTTGACTATAACACTGCTTTGTTTTATATGTATTTTTATACATTTATGTACATTTATACCATTATATGGTTCTGTTTCTCTAATGATATGTCATCTAACTGATGTATTTACTTTCACTTTTAAGTTCTTGTGGACTGAATGTTAATTCCTTTGTCTTACAAACATATATAAGTACATGCTTGAAATTATGTCTCTTTTTGCTTGGAATTTTTTGCTTGTGCACAGTTCTACCATACGTGTGTACAACACTTGTGTTGAGGGAATGTATCTTTTTCTATGTGTGTGTGTGTGTGCGTATATGTGTCAGAACCCCCTCTGGTGCTTATTTGCCATCTCTATGACAGAGCATACAGCTGCATCTCAAGACAAACTAGGCCAACAGCAGCTCTGTGGAGATGGAGCTGCTGACATTTGGCACCTGTTATCCAAACCTCTGAAGACTTTGTTATATCAGAAACTCTCAGGTGTGAACAGCTCTCTGTGCGCCTCCTATCTTGACCTGGGTTTCTTTTTTCTCTACGTGTTTTCTTTATGTTCTCACCCAAAAAGGACCAAATGTGGGCTGCACATGTAACAACTCCAATTTCACATTTATGTCTGGCAGTGAGGGAGAACTGGACAGAGACAACATGACTGAACATCAATGCTAGTGCCACAAATTACCAATACTATACATCAATACAATACCAGTACAGTAGATGTTGACCCTGATAATGACTTAAATTTTTATCTAGTTTCTATAGAGAAAGGAGTGTGAGTCTGTAGGCACTGTTGCAGGAAAATTTGGACAGGATTTAGGCAGCTGCTATTTAATGTCAGCATAAGCAAAATACATTGTTGAACCTGCAAAGTAGCAGCAAACCTTCTGCCAGTTCACTCATTTGCAATACTGTACTTGTATGTCCATGGGAGAAGTTAAAATACAGCCTGCACCTGAACAAATCATGAT
The DNA here is from genome assembly GCF_046630095.1 of Trachinotus anak. NCBI lineage: Eukaryota > Metazoa > Chordata > Actinopteri > Carangiformes > Carangidae > Trachinotus > Trachinotus anak. The sequence goes on along the minus strand of NW_027273870.1, from coordinate 12,990,674 downwards.
GTCTAAACTGCTAAAGCTAACCAACTATGCACCTATTCAGCCAGCCCAGCCAGACTACACATATCCTCTCTGGATGCGCTTTGGCGGTATATGCAGGGGTGAAAGTAAGGTGGCACAGACCGGTACTGCATACCACTAAAAGATTCAGTGGTGGTACACAGTACCAGGAAGAGGGGAGAGCGGCTGCCTGCTAAAGCCCAAATTCAGAGCCAGTCACGTTCGCACTTTAGGCCAGAAAATAGATCTGCTAGCAATATGCAGTCTTGAACATCACTTTGTCTGTTTATAAATTACTTTGAACTAGTTCCGAATTGCTTCTGACATCTCCCTCTCTTCCTCGGGGATCTTGTCCTGCTTCTCTCCCCCTGGGAGATAGTCTGGTGGTCTCTTATGAGCCCAGCCTTCAAGACCTGCAACACTATGTATGTGACTGCGCATGCGCATCTAAGTGTTAATTATTCAAAAACGTTTCATAAATGCCATAACCCCAAAAATGTAAACAAATATTTTACCATATACATTGTCAAGTGTTTCTAATTTCTGTCTACTCCATACAGGTACAGTAAAATATTTAAATGTTTTTATTTGTTTGTTTGGTTTTTGACTTTGCTTTTTTAAAATGCATGAAGTGAGGAGAGGTGAACAATATGAAGCAATGAAGGTTTTGGTAATAGTACCAGGAAGAATTTAAAACTACTTTCAACCCTGAGTATATAAGTGTCAAAACATCCACACTGATCGTTGTATATATAAGCAAAGCGAGGTTTATGCCAGTGTTCTATGTGGCTGAGTCAACAGGAATTTATACTGGAGGATTAAATTATTGTAAATTGAAATCAACGTCAAGTGTGCTGTTAGATTCGTTATCATTATCTCATGAAACCAAGATTACAATTCTTGCTTGAAGGAAGTGATTCTTGAGCGTAGATGTTGCTCTTGGCAACACCATAGATATGGCAATAATAGCTGGCTGTATGAAAACATTTTGAACATAACTACCTCGGATTTCTTTAAAATCAGGGCAATACAAGCACTACATCCCTGGAGTATCTGTGATGATTTATACCAAAGTGGACCAAAAGGCCAAGGCCAAGAGAGCCAATAAAATCTGATGTTGGTAAGTCTAACTCTCTTTGAATGAAGCACACACTCACTGCTGTTGACAATTTTGGGTTTTCATTTAATGTTAAGGATGTGCCCACCAGTATCTTAACCAACAGCAGCATCTGAGGAAACAGAAATAATCTTTGGCATCTCAATTAGTGGGGATGGGCTGCTCTTCACTGTAACAGCCCTGCTTTGTGGTTTACTCATACAAGAGTGTTTTTCCCACATAAAAATGAGCCTGATGCAGCTTTTAAGTGCAGTATTTTGCATCTCAAACCAAACTGGGACAACACAACCCAAAGCTTCAGAGATGCAGAGGTGACATTTGGCATTCACAGCAAATCTCCAGAGTTCCTCTCAGAAATTCTATTCTTATCTTTGCATCTTTAGGTATGTTTGTTTCTTTTCTGTCTGTCTGATTTGCTTACTCTCTTTCTTGCTGGCAGTCCTCTGAGAAATTGAGCTTCTGAAGAATTATGTGGCCATTCTACTTTTTTGTTGTTTTTGTTTACTTTCTTTGTCCCTATGACCCGACTTTGGCCAAAAATTAAAAGATGCCCAGTGGCCTAAATAAAAAGAATGATCATCTAATGGGTGGACTGTTAATATTTACATGGAATTTACTGAGTATAATCATGAACAACTAAATTAAAGTAAATGGGCTGTTTTTATAAGACCTTTACTTCAACTATTGCATGGATTGCAATGAAATTTGGTACAGACCTTCATTGTCCCCAGAGGGTGAAACCACTTTCAATGCTAATCCCCTGACTTTTCATCAAGCATCACTAGCAGATCAAAATTTTTACTTCAATGAAGTCTCTCACTATCTACTAGATGGATTTTTTACATGCATGGTTCTTGGACGAAAACGCCAACTACTAGATGGATCAAATTTGTACATATGTTCTTATAACCCTAAGTATGTATCTTAATAACTTTGGTGATCCCCTTACTTTTACTCTAGCACCATCATCAGGTTAAAATTTAATTTACTCTGGTTTATGACCCCTAATGACACTCCCATTGGCCTCAGCTTTATGTTCTATATAGTGCTGATTACCTAATGCATGCTGACATAGTACACTAAGATGTTGCATAGATAAAACATTATGACTATTAAATGATGGTATGTCAACATTATCATTGCTTGCTATCATCCACTAGCATGACAGCAGATTCTGCTGTTTTTTTTTAGGTTTTTGTACTGTATTGTTTGTGCTGTGTACCTTAAGACAGGGCATTTAAAAAATTTAAATAATAAAAATGGTGACTCGAAATGTTAGTAGTAGTAGCAAGCTAAAAAAGTTCTTTATAATGCTCATTTTGTCCTGGCAAAACAATGGGTGGTAAAATAAAATGCCTATGACCCAGTGGCCTTTCCTCTAGTACCATCCTCTAGTCAGGCTTTATACAGTATTCTTAGCAAGATAGCCAGTGTAATAACTATCTCTGTTTTGGCAGAAGACTGGACCAAGGCCGGATACAACTTTGATAGCAACAAAGGGCTAACACTTACACAGAGAGGAAACCACATTCACATTTAAAACTACAGCCCATTTGCCCAACTAACTACTGGAGGAAATCCACATCCTCCAACTTGAACGACCATTTTAGTCACTTGTCCTTATCCCAGGATACAGCCCATAGCCAGTGGCTGGTATAAAGGCCCTTCATCACCATTATGATAATAAACATGTGGTTAAGGTGATGGAATGGTCAGTTTGGTTAGGTTTAGGTACAAAAACTTGGTTACTTGGTTAGACTTCAAGGTTAGATCAAGGTTTGAATTAAAATAAGTACTTCTTTAAGGTTAGAGGACATTTATCAACGTAGTTATGGTAAAAAAAAAACAAAAAAAAAACAGGTGGTTATGGTTGTGGAACAGTCATGGTGTAAGGGTTAAACAACTGTTCACACAGGAAATGAACAGCGCTATGAAAGTCCTGTGTTTTGTTGACCATCCACCCCAACTTCCTGGACTTTGTTACTCGATCTCTATTACGTCACCTGACTTCCTACTTTGCTCCAGTCATAATTTCTACAGCCACTACAGGTCAGCTAATAATTAAACGTATCTATGGGTCGTAATAAGCTAAAGCGGCTTGTAAAGATGACCTATGGCCTTGTTTTTTACAGAACAGTCTCAAGGAAACAACATGTGTTCATAAGTTGTGCTGTGTCTGTGTGTGTGTGAAGTAGACAGAGGGTATTCATAGGCTCTCATTTCCTATTAGTTTCCGTGAATAAAACAGTGTTTGTAGCAGCTTTGCCTTATTATGCAGTAAACAGGCATGTCTGACAGCAGAACCTTTTCGCAGAAAGAGGAGGGCAAGTAATAATGGGTGAGGTTTACACACCACCACACATACACACAGGGGTTGACAAGCAAGGGTAGTGTGCATAGTGTGATAACTTCATCTCAGCATGGGGGCCAGTTATGGGAGAGTGAAGCACCTGGGGAGAAAAGGATTATGGGTAGGGAGTGGGGTGCAGCGTCAAGACCACACGCTGAGCGAGAGGACGCTTGACCCAGACAGAGAGAGAGATGCTCACACAGTCACACACAAAAATGCATAGCTTTACTGGTTGTGTTACAAGCAAATACAGACAAAAGACCTCACTTTCTGAATCACACAGAAATAAATACATACTCCCTCACACAAATCTTTCTCTTTCAGTTCCACAATCATTCTATCCTTCAAAAACAGAGTACTCCTTTGACCCTTACAGCTGTCCTTGTCTTCCCTCTTTGTCCACCCTTTCCATTTCCCTTCATCTTTCCTTTGTTCTCTTCTTTTGGCTCTTGTCTGACTGCATGGCATTCCATTTGACTACCAGTTACCATGGTAAATGACATGCACAAAGAGCATGACCTGCACAATTATAGATCTGTCCATCTCAGTCGCTCATGGACGCAGCGGTGGCATCACACTTGGCGCACTCTGACCTTTTGTTACAGAGAGATTTAAAAAGAGTGAAAGAAGAAGAAAAAGGCCAGAGTTGAAAAAAAAGGAAAAGAACAGCAATTAAAAGATAATTATCTACTGGAAAAGGGCCACAAGTATCATAACGTCTGTATTGCTGTGAGAAAGATGAAGAGGGAGAATGAGTGGATTCCTTGTGGTGTAAATGTCAAACCCTTGCTTTGACCTTCTGCTGCTCTCTTGTAGTTCTGCTGCAACAGAGTGTCATTCTAATTCAGACTGAATGCTTACAGTGGAACTTAAATCGTCTTTAATGAAATGATCAGACCCCCAAGAATTGATAATTTTGCAATCACAAACATTTGCCTGTAATTTGTAAAAGCTTTTAATTCTGTCCAGTCTTTGGAGTATTTCAGTCAAGAACTGTCAAATCTGAAGTTCATGGAATGGTTTTACCAAAGCTGCCAAAGTTTTCATATAAAGAATCCAATTAAGATCTCCAGCCAGATGACCAGGTTCAGTCAAACAAGACCTCAAGAAACCACCTTCCTTATAAATTTATTAAAGCCTTCTCTATCCTCTGAAGTAATCTTCTCAGGCAGTGCTTACATCCAGGTTGTGTATCACCCCCAATAAGCTCCACTAATTCAAAATCTCAGCAAGCCATTTCTGACCTTCAGCCTGAACGAAACCAGCTCTAACCTGTAATACCTCAAATCAACAACTGCATTTAGAAAGCTGCTGGTACTGCAGATTCTGAAGTGCTTCTCTAAATTCAGTTTGGTTCCTTATAATTGCAAGAATCTACAAAATAATACATTTTTTTTCTTTTAAAGTTGAATTAAGTTCACTTCTATTAACAATTAGTGACCACAATGATGTGTGAAGTCTGGTTTGTGACATGTTTATCTGCATCAGATTTCCATCTGTTGGGTCATATGTTCAGATAAGTCTAATGATATTCTATTTTTTTCATTACAAAGAGAGCCCATGTTAAAACTGAACCAACAATCAGTTTGATCTTACTAACAAGTGTTGTGTGTGTGCTCAAAACCTGATGGATCTTATCCCTCTCTGCCAAATTCAAACACACATTCAAAAGCCCTACCTTGTCTCATAAAATCACATGTATATATAAAGCTACAAAAAATCTGCAACAGCAAATATGTCATGGAAAACATTTTGAATGAATGAATGAATGAATGAATGAAGAAATGAAGTGACACATTTATTCATAACTGCAGAGATGCAATGAGGTGTTTGTGATGGACTGCCGCTGTACAACTGTCACAGCAGAAACCAGGGCTCTCATCATTTGTTGGAAAACAAATACATTGTCTATCAACATTTTACAGATATCTTCAGTATCAATGTATTTGCACATTTCCAAATACATGAATTAACATTTCTTCACTATATTAATTAAAAACAGGTTACAATTATGTTTCCTATAAAAACTACATGTGACATCTTAGTTTTGTTAAAATTCATTTTTATAAAGCAATTACAAAAACAAAAGTAGTACATGTAAACCAATCTTCACATTTGGGTTTTTTCTAGACATACCTGCTTAGACAGCTTATGATGTGATTATCAGGGCATGCCAATGTGTATATACCCATATTTAATTGATGTGAAACTGTAGCACATTTGTTCGTATGTTGTATTGTGCTAATTATTATTCTTTATTGGGTTACTTAATTCAGAATATTTATTGCTGCTTTGAACAGATTTGGCTTTTTGCAAGAGGGTTTTTGTTCCAGTTTGTTCCAGATTCACAGAGGAGGCATCAATGTACGTTTGTATGTGTATTCTTTTTAGTACAAGTGCGACTAAATGCTGACATGGTGTGATGTCACTGTCAGGAGAAATGTTGCTCTGCTTCCCATAATCTAAGCGCTGTCTCAGACAGTGTCGATCAGCAAAAAGCTTTTATATCAAAATGATATTTACATTTTCAATATGTAACATTATATATTTTGCAGGTCAAATTTTGTAATTTTGATGCCACAATATTATGAAAGTTTTTTTGTTTTTTTTAATCTTTAAACACACCAATGTCAAATGTCAAAGGTAAGTGTTATGATGAATTGCTTGTTGACAACTGCTTTCATTATAACGTGTAGTGCAGGGAAATTGCAATGATTTGTGAAAATTACAGTTCCTGTCATTTGTCTGAGAGCTTGAGAGCACTTTTATTGCAAGTCCTCACAATACAGCTCAACTCTGTCCCTCCAAAAGTGAAGGCAGCACTGGTTAGTTTGAGATGCAGCTAGTATTTAGTTTATTCTTTACAATATTAAATATATGTTTGTTAGATTTAAGCAGTAACTGAGGAGAAAATACTTGTTCTTCAACTTAAGCTTAAATTCATTGTCCCCAAGGGGAAATTTGTCTCTCAGGCACATGAAACACAAAACACACACTGTACTGTACGTAAAACACCATAACTATGTAACACATAATACAAACATGTAAAACCCCTCACTCATATAAACTCATATTAAAACAGTGGTGGAAAAAAGAAGATCAGGAAACTGATTTATTGTATAAGCAAGTGTTCCTTTGTCTCCAGTGGGCATCAGGATCTAGCCTTGTAGCAGGTAATCAGCAGCTTTCTCAGGTAGACAGGTGAGTGTACAGCTGGGATATATCAGTGTTTCCATTGGGCACTTTTTATTATTTTGCTCTCCTTGTTTTTGGAGTAATCCTGGGCAGGGATAAAGTTCTCAGACAAAGACAGGCATGTCAGGGCTCCAGTTCAGCCTTTTAAGTTGCCATGAGTGTGGGACGCTATAGAAGAAAAGTAGGTAAAGTGTGGGTTAGGGAGGACCTGGGGTTGCTGTTGTACTGTCACGTTTGCCACTGGTAGATGTGAAATTGTTGTTTATGCTGGGTAGTTGTTGCACTGAGGCTAAGAAGTAGCTGTAGTATTAACTTTGTTTAACATAGTCCAGCCCAGAGCTACCTTTTGCTGTTACGATGTTTGTCCCTTGTGCTGTTACTATGCAGCATTTGATTTGGATGCGTTTGTGGCTAATCCCACTTTCATCATTTATCATGTGATATTGCTGAGTATTGTGCAATATCTGTCTTGGGTTTTGTAGCTAAAAGAGAACTGAAAATGATTCTTTTAAATGATTTCATTAGTAAAGGTGTTTTCTAACTCACTGGCATTTGAATCTCCTGGTTTGGTGTACCCCTGGGTGAGGGCCACTCTGATCCTCTGAAGTCTCGTGTGACCCGCTTAGAAGTGCGTCTAGCTCTTCTTCAGCTGGAGAGAGAGGAGTTAGATTGAGAGTTATAAAGAGTAAAAAGAGTATAAAGAGTACTAAGAAGTGTCAGTTAGAACTGCAGACTGATTTTTACACATCATCCCTACTTCTGATGGTGCACAGTTATCCTAAGGTTCTTCTGTTGCATTTGATCTGAGTAAGGGTATTTCTCTGGTCCCTGTTTTTCATGAGTATAGGTGTCACTAAGATATATGATCATATCCTGAAACATCTCTTCTGACCAGGGATGGAAGATCATGGGGTGTGTTTCAGTAAACCTTGCTGCACCTGCCAGATTATGGATAAACAAGTTGTATACAGTGTTGGTTCACTGCCTAGAACAAAGTCTGGTAACCAGTTTCTGTGACTGTAATGTGAGCTTCCACTAATTTTCCTGGGACAATTCTCCTGCGAAAAATCACTGCTCAGCATTGACGAAATTCTTTACCACCTTGAAGCTACCAAAAACTGGCCAACTTGACTGACCAGGACACCATCTTTCTTTCTAATACCTTTGCACAGACAGTCTGTGGTGAGAACATGTAGTGTGTGTGTGTGTGTGTGTGTGTGTGTGTGTGTGTGTGTGTGTGTGACAGCTCTTTTCTCTGCTCCACTATCTTTGCATGCCTATTTCTGCCGGGCTCGTATCCCAGCCTGAAATTCACGTGAATGTATATAATGCATTTCATTTGTCACTGACCTTGTCTTAACACACACACATGCCCACAGCAGAAGTAATTTTTAGGTAGGGAGAGAAAGCAAAAGACGCCCACACAGACACACGAGAAATGTCTATTCAGGGAAACCAAGTTGTTGCAGCAAACTTATTTTGTGACCACGACATGCAATGAATTAAGATGCAGGTTACTGACAACAGCTGTGCTTTGAGATCAGCCAGCCTCCCTTCCCCAGTCCCATCTGCAGAAGGCAATCACTGGTAATGACAATGTGATGATACAGAAACAATGTCAATAAAATGCTATACAACCCCAAGCCTAAGTTCCATGTAAGTGTAGAATATTGTCTGCCACAGTATTCCAGTTTCTACTTTAAATAGCATATTATGGTTTCACCAAATCAGAAAAAACTCTTTCTCACTTAAGTTTTAGCCATTGATTTAGGTTTCGGTACATTATACATTTCTGTATGAAGCAGATCTTTAACACTTCAACACAAAGATTGAACCTGCCATCAAGTTGAGCTGAAGATGCATAGAACTGATGTAAATATTATCACGTATATGGTGCAGAAAACTTAAGGAAGCTGACTGAAAGTTACTATTGACTGGAAAAGGTCAGATCAGCTCCTTTTCTTTTCTTAAGATCAGTGTTTCTTTCTCTTGTTCTCAGAGTGATCACACGTTGCTGTCTTCTTCCCTTTCTTTCTTTCTTTCTTTCTTTCTTTCTTTCTTTCTTTCTTTCTTTCTTTCTTTCTCTCTCAAACTGTTCTTTCAATGAAAGACTTGGTCCCAAAAGTGTCTCAAATATTATGACCGGTCCAATAGCTATGGAAATCACGTCAGTGCGTTGAAGACATGGCCTTTTCTGAAGGACCCTAAGGACCACGCAGTCACAATACAGTCTAGTCTGTCAATCTCAGTGTTCCCTTCCCTCTGTCATATGTCAGAATTCTTCCACCTCCTACCTGATCACAGAAGTACAGTCTGCAAATGCTCACAGTAATGCACTCACTCACACATATACTGGCACTCATGGACACACTACATATGATCAGTCAGAAGGGCACATTCATAATAAACCTATACCCATGCATAGTTTAACATAACAAGGACTCACATAATCACACATACAGTGTAGGTATTACAGACACCTAGACCATATGCACGTGGACTGGATAGTCTGCATTGGCTTATAGAGAAACCTCACATGAAGTTAGCTGCTAATCCCATAGCAACCCTTTCAAATCTGCTGAGTTACTTGCACATCCCAAAGCTTGTTGTGTGTGTAACCCAGCTCAAAGGAGCTCTAAGCACAACATAATAGAAAAGTTCACCTAGTTTTCGCCCACTAAATGTTTTCCTACAGTATGCTGACAGTGAAAACTCTAGGTCTATGATTTTTGGCCACAGTTTCACCATGATAATGAGCAGAACCTTTAGGAGTTTTGGGATTTTTGGCCATTCATGACTTTTCATATATATATCTATATATATATAGATATATATATAGATACATAAGCACAACATCACCTATATGACCTGACAATTATTTTTTCACTTTGGCAATATGTATCAACATATAGTTTGTTTGTTTTTTTTTTACTATAAAAATACACAAAATGCTCAGTTTCAGTTGTAAGCACAAGTTGTCAGTGTGAAGATATAATGGTAAAATAGAGATAAAAATCAAGGTATATACAACTATTTACAGAAAAAATAGGATTGGGCATAGGTGTTTTGTTTTTTTGGTTTTTCCTTTCCTGTTTAAATTTTTATACACGATAAGAGAGAGAAAACTACATGACACACCTTGTACTCCCAGAGTGTGAGGGATTCCTAAATATTGCAAAGTAATCTGAAATGGGAAAATTGAGAAAACAAACAATGTTTGGTTTATTTTCTCTCATACAATCACATCTTACAAAAACTATCTCTTTGCTGAGTTCACCCGTCCCTCACCTCCCAAGAATATTCTGCCTGTAGAGCTGAGTCAGCAGATTCAGACATTTTTTTTCCATTTCTTTAAGACAAGATGAAGATATAAATGCAACTCCAGCTCCATCCCATTTGCATACGTTTATGCAAGCAAAAATTATTTTTTATATCAAATTTATATTATCCTATCTCTATTTTCACTTGGTCTATCAACATCAAACAAACTAACAAATTGTTTCAAGTCAGCAGTTTAGATGGAAGCTGACAGCAATGATCCATGTGACTTTGTTTTATGCTGTGATGTCTTTTTTTTTTTTTTAAACTTTATTTTTTCATGTTTTTTTGTACAAAACATGGGCAGCATCGGTGTAATGAACAAAAGTAGGTATGGGTACAATATGTTATAGCTAAGTAATACAAATGCTAGCCATGTAGTGCCCTTATAGACACAAAAGAAACAACAAAAAAGGAGAAAAGAACAAAAGTATATGTACACATATGTCTGCGCACCTGATCTCACAAGTATACATGTTCACCTACACCCATATGTCTAAATAATCATACACATTCATACAAAGTCGCGCACACACACATGAGCACCCATAGGAACAAAACATGAGAGAACAGTGGGGTTGCGAGTAGGTCATATGTCATACATTGCAGCAATATAGTTGCAATATTATTTTCCTTAAAACCAAAATAAATAAAGCATTAAGGTTGGTTATTACCTCTTCTTGTAATATAAGTGCTCCATTTTTCCCAGAGGGCATCATCTTTGTTCCTTTGTAATCTGAGACTATACGTCAGTAGTTCCATTGTTTGGATGTCCTTAATTATGGCCTCCCACTGATCAACCGTGGGAGGTTCTGTGTTGAGCCATCTTCTTGTTATGGTTTTTTTGCTGGCAGCCATGAAGATTTTTAGGAGGTATCTGTCTTTTTTTGGTAATTCTGTGTCCATATTGCCCAGGTAGAATGATAAACAAGCAAAATTAAAATTATGCTGCAAGACTTCACTGATAATACTTTGAACTCCTGCCCAGAAGGATTTAAGCGTGGGACAGCTCCAAAATATGTGTGTATGATCTGCCATACTGTGTCCACACCCTCTCCAGCATGTTGGTTATAGTCCTGTCTGTTTAGACTTTTGCTTTGGTGTTATGTCAAAGGAGTTTTAAATCGAAAGCAACTGGACTTGGTTATTTGTCGAGAAATAACCAAGTCCAGTTGCTTTCGATTTAAAACTCCTTTGAGATACTATGACCTGGACAAATGAGAATATTCACAGGCCCTTTGGTGTTATGAAGAATCGGATATAGTTTTTCCAGGAAAAATCTCTCCACAGCTGTGAGGCTGTAGTAGTGATTTGTGTGTTAATTACATTTGTCCAGTCCAAGTAATTATGATTCCCAGCTCTTTTTCCCATTTCGCCTTAATATAGTTTGTTGAATGCCCTCTTAATTCAGCTATATGTCTATATAGTTTGCCAATAATCTTTCCAGACAGTTTTGTATTATAGGCTTTGATAAACATTTTGGTAATACCTGATATATTTTCCTGTACAAGTCAATTAATGTTCTTATCAAAGTAGTGCCGGAGTTGGAGGTACCTACAGAAATCCTGACGAGCAAGGCGGTATTTATCAGATATGGTCTTGAAGTCTATAAATTCCTGGTTTTCAATGAATAGACATAATGTGGAGAGTCCTTTTCTCGTCCATTGAGTGAAGCCTCCGTCATTCATACCTGGTTTGAAATCTGGGTCATGGGTTGGCCACATTAAAATTAGAATTTCTTTCTGAATGTTAAGTTGTTTCACCAGGCCAAATCAGGTTTCTGTAGAGAATCTAACCCACTGGCTCTGGATATCATGTTGTTTAGCCGCCACTGGGCTTCCTAAAAGGCTCTGTATAGGCCTGTCTGACAGTGATAACTCAACATCTTTCCATTTTGCGAAGTAGTCTTAATTGCACCGGAGCAGCAGTGGTCTTATTTGTGCCGCTAAGTAGTAATCTTTGAGCCTCGGTAGGCCCATCCACTCACTACACCTCGGCAACTGTAAAGTTTTGTATCTCATCCTGGGAACTTTTCCATTCCAGATGAAACGGGATATCATCTTATCCCATTCTCTAAACTGACTATCAGTCAATGGGTAAAGACTGAAACAGATAGAGTAATCTGGGTAAAATATTTGTTTTTATTGTCATAATTCTGTTACCAAGGTCTAGGGGCAGAGAGGCCCATCTGTCTAGATCTTCCTTTATATGTGAATTAATTCTTACATAGTTTTCAAAGAATAACTGTGGTATATCCTTAGTTAATTTAATGCCTAAGTATTTAATAGTATAATAATATATACTATATATATAATATAATATATAATATAATAATATTTAATATAGCTGTGATGTCTTGAACCAGCCACATGATTTGATCAATATGAAAAAAAATGAATGTATCAACTTTCAAAAATAATTGTATTCCTGGTATGCTTAATATGTCCAACAATGTAAAACTATTGAGGAGAGCCACACAATGAGCCTCTTTACTTCTTTGAAAACTTTTTTAAAGTAGTTTTTTTCTTTTTTTAGGATTTTGAAAGCATTTTTAAAACCTTCTTGTTGTAATGAAATAAACCAAGAAAATTAATTAACAGCAATTAACTAATCTTTAATTTGATACCAAATGTATAGCTTATGTGTTATAATATTATTAATAATAATAGACCTTATTTGTTAGATCAAACAAGTGCATTAAGTAAAACTAACTTTGTTGCCATTCCAACAAATCATTGTTAGGAACTTACTTTGGTGAGCTCAGAATGCAGATAGAACAATATTTCACACATGCTCACTTTTTTGGGGGGTTTTGCTCACAAGAGTTCACAGCATTTACCCTCTAACATAAGCTTTCCAGTGATCAATGGAAGTGTATTTCAGTATTTGAAAATCAAATTTAAACTTCTGGACAATGTTTAAAACAATCTCTGTATATTTTGTTTGAGAAAAAATAAGAAGTCTCTGCACATGAACCAAATACATACTTTGAAAGTATGATTAGGGACATCTATAGCCAACACAGACACTCTGTGTACAGTACTGTAATTGGAATTCTTATGCCCAAATTAAATATATCTTTATGTCATGTGTGGAGACCCCCAAAACTGGGTCATGGTCCCTGTTTTTGGTTGGTAACAAGAGCATCCTAATGAGTTTGAGTCTGTGGAAGAAGCAAAATTTATTCCATTTCTGTAAACTGTGAAAAAAAGTTTAGGAAACCTGAAGAAGAGTAATACAGGAGAGGGATTCTTCCTCCAGCAAAGATGTCCTGTGTACTGAACAGCAAAGGAGATTTACAGTATGAAAAATAAGGATGACATTATAGGTTGTAAACTTCGTGCTTCATAATCCAGGAGGATGTGGTACCAGATAGGACCTGAGCTACACGATTTCCTCTCCACCCATGCAGCAGTTTTGTTGTGGTAAACACAGCAAACATTTAAAATAAAGAGAATCTTTCTTTATGTCTAAAACTTCAAACATGGACTGAAGAAGAATCTTCTGCCTTATCTTTATCTAACACAGCCAATATTTGGACACTGCCACGTTCAAACTGAGCTGTTCAGAAATGAAGCAACACAACATGTGTAGGTGTTGGGTGTGATTGGTTTTTCCTAACATTAACCTAATTTAACCTTGACCTCTGTTTTGCACAATTTCCCAAAACTAATGGTCTGTATCATTAGGATAATATTGGTGCTTTCATGAGAGCTATGACTTTACCACAGTACAGTAGATGAGCTGAAATGGAACCTTTACAGAAATTGTAGATTCACTTTGGATTAAATCAATTAAGGAGCTCTGTATTCCTTAAAAATTACTAAATATTTCCTCGTAAAAGTATTTTGCCAATGGCATTTTTGACTATCAAAAGTACTTTATCACAGACTGTTTCAAAACACTTCACAGACAAAGAGTCTATACATTCTTCAGACTACCTACTTGACACCTGCTTAGACAATGCACAAGCCACATAATAGAACTATGAATTTACTCTTTACATAAAAGACAAGAAGAAAATAACACAGCAGAAGAAAAGGTAATAGCAGACTGACATTAGAAATAAGAAATAATTTGAGTCTGTCTTGACCGAAATGTTTGAAAAGGCGATAAAAAAAAAAATCTAAACCAAAAAAAAGACGCTTTTATAACATAATAATAAGTTCTGAATATAAACCACTGCAGAATGGCAAAATGGCAGAGTACAGCTGCCAGATCACAAAAAAGTTCAAGCTGAAGAGAATGAGGAATAAATAGTAAATGCACTACACTGCAAGAAGAGGCAGTGCCAAAGAGAAGCATACACTGACACATATGAGCGTAATCGCAAAGCACAAAAGCTAGGATTTTGTGCAAAGCCGTGTTGAAAACTTCGCAAATTTAAGTCATAGTCATGTGTGTAATTCCAAAACTTTTACTGCGCTACAGCTGAGACAGAAGTGAAGATCACAGCCTTAAGTAACTATGGTTTGTACAGTGAATTTGAAAAGAATTTTGCAATAGTTTTGGATGATGATTTCATACTCTGTACTGGATGAGTAGGAAGTGGGACCACATATGCTAGGAGACCAAAAAACATAAACATGTAAACATGTGTGGAAAACATATTTCAGCCCACTTTATTATTGTGAAAATCGTGCGGTTGAAACACCTTGCCAGTCAGATGTCACTCTCTCTTTCTCTCTGTCAAATACATTGAATGACCCATCTGCCCCTCCTCTCCAAGCACTCTGAATCAAAATGTGATCATGTGGGAGGAAGAACTGCTGTTAGCTTTTCCTCATGAAAAGACAGCTAGCCTTGCTGCTAATCAACATTAACTGTTAGTATGAGTGGACAATGTACATGTTTTCTCCCTCAATCCACATAAATATTTCAAAGACAGGAAAGAGCTTTTCCTGAGAAGGTCTAAAGACAGTCTGAACCAGAGATATTAGCCAAACAGAGTACCTAGAAACATAAGAAAACAGACATGCGAAAGCTAAACAATCAGACCAGTGTGATTAGTTTTCCATTTAATTTTTGTTGAATATTTCAAAGCTTCAATTAGAGCTGCTGGGGCAGCTGATGCAGCAAGAGATGGTCAGGAAGGGATAGCTGTACCTGACGAAGAGAGAGATGTAGGTGAGGAGGAGGAGCCAGCTAGGGCAGACACAAAAGGTGAGATAAGTAGCAAGCACACACATAGAGCTGTATACTGTACAGTTATAAACTGACTGGGTATAGACCCCTATACAGATATCTGCATGTTGTCCAAAATATGTGAACAACTGTGCATGCTTCAGATAACATCCGCATGATTTTATATTCTATACTACCTAGCATCATAAGGTTTTTTTCCTGAGGTCCTGAACTTTTTTTCAGACTAGGAGCTACACTTTACCCGGCTTGTTTTTAGCCTGATTACTATTGCTAGCTAACTGCTGAGGACAGCTGGACCTTTATTATTATGGCTTTGGTCATTGCCTGTTGGCATACTTTCGACTCCAGGATGACATCAGGCAGCTGACCAGAGTAAAAACACTTCTAATAATTAGCTGCTGTGAAGAAAATATGGGTTTTGAAACAGCAAACCACACTAACAGTAGTACAGAAAGACCAACAACTGGAAATGACACAACATGCTTTTTATAGCACGTCAGCACATCAGTACCAAGCAGTCAGCCTTTTGTGGGGCTTTTGGCAAGGTAACCAAATTTCTGACATGAAAACTGGGGACATTTCTAGTTCAGTGGTCAACATATCATTAAAATATCTATTAGTGTTATCTATGAAATAAAAAAGGGGACAGTTCTGGTTTTATGTATTTTGACCATGGTGAAGGCCAACTGATAATATTGGGTCAGTCTTTGTACTCTTAACAGTTAAAGATTTAATTAACTAATAAGGCTCAACTTTATCTTCTCCTCCAGTATTTCTCCTTTTATTTTTCTTCACTTCGTCCTTCATCTTTTGACCTTTCCACTGAATTCTTCACTCTACTCACTTCACTCATTTTACTTTGAGGCATATTCCCCATCTATAATTAGTAAAACACTTTACAGAGGCGGCCCACATTAGCCCTCACACCTGCTAAACAAATAGCATATGTTAAATATGTTAAATTAAAATTTTGCTCTGTATTTGTAGCTAGTGTGGTGGCCTACATCCACATAGATTGTATACCTGTAAATCAGCTACCTGGAAGATATAACCTGGTAGTACAATTCCTAAATCCTGTAACCCCACCCCTGATTCTAACACTGGGTCACCTCCTGGCTTGAAAAGACCGTTTTTGGTGATGACGTTGAAGACAACCAGCCAACCCCCTCTGTTGGCCAAACCAAACACAACGCAAGACATCTGCCTGTCTGCTTTGCTGCCCACTCTTTCTCTCCAGTCTGTTTTTTATTCTTACCAGATCTTGCCAGACTTGAGCTTGGACCTCTGACCAAAATACTTTTTTGAAAGGGTTACAGCCCTGAACTAATCTATATTATCTATCTATCGATCTATCGATCTATCTATCTTAAATACTGTCACTGTCAATGACATCAAGCCTTGTTCTAACCTTAATGACAAAACCATCTCTTCACACTAGTAAACAAGTACTCTGTTTCTGTTTATTTAAAAATGCCATTTAAAAAAAAAATGTCATCACTACGCACCATAGCTTTTTGACAGGAAAAACCAACCACAGGCCACCAGAGCAAAAGGTTATGTACATCAATAGGCCATCAATCTGCAGGACATTGCAATACAAGAAAGCTTGTAAGATTTCACATTTCTCTCAGTCACTCAGTGAGAAAGTTTGTGCACTTGAAAATAAATAAGTAAATAAACAAATACCAAATCAGAACAGGAAGAGCAGTTTATACAAACCACAATCAGTCTCACAGTGGGATTGAATTACTGACCTTATCTGAAGTTACAATTTAGTCTTATTAATATTTATAATACATATAATAAACACAAATAAACATATAATAAATTCCTATTATGCAGTAAATTGAGATATTATACAAATTTATATTATATAAAATATTCACTGTCCACACTGTGCATAAATATAACTAGACATCAGGCCATGAGGTCAGCCTTAAAATATTGTTACAAACAAATCCAAACAACATAAAAAAAAATTACAAAAGTATGCACAAAATTCAGTTAAAATGCAATAAAAAAAAAGTACATACAAAAAAAAGTTAAAATCCATGTAGAGGCAAAATCCACTTAGGATATAAAATTCCCTTGCAAAGGTCTTAGGCTACCACTAGCTTTGTTGTTTTAGCAAAGTTTTAATGACCATCCATATTTATTTTTTGATCTCTTTATTAAGATACAAACAGAAATTACAGGAAATATTTACACAAAATAAAAATAAAAAATTTCAGAACAAAATGGCTTCTACAGGCAAAAGACAGTATTTAGTATGACCTCCCTTGGCACTAAGCACATCTTGAACTATTCTGGGGAGACTGTTCTGAAGTTTTCTAAAGTAATCTTCTGGTATATTACACCAAGCTTTTTTCAACACTTCCCAGAGTTCTTAGTTAGATTCTGTCTTTCATTTCTTTCTCTGTCCAGGTGATCCCATACTGCCTCTATAATATTCAGGTCTGGACAGGCCAGTCCATGCCTGTAAGTGTTTTATCAGCTGTTTTTCTCTCCAAATATGATTTCACTACATTAGATAATTATCATGCTGAAAAATAAAATCATTCCCAATCAGCCCCTTTCCAGAAGGAATGGCATGAAGAATGAAAACCTGCCTGTACTTTTCAGCATTCATGATCCCATCAATTTGGACAATATCACCAACACCACTGACAGAAATGCAGCCCCAAACCAGGACAGACCCTCCACCATGTTTCACTGAAAGCTGCAAGCACTCATTCTTCCATCTCTCTCCATCTCATCTTCTTACATATTGTTGATGATTGGACCCAAAAATTTAAAACTTGGATTTGTCACTCTATTACACTCTTTTCCACTGATCTTCATTTTTTCTATCTTTGTGAGCTTTAGGATATCTTAGCCTTTTCACCATGTTCCCCTTTTGAAAAAGTTGGCTGCCACCCTTCCACAAAGGCAATTATTGATCAAGCGTCTTTGGACTGTAAAAGGGTTAACTTGGCATCCCAATGAAGCTGCCAGATGCTGAGCTAGGTCATGCTGGGCTTCTCCTGGTTTCTCAAAGAAGAAACTCTGAGAAATTTCTAGTCAGATTTTGAAGATTTTTCTTGGCCTTCCAAGTCCTTTTTTTGTCCTTGACCTCTCCAGATTTTTCCAAAAAAAATTTATAACAGCTTGAATACCACATCTTGAGTATCCAGTTTGTTTGCTGGTTTCCCTTTGAGAGTGGCCTTGCTGATGCAAAATTATGATTTTATATCTGTCAAATTCTGTGATCTTTGACATTTTGAATGGAATGATGTGATTGAAAGCTGGTCTTATACTCTCTTAGCAAGCTTCCAATGAGTTAAACTCATACATGTGAATGTAGTGCTCAAGCAGGTCTTGCACAAACTTGGTGTAATAGACTTTTTTCACAGCAGTCATTTTGACATGAAATAATAGGACAAATAAAGGTGTTAGCAATGACATTAATTAGGGTTCCACTCCATTTAGGTTTAAGAGAGCCAGGTTTGTGCTATTGCTCAAGTGTAAGGGGAGGTCACACTAAATACTTGCCACTTTAGCCTATAGAAGGTGTTTTTTCTGATTTTCTGCATACACATTTCCTGTATTTTCTAGTTGTATTCTAATAGAAGAGACTCAGAAATAATTATATTTGGGCATTATAGCATTGCTAAAACAACAAATCTAACAGTGGCCTAAGAGTTTTGCACAGTACTGTATAACAGATATTATTTTCCAAAATGATCTAAAATAAAGTAGGAATGAGACATTTAAAAGAAAACATACTGAGAGTACCAAGAGTACCATTTTCCAAAACCTTTAAATGACTTTAGTATAATCTTGTCTTGTTCATTTATTTTATTATGTAAAAAGGCATTTTGGAAATTTTTGTGTTATTCGGCCAGATGAGGAAAACAATTGCAATTTTATCTGTGTCCACTACAGAATCTGTTTCTTTAGCTTAGTGGAAAAGAAAGTCTTTTGACAGCTCCAAAGCTGTCCTCTTTAGACATTACACATTCAAAATATTTGTGACTATGTTGGGTTTGTAGAATTATGACTATACAACATGACAGCCCCACTGATGAGGATTTTCTGATTGTATGTCTAGCCACTTTTTATTACATTTTATGTTAGGGTGAAAATTCAAATGAATTTGACCATAAATCTGCAAAAGTTACCTCACTTCTACTTTAGAGTTCAGTTAAAAGTGATTTTCACATTATACAGAAATAGTAGACCTTAAGACACCTTAACATTACAATCAAAACAGTACTGTACAAGGCTGTGAAATAAATGTCAAATGGCATCTTCATTTCTATAACTCAAGGATAAATAAGGCCAAATGAATAATGGCTCATCAGTTTTTATGATGACATTATGATACTACAAGTTACTGTTTTTTAACTTTTCTAGAACTGAATTTGGAGCCCAGTACATAAGTACATTAAATTAAACGATGGGCCATGAATTTTAAATGATCATTTTGTCTCCATTTAGATTTTTTTCTAGTACAATGCAGTGTCAGTGTCTATATACCCATTATGATTCTAAAACGCTTTCCAAATCGCCATGTCAGTGACTTAAAAAGTGATTTTCTTGCTTTTGTTTTAGCCTAGTTGAAGATATTTTTCTCTGTAATAACACTGACTTTTATAGATTTTGATGTAATAATGTTCTGTGTGAAGAAATAGTCAAACTGCCAAAACGATGATAGACACAGTACACCTGACAACATAAAGCTGGTGCTAGAGGAGATTAACTGCCATGGAGAACAGGAATCTGGCTATATGTGAACATATCCACATATAAGTACACACGTGTGTGTGTGTGTTTTAGCCTAGTTGAAGATATTTTTCTCTGTAATAACACTGACTTTTATAGATTTTGATGTAATAATGTTCTGTGTGAAGAAATAGTCAAACTGCCAAAACGATGATAGACACAGTACACCTGACAACATAAAGCTGGTGCTAGAGGAGATTAACTGCCATGGAGAACAGGAATCTGGCTATATGTGAACATATCCACATATAAGTACACACGTGTGTGTGTGTGTATGTGCGAGCGTGTGTGTGTGTGTGTGTGTGTGTGTGTGTGTGTGTGTGTAAAATGTGTGAATGGCTCCATCCTACAGCCTACCATCCCCTTTTATTTTCCATTTAAAAGTGTCCAGTCAGCAGGATTTCGTGTGGATCCACCAGCTTGGATAGCTTTCTCCCCAGACACACACACTCTGCCCCGAAAGGAAAATTAGACTGCTGGATATTGGCTATATTTCATGTAAATGGTGTTTACCGACACCTCTTTTTTTCCTTCCTCATTGTTTGATTTTTTTCTAACCCTTCCATCCTTCCTCCCAAAGTCACCATCAAAAGAAACAAAACCCTATGGCTGCATTTTCATGGCCGTTTCATGGTTCTAATAACTTAACTAGCTGTGATTACTTTCTTTTCCTGAACCATGAATTCACTATTTTTTCCTTCCTATTTTTGCCACAGCAGTATGAAAAAACACATTTGAGAAGCATGCAAGCGTATTAAAATTCAATTATATTCAATTTAAAATGAATATTCATGATATGATGATGATGATGATGATGATGATGATAACCCTCTGACCTTTTCTTTAGCACCCTCCTTGGGCTAAAAACAAAAATCTAATTTTTAAATGTATCAATCACAGTCATTATTGTCAGAGGATGAATCCTTTATATTTTGGGCAATGTAAATTTCAAGTTTTTGTTTTTGTTTTTTTGTTTTATAAAGAAGGAACTTGAAATAGTT
This sequence comes from Trachinotus anak, assembly GCF_046630095.1. Lineage (NCBI taxonomy): Eukaryota > Metazoa > Chordata > Actinopteri > Carangiformes > Carangidae > Trachinotus > Trachinotus anak. The sequence continues at coordinate 12,969,787 of NW_027273870.1, read as the reverse complement.
GCATTACACACAAAAAAAGAATCCTTGAATTATTTCAGCTGTTCTCAAATATGACAGTTTCACGCATTTACTGTATATTACACATAAGGGTGGATAAGGCAATACAGGCTGAAGTTACACTATTGTTGAAAATGAGCTCATCCTGAAGTGTTATTAATATCCCAGTGCCACCTATGTGAACCTCTTCTTTTTCTGCAAAGAAGTGATTACCTCTCTAATACAAGACACACTAATACCAACCACTGCAAACTGATACTACTCACACTGATCAATAGGATGTTAAACCTTTGCTACAAATCAATTACCCAAATAATGAGACAGACTAACACAGCAGATACTCTCCATCCTTCTCCTACCATTCAAGATGTTTAACTTTATTATTTTATTTAGAATATTAATCCATCAGAATTACTGGGAATCCCCCATTTCACAATGTGAATCTACCTCAGTCCTCTATTTCCTGGAATTATGTCCATTTTAGTTGATTCCACAAATCATTCCATGTTCAGTGTCAGGAAGTATTGTGTCCTTTATGTAGCCAGGCTGTGGTGTGGTGGTCTGGATGGTGGGTGGTCAGCATATCTGACTTTCATGCAGGAGAACAATTTACATTCACCTTTTTAGCAACTGTAACCACAATCTTTTGTTAACATTAATCATATAATAATAATTTTAAAAAAGCACATACCATAGTTGCCATACACATATACTGTAAAAAGTAAAAATAAGAATTAAAAATAAATAATTAAATGTAATCCAAGGTTTGCAAATCATCCAATATCTACATTTTTGTCTGGTGATAGGATTGATCGACCTCCTGCAACCCAACAGAACCCAACACAAACTCTCTGAATTTGATTAACTGTTAAAAGAGATTTTGTCTTTCTTTGCATTTTTGCAAATGTGACTGTAAAACCCCACCTTTAGTATTTATTGGTATTAATTAAGTACATGGCACCAGATACTTTTCTTAACCACCAATACATGATACATATACCCGAAAAGAAATCAATGGAGAACATACAGTAGAAATAGCTGTACATGTGGGATGCCTCACAGCAACTGACACAATGTTGTTTGGGAAATTTAGAGAACCATGAACATCAAAAGACACAGTTAAGGACAAAAAGTTGTTGATCAGCAGCATATTAACAAATCATTCTGCTCATTCATTTTCATAGGTAGTGAATGGACTTTTAGTGATGTGGTTGTTGGCCACAATGTGAATGCATAGAAAATGGAATTGTACAGAAATTCTACTAGCAAAATGAATCAGGATCAAAATGGAAAGGATAGGGAAGATTGCACATGTGGTATAAGAAAGAAAGAAAGAAAGAAAGAAAGAAAGAAAGAAAACCCAAATGACCTCAGTGTCTAAAAAAGAGCAAGACACACATGCACTCAGCTAAGAAAACACATTTAAACCCCCCTTAAGGCAAGTTCATCTGGCATCTAACATGTAGCCATTAGTAAAGTGATCTATGAATGGGAATTTGTGCATAGTGTGTGTATGTGAATATGAACGTACATAGGCACATGGGAGACTGACACAGAGATATCCCAGAGTGGTTTCCAACATATTTTCATAGCTGTATGCGTGTACATTTCCCTGTGAGTCAAACATTCCTTCAATCAAGCCACATAACCACTTGAACCTGAAACTGGTGAGAACATGTAGTGTGTTTGTGTGTGTGTGTGTGTGTTTTCATGTGTTCATAACATAGACAGACATTTAGGACATCACATTATCGAGTTTATACCTGAGGAAGAGACAAAAAGAACAAGTTGGTCCACACTGTAAAGAATTTCAAAGTAAAATGACAGTATATCTAAATGCTGAGTTTCTGAGGTATGCAATGACTATGAGTGAACCCTGAAAAACTCACTAGGAACACACAAAGTTATTGCACATACAAATGCACAAGACTAGACACACAAAACAATTAGCCTCCACTTTTTAGAAAGAGAATCAGATACAGCAGCTCAAATGGTCAAATGATTACCTTTATATTTAAGCATCAAAAATCATTGGAGCATTGCATCACACTGTTATTGGCTACTTAGTTAGCCATGCTGGGTCTGTAGACTCTTAAGGAAGTGTTTAAATGACTGGAAAACATGCCGCATATTTTGCACCATTTATGTATGTCTGTGGCAAGGGCTCCTCTCTTTTCTTTTCTCTCTCTCTCTCTCTGGTCCCACCTTCCCTGGCCACCGACGTCATTAGATGTTGGTATTTGGTTGAATGTAGGTTGTGACATCGGGTGACCAACATTCAATGTTAGGACGTCTAATGCCAACGTTAATTAGACGTAGAATACTGACAAAAGCTCTCGTTGATATTTTTTTGTTAGTTTTAAGTTGTGTTAAGTAACCAAAATCCAACATCTTCCAGATGTCTCATGTCAAGGTCTAGTCTGGTCTAGTCATGAGCAAAAACCTACCTCTACTAAACATCAGCTAAACATCACACTCTAAGTTAGTGAATGTTGGGTTTTGACATCAACCCGATTTTCATTTCCAACCACGATTTAACATCGGTCTGACGGTAGAGTGGTTAGAGTCAAACATCTTTCTGACGTTATATTTACATTCAGTGCCAGGAGGGTCTCATTGTCTGACCATGACCTACATTTTGCAAGGCACATCTAAAATGTTATCAGTGGCAAAGCAGGTAGACAGTTGCTATGTGCGTAGCGTGCATTATTTTTTACATTATCACTTTTGAAGTTGACGGTTTATGTTTTCACCAAACAATCCTCTCCCGGTGGCTTGTCTGTGTGTGCAGGCAGGTGAGAAATTATAATATAAAGTTATAATATAAAGTGTCTTAGTAAGGTGTTGGGCCACCATGTGCCATCAGAACAGCTTTAATGCTCCTTAGCATTGAGTCTCTGGATTCTGTGGGGGGAAGAATGCCATTCTTCCAAAAGATTATTATTTCGATGATGGTGGAGGGCATTGCCTGACATGTCGGTCCAAAATTTCCCATAGGTGATCAATTGGGCTGAGATCTGGTGACCATAGCATAAGATTTACATTATTTTCATACTGATTTTCCTCCTGAAGGAGACCACTCCCTTTAGGATAGAAATGTTTCATCATAGGGTAAAGATGATCACTTAAGGGGACAAGGGGACAACTGGACCCAAACCATGCCAACAACATGCCCCCCACAGCATAACAGAGCTGCCAGACCCCTCACTGTAGGGGTCAAGCATTCAGGCCTGTACCATTCTCTTGGTGTACACCACATATGCACTCTGCCACTTGTGAAAAATATGGTGAGGGACAACGAGCATGATCATATCACTCTTGTACACATCTTTGTAGACCAGTGCCGCTGGTGTTTGCACCAATGAACTCTCAGATGTGGATTTATCTTTGGGTTTATGCACTGCAACCCTTCTATAATATCCCTCTCTATGTAATTGTCAGCAGACTGCATTGACATTTTCAGTCACCTGAAGAGTTGCTCTTCTGTTTTTCCTTACATATCACACTAATGCACGAGCATCAAGGTCATCAGATGTGCACTGTTGACCCAAGTACCAGCCTCCAGGGATGAAAAATGAAGCCAACACAGAAGTGCCAAAAACTGGAGTTCCTCCATTGGCCACTTGTGGCTGGCTCCAAAATCGAGTCAATGCCCATAGACTCCTGTGTTAAAATGCCCAACTTTAAAGCAGAAATAAACATGTTACAACTAACTGTTACAAAAATTGGTTTTGGACAGTATAGCTAATTTCTCTCTTCGTGGCCAGTGTACAGAGAGTGAATTTTTATATAACTCAGCCGTTTAAATTTCATTAAGGCTTAATTTATGCATAATCGTGAAAGTATTGCTTTGAGTGACAGATGGGTGAGAGTATGCTTGCCACAAACCGGCATGCACAAAGCCGCTACACATGCCACACCTCTTTGCCCATTTTTGGATTAGTTGGGAGTTAGGTGGGGTCAGGCCCTGCCAAACTGGTAATGGCAGAGCAGCTCACTTTGAGCTTTAAAACCACTCTTCAGAAATCTATAACAGGCTACATCCATCTTTTTAGTGCTGCATTTTAAAACTGAAATGTATTAGTGTGGATGTAACCTCAGTCAGTCAGATCTATCACATGCATCACAGGCTACGTCCATCTTTATATACAGTCTCTGTGTCAACTACAATTTCTAACCCTATTTACTGACCTCTTTTCCATAAATCTAAATCCAGATGTCATTTTAGTAGTTTTGAAAAACCAGACTTCTTCAAAGTCACGTAGATCTTTTTCTCTTGCCAATTCAAAAATAAGAAAATCTGAATCAACTGGGTCTGCTCAGCTTTTTTGTTCCTGCCACAGACCATGATTTGATGTTAATTGCTGAATTGTGCTGTACACTGCATTTATTCAGGTTTTTCCTTTAATTTGTCACATTCTGTATGTAGTGAGCACTACTGGACAATTAGATTCAAGTCAGGCATTTAGTGGCAAATTGCCACATTCCTGCGTCCCAGAGTATTCAATTTTCACTGTCCTCATAGCTTTCTACTAGCACCAACCTTGGACAAAGTTTTCATTTGCAGCCACCGTGAGTGTTGGGGCTCTATATAGTCTGCATCCCGGTTGCAAAAGGCAAAGGGAATAACAATGTTACATTAAACTAAAATGTTCTGGCAATTTGTTGTAACTGTCACAATAATCCTCGCATAAATAATCCCCCTCCATGATCATCACAAAATGTGTATTATTGGCATATGTGCCCATGTGATTTGGGCGTGACATGTCTTAGTTGGCAAGACATGGGGACATCCTCTCTACCTGGAGAGAGAGAGAGAGAGAGAGAGAGATGGAAAGAAGACACACACAACAGTAGCTATAGGGGGTTGACGCTGGCTTGTCCTAACACTTCACAAGACATGTGGAAGCATCTGTTTGTGTGTGCCACAAAGAAAGAGGGTATGTTTACTGTAATATTATATAGGACATTACTGATTACAGATTGCGTGTGAGTGTGTGTGTGTGTGTGTGTGTGCTTGTGTGTGTGTGTTTGTATGTTGATAACAGAGGGACATTCATGCACATCGTTGAGCATCACCCTTAGCTAAAGCCACACTTACCATACACATAAACACACACATATGCACACACACACTGACAGTGACACAGAGAGAATTTTCACTTGAGTTCACACCTGTCCTTTCACTCTATGGTACAAGGCACACAGCTTGACCATGACCACAGGCCATGCTCTGTGTGTGTGTGTGTGTGTGTGTGTGTGTGTGTGTGTGTGTCAAAGGGCCTCCACAGTATTCATGTACACAGACAGCTCCTTCTGTCCTGTATAACAGTCTTACTCTCTTTCTCTCCCTTTTTATTATTATTATTATTCTGTACTTTTCTTTCAGCTCCCTGTTATTCAGTCTTACTTTCTTCCTCTCTCTCTCTCTCTTTCATTCCCTAGGGTTCTCCCTCTTTCGACCCATAGGAGGAATAAATCTGCATGATTTTCCTTCGGAAATGTCCCCTGATATAGTGTGTCAGTGTGTCAGTGAGTCAGATTGTGGCATGTCAGTGGGTGTCTCAGGGTTTGCATTTGGAGACTTAGGTGTGCAAGCATGGGTCAATGTGAGTGTGTGTTATGTGATAGAGAAAACAAAGGTGATAATGTGAATGAGGAAAATTTGATGCACATTAATATCATATTATCTGGGCTAACCCTAACCCTAACCCTAACCCTAACCTAGTTGATTAAAACTTTATCTTTTACTCAATACATCTTTTAGTGTCAGTATTTCAAATTAAAACACAGTCCTTTACAAACTGCAGAAGGACAAAAAACTAAACAAATAAGAGAAACTGTGAAAGTACTTAACACACACTTTATTTTTCTTTTTTCAATTTCCTTTACCCTGTTTTCTTGTCAAATACCATTAGTTGGACTCATCACTGACACAGGGTTCATGTTGTTTTATGAAGCAATTGGTTGTGAATTTATAAGGGATAGACACATTGCCATGAGTCATTGTACAAGTGAATACAATTGATCAATTTTGAAAAAGGTTCCATTTGCATTTATGTTGAAAATTTATCTATCTTTTTGTGGCTGTAGTTTTTTGTATGTCTCTAGTGAAGTGCATTTACAGGTGAAGATAATGTTAAAGTTAATTTTTATAATTATTATTTTTCTGTGCACACACCAGACTGTGTGCTTGCTGTAAATGATAAAAATCTGCATTATTTCAAGTAAAATGGCAATCAAGTTTATCAGATCGGTTGACAATTTATCATAATTTTCAATTCACATACATTTCATCACTTCCCTTTCTTTTCAGTTAATGTTTGTTACTTCCACCCATGAGGCCACTTTCCTGAAATGATCAATGGCAAATTTTTTGTTGTGAATGATGAATAAGTCGCAGGGACAATGATGAAACATGGCTCTGTCACAGATAAAGTACAAAGCTGATGGTTGAATTTTGTTGGCATGTAAAAATACCTCCAAGAATACTCCCCTGGTTCTCGAAGCAGGTAACTCCACTTTGAACATGTCCTTGGCCATATACAGCCAGATTTCATCTGCAAGCTTTGTTCAACCAGGATCAATCTTTACACATGAGGCTGGTATTTCATAGTAGAAACTGTCTTCAATTTGTTTCACAATGGAAAGAGTAAGTGTTTGAACCTACTGCAATTAAACTTGATATAGAATATGGTCAGACCTTCATCTAAGTTACAATAATGAACAAACACAACCTATTTTAAATTTAATAACACATAAATCATTGTATTCTTGTCCATATTCTAATGACATCAGCAGAAGCTAATTGGAGTCAGCAGTTAGCAAAACTGGAGTCTATGGAAGCACATTATTGCTAAAATTATTTGAATTATATCAGCAACTGAAAACCAAATTCTGGAATGTCACTTCTGAATACTTAGAGTTGAAATTTAAATACCACAGAATTTATTGCGCTCAAATATTTTTAACTTTGAAATCACCTTTCTGAATTCACATGGTCTGAATTCCACACTCAATTAATTTCAGCAGTGCTATTGGATTGTATAACAAAGTCCATCAATTTCCAATTTCCTGTATTTATGTAGAGAAATACTGTGAAAAGAACTTGGTATACTATCAAACAATATTATGATACTGTCATGTTACATTATAATTATAAAAAACATAAATGTAACAAGAAGTGTTTCTATTTTTAAACTTTGGTTCAAATGTTATAGTTTGAACCTAGTAATGTTATAGACTACATTTTTTTCACAAATAGATGTATTTTGTCCAATTACTTTGCCTGCTTTGTAACATTTTTTTCCCTGAAATCTCAGACAGGCTTCAGCCCAGGCTTCATTTACATTTCAGCCTTGCCATTGTCCCAGCCATATAAGGCTGTCTACCCAGATACCAATATGCTCTCTCCACAATGCACCAGACCTTGTGCTTTTTGCTTTGGTTTTGGTTTTGTTTGAACTAACCACACACCTTATAGTGGTCACTGAATAAACTCACTTTCATATACTTCTGCACCTTTTTCCCATTGTTTTCTGTAATAAATATCTTTTTTATGCCATATACCTTGCATGTATTTCCCTGCTGAATGCAGATAGAAAGCAGTGCTAGATTAACTGAGCCGTCCAATGAAGGCAACGAACTGCAAAAGCTTTCTTCTTTGTCTTTTATTTGAAACAAAATTATGGAATGCATCATAAATTACACACCAGTGTCCTGATTTTTCCATTTTTTAAGGTCTTCAAACTCCAACTGAGACAGACATACAGAGTATTGGACCATGTTTGATTATTACTCAAAATATATTATATACAAAATTTGCTCCTTGTTCTAGAGTTAAAAGGTTATTTAGTTATAATACTCTTCCAAATTTTTGATTCAGCCATTTCCTACAATTCATGAATAATTTCTGCTAAACCTTCTCTTTTTCCTCCAGAGCCGTAGTCTGTGAGTGTGGAATTGTCCCCCATTCTCTGGTATAAACAAAAGACTTCCACACTGACACAGCCGACTTCCTTTAGGGAATACTTTCTTATGCATTTAGGCTAATAAAGAGTTTGAATGTGTCAGCTCACACTGACATTGATCTGTAAAAATATTGGAAGATTAAATGTAATGTTTTCCTTGAAACTGTTCACCATAGTTTACCCATCAGAAATAATATGGATATAATGCTCACGTTAACAGAGTACATAATGTTTACTGCACACTCTGACAGTGCCGTCACTGGATTTGTGGTTTGTTCATGACATTGAAATGTTTATTTTTGCTCCAAAACAGTCTCTCCAGTGTGTATATCACAGTGTCTCACGCAAGACTAAAAAGGATGACTATATATATTATAATTACAAGAACTAACCAAACCAGGGAAATTTGCAATCATAATACCTTGACAGCCTCATAGGAGTATTGTATGATCACATTCAAGTTGTTTCTTTGAGCTGACAAGTTCTCATTACAATTACTCCCGAGGGAAATGTGCAGCATTTTACAGTATATGCAACATAATCTTTTTCTTAGAGAACATGTGGCTACATTACAATTTATAACGAAATCAGAACATTTTTTATGGTCAGCCCCCCCACCCGCCACCCCACCCCCCCCACACACAACCACACACACACACACACACACACACACACACACCCCACATCCTTTTTTATTTTTTAGAACAATGAATATGCTGTATTATGCTGTGTGTGTGTGTGTGTGTGTGTATGTGTGTGTGTGTGTGTGTGTGTGTGTGTGTGTGTGTGTGTGGTGGTTTAATTGCTGCTTCCCCTCTGTAGAGAATGGAGAAAATTTAGTCTGTCCTCCTATGACAATATCTCATTTGTTTCCCTGAAAGACTCACGTGAATGTTTTCCACAACATTATATATCTTGTATGAACTAGTAGAAATGGCTCTGTGGTCAGTGCCGTCCTGAATTATCAGTTCCATACCATCTCCTGTGTATCTGTGTATTAACTGCCAGACTAAAAGGGGGGGGGAAACCCTCTTTAACTGGGCGTCTCACGTTGTAAGCTGCCCGTACTACTCTCGCCCCTCCGCCGTCACCTGTCACAATCGGGGCATACAGTTCAAAGTCACGGCTGGCCCCTCCCCCCACCATCCCACAACAATTCCCGTACCGATCATTCAGGTAGACACACACACACACACACACACACACACGGGCACAGACTCACAGACTCACGCACACCGGTAGAGACGTCAGGATTGGACGCAGCAGGGGATCCCCAGCATTCCGTTTCTGCCTCGCTTGGCGTATCATCATCTTTTAGTGGGGGGAGATAAGCTCACGCCGGCTCACACTTGCAGAGGGCAGCAGTAACTGAGGACAGTCTTGTTTCACCGTTTTACCGGGGCACGGGCTCCCTCTCCCCCCTCCCCCGCCTCCCTCTCTCTCTCTCTCTCTCTCTCTCTCTCTCTCTCTCTCAGTCTCTCTTCCCTTTCTGTGTAGTAGGCTGTTTGAATGTAGACGCGCCGGGCGGCCGGGACAACGCGAGGAGAGAACAGAGAGTAAAGGGGGAAAGGTGCTCCACCACCTGAGTGACTGCTTTTTAAAAAAAAGGAGGAGACGCTTTGGACGAAACACCAAGCTCTACTGAGCAAGTTTAAGTGTAGTTTCCCCGCTCTAGAGACCGGGCAATCCACCGTTTGTCAGAACCGACACTTAATACATTTCACTTTTGCGTTTTTCTGACAGCCGCGCTCGCCGTGCTGTCTCTGAGCCTCGCTGCTTTGTTGTGCGCTCACACTGTTTTTCACTAAACATACAATTTTAAATTTCACATTTTTCTTCTGGCTATCGCGTTAAGCTAATTGGGAACCGTTTAGAAACGTAAGTAAAGTGAAAAGGACGGTGAATCCGCTTTTTTCTAGTTTTGTTTTTTCTCATTTTCCAAAATAAGGTTGAAGTCGACAAGCTGAACAAGTAGGGGAAGTTTTCTGGGGGGGGGGGGGGGGAAGTGGAAGAAAACAACCGGCTACGTGACGGTTGCAGTGAACTGGGAGAGGAGGACCCCCAGCACAAGGACGAACAGGTAGGACAGCCCTCACAAACACAAAACATCACACACACAAAAAGAGAAGAAATATAGAATAAAACAGCACACAGATATTCGCATTCTCATGCTCATGGTCTGTCTGGTTAACTTAATGTATCCACAACACATGCCTTTCTTTCCGTAAAAAATGGCAGGTCACCGCTGTCTGTCATGTCAATACGTAGGCACATAAGGCATGTTTTTAGAGCTTTGAAATATCCATGATCCCGCTTCAATTCGGCACCTACAAAAACAAGGAAACGGCACCCGTTTAATACAATAGTAACTTTTGCCGGTGGCTTTGCTCGTTTCCCACCGTCTAATAGAACGAGATAAGCAGCGGAGGAGCCATGAACCTGTTATAGAAGTTGATTTTATTTAAATGGGCTCAGCGCTTCCAACCGCTTTTAAACATGTATACATATCATAATAGCACACACACACACACACACATATATATATATATATATATATATATATATATATATATATATGTATACACACACACACACACACACACACACACACACACACATATATACATACATATATATGTGTGTGTGCGCTCTTTAAGTGAGAGTTGTCAAATGTCCCGTTTTTAACACAGCTTTCTCCACTTATTTGAGATTTAGTTTGTGGGCAGCTCCGAAGTTCACAGTGTGTTGTTGTCAAATTTTATTGGAGATCGACATTATATAATCTAATAAAATCTTAGGATAATAAACACGATTCGTTTGACAATGTTCCACCGTGTAGCTTTGTTGTTTTAGTGTATGTGGAGGGAAATCTAAAGGTTAGATAAGAGGTGGGCATCGTAGTTTCGAGGTGGGCTGAGCAAAAAAGGAAAGAAGGAAAACTCAAGTTGAGCTATTTAGTCTTGAAAAAAAAAAAGCATAACAAAAAGATTACAAGTGGAAAAATGTGCTGTTTGAATCTGTGTATAAAAACTAATAAGGTCTTTCTCAAATGTTTTTGTATGCATGTTTACAAATAAAACACAATTTATTACATCAAATTCCAGTTTGATTTAGTTAATAACCACACTGCTGTATGGTCATTTTATTTTTTAATTTTAGAACTAGAGAGATACTGTAATACAGATGAAACCTTTTACTGTAACAGCCCTTGTGACTTAAATAACACTGAAATGAAACTATTCCTCCTCAGTGTTCCTGCACATACTACAAAAACCACTGGCATATAATATGACAGATTATTACAGTTGGAACAGTTGTATTATTGCTGTTCTGTTCAGGTATTAATTACAAATAAGACCCCACTTTGAAATAGGAGTGTCTGCCTTTGTATGTGTGTGAGAGTGAACAGTAAACGTACTGGCAGACTTGTATGAAATATTTTAACCACAGGAATTCACACCAGTGAAGTGAAAACTGGCAATGTAGACGCTGTGTGGTTTTCTTTCGCCTTCCACTTAATATCTTCTGTGTCTCTTGCATTTCTAGTGGCTTTGTTTGGGCAGTTATGATCCGTATGTCCTGCAGTGTCCTTAATTGCCCTCATGTAAAATGTTCGATAGGTATTTATGCATTCTGTTTAGTAGGGCTATTTTTCTGACACCTTATTTATGAACTTGCGACTGCTTTGAGCTCTAATTTCTCTGAATTATGACACTTTGCCTTACCTTTCCTTCTTCTTTGTCTGTTTTAAAATAGAGACTGTACATCCTTGGTCTTTTGACGGCACTCAATGACAGGTACGAAGAGTATCTTTGTCCCATTCAGTTATTGTGCTTTGGGATAAGTAGGTATCATATTCGAGTTAAGTTTCATGGAAAACCTGGCATGATGCTTCGCGGAAATTGCACCAAAATTGCAGCACCCTTGTCAAGAAACTGGAGCTTCTGTAGTTACTGTACAGCACTAGCGTTGCTGTTAGTAGGCTACTGCAAAGGCGAAAGGTGTGCTAACTGTGACCTTGAGTATTATGATCCATTAAAAAGGTCTCATCTTTTTTGTTCTTTGTTGTTTTGATGGGCTTTGATTTTGGCTTTATCAGTGCTGCGAGTGTCATTGATAAAATGATATTGATTAGTGAAGGAAAAGAAGTTGGGATGTTTAGTTTAGTTCATCGTTTTCATTATTTCACACACCACGAGAAAGGTGATGAAATGTCTGTAGTTGTTCACTTGTGTGGAAGCATAAGTTTTGTTGTGTAGTGTATATAACTGCTGCTGTAGTATGAGCAGGGTTGAATATTGTTTGGGTTCTTTCCAATATTGGTGCAAAAACGATACTTTTGAAACACTACTGGCGCCTACTTATTAAAAAAAAAAAAAGAGGACAGTGAACAACATTAAAGAACAGCTTTTTTTAATGCTGAAAATTTGATCATTTGTTAGTATTTTGTACATCATATTTTTTTTATTCTTTAGATTTCTTTTCATGCCCCTGGCAACATGGTGGGCCTTGTTGTTTCTGACACTATTCTCAAGTCCATGTTTCACAATAAAACAGAATAACAAAAATTGTGATCTCTAGTGTTGCTCTGGTGGGTATTGTATTTCATGTGTGACCTTTCCCCCATACACCTTAACCCATTGCCCAACATGTTTTCTTAAAACATTAGATTTAATATCATGTGTTAAAAGAGTGATGTAAATTTGGGCTTATGGGTTTTGTAAAACAGGGTTACATGAGGGTAAAATTCATATTTAAAGAAACAAAAAAACCAAAAAAGAACAGCTCTGAGTTGTGTTAACAACCTGCTTCTGTGACACAGGTGCACTGAGCTCACTTGCACTTGGGATGTTGACTGACTACAGTCTTTTTTATACTCCACCCCTGCAGTCACTAGCAGTTTACGTTGACCATCAAGTCACACCTAGTGTCACCCTGGTGCCAGAGCAAGGGATGCCCACACTGTCAGCTGATTTGCTCGGCATGGGGCACTGCAAGCAGTCGAATAAGGTGCCTTCCTTTCCTTTCAAGTGTATCCCATGCAGCACCAGATGCTCATTAAATTTGACTTTTGCCCACTTCACGCACAATTTTTTTAAACATTTTTTTTACGTCCCAGTGTTTGAATCCTTTTGACTCAAATACAGCCACACTTCTGACCGTTTAGCTTTAGGCATTTTAACCGTGTTTATGATAGCTACAAGCTAATGGTAGGCTACCTGCTGCCATCAGAACAAATGTAACGTTAACTAGTTATGGCATACAATGTTTCTGTCATCTGTAGCGTCTGTTTCTGAACACCAGAGGGCAAAAATTTCAGTTGACAGCAGAGGCATTTAAGTTCCACCAAAAGAGGCAAAATCATTTTGATTTGGTTCGGTATGTACCGTATTTACTGGTCATATAGGAACTGGCGCCACATAGGCAATGGGTTTCAGTACAGAACCATAATTGTTAACTACCATATAGAACATATTAGTTATAGCAAACAGGCTACAAAGAAAGGTAAAATTAATTGGGAGTAGTATTTGTTCAGACACTGTAGTAATGTGGAAGTGTACTGTATACCACTGTTAGTTTCACAGATGGCTTAGGCAACCCCCTCACAACACAAGCAGAAATGAGCAGATTGTGAGTGAAACAAATATTTTGTATTATTGCTTGGGACAGTGTTGAAAACATTTTGTATTTAAAACAATTGTATGTGACAATTCCAGGTTTAATAGAACATATGACAGATAGCTAGATGCCTGTGTATGGGTTCCGTGTAAAGGATATTAAAGGTAGTATACATTACATACTAATTCATACTTTTTCATATGCAACACAATTTTTATAAATATGGCAAGTTAAGAGCTGTTTTCTTAGTTAAGTTATTTCTGTTCCCCTGTACGTATCTGTAGTATGGCAAGCAAATCATATATCTGTTTCTGTTGTATTACTTACACACCATCATTTATATATATATATATATAGATTTTCATGTTAAACATAAGAAGCTTTGAATATTGTTATAGCCAGAGTACAATCAACTATGAAAAATTCAAAATTTTATTTCTCCATCACCAGACACTCCAAAAAAAAAAAAAAAAATCAAGCTAAAATTCACAACAAAATTACTTTAAAAGGACACATTCAGCCTCTGACACAATTTAGTTTTTTTTTGTTGGATTTTTAGGGTGTTTTCGAGGAATAAAAAAAAAAAAAAGAAACTTTCCCCTATTTATCTATTTATTTATTTATCCGAATGGCGGGTTGGCCAGAGTAGGAGGTGCATGCCTGTTGGGGAAATGGAAGAAATTATTGATAGATCTCAAAAGGGGAAGGTGAAAAAACAATTGCAGTACAGAAACGACCCCACAAAGATTTAGTTCCTTCCTGTAGAGTGTGAGGGCAGTTCAAGCTTGGAGACATTTTTTTATTTTAACAGTTACTCTTTTCTTGCATAATTTTCTGCAGGTCTGCAGGTTTGGTTGTTAAAGGTAGAGTAAGCGATTCAATTCAATTCACTTTTTGTCAAATTCAGTGAATATCTCCTCACAGTCCTCAAAATCTGGTGTTCCTACACAGCCCTGGCTCTGTGAATGGGAAACAAACAAAGTGGTTCGGACCAAGCCACACAACAATGTACCAGCCAAGCAGCAACAGGGGACATTCGTGCTCATGCACAGGACAAGGGTAAGAAGAAGAGAAGATGGAAGAATGGGAAACGGAGCAGTGGGTTTGAGAGATGTAGAATCAGGTGCATGCTAACAGATAATGCCAATTTAAAATTAAAAGGGAAGGGACATTGTAGAATTTTGAATGGGATTGATGGGACTGCAGACAAGAGTCCGGCAGCATCATTCAGGTGATTGCATGGAGAGACCGTCTACCGGCAGCAGTGTGACGGGATGTATACCCCCAAGCATAATCTCAGAGATGGCCAAGGAACAGCAAAAGAGATAGAGATCAGAGGAACAAAAATTGGAAAAAGATGCTATGATCAGGGAGAAGAGCCAAGTTAAAATCAGTCAGGTTTTCCAACAGTCGAGACTGCATGGACTGGAAGATACATTTATTGGTGTGATGTTAGCTATAATAGTGGGAGAGTTGTGAGATTCGCTGTCTACAGATGTTGTGCTTGCTATAGGAAATCGTCTCATCCTCTCTACATGTTCACTTTGCAACAGAAAAGGTAGCCACAGTTTATTGTCCCATCATTTGCTCTGTATCATAGTATTTGTCCATGCAACGTGAAGGGTTTTATAGCCACAAAGTCCTTAAAACATGTTTGCCACCATAGTGGGTTTATTTTATGTATGCATAATTCAAAATGCTATGGTAATGTTATCTTGCTTGTTAGCTTAGCTACAAACCTACAGATCTCTCTCTCTTTTTCTGTCGTTATGTAAAAAAATTTATTAACAGCTAACTCACTAGTTTTTACCTTCTTGTGTTTTGAATGCTGTGTTTGTTTGCATGTCCTTTGTTTGATTAAGTTTCATGTTGTAAGGTTTGCTTTGCTTCCATTATGAGAAAGAGTATCCACTTCTACGCTGTATAAAATGTTTTGGATTCTGCCTTTGTGTCGTTGTCTTGGAATCTATAAATTTGGTGTGTGGAGCCTCTGAAGGAGCAATGGAGGGAGGGGTGTATTTGTTTTACTGTTGAGTTCAAATATCAACCGTCTTTCTCCAGAATCACTTACTCCACCTTTAAAGTGGCTGTGGAAAGTTTTAACTTTGACTTAAGGAATTTTTCCGTAGGTAGGAAAAATTACGTTGCTGAAACTACCCAGTTAGCTGCTACTCATTATTATTTATTTATTTTATGAAAGCAGTAGTAAAATTACCTATGAACTGTTATGGTTCATCTTGGTTTCATTCTCTATAAAACAGTGTGAAGTATTGAATGTTAGAGCTTCCCTGTAACACTCAAACACTAGACCACCACAGTGATTTTTTTTTTTTGCATTATTCTGTTTATTGCAAATCTCCATCTACATGCACTTTTATAAATTTGCACACTCCTCTTAAAATGGATTCCATTTTTTTTATTGTTACATAGTCTAATATAATTAATTCAGGTTATTTTCTATGTTTAACTGGTTGGTCAACAGTTGTCCCACACATGACTATAGTACCTTCAGACTGAACACATTACAAGTAGTCTAAGACTACAACAGATCCACATGTGATCTTTCTGTAATTTTGCAATGTAGTTTGTTGGTGAGCCAGCAAACCTTTCCATCCATTGAGAGTCATTGTGGATAACTGTATCAGGTCCAACATGCCTTGTTTTTTGCAGCGACAAGAGATAATGTCTGTGGACATACACTTATTATACTGAAGTGCAGCACAGTCATGTGCCAATGAAAAGATTCCTGCATGTGGGAAGTTTGTTTTAAAAGAAATCAACAAATTGGATGAATGTTGGTCCTGCTCAGACCTGGTATTAACATCTATCTTGGGTGATCCAATCACAAGTAGAGAGCTCTAAGTTCTCTAAGGTGTGAATTCACCTAAGATGCACTGAGGATGCATTCGAGATCTGATCACTCAAATCACAAGTGGTCACTGGATTTTGAAGCCATATGTGAACCAACATGCTTAGAGATGTCCACTTGTGATCAGATCACCTGAGATGCATGTTAATGTCAGGTCTGAACAGGGCCACTTTCTGCTCACTATGCAAATATTTCAATTTCTATCATTTTGATAACACCATGAGACGTAACTCATAGAAATGTATATGATCTATACATACCATAAGAGGTTTAATTGAAAGTGCATTTGTTTTAGTTATTCATACTTTAACATACAGAAAATTTTTGTATGTTTGTATGAATATGTTACCACAGTTAGTTAACCCCGGAAGAGACAGACAACAACAAACTACACACAGACGCACACAGACACTTATTACTGGATGATAACAGCAGACTAGAATACTATGCCTTTGCATATATTGCAAGATATTTATTTGTGTTTTGCCATATATGTTGCTATTCTCTGTATATATTACAGAACTGTGTGTGTGTGTGTGTGTGTGTGTGTGTGCGCGCGCGCGCGCGTGCCTGTTGTATGGTTGTGTAAGGACTTGTGTGCTGTGTGTGTGAATTTCTATGTGCATATGTACCCTGTGGGCTGTTTATACTGTGTGTGTGTGTGTGTGTGTGTGTTTTCAATAATTATCATGAGAACCCTCAAACTGAAGATTTATCCATATATAGTGTGTGTGTGTGTGTGTGTGTGTGTGTGTGTGTGTGTGTGTGTGTGTGTGATATGTGTGTAATATCAAGGGAGTGCTCACACTTAAGATCCAGCTGATGAAAGCTACCTGGAGCTTCATAAATGGAGACGCTGTCCAGCAGTGGAGCCTGGGTGTGTGTTTGTGCGTATGTTACTAAATCCAAATCTTAGACTGGACAAAATGTTTTAGCTTTGTCAGAGTTTCGTGAGGGATGCAGCAGCCCACGTCCTGGGCACCTCTTGTGGAAAAAAAGAAAGGAAAAAAAACATAACTAGCTTGCTACCATGTCACTGGGACATATTTCATTTAACTAAATATTTTATCTCACAAATATATTTGTACTTTATAGACCTATCATTGTAGGTATGTATGCATTCCCAAGCTGTTACAAAAAAAGAAAAAGAAAACTGGCATTAATTTCATAAAACATTTGCATTCAGCACAATAAATTACCCTGTAAAGTTTGCAAAGCCCAAGTGTGTGTGTGCGTGTGTGCGTGCGTGCAAATGCGAGTGCGATAGGTGTATATTTATCAAATACTGATTGCATTAAAGCTAAATGAAGGTTGTCATCTTGATACATTTAAGTTTAGCGGTGGACAGGTTTAATATCTTCAATGCTGCCATAACCACCTGCACTTAATAATGTATACATAATAATAGTAATAATGAATACATTTCAGTTTTTGAGTTTTAATTAATTTGAAAAAATTCTAAAATTATGTCTTAATGGTGTCATTTGGAAATCTACAACACAAAGTGTGTATGAATACTTTCTGAAGCCACGGTATATCATGTTTAAAATAC
Organism: Trachinotus anak; assembly: GCF_046630095.1. Classification (NCBI taxonomy): domain Eukaryota; kingdom Metazoa; phylum Chordata; class Actinopteri; order Carangiformes; family Carangidae; genus Trachinotus; species Trachinotus anak. The sequence goes on along the minus strand of NW_027273870.1, from coordinate 12,951,780 downwards.
CATGAGGGAGATCCGCAGCAGATTAAAAAAATTTATTGATTTCAGTTCAATTTTATTTGTATTGTGCTGAATAATAGAAGAAGTTATCTTTGGGCACTTCTCATATAGAGCAGGTGTAGACCATACTCTTTATAATATTATTTACAGAGACCAAACTCCCCCATGAACAAACACTCGGTGACAGTGGCAAGGAAAAAGTCAATTCCACAGGCAACACCTTGACCAGAACCTGGCTCATGGTGAGCCAGGTTCTGGTCTGCCTCGACCGGTTGGGTCTAGGGAGAGAGAGTGACAGGTAGACAGAGGGGGTAGGAAGGCAGAGAAAAAGTGAAAGAGCAGGAGGAAAGAGAATATAGCATAATGCAGGGTCTATATAAAAATAATATTAATAGTAAAATGACAGACGATAGAACCAATAATGATAACTATATGACTATCATTAATCGTAAAAATAATGAGACTAATAATTGCAGCAGTGGTTGTAGAGCAGGATCATGGCAGTAGTAGGTGGTTTGCAATCACAGATCCCAACTGTACAGCTGCGGAGGCAGAGAGCAACAGGAGGAGCGAGGAGAGAAAACAAGGAACTACAGGAGACAGAAGAAGCTAAGTTAGCAATTAGTAGGGAATGAATGTGCACAGATGGAGAGAGAGAGGAGGAGAGAGCAGCTCGTTGCATCAGTCTAGGTGTAAATGGCTAGTGTCTAGTGTTCTGTGCGTTGTGTTTTCTGACAAAAGAAGCTAAATCCTCCAGTCAACTGTGATGATGTTACTTAGCCCCTCTCCCATGGAGTACAACAGTAAAAGAGGAGAGGTAAAGGTGGGAGACCCCTTTTATAGAGGGGAAGTGAATGCAGGGATGCAGAAACGAATCTCAAATGTTCCACATATTGACTCTGAAGGGCTATAAACACAGATTTTGTGTAGTTATAATACTACATATTACACTGTTTCACATATTACTGCTGTATAACTGACTGTTACATAGGCCTATAACAGCTTCACTAAGGGGTGGTTTAGGCAAGCCTGCGGCAACTAAGAGAGACAGAATGAAAAGTGGAGGTTTCATAAAATTTTCAGTTCAATTTTCATCTTATGAAGCCTGGTGGTTTGATCATCTCATCTATGGCCTCGTTTTGGCCAGTTCTGAAAAAAAAAAAAAAAAAATCAGGAAGACAGTCAGCCAGTTTGGAGCTTTTGTAAGAATGCAATCCGCATGAAATTATAAACAGTAGGGTGACATTTTATGGATGTATTAAAACTGAAAAAAATTGTCATCACAAGCAAAACATGAATTGTTTACATTTAATAATAAAAGCATTTACAATATTCACAATCTGCAGGGAGAGAAACAGCTGTGTGTGGCTGGCAGTTCTCTCTCTCACTCTCTCTGTCCATCACTTCCCCAGTCAGCCGGTCAGAGTGTTTGTGTGTTTGTGTTTCTGTGTGGGTGTGCGTGGGTGTTGCAAGCATGAAACTATGGCAGGGCAAATTAAATATAATGTTAAATTAATATTACAAATAACAAAGGTGAAGGCATAAGCTGTTGGTGATCACTCTGCTGGTTGATCACCAAAATCATCATCCATCAGTACAACCCTAACTGACCATATACATTATGGTCAGGTTATATGTAGAGAGTCTGTCATCAATATTGATCATCTGTGTGTTTTTTCACGCAAATGTTTTCAGCAGTGTGCAGGCATTTGCAGATTTGGAATATGGATGTACAATTGTGATATACAATATTATTGGTGGGGGGGTTTATAATATAATTAAATTATTGTGTTTTATGTTTCAAGTGTTTTTTTATAATATATCATTGTGTAATTGTGTTTTATGTTTTAGGTGTTTTTATGATATGCTATTATTTTATTTTATGTTAACATTCAGAAAAGTATGACATGTAGCAGGAAATATTGCAATATTCTATATTACTATATATTTCTATATGTCCACATATACACATGAACAATAGCATTGCTTTTAATGTAACCAGCCATTCAGCATTAAAATGTGTGTGTGCTTATGAGTGTATTAAAGGATCATTGCCATCCTGCACTGAAAGTGCACAGGTCTCTTGCCGGCTGCCTGGTTATTTAAACACGTACACACTCCACCAACAGTGGCAGGCAGTGTGTTTCAGCACTTTAGTTGTATGTGGTTATATTCAAAGCTGACTCATTGGTGCTCAGCTGGGCGTAAAGACTAGTATGTGTACTGGACTCTGTGCGTATAAAGTCTTTCATGCCATGGGCTTGCTCCATGTTCTCGGCCCAGAGACTCAACTGCACAAGGGAACAAGGGAAGAGATAGATAGCATGGACCCACATGAACATATATTTTCATGTGCAAATGAAATATTCATCATCTTCATCTATGGTCTGCACTCATAATTTGCTTTCACTCTTTGTCGATCTCTTGTCTCACTTTCTTGCCTCCATAATGCAAACATGAGCTGCGCTGAGTCATCACTTCCGTCCTTGACTGTAGAGCCTATTTGAGTAAAAATAATTCTTCCCTTTGACTATGAATCAAATTCCCCTTATACACATTCCCCTTTATGTTTCTTGACTGGGGGCGTTGAACCAACCTGTCGCTGCAGAAACAGACAATTAAATGGCTCTGCCTAAAATCTGTTCTCTGAATTTCAGTGTATATTAGATAAACAGAACATTATAAAATGAATGATCATATGCATGAATTGTCTAAAATGTAAACATATATTAATGAACCAGCAATTTGTGAAATAACTGAAATTATTCAGCTGATTATTATTATTATTCATTATTATTTCTTGTATTTTGCAGTATTTAACTGTTTTGTCCTAGCACTATGGTTATTATACATCATCAAATGAAAACAAAATCAACCTGCTTGGTAGGGCTGAACAATTCAACATATCGAAATCGCAGGAGCTGCAATTTTTTGATAAAGGTAAAATGTGTCACAAAGAGCCATAAATGAAGCATCTTGGTGCTAACAGACAAACAAATTATATGCTTCAGATGTAAAGGAACATGCTTGTTTTGTACAAGACCCAACAAAAATCGTCATTATTTTTTTATTTAAACAAAAATGAAATGCAAAAATGACCATTCTTACTGAAATCATGACTCATACCACAATTGCGATATCTGTGATCGCAAAATGTTTTTGGGTTTTTTTTGCATATTGGTCAGCCCTATTCTGATTGCAGTGACTGCCCTTCATTTTCATTTACCTTTTTAAATCAACAGTCCTTCCAAGATGAATAGCACAAGCCTAACTCTTAACATATATATTTACATGGTAGCCTAATCATTGTATAATTGCAGTTCTCCATGCCATCATCTAGACCACAGGGATCTCAGCCCCCTTTGTGATCCTGCCTAGACAGTCAGTCTGTGAGGGAATGCAACCCTCTGTGTCATTGACTGCTCCACAGCGGTCTCCTCCTCCACCAGCCTCCTCTATCCTGTCAGGGCAGTCCACTAGTCACCAGGAAGAGCATGCCACTGTCGCACGGTGGCCAAACATTCTTTGACCTTTGCTTCGCTCCTCTGGTGGTTCACACTCTGTGTCCTTCATTGAGGCAACTGGTGAGCTGGTGAAGCGAAACGTGCTGACAGTCCTCCAGTCCTCATCATTGAGACATCTATGTGTAGATCAATAGGTGCGCGCTCTTGTGAGAGAATCACCAAGTGGCAGTGGAGGGATGTTGCACCAGAAACAGACAGTTCAGAAACATCATTCTCAGGTCTAAGACACACACAACCAAAATACCAATAACTCACTTTGTGCTGCCTCATTTGAGCCTGTTGCGCTTCTCCTCCTGCTTCGCCTGCCTGTGTACCATGTGTGCACCAAACTATCACACAGAACAAACAGGAAATACAGTCAGAGCGCTGCTTGTGCTGGTCCTTCACAAGAATCGGGCCCTCTGTCAGTAAGGACAGATTTTGTTGCTTTTGTAAATGTCTGCACGGAAACTCAAAATAGTATAATTTTGCAAATGAAAATAATTGCAGAAGTAAAGTAGACAGGCGAATATGTATAAAATGTTAGTGGATCAATTGGAAATGAAGTTGAAAATACTGTTGTTCACAAATCCCTCACTGTCATTGTCAGTTAATTACAGATCAAATGTTTGTCTATACCTCAACTATTTAAATGGGCTTTGCACCTATGAGTTTATTGTGTTAGGTATTTAGTTGACCTGGTGAAAGTGTACATTATGCACATTTTAGAGAGAGAAGAAAGGCACAAGGGAGGTTTTTTTCAGTAACAATCAAGCTGTATGGTGAAATTCTGATTATCTGAGATCTTACTGGGACTTTGTGATACACCTGCTCAAAACAGTATGATGTGCAGTTTAGTATTTTTATGACTTTACCAAATGGTGGTCACATCAATAGGTCCTAGTGTAAAACTTAACAACCCTTTCTGTAGATGATAGAGTGGGCAGTTTAATGTTGTTCCTTAAAGCAGTAAAACAATACATAAACACCATGGTACCATGGTGTGGAGAAATGCTGTGTGGAGCATGGACAGAACACAGTGCTGCACATGTTCTTTGTCCCAGAGGACTTTTTTTATTGACAAGGCAGGTAGAGAGGGAGGGAAAAGAGGTCTGGGTTAGGGGAGCCAGCTGATGCTCAGGGGCTCCAAGGTGTCGGGCGAATGAGGGAGAGAAGCGAGAGGTCCCCAGGGACCACAGCTGAGCTATGAAGCAAGCAGGTCTCTCCAAGAAGAGAGGATAAAGCAAGGTCCTCTGGTAGTCTCTTGAAGAGAGGGTAAGTCCTCTTCACCAGCAGAAATGAGTTTAAAGGAAAATAAACTTCAACGTTAATCAATTTGAGTTACAGCCAATGTACACTGCCTGAATTTTAAGGCATCATTAGATGTCTGTTGCATGTAACATGCTTATAAGCATTCTACAAATGCATCAGTCCTCACTAACCCTCAGAGATACCTGTAAGTTTTCGACCCTCTGCATTTTTCATATGCTCCGAGTCTATTTTTGTTTTTACTTTCACAAGCACAGTTTTTATAGGCAGCCCTTCAAGCCACACAATCCCTTCTGTGTGTATGTTGTGAACTTGTGAATTACAGTATAGAGCAAACCTGAGTACACCCCTGGTCAATATTGCCAAAATGTTATGTAATTTTATTGTAATTACACATCTAATTAGTGCAGTTTTATTTGTTGCTTAGGCAAATCCCAAGATGAATGGAGCCAATTGATTTGAAAAAAATGAATGTTTGATTAATTAAATTGTAATGAAGGTTTACCATTTACTAGTGAGATTTGATTATTTTATTTATTTTTTACATATATTTTGTATGATGTTTAAAATTTTTCCTGCCTTTAAGACAGGTAACAGATTGGATCCTCCTCATTGATAACACCGGTTTAACACAAATGTGTGTACAAATGTGGGAGATGTTCTGCCATACTTCACAGATGATTATTTTCAGCTGCTCTCTACCTTTCACCTTCGAGTGATAGCTTGGGTTATTTGATGTGGTGCTGTGTGAGGTACTTATCTATAGTCAGTGTGTTACCTGCAGTAGATCTGGATCAGCACGCTCTCGGTTTAGAGAAGCAGCAGGGAGCACTGGCACAGAAGCTCAGTGTTATGCTGATGTGGACGGGGTCAGCAGAAAAACATGTTGTAGCCACTTAAAAAAATAGCCACTAATAAATGAATAAAAAAACGAATACTGTCAGTTGAAGTGCATGCTTTATTTTGAGTCTCTTCGCGGGTTCATTATTTTCGGCCTTTCCTGCAGATCTACATTTTTCAACCATTGAACTACCATATTCCTATACCTTACTATTTCGCGGATCGACTGTTTGAGTCAGACAGAGCAAAGCATAGGTGTGCTTATGTGTAGGAGTATGGCAGCTCAACGGTTCACAAACTGTAGTCTCAGAGAAAAGTGCTGTTTGACAACAAGGAAAAGCGGTGAAGATATTCAAAACATAGCATACACTTAAACTGATAATAGTTTTTTTCTGTGGGCATTTTTTAAAGTGGCTAAATCACAGTTTTGAGGAAGGCCCTGTCCACAGCAGCACATCACTCAGCTTCTGCTGCTTCTGCTACTTATCTAAACTGGGATCGTGGTGATCAGAATCTACTGCAGATAATGCACTGGATATAGATATGCAAGTACCCTACACAACCCTAGATCAAATAACCCAAAGTATCACTTCAAGTACTCCAAAGGTGTTCTATTTGACTCAAGTCAGCGGACATACTTAGTCACGTCATAGTTTTCCCTTTGTTCTTCTTTGAAAAACTCTTGTGTGATTTTCACAGTATTTGGGATCACTACCCAAGAAGATCCCTCTGCTGCCAAGCGTTTTGAGACTGGGAGTCATCTTTTCTTTCAGTATTTGGGTACAGACTTGAGTTCATTGTTCTGTCTGTAAACGTCTTCTCCCATACACCTTTTGCACTCATGCAGCCCTATATCAGCACACTCCCACCTCCATGTTTCACAGTTGGCATTTTTTAATCACTGTGGTAGCCTTGGCCAGGTCCAAGTCAAAACACACTGGACCGCATCTGATTATAACAAATTTATTTAGATTTCCTGTGACCAAAGAATGTGCTGCCAGTATTCACCAGGCTAATTTTCATGGTTTTAAAGATTAATCTTGCAGTCTGAAGGAGTTGCTTGGTGTTCATTTTGGAGAGCGTCCTCTGCAGGTTATATTGTTGGTAGTATGACTCGAAGTATAAAAAAAGTAAAAAAAAAAAAAAAAAAAAAAGGTTTGTGTCCTGTAAAAATGTAAAATCATTTAAATTTCACAGAAAACATGCCTGATTTAGGGATGAAGAAATTGGTTCACTAACAGCCTTGCTGTAACAATGGAAGTAACTGAAGTTAATGCAAATAATTTCTAAAGGTTGATGACTCACAAACCCTTTGTCTGTACAAAGGCAGTGTTGGAACAAACTGTAACTACACCCTCTGATGCATTATCAGGGTAATACTGTAATGCAGGAGGTAGGAGAGAATGGAGAGCAAAAGACGGAACAAAGGAACAAAGGAAGATAGACTGGTTGGTCAAGGCTTCATCCTACAGCAGCATAATGATCCACAACATTAGAAGAGCAGAACCAGATGGTGGCTTCACATGAGGAAGACTAGCAAATAAAAATAAATACAAATAAAATTGAATTGAATTGAATTAGCACCTAGGGCTGTTGCAGTGAGGGAATTTCCCCTGCTGTGATTTAGGCTTCAGCACCTGGTCTTATTATTGTTTTCACCTCTTTCCTATATATGTACAAACTCTGTTAGTGTGTTCCTTTGCTAAATCTTGAATATAAAATGTGCTATCGTGTGAGTTAACAGAGCAGTTTTCTTAGGTTGTTATTTTCTACGTCGTAGTTTGACGGTCGGAAAAGCGTGAAGATAGAGTGGTTGTGGCGGTTGCTTGCCATCCACTACTGCTGGCTTGTGTACAGTGCGATATTTCAATTTTGCTGTTATTGCCCAGCCCTACCAGCACAGTCTCTAGACATGGAGCTGGTGTGGGATGAATTGGACAGAAGGAGAAAGCAAAGCAACCTGAAAGTGCAACTCATTCATGGGAACTTCTGCAGCAGTGTTGGGGCAAACTTTCTGAACAATATTTGATTTCCATTGTAGAAAGAATGTCATGAGTGAGTTTAGCTGCTGAATGATTCAAAAATTTTGATGGACTTTTTTTCAACAAGGAGATTCTTTGATTTGTTGTTTTTAAAATCTTGAACTGTTAATTTCAGAAACACTGACACATTGAGTCATGTAAAGGTTAAGGTGTTATAAAACTGGTCATGTATCTGTGATGTGATTGATCAAAGCTCACAGTTTTACCCTGATATTTTTGGTTTTCATATGGGCATATAGAGCTGTGGTGAGTGGAGGAAATAAAAATTAATCATCAATTTATAAAATGCCAATTTCTTTCTGTATTCTACTTATGGAGCTAATTTGAAAACATTAAATTACGGATGTTAGTCATCTTGGTGAAGACGATGTAGCAGAGGACTGTCCTTTTAGCTCCTGCTGCTAAAAGAACTAATGGTTGTAAGAACAGTAATGAGTGGGTGTGGATTCCACAGATGGACACTGTTCACACACGACTGACATCTCACCTCTGGTGTGAATTTTGGACTACAGTATTCTGTTTAATGTAATTCTCTAGTTTAGCAGTGAGTTTGTATGGAGCTACAGGTGCAGGCTTGAGGCCCTGTGAATGTGACGGCAGTCAAACACAGGTTGCTTCAGGAGAGCACATCATATGTGGGTATCTAGTGTGTGAGGTGGACAGTTCTCTCATATATATCTTATGATTCTTCCCAAGGGCATGAATTTTTTCCTAAACGTGTCATATTCCAGCTCATTCTGTAGCAAACAGGTATATTTTTCTTTAAGATGAACATGGACAGTGCAGATGTAACACGGCGATGGTAAAATATTGAGCTGCAACAAGCATGGAATGTGTTAGGCTACTCCATTTGTTCAGACCAATATAGTGCCGCAGAAATGAGTCTTAAAATATGGAAATCAGTTAGCATTTTAGCACTTCGGTTGCCTCATCATGAAGTATCTGGGTTTTTTGAATGGATTTTTGCTTAGATGACTGAAATAAGGTTGAGGTTAACACAAGCTCAAGACATTTTCCCGTTTTGTTCTATAACATAAAATACCCCAGTTGTGACTTTTGTAAGATTTTGCATGTCTTAAAAAAGGAGGTTGCTTGTGTTTGTACTTTGTGAATTCTTAACCCATCACACTATGTTCTCCTTTTAATTATATCATCTTTAATGTTTACCCCAGTGTTATTTGTATTTGTATTATTTTTTTAACATGAGCTCAACGCAACAAAAGCCTGATTAGCGACTGTCAGCAGGTTTTTTTGTCCCGTGCAGAAGGAGCTTAAGTGACAAAGTTATAACAAAAAAAAGTAATAACCAAAGAAATCTTTCTTTGAATTTTTTTCTTTTGCAAATCTTAAGCAATTTTCTCAAAGGTCCCACTTTTCTGGTGTTTTATTTTAAGTGTTGATATCCATAAGAAAATTTATTTGTGGTTTAAAAACCATCTCAACGTAGTTTTACACTTCCTCTCTCTGGCTGCTCCCTGGATCTCTAGCAACCACAGGTCAGTCAGTCTCAGACTGCTTCGTTGTGACATTACAAAGCTATAGGAGTCCCGATGGCTCATTTTAAGGCTCCATTTCTGAATACAGGCTGTGTGCATTTCTCTGTGGACTGAGTGCTTTGATACTTTCACAGTATTATCATACAACCTAGACCTACTTTATAATCAAAAAGACATGGAAATCTCACTTTATGCAATATGGGACCTTGATGTTCCCCTTCAGACACATTTTAATGTTGACCTATGTAAAAAATACTCTGCTATGATTAATATGGGGTTTAATAATATTTAGTTTTCCCCACAAAAAAATCATTAATGTAGTAATGACTATTGAGTACTAGTGGGTTGGAACATTAACATGTTGATGGGCGTTGTGGCTGGTGTGATCTCATTGCAAGAGCTAAGAGGCCTCTTAGTCATGATCAAAATTACATGTCACAGAAAAAATAATTGTTATGTTTAACTTGAATTTTGTAGGTTTGCATAATTATACTAGTAGTAACTTAGTATTATTGTCTGTGCATAGTGCGGGACATTATTGTTAAAGGTCTATAAAATATGAACGTGTTACCTAAAGTTATTATGTAAGCATGCTCACACAGATGCACCCTGACTATGAGTCCAGGCCTGTTCATTTCAATGACAGCATTGATAGCATCACTACCCAGTCCAGTGGTAGCAGAACTGCCCCTGAAGGATGTGGTGGCTTGGCACAGATACCTTTGGTCTGATGTAAAAAGAAGAGTGTTCATAATATCCAAGTCTTTAATGTGGCTGTTGTGCTAGTGGTGTTGTGAATTTATGTACAGTAATTAATGGTTCCAGGGATTCTGGAGCCGATATGCAGGATCAGTTTCAGGGTCAGGCATGTTTTAATAGGTCATTCAGTGTTTCTCACAGAATTAGATTGTCTTGGTGGCAGAAGCTGATGGGGGCGTATTATTATTAAATGATACTGTATATAAGGTGCTGTATTGCGTATATTTTAATTTAAAAAGTATTTTTTGACAAATAAATAACAGAACAGTATATACAGCTCCATTGCTTCACATTGTGTCAAACAAACAAGAACCAACTCAGGATGGCTTTGTGAGGGTTGATTATATATTATTATTGGCCAGTGAACCCAGTCCCAGTACATGCACGTAGCACGTGCTCCTGTGCACCCCAAGTGACAGGCACACTCAGAGGGCCAGTAAAGAGACAAACAGGGACAGTAAAAACTTTATGGATTTTTTCATGGTCTGCCTGCCCACTGCTATGATGAGATTTCTCTCTGTGCTTCTGATGACTAGTCTGACTATGACAAATGGGTCCTTTGCCAATATGTTTGTGATAGAGAGAGGCAAGGAGGGGCTGAGCACAGTGCTATAATTAAATAAAATTTTGCTCGTTTGAAATAGTAAAAAAAAAAAAAAAAGAAAGAAAATAAATATTTGGCAGTTGATGATGATATTGTGGTGGGTTGCCACAAATAAATCAGTGCATGGAAACATTGTCATTAACAGTTATTTAAAACTTAGTGCATTTCAACTGAAATGGTTTCTGATCACAGCAATGACTGAGTTAGTCAATGAATGATACTTGCTGACAGTGAATGTCAATAAGGGAATACTTATGGTTGCAATATCTGCAGAATGTGACACCAAAACTACAACTGGTCTTATCTTTGTTCATGTTGGAAATAAAGAGAAGTTTTCTACATCCTGTCCAAACCTTTCCCACCACAGCATTCACTGAATGACACACCCTGCACATACAGACAACATATATACATATCACACAAAATGCTACATGACACGATACAAAGTATTCAAGGAAACAATATTAAATATTAACTGAGAAGCAGTCTGGATTTTCTTTATTTACTGTACAGAATTATCTAAATTGCTGTACAAATATAATTGGAGGCCTAGGTTAGGCCACAACTGAAGCATGTAGCTGAATTGTATAGAAATACAATAAAAATAAATACTGGATCAGACCCACTATTAAAGACACAAATCTGGTTTGGGTGATTATGCTTGTTAATCCCCTTTTATCAAGTAAATTTGCTTCCATTAGAGTGAGTGCCACTGTGTATATTTTACTCCTGTATTTGAAGTTAATGAAAATCGACTCCTTAATGTACACCTGCTGAACATTTTGTCACTCTGCAGTTCATCTATGCACCTGTTTGTTTTCCTAACACAGCTGTGCTTCATGTTGATAAGTGTCTTTTTTTGGTCATATTCATGTTGAAGTTGTTAGGTCTGACTGTAGACTGTATCTCTCTGTCTTTGGTTTGCTGTAGTCCCGTTTAGAATGCACAAACAGCAAGGAAAATTTCTTCTTGATTATACTATTCAAGTGATTGATGAATACAAACAGTGATCTGCCAGTTCCACGAAGGTCAGTCTCTCTGAACAATTCTGTTCATTAAAGCAGACATAAATCTAATGGAGGCAGTTCCATCATTAGTCCGGTGTGGTAGTCTAGTTATGTGTGAGTTATCCTCACATCCCTTCGCTGTCTCTCTGTTTCACTCAGTCTATTATGATGTGCCGATTTATAATGTGTTCTGGCGCTGATGCAAAGAGTGGAAATGTGTAAAATTTGACTGGGTGTTAGAACAAACAAATATGAGAGTGTGACACTTACAAATAGACACAGGAAATTGCAAAGTATCAATGAACAAGGCAGAAATGCCAAGAAATGCAATTAGTGGCCATTTTACAGACTGGGCTGACAAGTAAGGTTTGAGATGAGTGAGATAGTCAGAACACAGATTCACAGCAGTAAATTGCAGCTGCACTGCTGTGAGAATGACGATCTGCAGCTCCTCCTTACAACACTACTATGCCTGAGCATGTCCTCTTATTATTAAACGCTTGATATTTGTTGTTCACTGTATGTCAGCTGGCCTGACCAATAGCGCACAGACTTGACGACTTGATGATCCAAACCATCAGTTAAATATTATATGCAATTCAAATGACCAGCATATACACTTTTTATATCAATAATAATGGACGAGTTTCATAAAATGTGCACTCAAGTAACTCAGCAAATTTCCTGTTTCCCCAAAAGTTCATGACAATCTGCACCTTCCATGCTTTTATCTTTACAGAAGGTTAGAACTTATTTTTCTTTCATATCATGGGTGTAGCTGCTTCATTTGCCCAAACTTTGGAAGAAAGGTTTTGACCACTCATTTTGTACATGCAGAGGAACAAAGTGTCTTTGCAATCTGAACATCCCTATGCTGTTTTTTTTTTTTTTCCCAAGATGGCGCCGCACGAGTGGCAGCCTGTTACGGCAGCTCTTGCTCATTGTTAAGCTTTTTTCCCTTTTCTTCTACTTTTAATTGTGAATTTCCCCACTGTGGGACTAATAAAGGCTATCTTTTCTTATCTTAAAATGAAACAAAAACAGTATTACAGAAAATAGGGAATGAAACACAAAGATAACTCAAATCTTGTCTATCAGTTTCTGACACTACTGCAGTATGTATGTATGTATGACTTCTAATTTTAGTTTACTGACCTGTTGAAGTCACTGGACTGACACATAATGCCTTAGATCAGTGGTTCCCAACCTTTTCCAGCCCATGGCCCACTTGAAAATCTCAAAAATGTTGACGGCCCACATCCGGCCCCGTAACAAAACTTAGGCCAAATAATGCCTTCTCAGAGCACTTTTTATGGTACTGATAACAACCGAACATTCACGACTGAACTGAAAGCAGAAGTTCAATTTTTCTTGATAACTTGTTGATTCAGTCTCTGACTCTTTCCTTCCTCTTTCCTGTTGCTAACCATTGGTTTATCAGTGATAGAATTCTTATACAGAGTTTTTAAATATAATTTCATTTTTCATAAATTTTAAAAGTATTTTAATTTCTATTTTACATCTTAAAAATTTTATTATTGTACATCTATTTTTATTATATCATTTGAAACAGCAACACTTTTACAAAAACATCCAGCCGTAGCTTGCCCTGAATCAGGGCTTAAAGGACCCATATTGTATGAAGGTAGATTTCCATGTGTTTTCTGATTATAAATCAAGTCTAGGTTCTTTAGTAATACTGTGAAAGGATCGAAGTGCTCTGTCAACAGAGAAATGCAAACAGCCTATATTCAGAAACTGAGCCTGAATGCAAGCTGTCAGGACTGCTGTAACATTGTGATGTCACAGCAAAGCAGTTAACACCCTCAGCCATGCCCCAAAACAACCAGCCAATCAGAAGAGAGCCACTCCTCTGACTGCCCTGTGGTTGCTAGAAATCCAGAGAGGAGCCTGAGAGAGGAGATGTAAAAGTGTGCTGAGATTGTTTTGTTTCTTAAAACCACAAATAAATCTTCTTATGGATGTCAAAACAAGTGTAAAATATGGGACCTTTAAAATGAATGGTTGCACTATGACCAGTAAGATACTGACTCCTTCAGTATATTTCTTACGAACATGTTTGTTTATTTTCTTGTTTTTTTATTTCTTTTAGTGCTGTGCGCTGCTGTCCAGTCCTGAATGACACTGATGCTTCAATGTAAGGCTCCCTCCTGCAGTACACCTGCCAGCACAGGTAATGATGTGTGACAGCACACACACAGACAAAAACACAGATGCATACACACAAATGTCTGCTGCAAGTTCTGGAAAAGAGTTACAGGTGCCAAATAGGCCAGTGTGCAAGTGTGTGTATATGCTTGTGTGTATGTGTGCGCTAACAGCCCATTCGGCCCAGAGGACAACTGGCTGAGTCTAGGTCTTTAGACGGTATTGGCTCTCATTTGTTGTACTGGGATTTGGTGGGACTCCCAGGAAGTAGCGTTTTAAGCCATAAACAGCCAACACACAGAGAGCTGGAGCACATTATTCAGTTTTCATTTCATTCATGCTTTACACTGTCAGCCAGCTAAAAGCTGAAGCTTATCACCACTGTTCTGGACTCACAAAGCTAGGAAAGAAAGGAGCAAGGAGGATGTCTGAAAAAAATTGATAAAAGTTTTTTTTTCTGTTGGTTATATTTCCATGTTTTGCAGTGCAGTGTTGTAGCCATTATTACAGAATTTGTGTGCAAGTGTACGTGTATGTGTATAATATAAATCTGGCAAACTGGCTCATGTATACATGTTTGGCAATTGCATACATCAAACAATGATAAATCAAAAGTAGTGGCCTAGCTTTTTTTATGCTGGTGATTGTTGCTTGGTGATGATAGCTGACAATGTCTTAATATTGCATTAATCCTCCCATATCTGTATTCTTGATGCATCTGCTTGTGTGGAAATTCGATGACCTACATACATCATCTATGTAGATAGTGATGATAAAGACAAAAATAATCAGCACCGATTTAGCAGCAATGTTGCAACAGTGACAAAACTATGAACAAAGCCACAATGTGAACTTTGTAAGGCACATTTCCAAAATAATATTTTTCCTAATGATGAGACTTTGCTCCTTTTCTTATTTAGTTTTTGTATGTGTTGTGTTTGAAGATCGATTTAGAAACATATGAAAAAATATTAAAAACCAGAGGCCAAGGCAGCTGTGATCATCGCTGTAATTGATGACTTTGAAAATGCGTTGACATGCATACTTAAAATCGACAAATCTTTTCCCATGTATTGATTTATTTGTGGCAGCCAGCCATTGTATCAACATTCACTGCCACATATTATCATTTATGGTAGCTCTCCTCTGCTCTCTGCCAGGGGCAGCATGCACACACACACATAGAGCGAACAGCAGAGCAGAGAGGCTGCGGTGGACACAGTGAACCAGATGCTCGAGTTGACAACATCTATTATTGTACTTTACAAGACTGTGAGTGCAATAAAAAATAATAATAATGCCAATAAGAACTTCATCAAAGCACCTGTTCAACAAGCATCTAGAAAAGTATTTTCTGAGATGTTTTACTTGTTTTCCACAATCACAGCGTCGGTTAAGATAGCAGCTGATTGTTAAAAAGAAGCTTGAACAAAAGCTGTCTGTACATCCTCTAACTGATTATCTTAGTTTTCCAGTCGCTGCTCTAGATAGAGTATTTCCTTGTATTTAAATATAAATCACTACTACATTTTTTAAAAATCTTATTCCTTTATTGGTGATGTAACATAACAAAAACATAACAACATAACAAAAACAGATAAAGACAAAGATATGGAGATGTAAAAATGAAATATCAAGTGTATGTCTGTAGTCTGAAATATGTGTGCATAAGCATGTTTCAATGTTTATACTAGAGGTAATCATATGTATCTGTGTTTTGTGATCGAGTGTGGCATGGTGGCATGTAAGGGAAGAGAGTCAAAGAAAGTGTAGTAGAAATTAATGATGTAATCTGAGTGTAACTGTAGAAAGAAAGTAGTAATAATAATAAAAAGATGTAATCATTTATGTAATATCCTGTCAATGTATGATATAATGATATAAATTACAACAAAAATTATAATAATATAAAATAGTATAGAGTAATATGTTAATGTGTAGTGAAGTGATATTGTGGAAATATGATATGTATTATTTATATATTTTAGAAAATATTAGAATTTAATATATATTATTTTAATTTAATATATATTGTTAAATTAAATGTTATTACATAATAATAATTATAATACAAGACAACACTACTTTAAATAGTGATGAATGGTAAGGTCAAGTTGAATACAAACCACTAGTAGCTGGTTAGTGGCTTTGCCCCTGACATTGGGAGGATGAGCAAATTACCGTTCACTATAAGCCTTGTTTAACCAGTGTTATTTTGTGATTATTGTTTTTAATGGTGCACACTGTGATAACTCACCAAGATGTGGTGGATAACTTATTGTGTAAGGGTTGTCTATTCATTAGTAGGGAGAGATTTTTAATTCCTTTTGTCTTTTACTCATTGAATAAGTATTTAAAAAAATGTTTAAACTCTGGCTTATTACCACAATTAAATTTTTTGGAAGAAGATTAATTGTTTAAATAAATCTATTATTTGTTAAAATGATTGATAGATACCTATAGAAAAACAGCCATTAAGCCTCTTTTGGACTGAATAATTTCAAGTGACCCCCTCATTGTTATCTTCCTCACTCTCCTTGTCTCTCTTTCTTACACACACACACACACACACACACACACACACACACACACACACACACCCTCCCACTTTCTCTTGTTCTTTTTCAGACAGGTCTTCAGGTTATAATAACCACCATGATATATGATGTTGTCTGACCAAAACACTAAAAAGTCCCACAGCGACTTAAACATGACAGTGTGCTCGAACTTAGACATACACACACACACACACACACACACACACACACACACACACACACACACACACACACACACACACGCTGTGTTTTTGGAATGCTGTGTTTTTGCCCACATCAACAGGTTGCCATTTTACACTGAACGCATAACACACATAGGCACACGCACACATATGCATTGAACTCAAGCTTAATCACACATAATCTTGCATACAGACAATCAACATGCTCTTATGTATGTGTGGTTTTACACACTTTTTGTTCTCACAAACACAAATTCTTGGTCTCTAAGACCATGAAAAGTGATGCAGTGTCCCCCCGTACCCCCACCCCCTTTTTTTTTTACATTTTACTTCAGTTTTTTGGGGTTAGGTGTTATGGGTTAGTGCAAAGCTAAGGTGTAGTTAGTTTGTTTTAAATTAGACTGGACATTAATGTAAGTGTCCCTGCCCAAGTAGGTTTTCTCAATTTCTTGTCCCAGGCTTTTTTTCCATACAAAAAGCTTAAAATAAATTTTGAAACATGGTTTTTCAGTGTTGTTATGTGCACCACCAATATCATATAATCATATATATATATATATATATATATATATATATGCTTAGGTTTTACTATTTTATCAAATTATTATTATTATTAAACACAAGGCATTATGGACAGACATAACGGCTGGAAACTTATCTCCTGATTTGTTTAAATTTTGATTCATTAAGTATAGAGTTGATTCATTTTGAATCTTGATGAGTGTACATTTGACAAATCAGCAACACTGTTCGTTCGTTGAATATAAAATTGTGTTAAGTAATAAAACATAAAACATAAAACTGTAGACCGAGGATTTACTTTCCTTGGAAAATGCAAAAATGACCAAATCATAATATATCTGTATTTTTTTGGGCTCATACAGCTGCACATAGACAGTCAGCAACAGGTGATTCAGCAGAAGAGCAGTCAACCACTTTAATGATCACTTTGAGCACAGACAGGACAAAAACTGGATTTCTGCTCATCAGTTCATCTGTGCTGTTTGTGCTGAGAGGACATCAGCCTGATGTCTGCAGACAGCAAGTTAGCTAGTGTTAGCTGCCCAGCAGGGACAGACTGAATTAAGTCGTATCCACACACTGTTCACTCCACTTTCACAGCCTCACATCTCGTAGCCAGAGATAATATCTCTTTAACAAACACAGTCCAGGATCAGAGGCAGCACAACAGACCCAAATCATCGTTTTCATGCTGGTATACAGTGACTTTTTTACACCATACATAAGCCTGCAGGTTCTTATCGTTCAACCATAGTTTCATCAGTCCAAGAAACATTTTCCCAGTAGTGTTGTGAGTGTCAAGCTGCTCTTTGGTGAACTTTAATCACTGATTTTTTTTTTTTTTTTTTTGAGTGTAGCAGCATGGAGCATGTTGTCCTGTCAGTTGTCATGTTGACCAGCTCCACTGATTCCTTTAAGCTTTCAGCTGTTTCCTCATTCAGGATTCTACAATGTGCTTTTGTATGGGGTGAATATTGTGTCAAATTTCAACACTGAAGGTTGAAGGCTTAAATAACATTTTGATTGGCTGAAAACAAATTTCACATCTCTGCAAACATTGTTTTGTATTTGAGTTTTCCTTCTTCACAACTGCTGCACTCTTACAGTGTTCTTACTGAAATGTGTTAGAGATATTTCAGTTTCAGATGTGTCACTGTTCTCCTGGTGTATTTAGTTTGTTTTCCGGGTTTGAAACCTTGTAAATGGTGATCTGAAAAGTGGTCTGCATATGCTGGGAAAAATGTTATGAAATGTTGAAACTTGAATTTGGAAAGGAAAAATCTTTACTTTGAAACTTTTGCAGATGAACATTTGCATTTGTATTGCAGACTGTTCTTTCAGCTAGGAGGTTTGATACAGACAGGTGTGTGTCTTTCCAGATTGTGTTCAGTCTATATTGAATTTACCACTGGTAGGCTGTGTGTGGCATCTGAGCTAAATTTCAAGTGTCACAGCAAAGGGTCTGAATACGTTGTTTCTGTCTTATTTCAGTTTTAACTTTTTAATAAATTTATAAACATTCTAAAATTCTGTTTTCAAAATGTGGAGAAAAAGTGAAGGGGTCTGAATGCACTGTGTAGGAGAAAGAAAAAATGAAGAAACTGTCATTTTTTACTTTCTCTCATGCACTTTGTTGTGGTTACCCAGGGTGCTTTGTCCCTGTCTTTATCGCAGATTAGAAGAGTGATGACAATGATCTCAACCATGTATTTCTTTTTAATTATTATTATGTTATTGATATTCAGCATCACTCAAATATTTCCAAAAATATATATTTCAGATTTCAAGCTGAATGTATAGGCCATATAGTCATGTTTATCACAAACCTCAAAATACTTCTTAAGAATACACATATAGAAAATAATCTGTTTAACTATAAATTATAACTAACTCTAAACTATTTGTGAAAGTAAAATCAGGCCTATAGGATGTTACCTAGTTAATCCAGTATGCTATGAATTGTTCCAATTTATGATTGACATTGCTGATATCTTCTCCATTTTATAAATCTCCATTGATGATAACCATTTCCTTGTAAGATTCTTTTTATCAGCCGCCAGTGGTAAATTAATTAAATATTTATCGCTGTTAAACCATTCTTGTGGTATATATCCAAAATATGTAGTTAACATTTTGAGAAGCATTTTGCATGTAAAAAATGTCTCAACCATCCATTTCTATTGTTCTGTGATGTGGTGAGAAAGAGAAAGCCAATGCTTTTTCACACAAAAAAGACATCTGTATATACATTTCATATCTCTTTCTTATGAGTCCTGAATGTCAGTGAAGTCTCTCTAATGAAAGAGAGAGATGATGATTTGAATCATCAGTCGAGAAGCCTCTGAGTCGACTCAATATTTCTCATTCAAATTGTGTTGTTTTTGAGTTGTGTTATTTATGCATAGAGTATTAAGATAACAACATTGCAAGCTTTAACATTTGTGAACCAGTATCTACAAAACCAAATGTTATGGAAACACTGCTCTTGTGCTCTTAGCTCCAGTCCTGAATGCCAGTGAAGTCAGCCAAACTACTTTTGAAATAGATGCTGGCACGACTACCTCTACTGTCTGCCCTTTGTGATTGACTCTTCGGCTGACATAGCTGTCAAAACGTCTTGCATCTGCCTGACAGGTAAAACCTGATACTCAGCATGTAGCTGTTAGAAGACATAGTGTGGTGCAGCTGCTCTGCAGGTGCACAGAACTATACTGTAACTGGGCAGAGGGATAAGGCATGAACCATAAGCACATGGCAAATTAAGTTACAAATGTATGTGAAATGTAATTAAAAGCTCAACTTCTGTACTTCTGTACTTTTCATTCACTGTAGTGTAACTGTAACCCAGTGAGATGACAACATGGCAACAGTCTAGAAAGCAACTTAGGGTTCAGGGAACTGCTACCATGTAAGTGCGGACAAGAGAGGAGTAGTAATGTCTATAAATGGTACTTGGTGCACTTGCAATTAAAAACATACACTGTAAAAAAATTCCGTAGAATTTACGGTAAAATACTGGCAGCTGTGGTTGCCAGAGTTTTACCATAGAAAATACAGTCACAATGTATAAGACATTACGGTATGCTGTTTTGGCAACTGTAAATTTCACAGTAGAGAACTGTTATTTGTTTACTATTTTATTATATTTATTATATTATTATTATTTGTTTATTATATAAACTTGTTTGCGGTAAATTCTTTTAAAAATAACAGATATACTGTAAACCTAATTACAGTCCATCAGTGAAAAAACACGGTAAAACTGTAAGATATAGTACGGTATTTTATTGCAAAGTTCAACTTTACGGTAAAATACTGGCAGCTGTGGTTGCCAGAATTTCACCGTAAAAAATATGGTACAACACATATGGAATTACAGTTTGTTGGCGTAGATTTTATAGTCAGCAAATGCAAATGGTAAATTATAAAGGAAATAACCAATTAAGCCCATTGTAAACCAAAGTACAGACTATAATTGATAAACTTTAAGAACCTCTCTTTGCATATACACATTCTCTGTGAAAAACAGAACTTGTCCAGTATACTCACAAGGCAGTTTTGACATCTTGAAAAGACAGTGTGTGTCCATACATATGAAGGATAGTCCATAGAAGAAATAAACATCATGAATCACTTGCCCTGTGTTGATCAACACTAATGAGTCACTGAGTCCAGACTTAGCTGAAGAGGGCTCTTAACATGGACATGGTGTTCAAGAAACTCGAACTTAAAGCATTCAGCAGTCACCAGTTCTGCTTGAAGACTCATATGTTGTCCATCTGGTGTCCACTGTAGACTGGCATGATCCTCTCTGCAGCCAGAAAACAGAAACAAAGCAAAGGTTAGATTGATGCAGTGCCTGAGCATGATGCCTACATACCTACCTACAAGATAAATTCAGCCTTCTGTTGTTAAACTGAGCTCCAATGAGCTATACATAGAATGAAACCAGCACTCTGGAATATAGTTTTGCAGGTCATCAGGAGTATTTCATTTATTTTATTGTATTAGTGTGAAAGGTAGAAACAGTCACTTTTCAGTATTTGTTTCACCCTTGCTGAATTGCAAGGGTGAAACAAATGAATCCTGTCCATAATACAGATTTTTTTTCTACTGTATGTTTGTATGAAGCTGTTGGCACCGTGCACTTGAGGGAGATCGATTGAGTGAAGTTTGAGTTGTGCTTGCATCTACTCATTTGCTACACTGACATAAACCATTGCTTACCTCTAATTAGCCTTGACAAGACTGGTGTTTGAGTCATTGGGTCCAGACTTGACTGAAGACAGGTGGGACAGAGTCTCATACAGACATGGTACAATGTTAAGGAAACTGGAACTTTGGGCAGGTGTTGTCATCATTCCTGCTTGAAAATTCACCAGCAGTCTTCAATCAGGTGTTTAATGTGGACTGGCATGAATCTCTCTGCAACCAGATAAAGACAACAAAGAAAAAATTGTTAATGATAATAGTGATAATTATTATTATATAGCACTTACACTGTTGCAAAGTGCTTCCCGCAACTACAACAACAACAACAACAAAAAACAAAACATTAATTAAAGAAGTTGGAACAGAAAAACAATTAATTGGTGAATGAAGAGTAGGTTTAAAAAATCTCATAAAAAGGCCAACCTATAAATATGATTTCAGGAGGCGCTTAAAACAGTTAACAGATTTAGCAGATCTAATAGATTGAGAGAGATTGAGGGAGAAACTGTGGAGGCTACAGCTGAAAACACACAATGCTTTTGATTTGACATCGACTCAGTGATTTTGATTTTTTTAAGGATAGTTCCGAGGATTTACCCTTAAGGAACTCCAGATAACAGGGTAGTAGACATATATGGGAGACATAATTATTGATGTGGCCATGTAAGTATTTGACAGGTATGAAGAAACAAAAACATTTAATGGCAGCATCAGTTCAGAAGCCTATCCATTTAAATGTACTCACTGCTGATAACGATGACAACAAATCAGAGTACTGGCCATACCGCATTCCTGCAAAGTTGACTGCCTTGCATTATCCAGCTGCACCGTGCTGTGGCGAAGGTGAAATTATTTGTTAAAAATTATATGGCTAAGGTGTTAAAGGGATCATTCTCACTTGTTATGTTATCTTTGAATTTGCCTAGATTCAGTGTCAATAAATGTTTCCTTCGTAATACATCCAAGTCTCCTTGTATCATCTTTTATTAAGAGTAAACCAGTTTCTCCATTATTTCCATCACAATTAGATTATGAAAGGCCTACATTTATGCTGTGCTTAAAGGTAGAGTATGCAGAATTTTCAAAAAAAAAAAACCAACAACATACGGACCTGTACAAACATAAATCTTCTCAATCATCCCTCATGACCCACTAGAAGTGTGTGGTGGTCTGTTTTTCTCCTGAGACTCAGCCCTCAGCCATTGTTTTGATGTGTGGCCGGTCTCCTTCTGGGCGGCAACCAGTGCTTATAAAAAGAGATTAACATAAAGCCTTCTATTGTTAAATTAATGCATGGTCAACTGTGCAATCACGTATCACTATTTATCCTCGACAAGACTGGTATCTGATCACAAGGGTAGATTAGTAGGCCAACAAAGAAGTTGATGACTCCATGTCAAGTACAACCACTAGTAGACTACCTGAAAGAAAGTGTAAGGAGATATGAGAAGACAGGATATACATCCCCTCAAGTGAAATATGAAATCATCAACTCTTTCACTCTTTCCAACACACAGGTTACAAATTACAGTCAAATGACTCAAAAACATGAGCAGCTGGGCCAGCCAAAGACCATGTAACACATATTTTTAATATCACAGCGGCCAAGGTTCAATTGTGGCTTGGGCCATGCTACATATCATCCCCTCTCTCTCCACTGTGTTTCTTGTCTATCTCTAGTGCCACTGTCCAGTAAAGCAGAAATAATATCTTTAAAAGTTAAAAACAAAAACAGCTTGTTTTTGGCATTTACATGGATTAGAGACTCGCCATTTTCCTGGCTGACACAAAGCCATTAAGTTGTTCCCTCTAAGTCCATAACCAGTCATAGAACTTTGGATGCAATGCCTGAAAGGTGACAGTAGCATAATATTTAAATATTAACACTTGTTAAAGAGACAAGCTAATTTATACAAGTGTACAGATAATTAAGATTATTTGCTCTTACCATGTTAAAAGATGTATTGGATGTCTTCAGTTTACCTACTGTAAAGGAGAATCTTAGCAACACTGCCACCAGCCTTCAACCTACTCTGTAGTGTCACAAATGCACTGAAACACAAGCTCAAATGTTCTTCAGTTTTATTAAATTGAATGCATGAATACAAAATGTTCACATAAATTTAAAAGAATATACTACTAACTAATATACTTAGTGGGCATTTCTACCCCATGCAACCCCAATGGAAGTAGGAGCAGATACACTATGCCTCCGGTAAAAATGCGCCGTAAACGCTCCATATCTGCAAAATGTCTGCTTGCAACCGGCGCCAGTGCACTTAAATAAACAATGTGGTTCATTTCTAAGGAGTTTGCAATGAAGCACATAACCCCTCAAAGTCTTAACCGACTTGCTACAGAAGTTACAGCTAAACATTTTTCTAGCATTAGCAACGTTAGCTAGCTAACGTTAATCGAATGTGCTTACCTGAAGAAGAGACTCTGCTCATGTGGGTGCGAATTCAATAAAGCTGTATTGACATGGAACAACAACAAACACCGCTCCTGTGGGCGTGAAGAAACGGTGGTGAACTGAAATACAAAATTTCTAGCCTCCGTTAAAGCTAGGGTCTACGATTTGAAAGACGAGGAGAACATTTTGAAAAAAGCGCCCCCCCACACACTACCCCTCCCCTCTGAGCTCGTATGGCCCTCCCCCCGTGAGGAGGCTCCGATTTACCGGTACCGGTAAGACATGATTCATCAGAGGAAAAAGTGCAATGCTCTGCAGTTTACTTTTTTTATGGTGCGTCTTTTGTCTTCCTCACAAATAATCTTTGTTACAGGTGATTCGATAAATCCTTGTATTTGTCTTTGCTTGGATGAATGAGAAACATGCAATTTATATTTCTACCATGTTATGTATTTTATGGTATATGTGTGTATGAGTCTTGGGACTCATCCTAACTCACCCTAATTGTGCTAGGAATGCATTCTATTTGACAATGAGTGTATAGATCAAATACATTACAGAATTACTCTTAAATAATTTGTTGATTTGTGTCCTTGCTGGTAAACTTGAGCCTGATTGTGTTAATTCTTTATAGATCTATACTGTTATTCCATTTAACACATCTTACATGTCATTTCATTACAGAAAACAAAGGCTTAACCAGGCCCTCTAAGACTACAGCAATCAAAGCCCTCTGTTGATGAGAATCCAGCTAGTTATTAGCAAGGTCTTGTTAGCATATTGTTGATGTAATTGTTAACTTAATTGCTAATTAGGAGGCTAATTGCTAATTGCATTGATTGGATGTGTAATTGATGTGTGATGATTCTCTTGTTATGGTAGTGAAGTGAGTGGAGAAAGTTTCACTGGGCAGGAGTGACTGGGTTTTTCTTTGGCTTTATTTATTGTTGACAGTTCCAGTGTTTCCAGTGTTTCCATTGTTTACGTTTACAAGTGTAATTAATAGATTCCGCCTGTTGAGACCATCTAAGGCTTGCTCACAGATTTTTGAAAAACATCTTTATGTTCATCCTGCAGCACAAACCACACGCTATGCCATTGCTTCAACATGCTGGCTTTTGTTGTGTAGATTCTTTTGTGTAGTTCTTAGCCTTGGTTGCTATGGGGAAAGTGCACACTGCACAATGCAGTTATGCAGTTAGGATACACACACAAACACACATACAGACATTCTCTGTTAGCCATAGCTAATAGGAAACAGAGAAAGGGAAAGAGTAAAACAATTTCTTAAGTCAGCCTTACAGTAAAATGGTAATGGAAAATGAGGTCAAGAAGGAATGTTACTGAGAAAGAGGAAAATTGAAGAATTCAGAGCGGGGGGGAATGTCTACGGTTGGGCTGGGGTGGGCGTTGCCCACCCAGAGATAAGGCTTGCCCACCCAGAGGAATCATCTGCCCATCCAATGAAAACTCTGAAAAAAAATCACCATTATAGCTATTTTTTGAGCGTTCATAGTTTTCTGTAATTTTGTCATTGGTCATTGGATGTCATTGCATCAAAAAATGCACTGCTTTCCTATTGGCCATTTTGAAGGTGTGGGCGTGCTTAGTCAGTGCTCCTCCTTTACATTGTCGCCAAACCACGACACTTCTTCACACATGCGGTACAGGCACGGTTAAGTGAATTGCAAGACCTGTTTGTAGCTAGATGCTCTCAGCAATCCAATTAAAACTGTTAATACCTTTGATTGTTGTTCATTCTTTTCTCTGGTTCTTATAAGTTGTATTAGTAGTCTTGTATAGTTTCACAGTTGAGTTTGCACATTTTGCGAGCTGCGTGTTAAGTTAAGTTAGCAGCTCACTTGGTGGCTATTGGTTTAGTGATTAGCCAGGCTAGCTATAGCTGATTTGTTGCTAGTCACTGGAGTTGGAGTTAAATTTTACAGAGTTTAATTATTTTTTTCTTTCAGAGTGGGGAATTCGGCCATTGGTATCTTGGCATTGCCTAACTCCTCCAGGTTATATGAAGCCTTGTTTGCTGACACATGCCCACTTAACTCAAAGCTACCAAGCTAGCTAAGGCTAAGAAGCTAGGTTAAGCAGCTGAGCTATATACTACTCTGCATTCTAGCTGGCTACTGTCTTGTTGCCTTGGGGTACCTGGTCGTCCCAGTTTACGTTACTTCAGGTAAGTTAAAATAAAATTATACAACAAAACCTGTTATTGAGATAATACTACAAAAACTTAAAAATGTTTAAATGTGCTTATATATATATGCATATGCATATATATAGCGCAGTGGTAATTTGCTAAACTTTTGGCCAGTGTTGCCATGACTCAGTGTAAAGCTTAATGTGTTTCTAGGAAATAATTTGAAGCCAGTCAGTTAACCTGAATTTAGAAATTAACATAACTTTTAGTTAATTTGTATGTTACTTGATTAGAATTTTAATGAGTGAATGTTAATAAGCTAAGTTGCATGTGATAGCAGCTATTTAGTATTTTCTAACCAAAAAATGTTTTATATTATTTATATTATTTTATTTATTAATTAACATTTAAGAATTTTACTGAACTAGAAATTGGAAAATCTGCAGTTAGATTCTCAGTGCAGATGTATGAGTATATAATTCACACCACTATTGTACACTGTGTCCATATTTATGGTTTTGACACTGAAAAAGTCCATGGGGGACTGAAACTTGTGTGTACTGCTAACGACAGTGCTGTTTGAAATTATTACCTTGAATATGACTTCTGAGAAGGAAAGGCATTGTTACATTTGTTACAAGATGTTTCTTTCTTTCAGTATATTCAACCTTGTGATACCTCCACTACATCTCCCTCCTTGAAGTACCAGTCTTGGCTACTTGACTTTAAACAGCTGTTGCTACATTGTCTGTCTTCAAATGACAAAAAAAGAAGACCGTCATTTATATTTTTCATTACCTGAATCATTTATATACCTTTCATAATCACTATGTGGATCATTGGTAATAGCTACACGTCTGCCATCTCTATGGGTACACAGAGCTGCACAGACCTGGGAAAGCATACTCTTGTATGCTGGATGTGGAAGAGCATCACCTGCTGTGGTCAACATCCACTGTGGCAGCAGCAACATTGGGAGGGTCAGCTGCGTCAAGCAGGTCACTATGGAGGACGGTGTAGCCATCTTCACCTCCAACACCCTTCATGTTTTCTTCTGTGACCCAAATTTGAACTGTAACTGTAAGATTTTGAATTTGGCATTTAGGACCCTATAAGACTGTCTATGATGGCTAATGTTGACTTTTTTCATTATGATTGGTAAAAAAAAAACAAACATCTATAGCTATGACACTTAAACACCTCTGCTCTTCCTGATACCTACAATCCCACCCTTTATCTTTTGCTATAGTTTTAATATTGTCCACCTTTTTGTTTTTTATATCCTTTATTTAAAACATTCTTTCAGAGTTCATTGATAACTTCTGGTTCACATTTCAATCCATTCTATTTATATTTGCCCTACTTTTGACTTTAATACTGAATGAAAAGGTTAGATTTCACATTCAAATATGACCATCAATTGAAAGGTCAAACAAATTACACAATACAGATAAAACATAAAGCAGTAATGCTCAACTCTTTTGCCTCTTTTGGATAAAAATCTAGTTTAAATAGAGAGTGAAAATACTCCCACACAATGTTTCAGTCTTCTGACCTTTCTCAAGACAGTGTTTCACTTGTCTCGAGAGAGGTCAGAAGACAACAAAACGTTGATGAATAATTATGCAGAGTCTATTTCTGTGAGTGTAGGAGTATTTTCATTTTCTCCTTGAAGATAACTGAGGAGCCTTAGCACCAGAGACAGAAGATTTTGGAGAGTGCCTTTTGCTAGGTGTTCTGGTAGAAGACAAGTTTAAACACAGAAGAATGTGTGCACATCCAAACCAGTGGGCAAGGTGCTGGACAAAAGGGCTCAAAATGAAAAGCTAAGAATTACCTGTGCACTGAATAATCATTGGGTTAGAGTTATAAGTTCAGGATGTGCTTAGTCTGATTTAGTCTGATCCTTTTTATATAACAAAATAAATAACCACTACAGAAGCAACAGTTCAACAAATTAAAGTCAAATCTTGCATTCATGAAAACATCAATATTAAAGGTTACAAATTTGTTTTCTATGATTTATGTACACTGGGCAAAAATGAAAAGATGAACCCTGTGTCATAATTTCAAGAGGAAATGGAGTACTGACTGTTATTCATAAAAGAGGTTTGTATGTATAAGTTCTATAGATATTCAACTTTTTATTGGAATGTGGTTTTAGATTTAACAGTGTACTACCAAGATAACTGGAGTACGAATGTACAGTATGCAGTTCATCCACATTAAAATTATTGTTGCTATTAAAATAAATTGTAACTGTTCTCAAAGCTAGGCCATCATAGAATCATACTATGTTTGGTATGTCAGTAATTTCACCTTAACAGTGACATTAAAGGGTAAACTCTGCCCTAATGAAGTATTTAGTAATGTATTATGTAATCCAATGTACTATATTTTATTCTCATCCTATTTTAGTCTTGTAAGGCATGAAAAGGTCTCTGTACCCTGGAGTCAGTGCTGTAGTGAAGTGTTCACTGTCAGTTTTGTCTTTTTATGTTGAACATCCACTGATGTTACAGTGTGTCAGAGTCACTGAGGGGTAAAACCTTACATAGACAAATATATATATGTAAAGTAATATATATCTTAATTTACCTCTGTCACACAAAATGTACCGCTGTCATTCAAACAATAAAACTTGAATTACTGAAGTGTTCAACAGGTCATAATAAAAATCTGGTAGACATCACAGTTCTCATACTCTGTCTGTTGCATTGTATTTTCTTTTGTAGTTACCTGCCTATTTCCTAGACTTAGTTTTTTCATGCCATATTCACTTATATAACACAGCTGACATAAATTTAGTACATTCTGTAATTGTTAAGGACAACAATGTAAAGCAAATTCACTTTTTTTTAATAATTTTTTTTTTCTGTTAGCATTGTTAGCACAGCTGGACGTCTTGCTCAAAGGCTAACCTAAGCTAATTAAGTTGCTGGCTAATTAGCAAATTAACAAGCTAAGCTAAAAGCTTAAAAGCCAAGAATGGCAATACCTGCTAAATAGTATTAACATATTGCCTGGATGGGGCAGATGGGGGTGCCCTACCTGACCTCTGGGCAACATGTTAGGGTCCCTGGTGGGGGCGGCAT
This sequence comes from Trachinotus anak, assembly GCF_046630095.1. Taxonomy (NCBI): domain Eukaryota; kingdom Metazoa; phylum Chordata; class Actinopteri; order Carangiformes; family Carangidae; genus Trachinotus; species Trachinotus anak. The sequence continues at coordinate 12,922,960 of NW_027273870.1, read as the reverse complement.
GGGGCAGGACCTGGCAGGACCTCCCACCCTCTCTTTCAGGGTGAGGAGAAAGAGGCACATCTTTCCTCAGTGGGCAGACCCCCTCCAAAAGTGGTCCGGGGAATTTCCAAAGCGGGGGGAAAAAAAGGGGTAAGGGATATTATAAAGTTAATCACATTGCTGCTATTACCCTATTATTATTCTTATTATTATTAGTAGTAATAGTATTATTAGTATTGTTATTGTTGTTATATATAATCTACTACTACCATGTGCACACACACACACACACACACACACACATCCACCTAATACAGTTGTAATGTACAGTTCTATACAGGGGTAATTAGCTATAAAGACCAAAACCATTTTTTCTACCAGACTGTAAGTTAAAGTTGGGTTTTTTAACATAGGAGTCTATAGGGATTGAACCTCGAGTGGCCGTTCAAGGAATTGCTGTTTTACCACTGAAGCATTGGCCTAATTTTTCAGTCCTGAAGACTGATACTTGCTGTTGATAGTTTTAATGCACTTTTTTCAAAGAGACTAAATAGGAATCAACAGGTAAAGGCAACGGCTGAATGGAAGAAATACAATTTTAATGGTAGGTATAGCAAGTGGCCTTCAAATTAGGATATGTGATTTAATTTCCCACTTTGAAAATTACCATTTTTGTCTAATTTGTCATGTATATACTACAGTATTGTATTTTAACTACTTCTTCTCTTTTGCTTAAATTTTTTTAATTTTATCCTGTTCATAACTTTGTCATGTTTTTGCATCATACTCCCTGATACTAGCGCAATTAACTTTATTATTATTTCATATGTTTTCTTACTTTGACATGTTCATACAACTAGACAAGCTTGTTTTCATTTGAATCAAGATATGATAGCAGTAAAAGGAACACGACTGGGATGGCTGTTCCCAGGAGAACTCAACTATGTAGTACAAAGTAGTTAAAAAATATCCGACAATGTGTCATATTATTATACAATACATATATGCATCGCTCAAAATGTGCAAATTCCTTATGTGTTTACATAGAGTGATACAAACTAGCAGACCAAGGTTGATGTTGATGCTTGTTGTCAATAGTTCAAGTTTTGGCTGAGTTTTGTTGTATATGCGGAATTTATGGATTTGGACAATTTCTGCATTTTCTCATGAAACATACATGGTCAAAATTTTCAGAAGACACCCATTTTTCAAGTTTTTATTGAAATTGAAAGTCCATTAAATAACCCTGAATGATCCAAATCATTGTAAACTGCCCAAGGTAAAAATGTAAATTTCATTAAAAACAGGGTAGGGGTGCTTTAATTTGAGAGTACACTGAGTACACCGAAAAATGAAGATGTTCTAAAACTTTTGACTGGTAGTGTTTGTTTGCTTTTTTGTTTTTCAGCAGGTTTGTGCAAAACATACTGAACAGATTTGCACCAGACCTGCTGGAGGGATAGTTCTGATCCAGTTTTAAGGGGTGGGGGATCCAGGAATTTTTTATTATTTTCCTTAACACTGACCACTTTTTGTCAGTTTCTCAGGAAATAATGTTTGGCTTTTGATATAAAAAGAAAAAAATCTGACTTCTTCATGGTGTTGAGATCATTGAGTTTGTGCAGTTTGGTGCAAATCCACGTAATAATCTGTGAAACAAATCCAGCATCTTTTTTTTTTCTTTTAAAAAAATTGACAAATTTATTGTATAGTGTACCATCACAGTATAAACATCTTATTTGTGAATGTCCATTATGAAAAACAGATATGACGTGTGTTTCTGTGTGTGTGTATTTGTGTGCATTTGTGTGTTTGTGTAATTGAATGAAAATACATTCATAATTAGCATGTGTAATGGTTTGGTTGCTCCTAGATGACTTTGACTACATGATGATGTGTTTGGTTGGTTTGAGTGTAAGAGTGAGAGGGCGGTAGACTATGGTTAATGACATAGCATGGGAGTGTGTGCGTAGGTGTGTATGTGTGTGTTTGTGTGTGTTGGGGCGTGCATTGATGGTTGAATTTACTCCTGATGTACCACCAGCAGGACAAAGCACATCGATTTCTGTACTCAGAGGCACATTACCTCATGTCTTCACATTCATTTTGTTTCTCAATGTTTTGTTTTTCAGGTGGATTCTGTGAAAGCTGGGTTTTGATATTGAATTGAAAATTAGAGGTCTTTTGCTTCATTGTTCCCCAGCGAGTGGGTGAAATTGACTTGTCACAACATATTACTTTAGTTCCAACCATCTATCACTCCATCTCACTCTGCTTCAGTCTGCTTGTCCCTGAGGTTGTTACACCACAATATACTGACAATTGATGAAATGTGTGGTTTGGTTCTCTCTGTATATGTAAGTGTTTAAAATAGCACCACAAGGGCAATCACCATGCCAAATGCACAAGGCAGAAAAATACTGGTCTTTTTTTGCAAATGCACTTGCTATTTGGTTGCGGTGACATATATTCACAAACACACAATAACATTTCCACCAGCCACTAGTCCATTTTTTGGCTCTTGTACCTACTAGTTTTCTGGCTACAGCTGATTCCATTTTTGCCAGTCAGTGGTGACGCAGATCATTTCAGTATTATATGAAGTTTGCACAAACAGCACAGATTTGAACATAGAGACCTCTTTAATGTCACAAAATGACTTTCATATAGTGTAATTAGAAAAAGTATGTCAAATCTTTTAAGTTTAATTGCTCATAAAATGTGGTCTGGTCTTCATTTAGGTGACAAATATAGACAAACAATGTATTTACACTAATGACACACAGACAATTATAATCTCTTGTGTCCTAATTGAACACATTCATTCAATATTTGGCATGGTTTTGGAGTCTTGGTGGAAAATCTAAGTGAATTCTTTGATTTAATAACTGTTCTCCTAATAACCTCCTTTGGCAGCAACAACCTCAAACAAGCTCTTCTTGTAGCTACTGACCAGACCCACACAAAATTCAAGAGGAACTTAGGATCATTAATCTTTACAGAACTGCTTTAGCTCAGACATATTCTTAAGATGTCCAGTGTGAACGTATTTCTTGAGGTCATTCCACAGCATCTCTACTGGGTTAAAGACTGGGCCACTCCAAAAGGTGGATTTTCTTTGTTTGAAGTTTGTCTGAATTACATTTATTTCATTGTTTAGGGTCATTGTCCTACTGCATCACCCAGTAGCTTAGAAGAAGTTTATTTAGCTTGATAAACCTTACTTTGGGAAATCATTTTCGCCTCCATGATGTCAAGCTGTCCAGGCCCAGAGGCAGCAAAGCCCCCAATCATGATGCTCCCTTCACCATACTTTACCTTTGGGAGAATGTTTTCATGTTAGTCTTTTTACGTTATCAATAGTTCTGCATGTTCAGTGAAATGCTGTGCCACTCACTTAAGATCCATTTTTTTTCTGGTCAATCACTTTCAAGATAGCAATACACCAATAATGTGCCTGACCACACCTTATTTTAAGATCAACATGCCCATGGGCGCAGAAATGGGTGCAAATGTGTTTTCTATATAAACTGGCACTGGATGGGAAAATGACAACTATGTTGGTCTGAAACGGACAAAGACACTTGCGCTTTGTGCCTCTTTGCACCAGCTGTAAGATAGGGCCGTGCGTCTTTGATGCGCATAGGTGATTGATATAAGGATGCACTGTAGAAAGGAATAAACATCGATCAGACTTCCTCCATCTTCTGCTCATACCAGACTCTGTCTCCTCTCTCGCTGTAGGTACTAAAACTCATTCCATTTTGCCACATTCATAGCTGAATTTAGCTAACCACATGTTTACAGTTATTTTTCCAAGTTTATTTTTTCTCACATTGCGCCTCCCCCTTAAGTTCTCTGACACTCCCAGGGGAGGCACACCTCACCCTTTGAAACCTGCTGTTCTACACCTTTCACAGCACAAACCAAGCTAAAGTGATAGTACAGTTTAAGTACAGTTTATAATTCAACTTATTGTTTCAGTCATATCAATGCATATTAACCTCTGATAAAATCCTCTGCTATATGCGTTTAGCTGCATCCTGGTACTTGATGTCCAATGAACCATATTAATGGACTTGTCAGGTCAGGACCTAAAGCAGGGTGCCAGCACTTTTGGCCTCAGATCATAATAAATGAATCACAGATTCACTGCAGATATTCCAACCTGTCTCTATTCAGCTGAACAGTCTGCATGCTCTTCTGCTGCTCTAATTTGCTCTCACCTTCCTGCTAGTACATCTTCATAGGCTCAAATTGCTCCAGGAGGGCCTGTCATTGGTCCCTGTAGTTTCCAGCAGGGAGGGACACAGATGCAGATACACACCCATTCATCTACACATCCTCACAGTTTACATTACACACATACAAGCGACTGTAAAACTGCAGCAGTCATGTGCACAGTGAGTATACAGTAGCAGAGCTAGTACAAATACTCTGACATATTTTAGTATTACAGAAATATCTTTCATTTGTGTCATACATTTTACCACTGAAGCTGAAATCATGCTTTATGGGGATGAAGATATTTATATGTTCTATTAAAAATTACTGTTAGTAGATAATTTCTATGGTGGGTCATACTTCACTCAAGTCTTCTGTTGCCATAAACAAATTAGTCTCAAACATTGTCTTGCCTGATTTTTTACCTGATTTTATGATAGTATGATTCTCTTTATGAATAAAAAAAGTTTCAAAAATACAACATGTGACTATCCTCTTGACTGAATTTATTAGTATTATTGTCTTTCTAAAAATATAGTAGTTGAGTACAAAACATCAGTGAATTCTGCTGAGGTAGATTATGTAAAAATAAGTTCAAGGATATGCTACTCAAATACAGTGACATGTTATTACCTTCAGCTTTTACTTTCTTAGTTTTTAATTGTTCAGTGTCTTGTGTAATCATTGTATTGCTTCAGAATGAAAAGAGCACCGTGTAAACAAAACAACCTAAGACATTTTTATTCTTTAATAGCAGAGTGCTGAGAGCTGGCAATCCAAGCTGTGAACAATTCAGTTATACTTTGTTGCTGTTAGATAGTGTGTGACATACTGTGGTTGTAACTAGCAGTTGTAGTTGTTGCTTTGAGTTTGTTGTAACAAATAACAATAAACAACTTTTCTGATTTTGACAAACTCAAACAAGATATTTTTAATGTTTTTATGACATTATTCAGATTTTACACAAAACTTTCCTTGTAAGAATGACATATTACATTATGTTATTTCACAAAATGTCATTAAAGAGTGGTTATAAGGCAGGACATTGCAGCCTAATGCAGAGTAGAAAAAAATGATAATGACTGCTTTTCATTATTTGATTCAGTTTTATGTTGTTTGTATGTATGTATGTATGTTTCATTCAGGGCTGTCATTAATTGCTTAACTATTAATTGCTGTTAATAATTTAATCATTGAAAACAATTTTTAATTGACAATACAGAAAAAAAAGGTTTGGGCAGATTACAAAACAAACACACCTCCTTGTTGTCTAAGGAAGAAGTAGGTCTGCAGCAGTTGTTGCTGTTGTGAAAATCACATACAGTTGTTGTTCGGCAGCTGTCAGGTTCACCCAGCGATCTGAGGCTTGTGTCTTCAGCAGAGGCAGTGAGCAGCTGTTCAGTTAACACAGGTCAATACTTTGGACTTTGTCTGGCTAATCAAAGAATATTGGCAGTCAGGAGTTGAAGCGCCAAAGTTTTAAGTGAAGTCACTGTTTTGTTTATTTTATAAGTAAGATATTGTTCTCTCAGTCTGTTCTTTAAATTTCTTTAACATTTTTATCCTTAGCTTGGGTCTATGAATGTAAAAAGGATTTCATTACATATGAAAACTCAATGCCATCTAACCTCTGCTGACAGCCAGATGTGGACTAAAAGAAGGAGGTGAAGACTGAGACAATGAGGGGAGGTGTGTGTTGTCAGTATCATGATAATAACAAAATTTTTGTCCAATCAAATTTAACCAAATTCATAAAATCCAGCTGTCTTTATACTCTGCTTGTGTCAAACAGCCACTTGAATTTAACTTTATTTCCTGAATAGTCAGTAACTGCAGCAGCACAGATCATGACAGTCAAGACGTTTATATTTTTTATATTTTTTATAAAATAAAAATATATTTGTATTAATTTATAATATTTTTTTTTTTTTTTTTTTTTTTTTTTATGTACTCCCAAACATTTTTTATCATCCTTTGGCAATTGAATATTTTAGTCTGGAGCCTTGGACCTGATTTGGATTTAATAAAAGATAAATATCACACCCATGTATCATCATACTCCAACCCTTTATTACCATATTAACATAACTGAACACATTCTACATAGAGAAACCAACTGTCCCATGGACATTGAGTTGTGATTATGTCAAAGAGTTCATTTGTAAACAATCAGCATCCTTTTAAGGAACTCTATGTCTGCATTAGTCCATGTAATGAAATGTAAGTCAGTGAAGACACGAACAGCATCTGTCAGGATTATGAGGCCGGATGCCGGATGTTGCTGATTCACTGATGCCACATATCTGCTGCTCTTTCGTGCCCCATATGTGTGAACATGTAGGGGAAGGAGGCAGAGAAAAACAAAGTGTGACAGGTCTGTGTGTGTGAAGAAGACAGAGAAAGAGAGAGAGAGAGAGAGACTGAATCCTAAAGTGTGCTCCCGTCTTTGTCTTTGGTTTTTTCTTCATTGAGTGCATATGTGTGTATGTGTACATGTGTAAAATAACTGCAGGCTCTGATCACAGATAACCTTCTTGGTGTCCTCTCACTGACTCTATCAAACACACTTCCAATCTGTGTGTGTGTGTGTGTCAGTGTGTGTGTGTGTCCAGATGCTGAAACCAGATGCTTTCCTTCAGACTGCAGGCGCCTCAGATAGTGACAGGGAGTGAACACACACAAGGTTATCGCACACAGAGTCACCAACACACACATCTCAGGTAGATTTCCCGGTCACATTCTGTGCTCTATGATATATCATTGCTTTAATCAGCACTCTACTAATGTCCATGTCCTGTACTTTAAGGTATTAAAAGCTGAAATGAAACCAAAGCTGCAAAAGTCTGTCCAAAAGTTAGATTATTTATGAATGTGTTATCACAACATCCTGTTTTCATAATTATTTTATGATCTGCATAGTATAGAATTACTCTAATGCCCAGGAACATTTTCTATACTGATGTTCTACTGCATGTAATGTATATACAGTGCATCTGGAAAGTATTCACAGCGCTTCACTTTTTTCACATTTTGTTATGTTACAGCCTTATTCCTAAAAGGATTAAATTCATTTTTTACCTCAAAATTCTACACACAATACCCAATAATGACAAAGTGGAAAAAGTTTGCGTGAAATTTTTGCAAATATATAAAAAATAAAAAACCACATAATCACATGTACATAAGTATTCATAGCCTTTGCCATGACACTCAAAATCGAGCTCAGGTGCATCCTGTTTCCACTGATTGTCCTTCAGATGTTTCTACAACTTGACTGGAGTCCACCTGTGGTAAATTAAGTTGATTGGACGTGAAAGGCATACACCTGTCTATATAAGGTCCCATAGTTGGCAGTGCATGTCAGAGCACAAACCAAGCCATAAAGTCCAGGGAATTGTCTGTAGACCACAGAGACAGGATTGTATCGAGGCACAGATCTGGGGAAGGGTACAGAAAAATTCCTGCAGCATTGAAGGTCCCAGTGAGCACAGTGGCCTCCATCATCTGTAAATGGAAGTAGTTTGGAACCACCAGGACTCTTCTTAGAGCTGGCTGCCCAGCCAATCTGAGCGATCTAGGCAGAAGGGCCTTAGTCAGGGAGGTGACCAAGAACCTGATGATCACTCTGACAGTACTCCAGCGTTGCTCTGTGGAGAGAGGAGACCCTTCCAGAAGGACAACCATTTCTGCAGCACTCCACCAATCAGGCCTGTATGGTAGAGTGGCTGGACGGAAGCCACTCCTCAGTAAAAGGCACATGACAGCCCGCCTGGGGTTTGCCAAAAGGCACTTCAAGGACTCTCAGACCATGAGAAACAAAATTCTCTGGTCTAATGAAACAAAGATTGAACTCTTTGGCCTGAATGCCAAGCATCATGTCTGGAGGAAACCAGGCACTGTTCATCACCTGGCCAATACCATCCCTACAGTGAAGCATGGTGGTGGCAGCATCATGCTGTGGGGATGTTTTTCGGCAGCAGGAACTGGGAGACTAGTCAGGGTCGAGGTAAAGATGAATGCAGCAATGTACAGAGACATCCTTGATGATAACCTGCTGCAGAGCGCTCTGGACCTCGGACTGGGGCGAAGGTTCATCTTCCAACAGGACAACGACCCTAAGCACACAGCCAAGATAAAAAAAGGAGTGGCTTCGGGACAACTCTGTGAATGTCCTTGAGTGGCCCAGCCAGAGCCCAGACCTGAACCCGATTGAACATCTCTGGAGAGATCTGAAAACGGCTGTGCACCGACGCTCCCCATACAACCTGATGGAGCTTGATAGGTTTTGCAAAGAAGAATGGGAGAAACTGGCCAAAAATAGGTGTGCCAAGCTTGTAGCATCATACTCAAAAAGACTTGAGGCTGTAATTAATGCCAAAGGTACTTCAACAAAGTATTGAGCAAAGGCTATGAATACTTATGTACATGTTATATTTTTGTTTTTTTATTTTTAATAAATCTGCAAAAGTTTCAAGCAAACTTTTTACATTTTGTCATTATGGGGTATTGTGTGCTGTAACATAACAAAATGTGGAAAAAGTGAAGCGCTGTGAATACTATCCGGATGCACTGTATCTACTATTGTGCACAGGTAGGGGCAATTTGGTTATTGGCGTATAATATTAATGATTATCAGTGATAATCACATATATATAGATGTTTACTACAAGTAGTAACCTTGGGGCACCACCCTGACACCAGGGACCAATGACCAAATTGATGGCTCAAAATACAGTCTCAGAAGGTTAATTGAAGGGTAAATTCGAACAGTGACTGTCCTGAATCCAGCTGTTATCACAAATATAGTCACAATAATCACAGACAACGACGAGTTAAATTATAACAGGATTTATTAATAAGAGTAATCATTATTCAAATATACATTATTGATATTAAACCGATTATAATACTAAAACAAACATTGGTTACTAACTAGATAATTGCAGGCAAAACACATGTGTAACAACTGTGTGTGTGTGTGTATGCGTGTGTGTGTGTGTGTGTGTGTGAGGGAGAGAGAGAGAGGGAGAGAGAGAAGATGGTGACGAAGTCATGTGAGAGTCAGTAGGAGCCAAGATGGCGGCAGCGTGACGCAAGTGACATCGTCGCTAGAGCCAAGATGGCGGCTGGCCGCTGAGTGTGAATGGCGTGAACAACGAGAACAAAGGGAGGGACCCTTGAGCTTTACGTGTATGACACGATCACACCCAAGGGCAGCCTGAATGTGAGTGAGATGTAGATGAGGTGCGTGATTGGGAGAAAAGAGGGACAATAAAGGTGAAGAGAGGAAAGAGTCCACAAGAGATCGTCACCACAGTTAATAATCACCACAATATCACTACACAATAACGGAGCCAGAGAACCGGAGTTCGTCTGGTCGGCTATTGGTCCTTTAACTAGAGATATTTGGCTTATTAAGCTGATCACAGTGAACGATCTAAAACAACAGGATATGCAACACTTATAAGTCAAATTACAAATACAACACGCTACACTAATTGTGTCTCTGCACAGACATCAGCCTCTTACTGTGAGTTACTCTGATCCTTCCGAAAGTCCGTTCTGATTCTCCACAGCTCGGTCCTTGGCTGGGAGCTTGGTGGTTCGTGTCTCGCTCTCCTGGCGATGACGATGTGATGAGTCCCTCGGTGGCAGCAGGAAGATCACAGATGAGAGATGGTGACCTTTGTTTTGTCCTTAACAAAGTCAGCTCGTCCTCACAGAACCTAAAATCAGCTGATTGCACAGCGATCTATGTCGGATTCGAAAAATGAAAAAAAGAAAAAGAAAACAAACAAAGCACTCTGTGCGCTTGGCCGCCAGTTTAAGACTGTGACCATTGTTCTCTTCAGGATTCATGGCTTGAGACGTAGACTTTTGGAGAGACATGTAGGCTTCTCCATTGTTCTTTTCAGAACCCATGACTTGAGATTCCAACACGACTGTAACACGAGTGCTATGGCAGAACTTCCTCCTCTGCTGAGCCGCAGCTAAGTAAAAATGTTTCCCATATATTTTTAGATAAAATTGAACATTGGTTTCTGCATTCTTGTTTTAGTCCAGAAGTCTTTAAGCCACCATGTTAAAAATATCATCTGTGTGCATTCAGATTCTGGACTTTCTTTTGACAAATTACATTACACCATTGGTTGACTGAGCGTTTTACTGAGACTTTTACCATTCGCTGTTGCTCTTTCAAAATAGCTTGAAGACTATTCTATTACATCATCAGGAGGTGTTTACAATAGACCCACAGCAGTTTTCAACTACCATGTTCCCTCATAAAGTCACCGGGGCCTTTATTTGTCTCAACTACAGGTTGATCTTTGAGGCAGGCTTATCTTAGAGACAGGCTTTTGACTCATTTTGAGCTGCTCCAATTTGCCCTGTTAAAGTTACTGCATTATGCGTTAATACAAACTCAGCACTCCCTTTTACTATTACAAATTAAAATTACACTAGTGTTTCATTGGACAGAAACCCTTTGTTTGTTAACAGGGCTTTTATTGCTGCACGACAGTCTCATTTCCAGTCGCTGGTGTTTCTGTTGTTTACATGCTATTCAGATCGGCTAGTTTCTTTAGCTTAGCAGTTATGGATGGCTTCTCTTTCTCCCTCCTAATTATGCTGCTCTCTCTCGATGTATCTTATGTTTAGTAATTTCTCTGGCTCCTTTAGCAAAAATGGTACATATAACAAGGTAAGTTAAGGATATAGAGATGGAGACTGCCTGTAACACAAAGCATAGCCCTGACCAACAACAAGGTTAAAATAGCATGACTATGTTTAATTCATTCAATTAAAGTGGTGTAAATGTATATAATGCTTAAATGGCATGGACATTATACAACAGGTACCAGGAGTTATCCACCTCTCTTCTATATAGCCCTGCCTCTTATGTACATTTTTATCCCTGGTGGAGACAAAATTCATGCTACCCCTCAAAAGTAATACTGGCAGTGGCAGGTTGGCTCACCTCAGCGAGAGCACACTGAGATGGCTGTTAAAAACTTCATGGATCTTTTGACTGGCCCCCCGACACAGTGGCCAATGCTCCTGATGACCAGTCCAACTATGGAACAGTCTATAGTGTAAACAACAATAAAATCAGAAATGGACTTTCACTGTCAGCGCTGACACTCCTGTGACAATAGCCTATTTATTTTTTATGCTGACAGCACATTGTGCAATTGCATTTCAAGATTATTTTCCCATAACGGTTTAAGTTTATAAGTGTTTTGGCACATCTGGCCCAGTGGGACTTTCCATGGTACTGAAAGAGGGATTTAAAATTCTGGCATGTTCAATTAGTATTAAACCTTTTCTTTTGCTGTATATGATCATATCTACCATATGTCCGGATGAGGAAAGGACTAGGCACATGGTCGGACTGGGAGAGAAATTATGCCCTGGACTCATGGGGGCAGGGGGGCGGGGGGGGCACAGTCCAGTCATATACTAGGTTTATACCTTGTCTTGTTAAATGGCTGCACAGCCTCAACATCTAACAACACAAGGACACACAAACAATCCTTGCAAACATATCCACCTACTGATGTGGAGAGACAAAAACTCTCTCTCTTTCTCTCACACACACACATCACACATACACGCACACATACACACACACACAAACAGAGTGAGTCTGTAAAGTGATGGTTTCATAAATAAATTATGTTCCTCAGTAATGGAACAGTGTGGTGTTGTGGGAACAAGGCTGACGCTGCCATGACAACCTCAAGGGTCATGTGAGGTCATCCGTAGCTGTTGCTTTGAGGCCGTCACACAGTCATCTGTCTCTCCACAAAGGTTGAGTGTATGCGAGCAGTGTTTGGATTTTTGAGTGCAGTACTTCTATTTGCACATACAGTTGTTTCAGAAAGTATTCAGACCCCTAACACTTTTTGCACAGTTTATCATGTTGTACATTTAATTTTGAATTGATAAAACTACCATTTTTGCCAATCAAGCTACACTCAATAAACCACAATGATAAAATGAAAACAGGATTTTTATTAAATTATGTTTATTAAGAATCAGAAATTGATTATCTCATTTACAATAATATTCAGGAGGGATGGGACAATATGCTTATCTCCCAATTCAATACTATCACAATATTTGGGTGTGTATTCAATGTATTGCAATTTTTAAGTATTGCAATTGCAATTCGACAGCTATTACATTTTGATATTTTGGTTCATCGCAATTTTAATTTTTTTTTTTAATTTTTACTTATTTAACACCTGAATCATTTGAAACACTTGAAATGATAAAACTTGATTCATACACTTCTAGAGATTATGTATATCATGAAAAAAATCTGTCATTAGGAATACCAGTTAAGTGCTCTTATAATGAAATGAATCAACGTGGAACCACTGGTGCTTTTATTGTGAAGTATCCAAGAAATAGACAGTCACACAGCAAAAGTTAGCAGTTAACTGTTACTGGTCAGCAGTGCTGTTAAACATGCAGGAAACTAGCAACTACTGGCTGATGTTTAAACAAGGAAGCAGCTCTGTGGTTCATGCACTTATGCTATCAGGCTAACCAGCTCCCATGGTAAGTGTTATCTGCTAGCTGTTATTACAATAGATCAGTGTAAATATCAGTGCAGGAAGCAGTATGTTGATAAAAGAAATGTGAGAAACAAAAAAAACAAAACAAAAAAAAAAAAAAAAAAAAAGAAATGCAATACTTAAGTGAATAGATTTATTTTCTCCCACTCCTATTATTCAGACCCTTAATTCAGTACTTATCTGAAAAAATATCTGCCAGTAATTACAGTCTCTACTTTGCACCGCTGGCTTTGGGAGGTTTATCCCATTCTCTCTAGCATATCCTCATGCTTTGTCAAGTGTCTGTGAGCTGCCATCCTCAGGTCTCTGCACAGATGGCCTATGGGGTTGAAGCAGTGGTTCTCAAACTTTCAAGGACAGTCCACCAACCGTGTGGCAGCAGTGCATAAAATCCTGCAGATACAGTTCCGGAGCTTCAGTTAATATTTACATCAAACATCAAATTGGGGAAACAATGTGATCTCACCGAGTGCGACTGAGGCATGATTATTGGTGCCAGCTGTACTGGTTAGCACTGTTGCCTCACAGCAAGGAGATTCTGGGTATGAACCCGGGGCCTAAGGTCTTTCTGTGTGATGTTTGCATGTTCTCCCCGTGTCTGTGTGGATTCTCTCCAGGTACTCCAGCTTCCTTCCACAGTCCAAAGACATGCACATTAGGTGAATTGGTTACTTTAAATTGCCCGTAGGTGTGAATGTGAGCATGAATGGTTGTTTGTCTCCATATGTCAGCCCTGTGATAGACTGGCAACCTATCCAGGCTGTACCCCGCCCTCAAAGTACAAAGTGTATACTAACATTCCCCTCATGGGCAGCTGAAGAAGAGGAGCAGATTTAACTTATCAAGAATGTTTCAGTGCATTATCGTCAGATGAGTGCAAAATGGCATCTCTTAAAAGAAGTCTTTGGGCATGATCCGACGAGACTGACACTAACGGGAAAAATATTCTGCAATTAAACTTCAAAGTAGTTCACTGAGATGTCATCATGGGCCCAGACGAGTTAACAGCTTTTTGTGTAACAGCTGTTTCTTTGTTAAAGTATTTTACCACCTCAGTTTCTGCTTGAACATAGTTTACATTAGTCTATGTACTTTTTGCTTTGGTCACGTGCACTGGTTACATGGATTGCTTTGTTGCTTTTATTTCCCGCCTTTTGTATTTTTTTACTTTTCCTGCTTTAGCAGCTTTGTTTCACTATTGGTAAAATGCCCTCAGACATATCCCAGTGTATATCTTCTCATCACTTCATCTTTAGTCTTAGTCTATCTATCTGTAAAATTATCTTCTATATCTTCTTTGCATGTACCTTGACCAGAATGACTATTACACATTTGACAAAAACCTTGCTTCTTGTTCTCCAACTAGTGACCGTCGTGTATGGCCCACATTGAAGGTTTTTATGAACCTCCTGCCCCAGCTCTTCCCATTCCCAGTCCTCATGACCATTCTGGAGCCATTGATTGTTTTCCTTATTAATTAAATGTCCCCTGTGGAGTTTTCTAGCAAACAAAGTATCTGTTTATATTCAATGTTACTTACCAAATTTCAATGTACGTGCCATGGTGCCGCGGATGGCTGCCTCGGTGTGTTGGTGCGCACTCTTATTTTCTTTATAAATTCAGTTTTCTGCCTTGGTTTCCGGAGCTCTTTCACCAGAGAAGAGCTCATTAACATCAGAGAAACAACTCCAGAGGATTTTTCCACCTTCCTCGACTCACCTGTGGAATTATTGGACATTTTGGTCAGAGGTGCACTGACCGTTGCTCTCGCAGTGAAACGCCGGAGGAGAGGAAAACGTGCCGGTGCGCTTGCGCGTCTCCGCCGGCGCGGACTTCGCACACCGCTCCCAGGTATCTTTCTCTCCAAGGTGCGTTCACTGCCCAACAAGCTGGATGAACTTCAGCTATTGGTGCAGAAGAACAGAGACTTTTCTTCATCTTCCGTTCTGTGCTTCACGGAGACGTGGCTGTGTGGATCGATTCCGGACTCTGCGCTGGAGCTGGCCGTGACAGTGATCCTGCAGCACTGTTCTCCTGACCTGGAGACTTTCATCATAAACTGCAGGTCCTTCTACTCCCTCGTGAGTTCACGTCATTCCACCACAGGCCACAGCAGATACTGTGTGTGGAGCGGACCAACCCGGACTCCGTAGTTATTGTCCTTGGTGACTTTAACAAAGGTAACCTCAGCCACGAACTGCCCAAATACAGACAGTCTGTTAATTGCCCGACCAGAGAGGGGAACACTCTGGACCACTGTTACACCACAATCAGTGGTGCTTATCACGCCGTCCCCCGGGCTGCACTGGGCCACTCTGACCATGTGATGGTCCACCTGATTCCCACATACAGGCAGAAACTAAAACTGTGTAAACCTGTTGTTTACAAGAACCTCCAAGAATCTCCAATTGCACCAATCACCAGAACAAATTCCTTGTATGTGGAAACATACTTGGCAATAAAACGGATTCTGATTCTGATTCTTGAAATCTAGTAAAAGTTTGGAATGTCTATCTGTCGTCATTGCAAGGCTGGTTTTTGAGCTCTGCATTGTTAATATACATGTTAATTAGCTTTCAGTTTTCTTCTTCACTGCCTTTTTTGGTGCATTACTGTGATTCATGTCACCTGTTGATCACTGGAATGAATTTACAGCTCATTGAGCATGTTGTCTATGCTATGAAATTCCTCTGGTGTTAATTTTGGTCTCCAGAGAAATGCTCAGATCTGTAGCCTGTGCTCAGCTGCTATTAGTTACTTGTGCCTTGTTTTTTTCTGTTGTTCTGACCTTCTCACCTCAGACATAAATTCAGAGACACCCATCATTTTCAATTACAGACTTAAAGGCCACCTTATATTAAAAAGTGACATACATTACATCTCTCTCTTTTTTTTCAACATGCTCACATTATGACCATATTTTTTCAATTGAGATATTGTAGCTACTGGGGAAGCACATGCAGTCTCACACTTTACCAGCCTTCTGCAATATTTACATTTAATTTTCACTAAACTCCTCTGAATACAACAAATGCTAGCCATCTGATTTTTCATATAAGAGACAATAGTCATCAAAGGGTTAAATGGCATTGTTACAATTTTACTGTTTGTTGCATTTGATTGAGAAGATGATATGTTTCATCTTATCCTCTTATTATGTAAACAGTGCTTTGCTTTTCATAGCCATCACTACCTTTGATTATGTGTAGGGTGTGTTCTTGTTTGTTTTTTCTCTCCTTTGATTGATCATTAACCCTAAAGCCAATCAGGAAAGAAAATTAGACTTTTTAATAACCATATGAGCATATGCATATACTATATATGCAAGATGTATATAGCACATCCTAGTCTACCTTTGACATTTAAACTGTAATATGGTTTATATATCAGTATTTTATCAGGTAAAAAAACAGTTACAGACAAAGTAAAGGAGGAAGTCAGGTGGCAAAGTATATAGAGTGACATCCACGTGAAGTTTTCTCTACAGAAGAGAAAACTTCACTTGGTTGGATTGCAGTTGATGCTAGATTGTAGAGATAACCAAACTGTCAGGTTATGAAAGACATTGAAGAACAAGATTGGATGCTGTTTAAAACTGAAACAACTCATTATGGTAATTGTACTTTCAGCAATGTGGAAAAACCCACTGATCAGCAGGTACTATGGAAGGATGGACAGATGGATAGAGAAACAGTTGGAAGACGAAGAGGAGCTGAAGTGGGAGGGGGTGTGGAAGCAATTCCTTGCACACCTCTCAGTCATAAATATGGAAAAGGAACAGCACGGCTCAGCCAGCCCTCCTACGAGCAGAATGTTATCCTGCTTCCTTGGCAGAGTGAAAAAACCTTCTAGTTAAGCAAGACACAGAGCACAGATAAATGCACAGATAAAGTTACAGAGAGATGTATAGGCAAATAAAAATATAATAATTGAGATGGATAAACTGACACACGGACTGACTTCTTTTTTTGTGAAGTTGTTCTGGTTCCACATGTGGACATTTGAATTTGGGTAAGCTGTGTTTGAAATTTTCCAAAAAATAACTATTTTACATTTGATGTTGAAAAGCAGATGATGAACCTTCACGCAAAGGAGCACTTGAAAATTGGACTACTTTTACGCTAGCTGTAAGATAACATACAAATGTTTTTTTATTCTCTTAAACAAAATTATCAAATGTCACATGAGGTTTGGATAAAGACTTTTCAGACATCATATCAAGGTATATATTATATATATAGCTATAGTATGTAGCACTGGAGCCTAGTAACAGGTCAACAGTATGTATCACGGTACACTACTGGTCAAAAGTTTCTGAACACCTCAATTTTTCCAGTTGCGACTGAAAATGACATTGTCTTATATCTCAGTGTACTCTACAAATAAAGCAATACATTTTGTGACTCATTCTGCAGCCCAACGCACTTCTTTCTACAGTGGATGTCAAATATTGTTCAGAAAGTTGGTCACCACACTGTCGCAGAAGTTTCTACAAATGTGTTGCGCTTGTAAGGTGCTTTGCTTTCACTTTCTACATCGCAAATCAGCTCCATGGGCTATAATCTGTTGCTGTAGGAGCCTCCACTCTTCCAGTTTCAGGCTTTGCACCAGATGTTGTAACCTGGCTGCGAGGATTTGCTCCCATTCAGCCACGAGAGCAATCAGGAGCTAATGTCTAGCAATACGGGCCGACTCACAGTCAGTATTCCAGCTCATTCCAAATGTGTTGGATGGGGTTAAGGTCAGGGCTCTGTGCAGGCCAGTCAGGTTCTTCCATGCCAAACTGGGAAAACACTTTGTTTATGAACCTGGCTTTGTCGATGGGGGTACTGTCACATTGAAGTAAACACATACACAATACTGGATCAACGTATATGTATATAGACTGCAAAGCTTGACATGTTTGACATGGAACACAAAATTGTGGTTGCATGAAAAAATGGCAGCTCAGTTAATAGACAGATGGACTTATATTTTGGCTACAATGTAGGCAAACTGTAAGGTCCCATATGTTAAAGAGGTCTTGAGGTGACATGTGTCTCATTATCACTGCAAAAGTGTTAAAGGCTTTTTGGACCTGCTCTCCTCTCGTCCTCCTCCTCTCCTCCTCCTGTCCTACTCCTGTCCTCCTCCTGTCCTTTTCACTTTCAATGAATCTCTATAGTTTTTTTTTGTAATAATGGTTATATTTGTGAAAATTAGAGATCAAAGTCCAAACATACTCAATTTACAATGTCGTAAGACATATCTACAAATTTTATGATTAACCGATTTTCAAAATTGTTGATATTTTTTTCTGTGAATCATCATCAGAGTTCTCATGAGTAAAATTAAAGCATATCTTGATATCTTTATCTTCATCTTGATAATTAACTGAGCATACTTTGCTGTATTCATAGTTTTGCAGACTCAAATGAAGGCCTGTGATTAGATTCAACATAAGTTATATAGCAAGCCAAAGACATTCAGCTCATGGAGAACTGGAAACTCTGTTGGTGTGATTGTCAGTGTGGAGGTGTGAGAGTGAATATGAATGTGTTTGTGTGTGTGTCTGAGTCCTGAGACAGACTGGGAACCTATCTCGAGTGTGTCTGTGTGTCACAGTGGATGCTGGGACAGTCTCAAGGAAATATGTTGCATGTTAGAACCTGTAGAACAAAATCTGGAACTTATATGTTTCTCACTTGTATAAAATATTCACACACATGTAAACTGAATTTGAAGTCACAGGGGAAAAAAATCAAGAGCTTGTAGAAAAAATGTGAACTGGAATGTTAAAATTTTCACTCATGAAAAATATTCACACATCTTCAGAATGTACAGTCTAAAAAAAATATTCACAAATGTGTAGATTGATATTTAAATTTATACAACAAAGCTGTGAAATTCAGTATTTACTCATATTTATATCATATTTTACTCAAGTCTATTTTCCACCAAAACCCTCTCTGTTATGCAAGAAAGCACATTTGTGAACTTACAGTGAGACGTTGTAACAACAGAGTTGTACTGGAAAATGGACTCAGATAAAAGTCAATAAATAAATCAATGAATATGAGTAAATGTTGGATTACATTTTTGCATCTGTCATTGCATTTATGTAAATATCAATCTACATATTTGTTAATATTTTTTCTGTAACCTCACATTCAGAACACAGGTGTGTGAATATTTTCAACATGTAAGTTCACGTTTTTTCCACAAGCTGTCCTTTTTTGTTTTTTTCAAATTCATATTACATTGGTGTGAATATTTTTAACAAGTGAAAATGTAACCACACGAGTACAGATTTTTGCTAATTTTGCAACATATCTACCAGAAGCCTATCTGTCTCTCTACATTGCAGTAGAGTTTTAAAATGACTCTGTCCAGTCTCAATAGGTCTGTTAAGGATACAGCTGCAATACTTGTGTGATATTTCTCGTATGCAAGAGGGAGCTCAACCAGCCTTTGTGTTCTTCTTGTGGTGGTAGCACTGCAGGAGATCAGCAGTGAGAAGCATGGTATACTGTAATATAATAGAGTTTTTTTTTGTTTGTTTTTTTTTTTTTTTGCATCTGCATCAACTTACTTTGCAGAAGAATGACTGTTCATCCTCAGAGCTACATTTGCTCACATGCAGTATGTACGTTTTTTGTTGGATGTTCATCTTTTAAGAAGTTTGCATGAATCAAAGTTGAAAACTCCAATAATGACTGTAAATTTATGATTTTTTTTTTTTGCCTCCCACTGCCAGTGGAAGAAATGGTGTAGTTTACAATATTTGATCATTTATTACAGTAATTATAGTGTATTTCTGTTCATGTGACTACATTCAACCTGTTAAAAGAAAGAGAGAGCTATGAGTGCTAAAGCAAAACAAGTGCCTCTGATGGCTGTTCCATCAGTGTATGAGTGTGTGTGTGTTTGTGTGTGTGTGTGTGTGTGCGTGTATGTGTGAATGGTATAAGAAGTCTGTGTAAATGTAAGCGCTGTACGACTGTGTGTGTGAAATGTGGCTTCCATTGTAAAGCGCTTTGAGTGGTAGAAGAAAAGCAAGTAAGCAGTCCATTTACCATTTACCCACGTCAGCCACTCATAACTGTAACTTAAAATAAATTTTACTCTAGCAAAAGTACAATTGCTTGTGTAAAAAATGTGCTCAGATAAAAGTGAGACAGTTAAAATTTGCTGTGACTAAATGTTACTAGATGACATTTTTAAAAGGGGGAGGGATAAACATGCAAAACAGTGTTAATAATAACATGATAAAACTTTTAAATTTAAGAGCATCTTTAGGCTACCAGATGTATGCATAAGTATTTTAATACATATCCTCCAAGAGCAGCCAATAAATGTGTCAGGCTCTTTGCAGCCTGTGCATACAAATGATGTTTACAAAAAGACATTCATTTGGCAGTTTATTAGAAACATCTAGCTAATATTAATGTAATCTAGTATAACAGCAATACATACTCCTTCATGGAGGTTATAATTTTCAGTTTTTATTCAAATTGTTGTAGAGAGTTGTTTGATTCAACTGCATGGTCATTATGGAGGATATATTGCGTGGTGCTGTTAGGAGAGGCAAAGCAGACATATGTTTGGGGCCCCCAAGGCGAAGAGGGGCCCCTGGTGGCATTTCGCAATAACCACAATAAACCTCCCATAAAGACTCTATACAGTGCATTGCTGCTGCCCCAAAACCCCCCTAAGTGGCTCCCCTAGTTAGCTTCTACCAATTGCCTGCATGTAAGCCGTTTAGGCAACATCTGTAATTGTAGCATCTGCTAATAGCCTGCATGGTAGGGGGCGGGGTTGTTTCAATGAGCTTCTTTGCTTGGGGCCCATCACAGTCTAGGATTGCCACTGTGTGGTGCTGTTAAGTTGTATTAATTATAAGCAGCGATGTCTCTCTTATTTAGCCTTCCTTCATTGAAATGAGTGAGGTGGTCCATAGACTTCATATAGTAGCAGTTTTGTGTTGGTATATTGGTTCCAAATATCAGTTATCGGTCTCCTTGATTACTAATAGCTGGTATTAGAATCATCCCTTAAAAATACTGAGTGACCCCTATCAAACATTTGTTGATTTTATTGACCATGGTGTAGGCTAATTGCTGGTTTCACTAGGCAGATCCCTGCTTTTCTGTAATCTTTAATGTAGAAATAGCAATCTGTTTGATTTCAAAAGACTTTGAAAGAAGATTTGAACCCTGCTTACTTGCATGTAGTCTTACATGCACATTAACTGTATTTAGAATTTATTGAACAATCCATTTCATTGGGGTGGTGGTGCCCTGCTGCAACAACGTTTTGTGGCTTTTGTGAAGGAGTTTGCTTTTCCCGTGAAGAGTGGTTATGGGGTAAATAGTTGTTTATTCATCGTCATGGAGTAGATTTGGCTGTTGACATGCATTAGTGAGTAAATACGGATCCTTCTCTGCACTCTAAAAGCTCTTCTACTGATTAGTGAGAAAGTAGGAGAGAGCTATAGAAGAGAAGTGGGGTGGGGGATGTGGGGTTGGGCGATTTGTTTATCAAACACTTTCCTCCCTCAAATCTGATTAGCTCAATGTCACATTGAAGAGTTGGACCTCTCTAGGTGCTAGTGTGTCTCTGTGTGTGTGTTTTTGTGTCTTCCTACATGCAAGTGTTTTGACTCTGTTTGTAAGTCCTTATTTGATCACCATAAAACATTAGTTGCTGTATCTCCCTCAATCTGATTTTCTGTTTCATGTTCAGTGTCTTTCCCTTGTTAGCCACACCCTGGTGTACACAGCACTACACTAAAGTGGGCTTTATACTCCATCCAAAGTACTGCTCAGATGGTTGGAAACTGTTTGTTTGTTTGTTTGTGTTTTTTTGGGGAGCGGGGTGGGAGGGGGGGTCTGTGTCCAACAATGTCTGTAACTTTCACAAACCAACAGTCTACATTCATACTGACTTCATGCCGTGATTGGCCATCTGTGTGGAGGTGAGAAAAGAGCCAAGGACTGACCTCTCTCCAGCTCTCTTTTAATTTGTTGCACTTTTTGTGTACTTTTAAATATCACATCTCCCTCATCTCTATGGCGACTGGCTTTTGCACTGTCTTCAGGGGTGGCCTGTCAGATCTGACATAAATACTTGATGTGCAGTGTGGTCCGACAGAGATACATGGTTTGTCTTAGGAGGTGGCTGTGACTCAGAAGGTAGAGCAGGTCGTCCACTAATCTAAATGGTTGATGGTTCAATTCCCATTTCCTCCAGTCTGCATGGCGAAGCGTCTGTGGGGAAGATACTTAACCCTGAATTGCCCCTGATGTATCATCAGTGTCTGAGTGTGTGTGATAGAAAAGAACAGTATGCGTAGAAAATGCGCTGTCTGATGAATGTGGCTTGTAGTGTAAAGTGCTTTGGTACATTTACCACTATCTTAGTACACACCAGAGTTTAGAAGTGGACACAATCTCCATCTGCTCATATGTATTTAACCTTGACATAGACAAGTGCTCTCAGACTCAAACACCAGAGAAATTAATGAAAAAATCAAATATTCATACACTTTTATTAGAGACCTCACAAACAGGTAACTGGACAGAGACCACTTATGAATACAGGGAGCTTCCTTTCCTCTTTTTCCAACTCACATGTCCCTATCTTCCAATCATTTTTATTCTTGGTATTTTATCTTTATCATGAAGTGATCACACAAAGACGAAATAGATGATTCTATTAAATTATTGTAAAAATTAAATTAAATGATACAGTACTTGCGATTTGCAATAGTTCCAGTGTACAGTGCTATCTTTGTGCATTTAATTCTGCTTTTGGTAAAACTGTGATTAAGGCAATAGTCTCTTTACACTGTTGACATGATTAAATTAACCTACAACAACTCATCTTTACGATCCTGTTCAACCAGCCCTCAAACCCAAACAACCATACAGGTGGCTTTCAACAACTATGTAATACAACCTATAGTAGTGTCTCTTGAAATAGCACCCCAACAGCGACAGGCATACCAGACCTTGGTTGTTGGTTACAATAACAAACAGGTGGACTGTACTGAAAGTGGCATACTAACTGTCATCGCCATGGTTACTATAATAACGGTCATGGCTTCATTAGGTTTAGGAAAAGATGGCGATTTGGGTTAAAATAAGTACTTCCTCAACAGTGAACATTTTTTGTGTCATGGTTACAAAAATAACAATGTGGTTAATGTGGTTAGTGGTCATGGATAATAGAAACACCATAAGCTACTTTCACAGGGCAATCGAACACCGCTGTCCTATGTCGTGTTACTGTGTTTTGTTGACCCATCCATCCACCCCAACCTCCTGATGTGGACTTTGTAGCTCTACATACTATGTCACTTCATTTCTCCCTTTGCTCCTGATATTACTACGGCCACTAGATGTCACCTAGCAACAAAATGCAACTGTGGGTCATAATAACCTGATGCACAGATGACCTATGGGCTTGTTTTTTACAGGAGGACAATTTCATCCTGTTTGTGACTCCCTGTAACCATATCAATAAAGAATGATGTAAATTTGTTTTTTTAATGACCTGCTACTGAGTCCATGTCATCTTTTTATCCTCCTTTACACTTACAAAATGGTATCCCTATGATATGTGTTTGAACCACATACTCAGCTTGTGGAGGCTTGAAAGGTGGCTTTTAAAAGTTGGCAGGTCAGTCTGAACTCCTGCCATTTGGACAAGTGAACTGTGATTCACATCTCAGATGAATAGTGATTCAATTTCCCTGGGAAGAAGAAAAGTAGCAGCAGCAAAAGACCGTAGAAAAGCTGTTGGCACAAATGCTCATTATGACCTACAGTATAGTTAACATTTCCTGCCAAGGGACCTCCTGCAGTTGTGTAAATAATGCAAGCTGTTGACAGAAAAAGATGGTAAAGGCAGAAATGGTATCTTGTTACATCTCTCTGTGATTTTGTCTGCAGTTTGCACTGTGTGCTCTACCAATAGGTGTACTATTGGTTTCTTTTACCATGTAGGTGACTTTAATGGTATAATGTCATTCAACCAATAGAGCAGAGTAGATAACACAACCATAAAGAAAGAAGAAAATATATTTACATTTTTCATGACAAGCCAAAAAAAAAAAAACAGAAAACAAAGATTAATATACCAAAAATATTCAGTTGTTGTTGAGTGGGAGCCTCCACAGTGTACCAAACTGTCTGGACCAGATCAGATTTTTCTTGTTGACACCATGCAGTATGTTTCCTTGTCTCACACTTACAGGAAATCGGTTAATGTGGTTTGAGAGTACATGCTTGTATCCAGGCCTGGTCAGTTATTGTTTCTGATTTTATATTTCCCTCTTTTTCTTCCTTAGCTCTGGAAGCACAGATGGGAATGACACAACTTATCAGCAGACCAGTGCCATTCAACTGCTAGACCATTCAACAAGTTGGTAGGTTCAACTCTTGCTGTCTCTCTATCTGTATCTCCTGTTTCTCACTGGATCACTGTTTAGCATTGTCTATCTGTCTCTCCGTTATTTCCAGTATAGTAGAGCTGTCTATCCTGTTCATTTTTGTTGAAATTGTTCTGTCTGCTTCTCTCTTTAAATCTCTCATTAAAGAGTGAGAAGATTAGCACCAATTTGCCTTGATTAGGCCATTCTTCTCACAGTTGGAAAAAAAACCCCTGACAAAAATGCACTCTGCAATTTGAACACGTGCAGCAAGCAAGTGATTGTGATTAATAAAAAAAAAATAGCTGAAAAAAGAAGGGGGATAAAATGAACAAGTGAAGGAATGAATTGCCAATTTCTGTTCCTGTCAAGTGTTTTTGGAAGGCAGCTCTTGAAGAAAAGTTGTTTCCGCTGAAGGACTCTTGACAGCATTGTGTGTGTGTGTGTGTGTGTGTGTGTGTGTACGTGCGTGCGTGCGTGCATGCGTGCGTGCGTGTGTGTATTACAGAGGGGGGGATGATGCATTCAGCAGAGCCTGATTATTTGACATTATTCTTATATATATATATATATATATATATATATATATAATTTTTCTTTGTATGTATGACGCTGTTTGTTTTGTTTGTGCCAAAAGAAACAGTCAAGTGCCAAGGTCACTATGGTTCCAGGTGTTGTTACATGTCTATCAGAAATCTTTTTAAAATGCTACTTGCCAAGTGCTCCACCTGCTATAGCCTTTTGGTAGAACTAAGAATGTAAAATGATTAGTAGAAGTGACACTCCACCAATGACTATTAACTCTGATGAGATAGTGCTGTCATTTTCTTGTGATTCAATGCAGCAGCACATTGTTTCAGTGCTTGAGAGTTATGGAATACAAACTGACTATTGTGAACATAGTCTCAGCCAGTAAGAGTTACACTTTATTTCTCTGTATATATATACGACATCCTATATATCAATCTATGTAAAGCAGTGCTGACTGCATTCACATGGTCCACAAAGTGCAGTGCCTGAGTCAAAAGAAACAGAGAAAAAAAAGCCACTATGTTTAATGTTCGCTACCGCATTTTGGTGTCCTGGTGGCTGAGCTGCAGCCTCTCCTTTCTGTCACACACACTCACATACACACACACACAGCACAGAAGCAGTGATGGAGACCAGTGAGAACTGAACGCTTTATTGGAGCTGACAACAACAGCAACAGCTCTTTAAGTGTCAACAAAATGTTATAAGCTTCCTTCGTCACTCCACCTGCTCATCAATCTTTAAACACGTAGAAAAGCTTTATTTTTAACTGCTCCCATCCATCGTGGTTTGTTTTTCACAACTGCGGTTTGTTTTACACAACCACAGAGTGCTAATGTTAGGCTACTAGTGAACTGTTATGAACAAGCTAAAAGCAAAAGTTTCTGTATGTAGACTGCAGCTTCATTTGTGTTAATTACAACTACAGGCTGTGACAGCAGCCGCCCACTTGGTCGCAGTGTTACCTGCACGGACATGAGCAGCAGAGGGAAGAGGGCAGACTGACAGTGACAATGTCTGTGGTCTTCATTCAGTTTCACGCAGTATTTTCATGTCAGGAATATTATTTAGTTTATTGACAATTTACATTTGTTTCTAGATAAATTTTATGTTATATGCAGTGACTCTGCTGCTGTAAACATTAATGTTGCTGTTCTAGAAACTCATTTTGTTTATTCCAATTATTTTCTAAATTTTATTATTTTTAAAATGATAATAACTAATATGAGTATCAATAAAGAACCAGATAAGTTGTATTATATTGATGTGATGAGATAAATATAACATTATATAACTAGACCTAATGAGAGAACCCCCACTCTCACCACTGAAACCTCAACTTAAGCCCTGGACACTCAGCATGACAACAGATTGTTAGATGGAGCCTGGATACTTAGGCCATGGTGTTAATTTGGTGGTGACAGTGAAGTTAGCTAGCATGATAGTAGAGGAAGACATAGGAACTGTATATGCACACTTCAGTATTTGTCTCAAGTCATTTCTTCTTCTTCATTTTCTTCATATCATGGGGGCCTAATGTATAGAGTTCAGAGTGTTAGTATTTGAAATGAAATGATGGATACTACCTTAAAGTGCAAGGTATCTGTTTTGATTTGACTGGATTTATGTCAATATAGAAAGAACTGTGTGGGAGATATAGCCCTTTAAATACATAGTGAACAAATTGCAAGGGTTCAGAAGTAAATGGACAATTGACTGCTAAATGTGTCTTTGGCAGCAGTGTTGTTTCAATGTTAGTTCATGCATAAATGATTGAGGTGGAGCTGCCTGTCAATATGCAGAGTAAAGAAGAGACTGTTTAAGTGAAGGAGGTAATAATGAGGCTCAAAAAAGTGAGAGATCAAGAGTAGTTGAGTGCAATCTGAAAAAGCAGGTGCTCACAGGAAAACTAGAAAATGGCAAATCAACTGGTAGACAAAGGAGCCCAAATTATGTGGATAAGCAGAAAATCTTTTGCATGGTGAAACATAACAAACCTCAAAATTAGAAAGGCCAGTATTCTAACCATAACCCCTGTAGTTCAATGTAAGAGTGTAGTCTCCACATGTGGATGCATGGCTGCAGTAACTCACCATGAATTGGAGAAAATATGCAGTACACAGATCTTGAACTGGACCTTTACACGTATTTCTGTCCAAAAAACTGTTGATCGCATTAGTCCCCCATCTATAATTGAAGACATCACCACTACAGGCCACAAGCACCCCCTCTCACCACAACTTTATTCCCCAAATTAAACTATCATAAACACAGCTCCAAAGTCTACATTATAAAACACATGAAGACTGTCAGCCAAAAGTAGATTTGCTCCAAGAAAACACAGACATACTCAAACACTATTGGTGGAAAGGGGCCAGTGAGAGTCATAGAAGAACTTACAAAGCTCAAGCCTTTAAAGAGGATCAGAAAGCAACATGTAAAAAAGCAGACTTTAAATTCAATTATTAATTAAAATATGTAGCATTTAGCTCAGTGATCCATTCATACCCTTTTATAACTTTTACACCTTTAAAAAGTAGCTATTATTGCTGTTTGAAGGAAAAACATTTTTTTTATGTTTTACAAATTTTCACAGAATGAAAGAAGCATTTCAGATTTAGGTGATATCAATGAATATGTTATTTTTTTCTAGTGATGTATTATCTCTCTCAACATACAGAGGATAGGTTATCTTGACAGCTCAAAATAGACCTTGAAAAAAATATATAATATGTAATGCCTGCATGTACTGTATTTAACTGAGAAAGTACAGTACTTATATTATGTTCACTCAGTTCTTTTTGAAAGAAAAACACCTCTGCCCTCTACCCTGATTTTTTGTAATTTATGAAACTTCAGTAGTTTGTGGTTACCTAGGCCCCATGTAGGGACCAATGTGGCCTGCCTGCTAGGCTATAACCACATGACATCTTGGAAAGACCGCTGACAGGAGGAAGCTGATCCACTGGGGCAATCATGGCTGACCCATGCAAGCAATGTTCTGGACCAGCTGGGCCAGTTTGCACACTTTCTTAGGGGATAATACACAATAAAGACATTATGTATGGGCCAACTCCACAATTTCCACTCCTGTCAACTAGTAGAGAAAACTGGTGATGAATCTTGGGCAGTTGTGCGGTCAGGTGCTGAAAATGCTTCACAGATCAAATCTGAATCTTCCTGAAGAGTTTGGAGGTTTGCTCTGATGCTCTGATCTATCCTTTGCATCAAGATGCTATGAGGGTGCCCAGATGTTTAATAGTAGTCTATTCTCTGCTCTTACCTTACATAGAAACATAAAAAGAAGTGAACAAAACCTACCATGACAGCTTTGCTGACCCTCTTGTCAAATGTCAATGACCTGTTCACAGTGAAATGCTTTTGCACTCCTTTATCGAGTTTACTGATACTTCAGTGGATGGGGAGTCCTCAAGTGAGTTTTAAATCCAGAAATGTCACCTTTGAAAGTAATGGATGAGTCATCAGTAATAATCAACAACAAATTAACTGCCCCAAATATTTAATAGTTTTGTGCTCTGGAACCTTCTAAAGTTTAATTTAATGAAACGATTATCCCCAAAAGGATGTGGGTTTTTTTCTAATAAGTTTGGAAACCTTAATTTCCTCTATTAGAAAAAAAAATTATAGATTGTTTCTCCGTTTTTTATGATAGCTTTCCTGAAATACTACCAGACACTACAAATACTACAACCTTTTTTTTTTCTTATCACAGATTAGCTTGGTATTCCCTGAGGTCTATGGGGATTCTGACACGTATGTGGACACTACATTTTAGCCTGGAAGGGATATACTTTATGGCAATAATAGAATGTTCAAACATAAATGCAAACACTGATCTACAGGAAAGATTTCAAGCAGATAAACACATGAAATTAGTTTATTTAATAATATATTATATTATATATTAGTTTATTTTTGTCCTGAAACCCAAGAAAACATAGAACAGCCCTGAAGTTTCTCTTTCTTTATTTTTCACTCTTTCCCTCTATTAAAAAAAACAAAAAAACAAGCAGTTTGTATTTATATATGAACACCAGCCAAAAAGTGCAAGCATTCTGTTTTTATCAGCATCAGTCAGTCAAGATGGTGATGAGCAATACAGCCACCGTATTAAATAACAGCTGAACCACACCCATGTCAGAGGTAGACAAACTCAGTAATGCATGTGTCTGTGTGTGTTTGTGTGTGTTTGTGTGTGTGTGTGTGTGTGTGTGTGTGTGTGTGTGTGTGTGTGTGTGTGTGTATGTGTTTTCAGCCCAGTATCCTAAGGAATGACATTCACTGTGCAATTCCATAGCTCACCATTTCTGTTCAGGACCATTATTTATTGTTCATTTCCCTTTATGTTGTAAGACAGCTAGAAAGGGTGTGGCAATGAGATAGATGTGTATATCAGAAATTTGACCTAACTACAGGAGGCTAGAGTCTGTGTCTTCTCATTGGCCCGCAATTCACATTTCTTGTTCTTTTTTTTCTAATAATCCTGACCTTTTCCTAATCTTAATTTTTCAGTTGCTGAACTTTACACATACCTTAAGATTAGGCAGGTGTTTAACATTAGTAGCCCAACCTTAAATATACCTTAAACCATAGCTCAACAATCTTTCCCCAAAAGTCAGCCATATTATAATTACACAAGTGGCTGTGGCTCAGGAGGTAGAGCAGGTCGTCCACTAATCAAAAGGTTAGTGGTTCAATCCCTGGCTCTTACAATCCATGTGTTGAAGTGTCCTTAGACAAGATACTGAACCTCAAATTACCTCTCTTGGCTGTTCCATCAATGTATGAGTGTGTGTATGGTACAAGTGTTGTATACAGTAAGTGCAGTCCATTTACCATATTGTAAAAAAAAATAAAGAAATTTACAAAAGTTGGCATCCATCCATTCATTATCTATACCGCTTATCTGTACAGGGTCGCAGGGGGGCTCGAGGCTATCCCAGCTGACAAAGGGCAAGGGCGGGGTGCACCCTGGACACGACACCGGTCTATCATAGGGCTGACATATACAGTCAGGTCCATAAATTTTGGGACATCGACACAATTCTCATCTTTTTGGCTCTAAACACCACCACAATGGATTTGAAATGAAATAAACAAGATGTGCTAATCTGCAGACTTTCAGCTTTAATTTGAAGGTATTTACATCCAAATCAGATGAACTGTGTAGGAATCACAACGGTTTGTATATGTGCCTCCCACTTTTTAAGGGACCAAAAGTAATGGGACAATTGGCTGCTCAGGTGTTCCATGGCCAGGTGTGTGTTATTCCCTCATTATCCTATTTACAAGGAGCAGATACAAGGTCTAGAGTTCATTTCAAGTGTGCTATTTGCATTTGGAATCTGTTGCTGTCAACTCTCAATATGAGATCCAAAGAGCTGTCACTATCAGTGAAGCAAGCCATCATTAGGCTGAAAAATCTAAACAAACCCATCAGAGAGATAGCAAAAACATTAGGTGTGGCCAAATCAACTGTTTGGAACATTCTTAAAAAGAAAGAATGCTCCGGTGAGCTCAGCAACACCAAAAGACCCGGAAGACCATGGAAAACAACTGTGGTGGATGACTGAAGAATTCTTTCCCTGATGAAGAAAAACCCCTCCACAACAGTTGGCCAGATCAAGGACACTCTCCAGGAGATGTGTCAAAGTCAACAATCAAGAGAAGACTTCACCAGAGTGAATACAGAGGGTTCACCACAAGATGTAAACCACTGGTGAGCCTCAAAAACAGGAAGGTCAGATTAGAGTTTGCCAAACAACATCTAAAAAAGCCTTTACAGTTCTGGAACAACATCCTATGGACAGATGAGACAAAGATCAACTTGTACCAGAGTGATGGGAAGAGAAGAGCGTGGAGAAGGAAAGGAACAGCTCATGATGCAAAACATACCACCTCATCAGTGAAGCATGGTGGTGGTAGTGTCATGGTGTGGGCATGTATGGCTGCCAATGGAACTGGTTCCCTTGTATTTATTGATGATGTGACTGCTGACAAAAGCAGCAGGATGAATTCTGTGTTTCGGGCAATATTATCTGCTCATATTCAGCCAAATGCTTCAGAACTCATTGGACAGTGCTTCACAGTGCAGATGGACAATGACCCAAAGCATACTGCGAAAGCAAACCAAAGAGTTTTTTAAGGCAAAGAAGTGAAATGTTATGCAATGGCCAAGTCAATCACCTGACCTGAATCTGATTGAGCATGCATTTCACTTGCTGAAGACAAAACTGAAGGGAAAATGCCCCAAAAACAAGCAGGAACTGAAGACAGTTGTAGTAGAGGCCTGGCAGAGCATCAATAGGGATGAAACCCAGCGTCTGGTGATGTCTATGCGTTCCAGACTTCACTCTGTAATTGACTGCAAAGGATTTGCAACCAAGTATTAAAAAGTGAAAGTTTGATTTATGATTGTTAATTTGTCCCATTACTTTTGGTCCCTTAAAAAGTGGGAGTCACATATACAAACTGTTGTAATTCCTACATCGTTCACCTGATTTGGAAGTAAATACCTTCAAATTAAAGCTGAAAGTCTGCAGTTAAAGCACATCTTGTTTGTTTCATTTCAAATCCATTGTGGTGGTGTTTAGAGCCAAAAAGATGAGAATTGTGTCGATGTCCCAATATTTATGGACCTGACTGTAGAGACAAACAACCATTCACACCTATGGGCAATTCAGAGTCACCAATTAACCTAACGTGCATGTCTTTGGACTGTGGGAGGAAGCTGGAGTACCTGGAGGGTCCAACGCAGACAAGGGCAGAACATGCAAACTCCACACAGAGAGACCCCAGGCCCAGGGTTCAAACACAGAACCTTCTTGCTGTGAGGGGACAGTGCTACCACTGCACCACTGTCAAATGTTGGCATTCAATATTAAAACTTTTTTGCACTCTGGTTTTGTTAATTCAGTCAGCCATCAGTTTCAGTTCTCTCTTTGGTGGATTTTTCCTGAAAATATTACTTTTAACTTGAGAAAGTGATTTTAATCTCAGTGGTTAGGCTGGAGAGGACAGCCACTCGCTGTCATTGAAGAGGGACACAAATGAAATGAAAGATGTGTTTTGCTTCACATGTTAATTCAACACATATACAAAAAAATTATATGTTACAAATCAATAAAAGTTTTAGAAATAAAGCTTAGAATCTCCAAATTCTTCTAATATCCCTTGTATTATTCATCAAACTTCTCCAATGGAATAGGAAAGCTGTGGAGTGCTCTATTTGGTTGTGCTTTGACATCATTACTATTATTAACATTACTATTCATACCCCCAGCATTAAACCTCTGTCAGAATTCATCACATGTCCTCTTTCACCACTGAAATCATCTTAAAAAAATCTATACACTCCTCCCCTGACTGAGGGTTTCTTACATAATTAATACTTTGTCGTATTAATGGGCATCATTTCGAGTCATCAGTCACCTTAATTTCAAAGCTGAGTAGCATTTTCAATTGTTTGTTTTTCTTTCAGATGTTTTATTATGATTTTCATGTGCAGGTTTACAATGTTACACTGTACAAAAGCACACTTCACAATAGTTTCCCATACTGTGCTCATTGTATTTATTTATTTTACCCTCACCACCACTGGGCTTGGCTTCTAGACAGCTCCTGCTTCTCAGTAATGGACACCCCTGTAATACTATACATTTTGCCCATTCTGTTCATTGTGCTGTTCTCCATTTACTGCCAATATGCTATGGTAATACTGTGTTGCTAGCATCCATCTCTCTGTCTAACAGAGTTTACAGGATTCTGTTATCTCCTCACAATAATCCCATTCATGAATCAGGTGCTGTGGTGAGAACTATAGCAATCAAATGTTATGTTTGGACAAATTTCATTTTGGAAGATTTTTCCTGAGTTACACTTGTGAGCTTTTAGTCTATTCCAAAAAATAAAATCCTGTTAGGTCAAACAATAGATCATCTTTCAGTTTGAGAAATTCTGTTTGTGTTTCACTTTTTTGACATTAAGTAGGCTGATATCCATATACATCTTAACTGGCATCTAAAGTAAACAGTATAATTTATATTTTTTTTCCACAGCAGGGTTAAATGGTATTTTTTTTATTTGACAATAGATTAGATGTCTCTTAATTTTCCTCTTCACTTCTCTTTTCTGTCCCACTTATCTACTTTTTTCCCCTTATCTCTCAACGCATTCAGACACACTTACACAGAAAGGTGCACATGCACGCAATGTACAATCAGTCTTTTGTGTTGTTGCCAGATGAAAGCTGCTACATGAACAGGAAGGAGGAGGTACAGTGAACAGGCAAAAGGCTGGGAGGAAAATAGTAAGCTGGAGTGGACCTGATGATGAAATTTCACCTTTAAAAAAATATATATAAAATCTGCCATCATGTCAAGTGTCTGGGAATTAAAACATGAAAGATATTAAAAGGGGAGAGTAAAGGGAGGGAGAGAGAGAGAATAGTGAGAAAGGAGAGATGGAAGGCAGGGGGAGAAAGAGGAGAATGAAGGATTGAGAAGAGGCTGGGAACTTGAAATCAATGGACTCATTGTTAACAAGAGTCAACTTTCCCTCTCTGATCCACCTACACAAGACCTTCACCCACCCTCCATACCTCACTCTAATTGCTAAAGTATCTGTTCATGTGTTGGGTACCGAATCTATCAACCACCTTGGATTTCAGCTAGTAGCGCCAAACAGATGCTTGTAGGAAGTGCTGCCCAGGGCATACTGAGTTCACTCTTCCAAAGCTCTCAATAAAAAGCTAATTTCTGAAATGCAGTTTGGCCACAATGGTTCTGTATTAGTAGATGGTTTTGAGGGTTATCTGTATGTAATAGAGATATTTAAATACACCCAATATTTAAAATTTTGCAATTTGAAAAAATGCTGAATCTGAAAAATAAAATGAGAATTAATGTGAATTTCCATCCTATACTTTTGCATTTGAATTTTGGGACCTGGGCACATCAAGATAAACAGTTGGTGGTGCTACTTCTCCAGTCTATTTCATTACACTATTGCATTAAAAGAGGAGGGCAATTTGATTTCAGTGGAAGCTTAAGTGACATTTAAGTTACATGCTTCATTAATGTAAAGATTCAGCTACTAAGCCTGTTTCCATTGCACTTAGATTTTGCTTTCTTACCTGCAAAGTGGAAATGCACATAAAAACAGTTTGTGCTTATATGAATATTTCAAACACAATATCTGCACAGTATTTGCTATAGTGTTTTTTACATATGTTTAATAACTGCTAAATATTTGCATATACTCTTGCTTTAAGTTTAGGCGAAAGTTAGCAGAAATTACAATGATCATGTAATTTCACAAATCCCACCACTCCCACCGCTCTCTAAATGAATATACAAGAAACAGTGTTATTTTATTCTGTTTTTCTGTTATTCTGTCTTCTTTCCATTTAAAGTACTATTAATTGTTTTTATAAAATATGTGAAAGGGACCTGCAATGCTATTTTGTGACAGTGTAGTTTGTGACAGTAGAATATGTTGTGTAGCCTATGTTATTTATTTATTTATTTTGTTGTTTTGTGGCAGTACAGTTTTTTATCTAATCTTTAATCTAATCTCAGATACAGTAGCAATACAAAAAGTCTCACATGTGAACTTTAGAAGCTTGCGGATGCAGCTTTCTTTGACCTGGGAACATCAGCCAACACTGATCAATATATGTGAAAACCCTGCAATGTGTCCATCTGTGTTGGTTTGTCCTTGAACTTGACACTGCAACCCCAACCTCTTACAGGGGTGTTGCTTCTGGCTGGCCATGTTGTCACCCTGACCCCCCACTTACAAGTACATACATGGATCAGTGGGGTTTCTGTAGCAAAAAAAGAGGAGGATGAATTCACTTTTGCCTTGCCAAGGCATCTCCTCCTTCTAACACTTTCTCTCAGAATTGTCTTTTTTAATCTTTCTCTTTACATCTCACATCATCACGGTCTCTTCACTTCGTTATTTTCTGGTCGTCTGTGTTTCCCTACCTCACTTCTCTATTCATTCTTTCACTGCAGATCCACATGTGATTGTGTAGCTCTCTGGTGTCTGTTTTTCTTTTTGTTATCCCTCTCTCTTTTTTAATCTGAGAGGAGAGAGAGGGATTAGGTGGGAGAAGGGGAAAGGTAGGAAATGGAGAGAGAGAGAAAGAGATTATCCCAGAAGATTTGCACTTGTGAACTGACTGAAACTCAGGTCAGATAATGTGGGAGTTATGTGGACAGAAGGAACAAGAGAAAGAATGAGGAAGAGGAGTAAAACAAACCGCAGTGGGGAGGGGGGGGGGGGGGGGGGGGGGGGTTGTTAACAAAGAAAAAGGAATGGATGGATTATTTCAGATGAGCACTGCAGGTTTGACTTGATTGTTCTGACGATATGAGAACAGCTGGGGCAGATGGACAAATAACCTAAGGTAGGCTACAGTCTGAAAGCTAGTACAGCATTCAAGTCACTTCCTTTCAATAATCCATACTTCCCAAAGGAAACCCCCTCCACTGATATCTAAAGATTATAGCGTTAGTGTTTACATATGATGTCTTGTTTGCTACATTTGATTATAAAGTCTGTACAAGCTGCTCTGTAGCAGAGTTAATTTTGTGCTGTTTTCAATTCATGTAATGTGGTAATCTTCGGCTTCTTTACTTTAAAGTTGGCTGCTGGTTAACACATTTTTTAAGATAAATAATAACAATATAATAATATACAAAATATATAGATACAAAAAAATACATATTTGCTTTTTTTTGAGTGCAGAATGTTTGAGTGCAGAATGTGTGCCATCACAATCGACTCATGACATTAGAACTGAAGAAGCCAGTTGGATGAACTGATGAGCAGGGAAACGTGAGTAACAATGAAAAGTGCATCTTGTGTGTGTGTTTGCGCCAAAGTCAATGTACTGTAGAACGTGGTAAGTAATGAATTACATTTGAGTTTACAGACATAGTTTGAAAAAGAACAGAAAAAGAATTAAAGAGTCAAGTGTTTTTCTCTCTGCAACTAACACAGCCATGGCAGTGCCACTTGTCCTGCTCTGAACAAAAAGGAAGAGAACTGTCTACTATTTTATATTAGAAGAGATGTGTGAATGTGTTAGAGGGTCATGTTGTACACTATAAATCTATGCTGTTTTTTGAATTTTCTGTCTTGGCTAATAAGTGCCAGGTGTCAACAACTGTAATAACTAGATTAACCCTGGATCAACTAGAGAAAAACATTTTTTGCTGATCTGCTTTCACTGGGTCAAAACATGTATCACATCTGCTTACATCAATATGAAAACATTATTATTCTGCTATTTTGCAGACATAGAGTGAAGTATAAAATGCAATACAAACGTTAGCATTTACAATTTTTAAAGGTCCCATATTTTGCACTTTTCTGGCATTTTATTTGTGGTGACATCTCCTCTCTCAGGCTCTCTAAATGATCTGATAAGAATATTGCAGATTTAAGGTAAACACTCAGAGAAACGAAATCCTGCAAGGTTAGATGGTGGGTCTGGATGGGTCGGGCTTGGAGCATGGTTGAGGGCAGTGACTGTGTTGTTTTGATGTCACAAAGTTACAGAAGTCCTGGCAGCTTGTTTTAAGGCTCAGTTTTTGAATACAAGCTGTGTGCATTTCTCTGTGGACTGAGCGCTTTGATACTTTCACAGTATTAAGAGAGATGGAAATCTCACATGGGACCCTTAAAAACTTGAGGGGACAAAATTAGCAGAGGTAATCATGTTTGTTTTAAATGGCTCCAAACATAAACAATGTATGACAGTTTATTTTCAATTACACCTTGGATTCAACATCAAAAAACAGGATCATATTTCTGGATTACAGTATAGTATATACTCTATAACACTCTATAACACTATTGTACTATCCATACCATTATCACTAAAGGCAATTACATATTTTAGGAAGGTGGAGATTTTTGCCTCTATGTTCTTCATAGCTCTGGGTTTAAAAATTATAGATGAGTCACATATTCAAGTAATTACGTGTTAGAAAAAAAAAAAAAAGATTTGTTGAATTCAAACAGTATATTGACATACAAATGTCATTGGTACTTCTGACATGGGACTTGAGAGGACTGTACATGGAGAAATGTAGACCCCTATGATTGGCTTAAGTGATAGTTCAGGTTATTTGACATGTGAGGCACATACATAGTGTATAGTGTATAGTATTACCTGCAGTAGATTTGGATTGGCACACTCCAGGTTGGAGAAGTAGACATGGGCACCAGCACAGAAGCTAAGCAATGTCCTGCTGTGGACAGGGTCAGCAGAAAGTTTTAGGCACTTCCTACTGAAAAAAGCCAATATCAGTTGAAGTGTACATTTTATTTTTGAATAACCATTGAGCTACTGTTGTCCTACACACAAGCACACTTCCATTTGGCTGAATAGTTGGTAATATTGCACCAATCACCAGCACAAATTCCTTGTATGTGGAAACATACTTGGCAATAAAACCAATTCTGATTCTGATTCTGATTTTGTAATTTTCTCTTGTGGGCAGAAAATGGTCAAACTCAAACATACTGAATATTAGCAGTAGCTAGTAGCTTCTGCTATTGGAAGCATCAACCTGAAACATCACTGTCAGTGAGTAAAAATAATTTAGTCAAACCATAGTTTATCTGTTGTAGTGTGTGTGACTGTGTTTATGTGTATGTGCAGATGTTCCTAACAAGGATTAAGGTACAAGCATTTCCCGAAGTCCCTATAGATGGCTAGTGCAAGTGTGTGTGTGTGAGCACACTTGTGCAGAAGTACGCACATGTCTGTATATTCCCTTGAGCTGTTGTAAGGGTGACCTTGATGAGACAGCTTTGCATGTTACAGACATACACATAGACATGCACACCCTTGAGGCTGTTGGAAGTGACAGTATGATTGTGAGAAAGCTAACAAAAATTAAATGATTATCAGTCATCTGGTGACAACACTGTGGCTGATCTACTTGAAATAATTGTGCTAATGGAGCATTCAGACAGCGCAGGGGCAAAATCCTTACCCATATCTGCAATATCCACCTGGGTATGAGTTCCTGGTAGTGGTGCATCTGGCGCAGTTGTGTGTTCCAACTAGTATAGTTGGCCATGGTCGGGCCACCTACAGGGGGGAGTTGGGATCCCAGGCCACATTGTGGACTACCCGTGCACTTTGTTGTTCTGACGGAGCTCATTGCTGGCAGGTGAAAGAGTGGCACCATGTGTTGTCGAGGTATCACATCTGTCTGCTGCTGTACCCACAGTAGAGTTTACGGTTATGAAGGCCACAGCATAGGGAAATTGGTCATTCCAAATTGGGAGGAATATTTATCAATTTGTATTCTTAGCTGAGGGACATAACCAGACCCTTTCAACAGTTTTAATAGTTTTTCACTGATACACACTTCCGTTCGTGCCCCACTTATAAGGTATTTCATCTCTCTGGATCTATGTGATGACATTGTTAAAAAGTTTAAGCAGCTATTACGCATCTACCCATAAAACAACATACAATCAAAGCTTTTCATTGTGATCAGTGCTTTAACCCCAGCAACCAGTCAAGTTTTCCAAATGTTGTTGGTACTTTGAACACCACAGACATTTTACTGGGGCAGGACATTTAGCAGTAGATGTTGTATGCCTAGCAGTAGCAATTGTAGAATATTTTGGGGCCAAAAAAATTGCCAGGGGCACCCTCCAATCAGTGTTCATCACCATTATGTGATAAATAATCTGACACCAATGAAAAAAGCGTGAAAGAAATAAACATTTTTTTAATTCCATATGTTTACCTCACTAGACTTTTCAAAATGTATATTTAATTGTCCAAATTGTCCATTGCTTGTTTAAGGGGGATGGGAACTGTGTTTAAGGGGGAAGGGAACTAAGTTTGGCAGCCCTTGGTCATTTATGTTAACTAACTGACCAATTAGATGAATATACAAAGTAATGACAGGTATAAAGTAGTTTTCTTTTTCCTTTTGAATTTCCTTTTTGTATTGATCTTTTTCTGTAGAGATTCAGATTATGAAGTATATTTTTTGGTGTCTCTCTCCTAGAAAATGTTTCTTCCATTTCTAGTTGTAAAGAAGAGATAACAATAAATGAAAATAATTTCATAATTTTTACACTCATTTACATTTTTCTTGGTTTGCAGGGATGTAGAGCAGATTTGTGGAGCAGGTGTATCAGTTTCAGCTGTATCAGCTGAAAGAGACTGAAGACAAGTAAGGCCTGATGCTGAAATAGGAGGAAACCATACGACTGCTGGATGTTGAAAGATGACAATGACAGATTCAAACATATTCTTCTATTTTGCTTGTCTCATCAGACGTTTTATTAGTCTTACATTTAATGTAGTTTATTCAACATCCTGCAGAAACACACATTTTCTGATTTGTACTGAAGACTATGGATATTTTTGATATTTCTCTTGTCATGTCATACATACAGTACCAAACTAAATCTAATCTGAAAAGATTTGCAACACAGTGTTTAATTTACATTAATTATAGAATATAAAACACAAACACAAATAATACAACTGAGTCTCTGGATGGAGTTGATGCACAGCAATTCTCTTCTGCTGCTTCACATTCATCACATTTAAGTATTAAGAACAAATAAATCAACTCACAGTGTTCACCAAAAACTTATCTTTTGCCACACGTACCTGGATTTTACTTTTACCCGAAGGCCCAATGAATTATAAGGGCATAATACTGAGAGTTTTCCTGTATAAGTCTTACTTACCAGAGTGAAAAGCTAAAGGGCCACAGTTCAGTAAGATTTGTGCTGAGCTGGTGTGTGTCAGACTTAAACCCATTAAATCTTTCGTACATGACTCTGACCCGATGGTAGACTCTCTCCAGCCCACCTCACCTTGCCTTTTTTATTTTCTGTTAAATTCATGGCTAAATGCTTTTCTTTTTTGTCGAATGATTTTTATTAGAACGGTACACCATTCATTCTGCCACAGTACATGACCTCTATTATTGATTAAAGGAAGAATTTAATAGAATCTTCACATATAATATGGTGTCAGGTTAACATAAAACATGAAAGCCCACAAAGATATAAAGGCATCTCTGCCACGTATTACCCACCAGATCTCTCCTTATAGAGCTTCATTTTATCATAAATAATCTTACACACACTATTGAATCACTTTGTTTTTTTCTTCAAACCTTGTCCTTTCAGTGGCTACAATAATATTTCATAATTTTCTATATCTATATATTAAGGCTTTCTGTTTTTCTTTGGGCTTTGTAGAATTCTTTTTTTTTTTAAACTAAGTGAGAGAAAGGAGAGAAAAAAAATGGTGAACATTTATTTTTTATTTTACAAATAGGAGATATCCATCAGAGCCACTCTCCATTCCCCACTCTACATTCGTACAGTGTAAAAGTAATTCATAACATAGCATTCAAACATACAAAAACAAAGAAAAATTCTCCTTAACTCAGACAAAGATTAGGCCGCAGTATGTCTTTATGAGCAGTTTATACAAGCAACCTCTCAAGAGAACTCAATCAAGCAGGGAGAAGTATTAGTAATATTACTATGACTGTGATAAATGTATTACTATTGAAACTCCACTGACAGTACTAGGGATAGGAGAAAACAAAAGCAAAAGAAAATCTGTCACTGACACTGACAGTCTTGTGTCTTTGATTACACATGAGCATATGGATGTGTTCATTGGGTGTAAGGCTAATGAAATATTATTTGCTGCTAAAAGTCTGTGAGTAAATGAGTAAATCAAAAGTGACAAGGTTTTCGACTGTCAGCAGTTAGAGGTTAATTGATACCAAAATAAGGAGGAGTGCTGAACTGTCTCTTTAATCCCTATTAGCTTTTTTTCACTGTTCATTGAAGCACAGTGTTCTTAATTAACAATTTAATTATTGATGAAGCACCTGATCAAGCTCTGTTAATTCACTTATTAACAGGAAAACAACAGCAAACTGATCATTGCTTTCACTCATCTTTTTTTTCTCTCTGTATTTCTATTGTTCCTCTCATCCTACTCTCTCTTTTCTCATCTATGTAAAGTTAAAATACCAGACATTTGTTCAAATGAATGTTACTTTAATTTTGATTTAAAACTGTGTAGGCTGTTTATCTTGCTTGTATTACATTTATAATGATGTACATTTCATATACTGAAAAGAAAATAATCCTCACAATGCCTCCCTTTTCTGCTTTTCTGTTTACTGTTTTCATTTTCTTGCTCTCAATCAATGTCTCTGTTTATTGGTCTGTTTACTCTCTTTGTCCTATCTGTCCTCGATATAGAGTCTCATCATCTGCTTAGCTTTATCTTCTCTCCATCCCCCTCCATCCCAACTTGTCTTTTGTTTAGAACCTCGGCCCTGTAACACCTTTTTCTCTCCCATTGTCATTATTCCTCTGCTCTCAGCATCACACACAGTTCCATTTTCCTTTTGTTCATGCTGAGTTTTACTTACCTCACTTTTACATTTCAAATCACCATATGTAAGAAAGCAGTGGCCCGAGGTCAGTATAAATGTGAATGTCTCAAGCTACAGTGCCACTGTCAACCATCCCTTGAGTATGATTTTGTGATTGCGTGATGGCCGACTGACTGCAAATATGCAAATCAACTGACAGCAAAGTTGTGCCTGTCACATATCCCACATTGGCTGTCGATCAGATTTCAGCATCAAAGAACTGTCAGCAAACTTTCCTCGTCAGCAGTCTCTCTTTGCTCGTAACACTCTCTGTTGCGTGTGTGGTGTGGTCCATTTGTTGTGAGCTCCCAGTTATAAAAAAAATATATATACTTGATCTTTACATATGGCAACACCTCCTTCAAACCTCAGGAGCAGAGGAAGTCAAACGGTGCAAATTTCAGGAGTGGCAATCTCAGAATTTTTCAGCATATTGTATCAATAATTTAAGATAACCACCATTATAGCTGTGAATCAGGACCTCCAGTAAGTGGCTTAACTAATTGGTTGTGTAAGATATTTAATCAACATTTCGTATCCTGGGATATATTTTTGTTTTTTTAATTACCTGTATTTACTTCCAAATATTAAGAACTAAAACCAAATAAATTTGATTAGTTATTTGGAAGAATCTTGCTGTTCTCCTACGGGGCTGTAGGTTATGTAAAGTGGAGACTCTGAGGTCTAAGGTTCAACCACTATGTATACTAGCACAGGCACATTACTGTGAATAAGAACACGTGGTAATGAATGATTAGGGTCACTAGTACTCCAGAACATCTTTAGTCCTCACCCTGCTGTTATTAAAAATAAGATTATACAAAATGGGATTAAAGGCAATCGCATTCCATACTGTTATCGTCTATGGTTCTCCAATGGTGGAACAAGCAACTGAAGTCTACCAGAGCAGGGGCATCCCTCTCTATCTTCAAGAATCTCTTGAAGACTCATCTGATCCATGAGCACCCCCTCTCTTAACACCCCTAACACCCTAACATGCCTAACTAGCACTTACTATGCACTTTCATTGCACTTCTTTACCTGATCGCTTTGCACTTACTAAATAGATGTAGTACTTAGTACTCACGCCAAGGTCTCCTACTGCACTGAAGCTGTAGTGTTGTCCCTCACTTGTAAGTCACTTTGGATAAAAGTGTCTGCCAAATGACTCAATGTAAAAATGTGAATGTAATTCTCATTGGTACAAAATTTTGTTAAACACACTAGAAGGGAGTGCACAAACTGAATACTCTGGACAGTGAAGTGCATCACAACCCAACCACACAAACAAACACACACACACACACACACATGCATGTATGTCCAGAAGGTAGAGGATTTAAGGCTCAGTGTCTCAGATTAAGTTGATGGCTTATAAAGCTGTCTGACCACTGCTGGCTGTCTGTGCGTCCTCCTCTCTCTCAGCCTTGCTCAGCCTCTCTTTTATGTTTTACTCTCTCTTCACACTTTTTAAACTCTGTAGCTGAACTCAGTATTCAATACTGAATATGATCTTTTGTCGAAAAAAGCAAAAATTGTATTCCCACACAGCGTCATAACTGTGTTTTTTAGACCAAGGTCCTTTTAATAATTTTTTTTTCATCTGACAGGGGCAGAAACCAGAAACACGTCACTTTTTTGGGGTTTTTTTTTGGGGGGGGGGGTTTATAGCAAAAAAACAAAAAACACATTCTGCTTAATTTCTTCTTTTCTATTCTTACTGACTAAACACAAAACTGCTATATATATAGCAAAACACAGAAACACAGACAAGAAGCATCAAAATTGACTTTTTATTCAGTTTTAAGCCCCATTTTTATGATGCACTTTTTAGATCTTGGTCGTTTTTAGCTACATATTTAGAGGAAGGATTTTAGTCACCTGACGAATGGATCTAATTATCAGATAAAGAACCTCAGCAAAGATTAGTGGCAGCTCAGCTTTAAGCCACCTTCATAAAATTAACATACAATTTCTTTATTTGGTGTTTTGTTGAAATTTTGCTGTACTTGTACTTGTACTTGTTATAGTGACAATAAAGGCTCATCATCATCATCATCATCATCATCATCATCATCATTACTGGTTTAAATCACCAGGTGAATTTGTTTTGGAGAGTAGGAGACCTTTGTGGTTAATCTGGCTGCTGGTAAAAACTTCCTGAAGGTCTAGATCATAAGTAATCAAAGAAACAAACTGAGCAAACATGAGCAGCTAGATTCACAGCCCCTCTGACATGTCTTGCATCCACCGAACAGCATTGGAGAAAGACTAATTTTATTCATGGTTTTTACTGGACTTATTCACTGTCCATTTGATTTTGAGAGGAGAAGACCTCCACCACTAATTACATTAATGCCAAACTTTCCTGACTGACAATGAAGGAATCCTAACCACAAGAGGCTGACTGCAATGATGGCAGTGGTGGTGAAAAAAACAACTCCTATGATCTCATGAGAGACCCCTAGCTGCATATGTAATACTGTGCATTTAAAGCTAGCCCATAGAGCCTTCTTATTAAGATAATGTCATGCCCATACATAAACGCAAAGTTTGTCACAGTGATATGTTGGCATGAATTTGACAGTTCACCATATGGCAGATGTTGACTTCTACTAGTATAAGCAGAGAGTGACCAGGGAGCAGCAGAGAGTCGAAGGAGAATGTTTTTTATGAGCAGGAATATGCTGCTACTCTTTTTTGGTCATATACCTTAACTGCCAGATGGCACAAAGAAGCTGCGTGCATCGACATTATAGTGTTATTTAGAACCAAAATTTCTCTTCATCTTTATGGGGACATTGATATTTATGCATTTAATCATTGTCTTATAGATAGCAAATGGGCTTGTGAAATACAGGGATGTTTTTAATCCAACAAAATGTATTGTCTGCTGCATTTGCACCTACCATATCTGAAAAGCATTATGAAAAGTTTTTCAGTTTTTGCACATGTTCTCATCAGGAGAAATAATTAACTGTGACAATTCACATATCATGTGAAACTGAGATGCGTGTATCATTACAGGTCCACTGTATAAACCCACCACATGGTACAGACAACATCACTTTCTCTCTTGTTTTCATTTGTGCAAAGAAATAATGAATATGAATGAAGTATGGACAAATACAAATGCTTTCCAGGAT
This sequence comes from Trachinotus anak, assembly GCF_046630095.1. Taxonomy (NCBI): domain Eukaryota; kingdom Metazoa; phylum Chordata; class Actinopteri; order Carangiformes; family Carangidae; genus Trachinotus; species Trachinotus anak. The sequence continues at coordinate 12,878,598 of NW_027273870.1, read as the reverse complement.
AGAACAATTCCAGTAGCAAGGTATAGACACAGAATGGGGAGGGGGAATATTGTTGCTCCGCCTTTACACAGCCAGATCGACATCTGTGTTGTGTTATATATGTCATGTCTGTAAGTTGTTGATTTGTTCCCTCAGTTTTGGAGGGATCATTTTAGAAACCACCTTTGGCAGTTAACAGTGACAACCTGATATGTTTAAAGACAGGTTAAGGTGAAGGATAAGGATGCCTTTAGATAATACTTTGAGAGCATTTAGCAATTAAGTTTCCCAGCATACTTTGCTGTATAGAAATGTGCCTCAGAGCAAATATGCACATGTGGTGAGGTACATGAGGTTTACACTATATCAGCCTCTGTGAAAACCATTATTTCATTGGCTTGGAAACTACATTAAATGTATGAATGAGGAATCAATTTATGGGAGAAGCATTAATGAACCAAATAAATAGAGGCACAGCATGATAAGAAAAACCTCATTCTTAATTAAATAAACCTGCAACTCAATATTTCTTTAAAAACTAATATGAATTTGCCTCACTCACGAACACCCCAGAAAACGGGTTAGTAAGTAGGAGAAAGCAGCATGGAGGCCAGTGATTGTCTTTGACACGCGTCATAACATTGCACTGGAAAAGGGGCATGTTCAACCAGGTGAAATAATTCCATTTCTGCTGATCAGAGCTGATGCTGATAAATACCTGTGACTACTGCAGAGTCATTTGACCTGGGAATGAATGCAACCTGTACCCTTTCCCACTGAGGACAGAAACCAGATGTTAGTGGGTGTGAGTGGGTTTTTTGTCATCTGTGAAACAGCCTGTAAGCATCCATATCAACCAATGAGAGTGAACAAAACAACTGAGTATGGTGCTGCAGATCACACAAAAATATAGACAGTAAACCCACTATAGATGGTGATGGTCTGCACAGGAGTACATAATGCATATGCTGTTGTTGTTGTTAACATACACTGATGTCACTGCAGGATGAGGTTTTGTTGTTGCATCACTCATTCTTTGTCTTTGTCAGTAACTCCTCATTTTTTGTCTCTGTGTATTTGCAGGTGGAGTCCAACAACCCTTCACTCTCTCTGTCTGACTCTCTCTCTCTGCCTTGATCCTCTATCTTTGTGTGTGTGTGTGTGTGTGTGTGTGTGTGTCTGTCTGTCTTTCTGTATATGCAGCTGTACAGCAGCATGCCTGTATGTTTGCCACAAGCACAAGCAGAAGCATTATGGAAGTGAAAGAGCGACGTCCATACTGCTCACTCACCAAGAGCCGCAAGGACAAGGAGGGACCATACACTGGTGAGATAGCTCAGATACTGTAGCTCATTCATTCAGATAGTCATTAATTTATTGTCTCACTTATTGCTATCACTTGTTGCTCTGTTAATTCATTAGTTGAGTCAGTTAGTCAGTAAATCATACCTATCAAATACCTTCAAACACATAGATAGATCAGGGGTCTAAATCATCCCATTCCCATTCATTTGCTGGCCTTAAATTTAGGGAATAACAGATGTATTTTATATTCTTATTGAAAATTTTATATAAATAATATTTTATATTACAGTGCAATATATTTTGATTACTGCTACTATGATTACTTTAAGAGGCTCCCATTGACAAGTATTTATAGAGGCACTTGTGAACATGCATGGCAGGCAACTGCTTGGAGGCCTAGGCTGTAAGGGGGCCCCTGAAGACTGATAAAGTTAACTCCACAGCTCCCTCCTCCTTAAATAACCAATAGACCATTTGCAATGACATCTCAGAAACAGTGTTGGCAACTATTTTCAGTTCAAATTCTTTAAAATTTTTTTTTGAAAATTACAGAAGAAGGTTTTCCACATCTTTATATTTATATTTTGAAGGGTTTTTCACATTCTTTATTTGAAAATTCTACAAGGAAAACATTTGTAATTAAAAAAATGTTTTACACAGATTTTACTCATTCTCTGTTCCAGATTATTCATTATTTAGTCAGGATTTTATCTTAAGACATCCCATGCTGTATGGTAGGGTAGGTACGTGTCTGTAGTGTGTTATAAGAATATGTCTGTTACACTTTTATTCCACTGTCAATATGTGAAGAAGTGCACCAACAAGGGATAGTGTTAGTCAAGATAGTCAAGTTTAGAATAATTCTGCTATTTTCAATCCCAAACTTCTAAATCTACAAATGAAAATGAAATATTAGAAATCATATAATTGTTATAAAAATTGCATGTTCAGTCAAAAGAAGAACAATTTTAGAGATTTTTAAATGGCAATTCACAAATCAGCTGTTGATTGATGAGATATTGATTTAACTTGTTACCTTACAGGCCTGGCAAACCAGCTCCAAAGTAGATTTAAAACTCTGTCTCTTATCCATTGTCTCAGCATAGTTTTTGTTTCTATATTCTCTTTTCCTTTTGTGTTTTTGTTTGTTTTGTCAAAAATAATAAGAACAATAACTGATTGACCTTACCTTTTTGGTCAGCAAGAAGGACTCTTCCCTTATACATACTTTCATAAATGATCTTGCTGGACAAATAATTCAAAATGTGAGCTATGTACAGTCATTTTTCTAAACTCTTCCTCACAATCATCATATCATTTAAGCATTACAAATTCCTACATTTTTAATTAAAGCGCAACATATTATTCTGATTGGAAAGCTACAGTATATATTGCTAAATCCTTCGCAGCCCATGAGGTCAGGACCATTAAGGAGTAGTGTGGTATGTTAAAAGGAAATCCCAGTGTCATACAAATTAGGACATTGTACTCACCAAACTCTCTGAGAAAACGAAGCAGAAATTATTTCCATTGTAAACATCCCTCACAGTTTACAGACCACCTTTCTGTTTCAAAATTCATACACTGTACTACCTGTGGGTGCATGCAGTTTTTGTGTGCAGTGAGGGATTGTTACCAACATTTTAAGAGGTTTTTCTTCGGGTTTACCTTCAAACACATAGATAGATCAGGGGTCCAAATCATCCCATTACCATTCATTTGCTGGCCTTAAATTTAGGGAATAACAGATATATGTTATTTATGTTCTTACTGAAGATTTTATATTAATAATATTTTATATTACAGTGCAATATCTTTTGATTACTGCTGCTATCATTACTATAAGAGCATCCCATTGACAAGTATTTACAGAGGCACTTGGAGGCCCAGTCTGTCAGGGGTCTTCGTTTAAAATTCAAAGTAAGAGGAAATTCCCTCGAGCAAAGATCCAGGGCATCATAATGTCACAATGTCTAATTTGCATTATGAATGCCAGTACCATATACATATATTGAAGTAGCCTAATAGTTCTGTATGTGGTCAACAATTATACAAACATTATTTATTGTCAGTTCTCACAACTGTAGATATTATAAATTAAAAGTACTCCAAAAATAAATACATCTTTTTAAGATTTAAAGTAAAATAAGAGCTGTACTTAAAAATGAAATACAGAACAGAGTATGAGTATGTGCATCAAAAGCCTAACTTTAATAAATAAAGTGCTTAATTTTAGAAAAATGAAATAAAAAACAAAAAAAAAGTGTCAGGGCCATTATCATACATGCAGGTTCTCGCTCAGAATAATATTTGATTTAATAAAGCTGCCTCACAGCTGTATGTGAGCTGACAATGATCAAGATGTGCAGGGCAACTTTCCTCAGACATGGAACAGCTGTCTCCAAGAGACAGGAGCCAGAAAGTGGCAGGGTCAGTTCCTCAGAAATAATCTTTCAGGGACACGTCTGCTTGGAGATCGACCAGTTGCATCTGGAGCGACCCATGATTTGTCTATTTGAAGTGCTGTGTGGCTTCTTTTGAGACCCCATCATCTGCCATGAGGTGGGTTCTGAATGAACAGGGTAAGCTACTGTCCAAGGCTGATGCTGTCAAAACGTTCAGAATCAGCTTGTCAATAAAGTCAACAAAAGAAGATTCATCTCTTCACCCTGAACTTGTTCCTGCACTGATGGGACATGTGCACAGGCTCTCTGCAGCTCTCACTTGAACACCTCAAATTTCCTCTTGAAGCTGACATCAGGTCACAAACTGAATTGCCCTTGCCTGTAGATTTGAATTCAGTCCATTCAGGTGTGGAGTGATATTAACAATACAAATGCCACAATATCCATATTTTTTCATCTTCTTAAAAGAGAGACAATTGTGTGGCCTTCTGGCTCATCAGCTGTGTCAAGAAAGCTTTGACACTCCAACAACCTGTCTCTACTAAACCACATCACATTGTTGTACAGCAGAAGTTGATGAGAAGCTGCATTTCTCTGAGAAATTCCATGATCTTCTTTATGGCCAGGTACATGTCCTCTGCTCTTGTGCTGGTCTGAAGGGGTGTAACACTTAAAGGCTTTTCTAAGAACTCTTTCTTCTCCTTGTTGAAGAACGTTACATAAACTAACAGCTGAACATTGTCAGTAAATGTTTTTTATCTTGACCCCAATCCAAGCTACTTTAAGGGAACATTCATTTGCAGAAGTCAATGCAGTCAAAGAATGTGTTCAATCATACTGGGCTTTTAGATCATTCATTTTCTGTGCCCTCAGTCTGGATTTCAGTGGGTATGTTTGCTAAAAGATACGTGCTTTGTCTCATAGTGCCACTTCACATTGCCACTTCTGATAAACACTACAGTCTCACAACATGAGACATACTGGTTTTGAACTGCTGACTGGAAGACTGAATATGTAAGAGTGTGTCCATTCTTGATAAAAAGGTTTGTTATCGCTGTCTACTTTTCTCTTTTGAGAGCACACCATGTGAATTTACTTTTCACTGACTCACTTATTTCGCAGATTGCGGTGTCTTGTCTTGTCTATCCCCTGTGAGTGAGTGTGTGTGTGTGTGTGTGTGTGTGTGTGTCACAATACTTATCAGAATGCACAGATTTGATTGGCTGACTAGCATCACATGAGATGATTTACAACAGATACAATTGGTCTGTGAGTTTCCTGGGCCACTAAACCAGAAAAGGTTCTGTATTATTTTTTGAGCTGTGTCTGAGGCTGTACTTCATCCAGCCACCTTCACCGTGGATCATTTGCTTCTCTTCAGATATTTGGACGGTGTGGTTATGAGAGGCACTGGCCACACTGTTTCTGGTTTATAGAACAAGCAGAGACACGCAGGTCTCCACATCTGGAGGCAATCAGTGTCTGCACCCTCTCCTGCACTGACTGAGAGAGTTACTGAGACATGATTGTCTTTATATACCCCATGAGACAGAACTTAGGGCCACAAGTCCAAAGTTATGCGTGTTGTTTTTTTAAAGGTGGAATGATACATAATGCTTTCCATACTGGAGGAAGAGTGTGTTTTGCTGGTGATTGCCGTAAAGTGGGCCTATAGATGTCACACCCTGGCTCATTAAATACTTTGAGATTTAGGGAGGGCAGGTCAGTAGTGTATGCAAAGTCTTTGAGCACTATATGCAGTGAGTGAATGGATGTGAAACACAAATAATAACCAAAGAATGATATCAGTTGGCCAGAAAGAGAGGGTGAGAAGATCTTGCTGAACGCTTTCCATTCTGTTAAGTTGTGCTTCCTCCCATCCTTGCTCTCCTGGACAGCAACACTCAATTGGAGTCTGGTTATTAATCAGTTAGCTGATCTGAAGAGATAGTAAAAGCAATTGCCGAGCTACTGTAGAACTGTAGAAGCAGCTACTGGTGTTGTTTATAATATAAAAAATATTACATGTGTACAATCTGAATCATGAAATTCTCTGCAGCTCTCTTAATTTTTTTTCTCCATAAGCCTTTTTTGGTTTGTTTTGTTTTTTTTGTTTTCTGGATCACTCAGAAAAAAGCTTCAGTCTAATGCAGCCACACAGTCATGATTAAAATTAGTCTTCTAAAGTCATCGTTACCCTGATGAGGGTGTCAGACTGACTCTGCCGAAGGTCTTTCATAAACTATTTAGGCGATGATTTTACTCAGGATATTCACTGTCGTTTTTACTTTACTCCCTCTCACCTATTCTGTTCTGATAATAATAATATTAATAATAATAACAAAACTTAATTGGTCCAATAAAGTGTTAATGTCAATTTGTGTTATTTTTATCAGTCACATTCTGTGATACCATGACGCTGCATATATATACATTAAGTATTGGAGAAGCAGTCAACAGACACCAAATGTTTTTCTGTTGTTTTCTACTATCAACATTTGATAGTTGCGCTGTTGTGAATCATGAGCAGTTGTGTTCTTTCCACAATGACCCTGGACGGAGTGAGGATATCCTGTTTGGTGAAAATGATTCCTCCATCCATATGTTTCTTCCTCGTAACTTTCTCTTGATTGGATTTTACCTGTGGTGAATTCAGCTGATTGGACATAATTTTGTAAGGCACACACCTGTCTATATAAAGTTTCACAGCTGACAATGCATATCAGAGCAAAAACCAAGCCATGATGTGGAAGAAACTGCCTTCAGAGCTCAGAGAAAGGACTTTGTCAGGGCACAGGTATGTGGAAGGCCACAAAAAAATTCTGCTTCACTGAAGATCCCCAAGAGCACAGTAGCCAGTGTGGAACAACCAGGACTCTTTGTTGAACTGGCCAGCCAGCCAAGCTGAGCAATCCAGGGAGAAGGGCCTTGGTATGAGAGGTGACCAAGAGGTGGTCACCCTGAGCTCCAGAGATGCTATGTGGAGTTGGGAGAAACTTCCAGCAGGAAGTTTTTCCTTTTTAATGAAATTTCAGAAATTTGACTGCAGACTCCACTGGCACTGTCTCCAACACCTTCCTGTAATTATCATTCTAGAAATCCAGGGTCTGACTTTAATTGGTGACATTTGAGCATTGTAAAATGAAACCAGTGCAAAAAAAGACATAAAGGAACAAACTCTAAACTCATCTTGAATTTTGTCTTGTTTTTGCCTCTAAGAGCTTTTTATTTTTGTATAAATATTGTATGTCTGTGAGTAGTTAAACAGAAAAGGAAACAGCCTGGAGGGTGCAAAACAAAATGTGGGTGTGTTTGTTTCATGGTTGTCAAAAATAATTTACTTTTAATAAGTTTATTACTTTTTCCTATTGTTTTTGTTTTAATGTTGTTTTGTTTACCATATTGTTGTTGTTTTTTTTTTGTTTTTTTTACTATTAATTGTAACACACACAACTGTTGTTTTTAAAAGTGCTATATAAATAAGGTCTATGATTATGATGATGATGATGATGATGATGATGATGATGATGATGATGATTATTATTATCATCATCACTATTATACTAGGTTCATCAGGGGACAGCGAAGACTGTGCTATTGGCTCACAAGGACTCCGAGTCCCCACGCAGAAGTCCTACTCCTCCAGTGAAACACTTAAGGCCTTTGACCAGCACCAAGACCAGACCAGGTTAGAACTGGAATTACATATGTTATAATACTGTCTAACCAATGGATAATATTATGTTATAGATATGTAAAGCACTAAAACATGTCTTCAAAGTCTTCAAATTATTATTATCTTGAGCAGACTCACAAAAACATTTTTACAAATACAATTTAACCTGGAGCAGGTTTGGTCTAGTCATGTCTCTGCTGATAGGAACTGGTAGCTACCATTTTTGCTCTCTTGGGAGGACTGAAATACCTATTTTTTTATAAATTTCCACACTTTATTGAATAAAACCCTGTAAATAGCAGAGTTTGAATCCACATGGTTTGTTCATTCCATTTGGAATCACAATGTGCTATAAAAGGGAAGTCAGAGACTGCTGACTTGGCCAAGGTCAATGTCAAACAACATACACCATATTTCAGAGAAAAAACATTCAAATTCTTAGTAATTGATCTGGATTTGCCCCAAAATGTAATGGTTTCTTCCCTGGCCCATGTCCTATTCCTTTACCAAGTTCAGTGCAAATTGGTTTGGTAGTTTTTGTGTAATCTTGCTGACACAACTTGTGAGCAGACACAAGTGAAAACATGACCACCTTTGGCAGAGGTAATGAGTATACTTTAAACTCTGACAGAAATATTGAATGAGTAATTTAAAGTTTAACTCCTATAATTCTTCAAACAGCAATACTTGATTATCCTTTGAAAATCAGTAGCTATCTTTTCTTGTTGTGTCACAATTGACAACTTTTGTCCATGGTTGTCGACAGGCTACTGTACGGGACCACCAAGGGACACAAGGATATGGTTCACCATGAACAGGATGATTATAGCAGACAAGGTGAGAGTCTATACACACATGCAGTGCACAGACACATGTACAGCTCTTGCTTCCTGTGTTTGGTTATCAATGCACACTTAAAACAGCAAGACTGAAAACTGTATGTTGCACTCAATAGATGTTCTGTTCATAAAAGTAGATTTCTTCTCTGCTGGTACACACACAAAAAATAACAGCATAATACAATGATACATGTAATTTACTATGATACATGGAAAGCACTGTAATTGTATCAAGTTTCCAAATATGGTTTTTATTTCCTTTATTTCCTTTTGGAGTTTCTTTAATCTATATATATATATATATATATATATATATATATATATATATATATATATATAAGGCATCACATTAATTGACACATGCATTTGTATATAATGTAAATCCTTATTTACTATATCTAAAAATATATATAAGTAAAGTTTTAGTAGTTTTGTTAGTTGATACTTGGGCATGTATTTGTTCATAACTTTGTGGATTTATATTTGGATAAAACTTGTTTAACATATGATTGTACCAAGATGAGGTGAGGAAGTGAAAGAGATGTTAAAGGTTTGTTAAATATAAAGTATAAGTAAGTATATCTCAGAAGGCTTCAATGAACCATTGGCACAATGAGCCATCCACGTCTTGTCAAAGAAGAGGGGGTAGGGTAAAAATAGCTCATTAAAATGAAAAGAAAAATGCTTAACCACAGATTGCATCCATTGTTCTCCTGCTCCAATTAACACAGCGTCAATATTTAAGAAATAAAAAATTCATAATTACTCAATCATCTTATCACCTTCGTTTTCACTGCTGGCCTAATTGGAGCTAATTTAAAATTAATATAACTTTTAATTGAACGGCAGTACTTGTTATCTCTTGTTGTGCCATTAATTACAGAAAGCTTTTATAATATCTCTTTTCATTTGCTGATTAAAGATGAAAATGCACATACTGAGATTTTACAGATAATTTGTTTGTCTTCTTTTCATGTATATTTTAAGGGATTATCACACAGTATTTGAACCTGATTTCAGCCCATTTCCATTTGATGTGTAAGAGTTACTCCTAATGATTTATTAAATTTAATGAAAAAAGTATTCTGAATGTGTAATCCACTGATGAAATACTTTCCACAGTTTGTGTGTTTGTAGATGTTTCTTGATGGTCCTTGTTGTTTTGTGTCTGACTTTTTTGTTTGTTCTTACAAAAAACACCCCATTCGATACTATTACTAAAAGGCCTGCAGCCCTGCATCCATTAAGCATCCCTCATTATATTGTGAGTATATGATGCTAACACATGACTAATTGAATTACTGGCATTTTAAAGCAAATCTAAATCTTCTGGGCAGATATGTGTTTTCAACACATTTTCCCATTAAACATTGTCTTATTGTGCCTTATTGTGGCTTTCTTGTGTAAAATATTTTACATATTTATTGTGTATTTTACTGGAAAAAAAATTAGTGTAACAAGTGTGTTGTTCTATGCCATTGGTCTTTTTATGACTCAGTTTTTGTTTTTAATTATTTGCATTGTCCAGCTTTGATCATATAGACCATGAGCACTCACCATTTTATTCATGAATGCCTGTTTTTATAAAATTAGATCAAAATGTCTGTTCGATTAACATCTCTCTAATAATAACCAGTGTTGTATCAACTAGTTCTTTGTCATTAAGCAGACAGAGTTTCATCATGAAATAGTAGACAGCTGAATAGTATTGAATTGTATTGAACAGTAGACAGCTGAAGGTGTAACTGGTTTAATACTGGTTCAGAAACCTTACAATCATCTAGTGTGAGATATCTGTGTCTCTGTTAATTATGAAAATGTATATAATAACACTACATTTCTAAAAATGGAATCCCTCATTTATTATTTTGTGTTTTTTTATTTTTATTTTTGTATATCTTCAATAACATTTATTATGAATTATAATTGATAGTTATTTAATTTTGATCTGAGCAAATGTCTTAAAAGAGTCTATGCACATTTTGTACAAATGATTAAATTCATGATATGTTCATCCTAACATGAGTTGCACCACCATTTCATTTATGTCTTCATGGTCTCTAGGCTTAAGGTTCTGTCTCATCTCCTGGAAGGATTGAATGGGATTTAACAGATATATTTTCTATATTTTATATTTTTCTACAGCTACAGTTGTATTTAGCAAAGAAATAATGTTTTGGGGTTTTTCAGTCAGGCTCTCTGCATGGGACGCAGCTGCTTTCTGTCCTGACTGCGGATCTTCGTTGTCACATATGACCTACACACACTCTGAAATACACAATCAGGTGTGTCTGTGGAAGAAAGGCTTTTTATTGGTTCAGTAATTGATGACACATTTAGTCAGTTAATAACTTAGTTGATCATCAGAAAAGTAATTGAGAGCTATTTTTGGGGTTAGGGTTAATCCAAGTCATTAATCATGAAAAAATGCCAAATATTCTCCAGTCCCAGCTTCACAAATGTGACAACTTGCATCTTTTTTCCAGTAAATTGATTATCTTTGGTTCACAGACTGTTGGTCAGACAAAACAAGTTGAAGATGCCACCTTGACTTCTGGCAAATTGTGATGGACATTTGTTTTCATGTTTTAATTTTAAAAAAAGGAGAACACAAATTTTGTTGTAAGGGAGATTTTACTTAGGAATTATGATGTGTGAAGTTGTTGAAAATCATTTGACAAATTCAACATGAAACATGAATTCAACAACATAACATAATATTAATTCAAAGTGAAACATGACCTTGTACATAGTCACTAGTTAAGATGATTTCCAAAATCTCCGCCTGTTCTTTTTTCAGGTCAGCATTTCAGTCTTCGTCAGCTGGGGATCTGCGAGCCCCCGTCACGTCGTGGCCTGGCATTCTGCTCTGAGATGGGCCTCCCCCACCGCGGCTTCTCAGTTGGAACAGCCCCGGACCTAGATACTGATAGTCAGGCTGTGATGTCACCAGAGCGCACCATGCGGTTATGGGGCCGCGGTGGTCTTAGTAAATCATCTGGGAGGAGTTCCTGCCTGTCCAGCCGCTCCAACTCAGTGCTGACTCTTACTGACACCGAGCATGACAACAAGTCTGACAGCGACAATGGTAGGACATCATCTAAACTTTTCCTCTCTTTTTGGTTTCATTCCCCCCAAGGTGTTATTTTGAACTCTGTTTTTCCAAATTTTGGAAGAGTGGATAATGAATATGTTTTGGTGTATTATTGACTGGGAGCTCTTGTTTACATTTACTCGTTCTTTATTTATCTTGTTTCTACTTTTCGGTCTTGATTGTTGCCCTTCAAAAGTATACACAATTGTGTATTATGTTCATTTTGGCAGGACAGGTATATACTATGTCCAGCCAACTCTAACGTCCGGTCACATACTCTCATATTTCTCAAGTTCAGTTGCAAATTGATGCCTCAGACACTCCCGTGGCCCATCTCAGCACATATGATACACAGAGTTCTAAGAAAAGAATATTTATGATAAGTGTGCAATCAGTTTTCAATGATTCAAATATTTTTTTTATCAAATTAAAAAAGAATTGACATGATTAGAATAAGACTGCATACTTTTTTACTCTTTAAGGGGCACATGGTTTCACAGTCTCAGCACAGACAAAAGTCTTTCCATCCTCTCTTTTGTTTAATTAGACACCTTTTCTCTGGTAAATCACAATTAAATCGTGATCTCCATTGTTTCCAAAAAAAAAAAAAAAGGAAAATCAGCCATGTGAGGTGACTTTCATCTCCTGCTGTGACTCCGTTGGCTGTGGTGTGCGTGTGCGAGAGGGAAAGAGGATGAGGTGTGCTCACTTACTGAATTTTCTCATCTTATTGTTGTCTGAAGAAATTAACTACAGTAACGATAGTTAATGTTGGTGTGTTTTGTTAATGAGGGAACTTTTGGTCTGGTGTGTTCAGATTTATAAAGCCATTTTATAAAGGGTTATAATATGATATAATAAAAAAGTACAGTGGGCATATTTTTTTATTGTTATTCGTTATTATATGCTAAACCTTGCAATAGATGTAATATTTCATCAGTGATATTGTGAGTCACTGAATAGACTAATAACGGTTTCTGTAGTTGTAACAATAATGGGATTACAAAAAACATAGACATGAAGATTAATGGCTATTTATGACTTTTGGAATTTGGATGTTTTTATTTCAATTACTAAAATAAATTAAACTACTAAAAGGAAAAATTAAGAAAAAAAATCCAGACTTGGAATAAAGTTATACAGCAGCTCTGTCACATTGATATTTACTGTAATTGTACACCTTCACTGAGTGTCCTTTTTGGTGGTGGGAACTGGGGTAAGAGGCTGGTACAGTAGATGGGGGCAGAGGGGCAGCAAAACACAAACAAGTCTGATAATTGATTTAGTTAATTTGGAGTCAGTGTATGTAGATGTGTATAAGTGCAAATATCTACTTTGCAACCTTTGTGTGTGTGTGTGTGTGTGTGTGTGTGTGTGTGTGTGTGTGTGTGTGTGTGTGGTGTTATGCATGTATATCTGAAGCCTATTAATTATCCTTGAGTTAGTTTTCTTGAACAGGTGTAAATTTTATTCTTAATGAAGGACTTGTTTATTACACACACACACACACACACACACAAGGAAATACGCAATATTTTCAATAAGCTAGACGATTTTCATTAGGAGATGTGATGCTGTAATTAAGAGCGAGATAAAGTGCTGAGTCATTGTATTTCCTATATTAAGTTTAATAATGTTTTTATTAAATAGCATTATGCTGGGGATGTTAGTGCTCTAGAGTATACACTTCCCATCTGTAAAAGTGAGTAGTCGTCAAGTTTTCAAAGGCTAATTGACTCTTTAAAATGCAGCTGTGTGTGTGTGTGTGTGTGTGTGTGTGGCTCATTTTGAAAAGTCTTGCAAGGTGTCAGCATCCATGCCTTTTCTCACTTCTGTGTGTGGTGTGGAGATGAATTGGTTCAGACAGACGTTTCTTATGGCTTTAGACTTGAGGTGCATCGATTCCAATTTCAGATTTTTTAAGTCTGACATATTGATTCCTTTTCTTTCAAAGAACTACAGTTTACAACTACATTTCATTTTCTAACTTTTCTTTAATTGGCAATTCAAAAGGTGAATGTTGTGCCCTCTCCTTTCTGTTATCATTTATGGCCCTTATCCAAAGCACAGCAGCAACACTGGCAGTGTGGACATGTGTGCGAGCCACAGCAGCAGTTCAGCAGGTGCCATGCACAGGTGAGGCCAGCTGAATGGCTCTAGTTTGTCCGCTTTGCCTTTGCTAGCTTCTTGAAATTGGACATGTTAAGCAGGGTGATGGTGTTTTAAGTGTCTGATTAAGTTTGTTGTTCTGAATGTTTTCGTGGTATAGTTCCTCCGCAACTTACTTAACTTTATGACTTTCGTGAGCTTTATGTTGTCTTCACTCATGGTGAAGAACTTCAGTGCTGACGGCATGTAGTTGTGTCTCTACTGTTGTGTGATACAAACCATTGAGTGTAAATTTGAGCGGCACAGAATCAGACATATGAGACTGATAATCAGCTGATTCATCTCCAGTTTAGACTGGTTTTATCAGTCGTAAAAAAATCTTTTTGAGTCCCATGATAGTGGTGGTGAGGTCATTAGTGGGTGATGATGAACCCTGCTGAAGAAGACATAGATGGAAGCATTGGCTTTTTTTTTTTTTTTTTTTGTGGAGGTCACTTTGTAGATCTTTGTAGATCTTCCCAGAGCCTGTCACACTTATAATAGTACAATCAGTTAGAATACAATTTCTTGGTAAGAGTTGATACGAAGCCCTTTTCCAACTGCAAAACTTTTTCCAGGAACCCAGTAACCTTTGACTGCAAGAATCTGTTTCCAGCTGTAGTACCTGGGATGTCTCCAAAAATTTCCGGTTCTCAAGAAAGTGCACTTTGATGGCCCAGGAACTATTGGGGTAAAGTTTGTTGGACAGGGTGTCACTGGTCAAACACAAGCCCTGGAACCAGAGCACATGTATAATATTCCGTCAGAGTCGGGTCAGTATAAGCGTTAGGACTTCAGAAATATTCTGCGATGTTATTCACTGTCTGAATTGCAACCTGTATCCTAGAAATTATGTTTGTATAGAGCTAAACTTTGTATGAAATGTATTCTCTAGCTCGTTTACATTCAGAGGCAGCCTTTTGTCAAATGAATGAAGTTACACACTTTTGTAAGGACGGTTGCCAGGAGTGTCTAGGCATGGATGGCAGGTGTATGAAGCGCTCAGCTGTCTCACCAGAGACCACGGTTTGCATACAGAGCCCTGTCTGTGGTTATGTTCAGGAAACAAAAGCACAAAAGTTAAGATTAGGGAAAAAATATGGTATTATTCATGGTAATTGTAAATTAACATGTTGTGTCTGAGGTCAGTGTGAACTTTTTCTGTATTAAACCAGATCATGATCTTTTACTAACCTGAACCAAGAGCTGTGAGAGTCTCAAGACATCATAATAAAGTCCAAAAATGTTGCAGTCACTACAGGTGCGTATTTTATTGCAAGATATGATATTCTGGCAGAAAACAAACCACATATTTACAACTTGCCAAATTAACATTTCTCATTACGTCAGTAGAAAATGTAATCTGGTCACAATTGTATTTCCTACATTAGCTGTTGGAGTTCAGTTGTATATAAATGACATTTCTAGGGATTTGAATGAGCTGATAGTTGTGTGCCTCTGCTGAGACACCTGTTGTTGTTCTGTCCCTTGATACTGACCCTGGTTTGCAGCATACAGTTTGTGCGCATGGGTATGTGCAAATGTTTGTGTGTGTACAGTAACAACAAACTATATTCCATCACCAGCTTCATTGCAAGAGATAGTGAGAGAAAGAATAGATTCCGGGAGGGAGAGTAAAATGGGAGAAGAGAAGAGAGGATCAGAGAGGAGGAGAGGATAACAAAACAATTCAGTGGAGAGGTAATTCTAAAGAGAAGCAAGGAGAGTGGAGAAAAAGGCCGAACGGGGAGAGGGAGAAACCTCTCAGCATTGTTTGCTCTCCTGAGAGGAAATATTAGACCAGAGACGTCTGGCTGGCTCCCTGGTGGACACACACACAAACATGCGCACACACACTAGCAAACATAAACTCTTTTGTGACGTCTCGACCCCTGAGTGCCTAGCTGCTGCTTGCCTGGTTACCTGATATTGATGATCTCAACTACAGGGACAGAAAAAAGAAGCTACATTAACATTTTCTGTTGCAACACACTGATACAGGTGTGTCTTTCCCTGAAGAAAATCCTCAGGTGCACAGAAGGTGACGATGCTTACATTTCCTAATTCCTAATCCTTTTAAATAAACAGAAGAACTGATAGGTAATGACACATATGCAAAATCTCAGGTGTTGGAGGAATCCAAAGATACACTCACTACTACACTCATGTTGTAGGAATACAGTGTCCAGCATATGTGAACTAAACAGATAAAAAAGGCAACATACTGTTATAAAATACAAATGCATACATGGAGGTAACAACAGAGAGATGTCTGGCTTTGACTTATAGCAATGAACTTCAAATATATAAGCTGTCTACTCCCATTAAGTCCAATGTGTCCTCTTTGTAAGTGTGTGAGTATTTGTGTGCTTATAGTGTGTGAAGAGAGCAAGGTAGAAGGGATAAACTGGAAGCGTAAGAAGACATGATGTAATATAAATGGAAGAAAGAACAATAAAGGAAGGGGTGAATAGGAGGGATGGAAGCAGACAGGCAGACAGAGAGGAAGCGGTGTGTATCTTGTCTTTGCTAACCAGATTACTTTACTATGTGTCAACAAAACACTTAATCCATTTGGCATTGCTAAGCTGCTTAACACTATAACCTTAGCTATTATATAGACACACACACACACACACACACACACACACACACACACACACCATAATACTCAAAGAGGCTCACAAACCTCATACTTAGTGCTATTCAGGGAACCAGAGTAACTTAAACATACTATATTGTAACTTGTGTAAGTGTCAAGAAGTAATACTTGATTTTTACATAATTCAGTTCAGTTCAGTGGTGCTTTACTGGCATGACAGTTTAAGAAAAATAATGTTGCCAAACCATCAAAATACAATTTCCAAAAATACTTAATACAAAATGCAACATACATGTACTGTATACATTAATTATCTTATACAATATATTATATACATAATCTGTCGTTTCAGACTACCTTACTTTTACCACAGTTTCTGAGGAATGGAGAGGGGATGAGAGGAGGGGAAAGAGTGGTTCTGAGTGTGTGTTTCTGCATTTACTTGAAATCTGACAGAAAAACCCCGGAACGGTGCAGGGATTACAGATATTTAATTTATGAGGGCCCAGGAAGCTGCAAGCTTTCCTCTGATGTCTTAAGCACAAAAGCACCATAATGTACATGTACCATGTCTCCGAGCACAGAATACCACAGCACCCACAAGCCTGTTGCTGTGGAAAAGAAGCAAACTGAAATCACAAAAACAGAGGTCAGGCACATTCAGTAGGCTATGCTTTGTCTTTGAAATTAGTAATAAAGTACAGATATGGATTTCATGCAAAAGTGACCTTAAACTCAAAAGGGGACTGGTTAAAACATTGTCATTTATCTAACAACCCAAACATTCCAGCCCAGGGCAAAATCCCAGGGCAGACAGGGGGGACATGGCACCATATACATTTTATTGAAGTACACAGGGGTTAAAGTGGATTGTAACAATCAAGAAAAGCGTTCTGACACCTTTGATTAATAAGTAAATAAATCTGAACTGTATCTAACAGTATCTAAACTGAGTGAGACAGAGGAACAGACGCACACAGAGAAGGACGCAGAAGAGAAGAGCCTCCGTACATGGTGATGGTCCTTTTAACTTCACAGATGGAAAAGAAGCAATGTTATAGATTGACTTGGTTAAAGTGTGAGATAAGTTGCTAACATGGTAAACTGTAATTTAAAAGACAGATGCAAAATGGCATCCACAGCCACCTGGTAGCTGCAGACCGTCCAGAGGGTGGGATGTGTCAACTGAAAGGCCCTCTACTGACAGAGCCACAAACAGGAAGGCAGACAGATGGAGAGAGACAGGGACATAAAACAGACAATGATGGATGGATCTGTTCATACCATGTTTGCTCTCACTCTTTCAATGAAATTCAGTTTGGTTCAATTCAGTTCAGTGGCTGCTTTATTTGAAAGGGGCAGGGATGCAATCCATTGACAAAGCAGAAGGTGACAAAATAAATTTCATTCATACGTAACAATACCAAATTAGAGCAAATTATCTAGCCTGTAATTATTTTGCATTCAGCATTGTTGTCAGCTTCTCTGATAGTGCAACACTCACATTTTACTGTTGAATTACACACTCACACTAGAAACAACATAAATTAAGAGCTTTGTGAAAACTGGAGAGATCGTGTGTTGGATTATTTTTGAGAAAATAATCAGTCATAATATTTCTCTCTGTGTGTGAAGAGCTGTATGCACTCTTCTTTTGAGCCTCATCTTTTCCCCCTCTGTGTCTCTCCTTATATTCAGCATCTCAGTCTTTGCCTCACGTTTTTATTTCATTACACTCCTTTAATCCTTTCTAACTGTGGCCTCTAAACAGTAAGAAACAGGAAATTAGAGTGATTCTTGCTCGATCATTAAGCCATAACTGGACACAAGTTGGCAGGATCTTTAGAAATCATCGCATTTCCTTAAAAGGATGAACAATGGCCACAGCTGATGTGCTCAGTGAGACTTATAAGTGGCATGATTTGAACTTCAATCTGGCAATGAAGTATTCTGGTCCTATATTGTTTATCGTCTTTGAAATGGTAATTCATGCTCCATGAACTGAACTTGGTTATGCATCTGGACTGAAATTCTCCTCCACCAGCATTCACTCACTTAGGATAATGCTTATACCCACACTGTAAAATGTAAAAATGCAAACATTTACATCCATTGATTGTAGTATTTAGAGATTCACTGTTGCTTGTGTTCATAAGCCATTAAATAAGGTAGTACATCACACACACAAACACACATCAAGTTGTAAAATAACCTGAGTTGTCATAGGAAATGTACCAGTTAATCAAGTGAGTGAAACTTTGTTAGCAGTTCAGGTAAACACCTTAATGTTGCTCACGGCCATTTATGGGTCAGAGTGACTACAGCCTACAGAAGGAAAAACCTTCAAAGGTAACAGGAAACTGTTTCACAAAAGAGGACATCATTGTGTGTATTATGTATGTATTATTATATATTATGTAATTTACAATAAAATCTTGTTTATAGGAGAATCTGTGTAAAATTAGATATATGACTTTTTTCACTGTTACTTTCTCAAACTTTAATTTCAATCACTCCACACTTGCCACTGGTCAGTTTTTGACTCATTGTTTGCACAGTATGAAGTGTGAATGGATTTAATCAATAACTAATGATTTAATTAGAAATTAAATATCCACTCAACACAACAGTAGCAAGAATAAATGTTTATTGAAGAAAAAACTGGAGTATATACAGTTCATACTGCATGTGCATTGGAGCTGGAATTCAAAATTCAAACTACTTTCTTCTTTTTTTTTCCTTTTTCCTAAATTACAGTTTATATTTGTAGCCATGTTTGGATGCCACACCAGGCCTTGGTTGATCCAGCCCAAGGAACTGAGCTTAACTACTCATCCACAGATGCATCACCTGGATATGATGCAATTATATTGTGCAATTATTTGAATTCATTGATCATATTTTTTTAAATACTTGGAGACAAAATGATGAAATATTAGAAGAAAGAACAAAAAATAAAATAAACTTCTGATGACTTTAATTAAACAAATACCAGAACTGATATCAGAGACTTAACTCTGCATTTATTACCTTTATTTGTTATAGTCATGTTTTTTGACTTTTTCATTCCTTTAGGTATTGCACTATTTATTGAACTTTTGATAGATTACCATTACAAGATTATTACAGGATTACTACTCTCTCACAGGAATGCTCTTCTCTCCCTCTCTGTGTGTGTGTGTGTGTGTGTGTGTGTGTGTGTGTGTGTGTGTGTGTGTGTGCATGCTAGGGCCTACAAATTCTATGCACTGTTTAGAATACTAAGTAGTCCTTAAAATATTTATATTGTGGGTTTATTAAACTATACATCAGGTTGCCCCAACACAGTGTTCATATGCTCACGACTTATTTACTTGTGCTTTTTCAAAAGAACTCCATATATCAGAGAGTTATCCAGTAAAGCACCCCCCCATCCCACACACACACAGATACACACGCACACACACACACACATACACACACACACACACATTAACATCTACAAATACACATATGCACACGTACACACATCATGGTTGAGGAAGGGACAACAGATGTGACTGCTTAAGAAGACAGATCACTGCAATAACCAAGGTGCATATCTAAGTATAGAGATATTATACATTCACGTTCACCAGGACACATTTAAAGACATTTTTCTGTCATCTATGCTTCAGTATGGATGCATAGATATTACTACTGGTTATGTTTTTGCGCAGCTGGTGCTGTATGTTTCATACGAAATAATATGATAAATAATGTATCACCTCTCTTCTACTCTCACAGCAAGAAGGCGTGGAGTGTAGCAGTGAATATGTTTGTAACAAAGACTGCAGTTACTAACTGCAGATGTATTTCAGGCTCATCTTTCACACTCTTCCAAGAACTAGTTGCTATTGTGTGTGCATGTGCGTACATGTGTGCCTGTGTGTGCATGTGTGCGTGTAGGTACAAGTTCTCTCGTGTGCCAGTGGAGAGGTCGCGTGTATACAGAAAAATTTTTCCAGTAGCTGAAAACATACTTGAGTTTACAGGATGCACCCATCACCCCCCCACCCCCCCACCCCTCCCCACCCCCCACCCCTCCCCACCCCACACACACACACACACACAAACACACACACACACACAAAGCCCTGGTGCCAGTCATATTCAATAGCAATCTAGTGCTGACCAGAGAAATCAATGAATAACAGACTAACTGACTAGAGGGTTTAACTTTGGCGCCACTAATGAAGACACTTCATTCCATCAAGTGGCTAACATTAAAACATTAACCATACAGCATTGCTCTATCTCCTTCCTTCTCATTTTCTCATCATCCTTTCCTCTCTCCTGTCCTCTTTATCCTTTTTATTTATTTATTTTTTCCTTGTTGCTTCCTGTTAAAATACAGTAATTTACAGTAATTGATGAAGAGTCTTCTGTGTCATCAGCTTAGACAACTGTGATAACTGCAGCGTAACAATTAATATTGTATGAATTTGTTCTGTGTCATGAATTAAAAACAGGCAGACTGATATACTCTGATATAATGTAATTAACTAATTTACAACCCTAGAAATAGACATGCCATTCTAATAATGTGTCACGGTTTCAGTAAAAAATGCAAACAACTGAGCCAAACTAATCTGGAGAGTTTTGTAAATTGTAAAAGTTATTAGTTATTAGTTAATAACTAAGTAATTACTGATGACTGTCAGCTGAATCTATATCATGGACACAAGCAACAAGTCTTCTCCTTCCCTCATGTTGCCTCCTCTCTTCTTCCTCTCTTCACTTGTGTTTCTCAGAACCCATTTAGACAGAATCCATTACCAGAAGTGCAGAGGGAGAAAGAGCGAGCGAGGTAGATAGACAGAGAGAAATGGAGAGAGGGAGATAGAGGGAGTGTTCAGCCTACTAAATTCTACAACAATGAGTCTTGGGACCTGATAGATGATGGCCTTTTTAGTTGTGGTGACAGGCGAAGCTTTCACTGCAGCTCTGCGGGAACCTCATGCAGTTACTCTGTTGAGCTCTTCTGATCTGTGTTTTGCCCAAAGTACCACTCTTTATCTCATATGCAGAGAACATGCTGAACTCCAAATATTCCAAATTTTAATGTTGCTTGGCTTTTCAGCAATGGTCAAACGTGCAAAAATATTCATTAAAAATTATAAGAAACCTCCCATCCCCACTGGGAAACTGTCACTCTGTTCTCTCTGAATGGTGGGCCATTCTCTTCACAACAGAAATTAAAGAATGAAACTTAAGAGTGAAATCCAAAAATGTCCCCTAAATAGTATTCACTGTGTCCAGTCTGAAATAGGATATGTCAGGGTTTGAATTATGGAGGGGGTCTGACTCCCCTGATCCTGACTAAGACTTTGACCACCTCAAAAGTGGTAAAAACAATAGTTTGGGAGGGTTGAAACATACATATATTCTACTTACCTATTTCTATTTCCCATATTCATGCCAGGAAAACTTTGTGATATGATTTCAGACCCACCTAAAGTGGACCATACCATTTCTTAATCTTGACATTAGTTCAATATATCGTCTGGCAGCCCCCCCTATTGAGACAATGTAGGTAAATGTAAGTATCATTAGCTAGCTATCTAGCTTGTTAAATACACTTAACATTCTTACCTTCAGAGTTTATGATTTTGATTGTTTCAAGAATCATCAATGTTAGCTAGTTTCTAACTTTAGCTTTAAGTTACAGTTTAGTTAACTAATGTTAGCTATCTGATAGCGCACCCTCTAATGTTGGTTTGGCATTTCATTAAGAATATAAAATGTCATATATGATCTAATGTTACCAAACACTGGTGCTCAGCCATGAGCAGACAGACAGTGGAGGATTAGTTGCTGTAGAAATACATTTTGACATCAATGTAGAGCTTATTGCTTCTTTTGGCGTGGTTGAGTTAGTCTCTTACCTTTAACATCAGTTTTTACAATAGGCACCATCTTTGTTTTTTCACAGGAATTCAGATGTTTTACCTGGTTAGGGAATTGATCAGTATTAAAATACATGCATGCCCAACACTTCAGTTCATTGATGCAAATGCCTGTGCTGTGTTGGGTTACCTTTCACCCTGGAGAAATAGCTGACCCTCCTAATTGTCACTGTATAGCTCACACTGTGATATAGACTCACCAAATCATGTAGCAGCAATGCAATGAATAAACTTGTGCAGATAAAGGTCAGGGACTTCAGTTAATGTTGACACCAAACTCTGCACTAGAAATGAGAATGGAGAAAAAATGTGATCTTTGACTGTGACATGATAGTTGGTGCCAGACTGGCTGGTTTAAGTGTTTCTGAAAACTGCTGATCACCTGGGATTTTCACACACCACAGTTTCTAGGGTTTTTACTCAGAATGGAAACAGAAACAAACAAAAAAAAAACATCCAGTGAGCAGCAGTTCTGTGGATGGAAATGCTTTGTTGATATTCTATTTTTAAAATGCATCTCTTATGCTGTGTTTTATGCCTGCCATCCACACTAAAACTGAAACTATTGGAAAGGCTGCTGACCCTGTTTTAGTTTGAAAACTTGCACTGTATAGGCAAAAACAGAAATGTTTGGAACCAAGGATGCCCACAGTCGTTCCCTGATTGGGTCATATCAGCCTCGACTACCAGTGGTGAATGTTATGTCTATAACAATATACAAGCGTTACTGACCTTGTTGTCCTTGCTAGCAGCTGTTGTGCAGTTAAATTCTGCATTTTAATGCTGCAACTGTCTTTGCTGTTCCTCATTCATAGTATTTTGTGCAACTAATCAACTGCAGAGTATACAATCTGCTTCCTGTTTACACCGGCTTGTGCATGCCTAGGGTACGTGAATGGTCATGTATGTTTGTGTTTTCAGGTGTGTTAGCATGTATGGAGAACATTTATAATAAGAAGCTAAAACAGTCACATCTAGACAGGGGTCATAGTGTGGATGTAGCCTCAGAGCGCTCAACACGTCGAACCTTTGGGTGGATGAGCTAAAACAGGACCACATCAGGTTCCACTCCTGTCACCAAGAAAAGAAACCTGAGTTGTAGAATAGTTATGATTCATGAGTGCTGTAACTACAAGATGTCCATATAATTTGTAAACTGTCTTTAAAGAGAAGATTTTTACATGTTACAATGTTACATTTTCAACATTTCAACATCTTTGAATCAGAGATCAAAGAGGTTTTGAGTTTGGTGAAAAGGTAAAAGGTGTGACACTTTCTTCCTGTGACTTTGTATTACAGCTTGGTGATTTCTGAGAAGTAAAAAGATATCCTGTGCTGGCACATGTATGAGGATGCAGAGTGTGTGTGGGAGGAGGGAGGTACTGAAAGTATTCAAGGTGAGAACTGAGATTGGCTATCAAGCAGATCAGGTTCCGATTGGGTTTCATATCTGTCGCACTCTAATGGGAGAATTGATGAAGTGTCACGTCAAAATTACACACACACACACACACACACACACACACACACACACACAGAGTCATAAGCCTGCACACTTACACATGTGCTCTTTCAACCTCTTCTCCCTTTTCTCCCTTTTTTTATAGACAACACAGTAAATGACCTGTTTTTGTTATACGGTATTATTCCACCTCACTCTCTCTGTCTCTCTCTCTCTCAAACACACATATACACTCAAACACACACACACTCACACACACACACGCAATCATTAGCATGTTGAGCTGTGTTATAGCTGGATCAGTAGCTGTGCTGGTCTTACAGGATCATTTGCTCTCTGAAGCAAATGCTCTGACAGCCACTACATCATTAGGACATCACTGCTCTCTCTTACTTTTAAATCCTCTCTCAGTCTGAGACTGTCCTCGTGTAAAAAAAAAAAACAAACTCATAGGTCAGCTGTGAGAGCAGCTCATTTCAACCCATAGTAACATGTTAAGCCACCTCTAATGACTGTTTGGGATGGAACAGTATAAAAGTTTAATATCACAATGATGTAACCCAAAATTATCATGGTTATCAGTATTATCACAGTGTTGTTAAAATGTGCTAAAATGTTCAAAAAGTTAAAACACACAAACTGCAATCAATTCAGAAAGTTTTATCATTATGTAATGGAAACCAAATCAATAATAAGCAGTGTTTTTCTTTGTATTTACACCAGAGGACCCACTCTGTAAACGAGGGGATATTATTATGCATGTGGGAGACTGTTGCTGGTTGATGTTATAAGTGGAGTCCACATTAGGAAGAGGGTTGTGGGAGACAGATGGGTTGACAAAATGCAGGACTTTGACACAGGAGACCACTGGTTGTTTCCTGTGTGATATTGTAATATTGTGTTCCTTTTATCCATAATTGGATAACTGGGTGTTTATTACTGTATCCATGACAAAAGTCCTTTCCCTAATCCTAACCACCATTTTTTTGTGCCTAAACCATGGATGGAAATTTCAGGTCAATAAACAGAAAAAGTTCTCAGGAGCCCTTTCTAAGGAGGACACACAGGTGGTGGGGCAGTGTAACACATCATAAGTGCAATTCCCTCTGACAGTCAAGTTTTTTCTTGATCACATGTTATAACACAGATTTTTTATGAGTTCCTGGATCAACAGGACATCACTTTTTTGCAATAATGAAGTTAAAAAGACCATCATGTTTTGAGGAGGGGCTTCTCTCCAGCCTCTGTGTCTGTGTGCATCTGCTCCTCTGTCTCATTCTATTTAGACACCATTTATTTACTTATTAATCAAAGGTGTCTTTGCTGATCTGGATTGATGCAGTCCACTTTAATCTTTGTGTATTTGTATAAAATGCAAATAATGGAAACCCTTATTATTTCACAAAAACACAGATAAATGAAAGCTCTACCAACTTTACCTGAGACTCCAGACTGTCTGATTGTGCCTGGTCTCCCCGTCTTTCTGAGCCCAGCTCTGTTCTCTCTGTCTCCTTTGCTATTTGGAATTTTGGTGCGCTGAAAAACAATTGTACGACCGTCTTTTTCGAAATCACATTGTGCTTTCATTACATATTACATATTATTATATTCCCTAAAATTTACCAAAATAGTTTTACAATTATATATTGAGGGGGACAACCCTCAGGAAGGTGAATGCAATGGCCGCCCTTTGCCCCGGGATTTCCACCGAAACCAAACCATGACCAAAATATTCCACAACCTCTACCCGTTTATTATTGTCACCCTAAAGATGAAGGTCAGCTTCTCCTGCTGCTGGTATACTCCTACAGGTCATATTATTATTACCTTGATGAAAAAGTATACCTGCCTTGTCTATATGTTGTTTTAGGTTGAAGGGCCTCTCTGTCTCTCTCTCTCTCCTGCTCTTGTTCGTTTGTCTGTCCTCCCTGCTCTTTACATCATTACGACAGTGCCAGTGTCTGAGAATTAAAAACTGTTTAAGATTATGTTTTTGTGCTGATGTGGCCTTATAGTAAGTGCATTCCTGATGACCACTAAGATTCAGTCCCTCACCATCACAATGAAGGAACTCGTCATTTGGAGTGATGTGATTTGTCAGCAATTTTGGTGGTGCATCAATTTTACCTATGCTAACAGAGATAATTAAATACCCTGCAGAGGGAATTGGAAAGTGAAGTGTTTATTGTATAGGAGGGACAGGTGTGCATGTTTATTCGTGGCATTTTAATCCAGTGTGATTGATTTAAATATTAATCCTTTCCCAGTCTGAAATTACAGTGCAGAGCAGACTCAGTTCACATTACTGTCTTTTAGTGACATCAAACCCAGCAGGAAATGTCCTCAAACTGATCCCTTTAATAACCAGTGGAAAAGCAAGGGAGCATTTGGAACAAACACTTCAACATATTTTTTAATTAGGAAACATTGATTTGAATTCAGTGTATTAATTATATAAAGAATTAATGATTTTCACCGTTAATGGAGAAATATCTACCACTGTACTAATGTCTCACCCTGCCTCCCTCTGTGTCTCACGCACACACAGATATGCTAGCCTGCCTGAGTGTCTGGAAAGCTAGTGATAGTGTGGCTGACCTCAGCATATGGGTGATTTTACTGAGAAACTTCACACACCTCCCCCCACACATGCAGACACACATGCAGAAACACACACACACACAGTGCCTTGTTTTGTTATTATTTTCATCTCTCTTAGCTGCATAAAAACTCACACTGTCCCAGATCGCCTTGTCTGTCCTTGGCAGCTATTTCTAGTGTCATATGGCTTCTACTAAATGTGATTATGACACTAACAAAGGCTGTTTAGTTGAATATGTGTGTGTATGAAATTGTGTGCATGTGTATATGCATATGCATATGTGTGTCTGAGTGGGTCGGCCAGTCTGTCTGTCCCTTAGACTTGGCAGGTTAAGACAACACTTAGTATTGCTCTGTTTGAGTCACTGAGTCTCTTCTGTATGGCACAAGGAAAAACCCTACCTTAGTGCGAGGATTCATCTTCAGTTTGTGTGAGGAATCCTCAAACACAAATGCTGTGTGTTTAGTGTCATAAAGAACTGGTTACTTTCTGACAAAAAATAATAGGTCTTCTATGGTTGGAGGAAAGAATTATCAGTTTAACAAGTAAATACACTATATGTTGTTTACCTGTATTTATAGGGCTACATTTGTACAGTGAAGGGTTTTTTTTTCCTGGATTGGAGGAAGAAAATGTTTTCTCAAATGGTTGAGCCTTAAATATCCTTGATTTTAAGTCTTCACTGACACAGAGGATTTAACCAAACTTCTTTGCAAGGAGACAGCGCTTCAAGTTGGCTAGTTCACATTTCCCCCAAAAAATATCAGACAACTTTGCCAACCACACAAGTACAAGCAATCATCAGAGAACCGTCTACTGACTGTGTTGCTATATGACTATACTGCATCACCTGACTTTTCATCCATCATAATTACTACAGCCACTAGAGGTCACCTACCAATAAAACATAACTATGGATCATAATAAAACAGGTGACCTATGGGGACATTTTTTACAAAAATGGAGAAAACTATTTGAAAAATATGCAACAAATGTTCTGGGCCCATGTCAACTGAAAAGAAATAAACTCAGGCTATAACAACTTAACATAAATTGAATAGATCTGAACAAAAATGACCTAACAAACACAAAGAGGAACATATTTAATAGCTGATGAAACATTTTATGACAAAACCTGTTAAACAAACACAAACACTACCAACTCAACTACAAATACAGTATCAGTTTAAATATTTTACCAACTGAAGCAAAAGTATCAAAAAACAAATACATTTCTATAAAATAAACCCAACCTCTAAACTAGAAATCCTAATCCCTCCCTATAATGTGGTAGGCACATCATTTAATTTGAAACAGCCAGACTGTAGTCTGATTGGCCACTTCCTGTATATTCTGATTAGGCCTGACAAGACATCCCTGTAGCAGCAGCAGCCAGCAGCAACAAAAATATCATAATAATGCTTTAAGGAAATTTGAATAAATAGATAAACTTAGTGTGATGTATGAAAAGCATTAGGTCAAAGGTCAAATAAACTAACTGCAGACAACATGAACTACAGAGTGTAAACTATAGCGAAAATTAATTTGAGTGAGATTTACCAATATTCAAATGAGCTGTTTGGCCATCACGCCCTTGCTGCTGCTCAGAATGCGGTGTGATCTGTGAAACCAACTAACCACCATTATAGATGCTCATTACCTGCCCAGTAAAAAGAACTAAGACTGAAAGACACCATCAGTAAAAGGTCAATGAGAAGCAACACTGGAAGTGCTTACACATGTCATTGTGCTATTGTTTTTAACATGTTATTAATGTAAGATATTATTATGGTATAATAGATCTATAGCCCTAATCATATGATAGATTAAGTAAAAATGAATTGTATAGTTCATAAAATGTGGTTGGACCATAAACCTTTTTTAAAGTATAATTTTGCAATAAACACCATTTGTCAGAGCTGCCTGAGATATAAGGGTCTTATCACATTTACAAACCTGCCTGGATACTAAAATAGAACCATGGGTGTGTGTGTGTGTGTGTGTGTGTGTGTGTGTGTGTGTGTGTGCCAGTGCTAGTGCCAGTGCCAGAAAGAGAGAGGGGACAGGTTCGTTGTTTGTGTAACAGGGGGTGAGGAGGTGGTTTTTGAATGGCACCTCTGCTGTGAGCCAAACACACTCACACACATACGCACTGGGGCATGCATGTGCAGCCCTCTCTGCTTCCATCTCCATCAGCGGATGGAGGCTTTTAACTAATCACATCATCTATGAGGAGAGAACAAAGGTGAAAATGAGACAAGAACGGTAACGAGAAAAAAAATCAAAAGCTTGTGTGAAGGGAAGGTGAAGCATTTTTTATGAATGAGTCATCCAGTTTTTATTACTTCAACTCTTTCTTTCTCTCTGTCTCCCTCCCTTCTCTCCATCACCCCCCCCCCCCCCCCCCCCCCCAACCACCACCACCACCACCACCACCACCAACCCACTCTCTCAGGTCTTATCTCCCTCATATTGCACACTCAAGCTATTTGTAATCCGCTTATACTTGTTCAAGCTTCTTCTACATTGTAACTTAATATGGGCCATGCCCCTGTATGTGTGTAATAGATATCAGGTAAAGGTATTACTGTATTTACCACCTGCCTTTGTGTATCTCTCTCTGTGTCTCTCTCTCTTTCTCTCTCTCTTCCCTCTTGCTCTCTCTCTCCCACACACCCACATACACATAGATGAAGAATCCAAGGTTAAAGGTTCACAACGTAGCTGTTCTTGTAAATGATGATGCAGTGATGCGCTTGGAGAGAAAGGAAGGTTAAGGAAAGAAGGTAATTATGGGAAGTTAAGATAGTGAATGAGTGGATGAGAGGACATGCACAGGTACGACAGAAGAAAGGACTGGCATAAGGATAAGCAGCTATAATCAGACATGACAAGGAATAACGGAGAGAATCTAATTACTTAGATTGATCATTTTTTCTTTCTTTGGTTGGACCACAACAGCAGGGCCAGCCCTATAAACACAAAGTCACCAACTGACTGACTGACTGACTGATGAAGTTACACCATTGGTCAGCTGAATGCCGCATGCTTGAGTTGAAGGTTACTCCACTGGTCGGGCGGCTGAGTGTTGGAGTTTCCCCATTAGTCATTGCTCTTTCAAAATGATTTGACATGAATAATCTGTGTTGCCAAATTAGTGTCTTTGTGGCAAGAATAGCACCTAGCAACCAATCTAGCAAGTTTTTGGACAAACCTTAGCTACACGAGCTACACAAAGTACCGGCGACTCTCATCTACAAAGACAGTTGAGATTCTTGTTGTCAAATCTTTTTTTGACAGCTGTGGCCAGATGCATGTTTGTCTTGAATGTCTTCAAATTTAGCACAAAAATTAACTTATTCTAAAGGAAACATTTTAGATTTTGTTGGTCAAAGGTTAAGGTCACTGAGACCTCATGTCCATCCCATTCATGTGAACACAATATAACAGGAACATCTGGAGGGAATTTCATTGCATCTGGTACTAACGTCCACTTGTACTCAAGCATGAACTGATTGGAATTTAGTAGTCAAAGATTTAGAGTCAAGGTCAGTGTGACCTCACAAAAAATGTTTTTTCCCATTATTCAAGAAGTCATATGTTTATAAAATAAATATGGTACAATTTAATGAAAATGTCTAATAAGATAAAATGATGACGTGATGACGGTTTATTATTCATTACTGTAACTCAGCAGCAGAGGGGGTGATTACAACCATATTTCCTGTAACGTGAATGGTTGTTGGAGGCATACAAGGCAGTAATTTTAGTTTTTCCACAAAAATTTGTTCATGATGGAGTCCAGGGGGTAAAATCTGTGTGAAGCAGGTCAGACCGTGGTCATAGAAAAAAATGAATACATTTTTTGTAGTATGGACATTTTTCACGATATAGATAGATAGATAGATAGATAGATAGATAGATAGAAGTTGTTCCAGTGGATAAAAAGTAAGGAGGGAATTAAGATAAAAAATTAAGATTACATTTTGAAAAAAATTCAATTCAATTGAATTTATTTGTATAGTGCCAAATCATAATATACATTATCTCAAGGCACTTTACAGGGTAAGATTGAGCCCTTACTTTATTATAGCGAAAAACCCATTAGTTCCCACAAAGAGCAAGCGCTTGGCGACAGGTGGAGGAAAAACTCCCTTTTAACAGGAAGAAACCGGACAGAACCAGGCTCAGGGTGGGCAGCCGTCTGCCTTGACTGGTTGGGTTTAAGAGGAGAGAGAGTGGTGGTGGGAGGAGAGAGGGGAAAAGAGAGAGAGAGAGAGAGAGAGAGCAAGAACAGCCGTATATACTATGGGTAATGGTGTTATCAATAATAATAATAAAGAGAGAGAGACAGAGAGCACAATTCAAATTTTAAATAAGATTAGAGACTTAGGTTAGGGAAATTGATGGTTTCATTGGATATGAAAGGATATCATCTGCATATAAACTGACTTTGTCATTAAAGTGTTTTGTATATTTGTAATATTATCGTTTTTGCAAATGCATGCTGCAAAATGAAGATAGTGAAACATAACATTGGTGATCTACGGGCATACCGCATCCACTCTGTTCTGTCAGCACTGTCCTCTCATAAGTGGACATTCACTGACCTGGACGGATGAGTGCCCGAATTACTGAATTCAAAAAGGTCAACAACTGTGTCCATGCATGCGCTCCATGACACACTTTGAATGACAGCCCCCTTATTTGCATAATTAAACAGAAATGTGGGGATTAATAAATGAATAGATGAATAAATCATGAATAAGTAAATACATTAAATTGAAATTCAAATGGGAAAGTAAATAAATTGATGAATTAACACAAAGGTACATAAATACAAAAGCAAATTAAAACAGAAACACCAGTCATATGCATTTTATTACTTAATTAATGCATATACTCATTTATTAATATTATTTGCGATGCATTTAATGGTATATTCATTTATTTTCTGAGTTATTTATTAATTAATTTTTGGCCATTACAGTTCTCCACAGTTTAGGATAGAATTAGGTTTAAGTTAGGGTTAGAGGTTAGGTATTGAATTTTGATAGCTGAGGTTAGGTTAAGGGGCTAACGAATGCATTTGTGCAGCATTTGTGAGTGTCCTCATTAATATAGATGTACAAACGATAAATGTGTGTGTTGATATTCATAACCACAAGGTGCATATAGTGTATGTGTACATGTCTGTATGTCTGTATGTGTTGTAGAGTTTATAGTTTATAATATATAATATATAAATATAATAATATTTAGAATATACAGTTGTTCAATGCATCTTTTACTATTACAGATTATTAAAGAACACAAACACACATATTCAGCTATATATTTGGCATTGTTTAGCTACATAATGCATAATGGCAGGATAGTTTCAAATTTTTCAAACCTGTCTCTTTTTCTGTCTCCTGCCCTTTTATCGCAGAGGAGCCACTCATTGTATTTTAACTGCCATGCAGTTTTCATTGAATAGCAGATCACCCTCACAAAGCTAAACCTGTTGCATGGTTATATATGCGTATGAGGTATATGCATGGTTGTCTGCATCACTGAATGGTTGTTAAACGTAAACCAGTGACACTGCGTGACTGATTTAAAGAAGTGGCTGTGTCACAATACCAGTAGCCACACACACACACACACACACAGACATTCACACACCTAAACAGCCTTTTCCTTAGAAACACAGGGTGTGTGTCCTCTTTCATCACCATACATCTTTGTGTGGCCGTGAATTTAGCCTATTTTCATCATGTGACTCTGAAAAGACAGTAATCTGTGTGGGCATTCTGTGTGTGTGTGTGTGTGTGTGTGTACTTGTACTTGCTACATAGTAAGGACCAAAAAAAGTATTTTACCAACAGAGTGAGGACATTTTGGAAAAGTGAGGACATTTTGGCTGGTCCTCACTTTTTGAGACACCTTAAAATCACATTTTGAGGGTTAAGACTCAAAGTTTTAGAGTTATGGTTAAAATTAGGTTTAGGTTAAGGTTAGGGTTAGGGTTAGGGTTAGGCACTCAGTTGTGATGGTTAAAGTTAGG
Organism: Trachinotus anak; assembly: GCF_046630095.1. Taxonomy (NCBI): domain Eukaryota; kingdom Metazoa; phylum Chordata; class Actinopteri; order Carangiformes; family Carangidae; genus Trachinotus; species Trachinotus anak. The sequence continues at coordinate 12,846,510 of NW_027273870.1, read as the reverse complement.
GTAAAGGGCTAGGGAAAGCGTTATGTCAAGGAGTGTCCTCACAAAGATGGAAGTACAAGTATGTGTGTGTGTGTGTGTGTGTGCGCGCAGGCATGCGTGTGTTAGTGTTATAGTATGTTGTGCTTAAACTACAGGTGGGTAAAGCTGCAGGTCGCCATCATTTATCCTAAATGGTTTAGTCCACCCCCATATGATCTTAGTAATCACTGTTATTTAGAATGGGCTGCACAAAGGTTGACAGTGTAATGTGCACATACATACACATGTATACACACGCATTTGTCGACCGCTCTCTTTTGCTCCCTCACACATGGCTATGGGGTGCACTGGTCAAGATGATTACTGTTATTTTGTAGTATGGCCAGGAGGCTGAAATGTCCAAACTCATAGTGGCACACACGCACACACATACACACACACACACACACACACACACAAAAACATCACCACAGTGACAGGGAGTTGTGCTATTTTATCGCACTATCAACGCAAATTCCCACATACTGAATGAAGGATTAAGAAAAAATAAAAGGCTCTCTTTTCTTTTCCTTTCTTTTCCTCTCCATCTGCTGGTTTACTATTCTCACCTCATTGTTTTTTCTCTCTTTAATTCACCAGCTGGTTTGTTTAAGCTAGTCTTTCTGTTTCTGTCCTCTCTTTGTTTTTCTCTCTGTGTGTCTCCTTCTCCACTGTTTTCCTCTCATGTTTCTCTTTCATTTCCATCTCTCTCTTGCCTTCTCTCACTCTAAGGTTGTGAATTTCCCTAGAATGGGCCTTATACAATGAATGAAAGAGGGACCCGTATTGCCCACACTCATACCCACATACACACATAGGGTATTGAAATGATGAGAACAGATGAACTTGCAGTCAAACACACACACACACACACACACACACACACACACGTCTCCTTTTCTCTATTGATCACACACACACCACACACACTCTGTGGGTGCATAGGGTCTATATTGTGTCTGTCAGTGGGGGATACCAGCAAATACACTGGTGGAAAAGCCTCACTGCTGGAAGGATGGAGATTGAGAAAAGGAATAGAAAAAGAAAATGGCCCAGGTAGTCGTCTCTCTTTTGTTGGGATCTATAGGGATCTAAAATTCCTCAATAGAAGACTATGTTTTTTTTCTCACTGAAGTTTAGTTTTAACGTGGGAAAACATTCAGAAATGTATGAGACTCAAATGCAATCCCTTCCCCTTAAAACACTCTTCCTTTCAAGACAGCGACTCTGAAGCAGAAAATCAAGGACTCTTTGGTGTCAGTTTTGATGGAGTTTAGTGAAGTAACACAAGATGAGTAAAACAATTCATTCACTTTACAGAGAGGTGGAACTATTTATTTTCAAATGGTCTGACAGTCAGTGCCAAAGATTACATGATTACAAAATTAGAAAATTTACAAACTCCCAGCTGAGAAAATTGTAAGCAACAGTTCTAACATCAGAAATGTGTGGGGGAGGGGGCTTCAGATGCTGTTGGACCAGCAGTGTGTTTACTAATTGTTTCATCCTCTTAGATATGTCTTAGACCTGTCTTGCCAGTTCCTGGCCAACATGCAGGATGTCATGTGTATCCAGATCAGTGTTGAAGAACAGCCTATCTTTCAGTTTATTGCATATTTTCACAATTTCTGTTCATTTTAAAACCATGTTATGACTTGTTTTATTATGTTTTAGAACTTTTGCCATTTTAAAATAGCTTTAAGAGCATGTCTTATACCAGCAATTGTGTTGTTTTTATTGATTTGAAATACTATGCAACACTGACTTTGGACTGACTTTAGAAGAAAGGAATATTTAATACTCATTATTAATTTATTACATAGGAAGGTTTCAGTTTCACAGCCAGCCATCCCTTTCCTCACATTGGAAATTCAAACCCCCAGGCTGTCACCTGCAATTACTGGGAGAAAACTCTGCAATCTTTAACTACAACAAAGCACTATGAGAATGACAAACCTTTGCACACCAGCAGCCACAAACTTTCTAGACCCTTTGTGTTTTTAGTAAAATATCACTGAAGTATCTGCCTCTTATACCATTAGCTCATTCACTGGCAGGGGTCCTGGTCAGTGTGAGATTACTCATCGGCAAATATGACTTTCAGTTATTGGCAGACACCCATTCACCAGCTTCCAGTGTGCTGTGACAGGGTAGCCAATAAGTGGATCCTGAGTGGGACCCGTGGCCCATGAAAGAGCTGAAAGCAGACATGGAAGTATTTACAATACAGACAGATATATCTATATACATGCAGTACATAGCAATTGTGTATACCAGGGAAATTTGTAAAAATAAATAAATAAATAAATAAAAAAGCAACAGCACTAAGGATTAAGGATAATTCCACAATTTATACCCACATATCTTTGCCAATGGCCTCTATGCCATAATCAATACTCCATTAACCTCTAGCTAATGCTTATATCATTAGCTTGTGCGTGTATATGTGATGATGATAATGATATATAGATTCATAAAATATTTAGGCTGTGTCTACGGTTGTGTCAGTCATGACAAAATTAGTTATTTGGGCACAACTATCTGTTATAGTTCAGAATCAAAGGACCCCATAAAAATGGACTGGCTTAACTGTGTGACAGGAAATAAAACACACACTTACGCTGCTCTTCTTTCCTTGTCTCTTGCTTATGTTTTTTCATGAATTATTCCACATTCATCTCATGATTTCTTTTCCCAATTTGCCCCTATCATTTGTCCTCAGTCATCAGCTCCTTTCTTGATCTAATGATTTCTATTTTCATTCTTAGCATGATTTCTTAAAGGCAACATTTCAAAAGCCCAACAGGCAGTGGTGTAGTGCAGGGTATATGCTGGCATAAGGCATGTTCCCATTTATTTTTCAGTTTAACTGAACTTTAAATCCCCTCTGATGTGTAACATTCAGTTGTGTGCTGCAAGCCAGCTCCTCTGCCTCTGATTGGCTAGTACTCATTGCCATCTTTGGTTGGCTTGGTTAGGTTTAGGTATGAGGAGTGATGATTGGTTAGGGTCAGACTATCAGGGCAAGATAGTCAGAGGTAGAGTAGGTTGGGTCATCCCTCTGTTTCGCCATTCTGGGAAAAAGGAAATATTACCTGCCGCCTACCTGCCCTGTTGGTTTATAATTCACTGCAGATACTCATTTGACCTTGAGGTAATATTTAGTTGAACAGATTATGAGTGAACATTCATTTTGTGGAGAACCATTCCTGGAAATGCTCTGGGTTTAAAAATACACTCACTAATCTGCTACAAATACTGGGGCCATCTTTGCTTCCCTAAAGTTGATTTTGAAGTTGTATTGAGCATTGTCGCAATGAGTTTTGAAATGTTTTTGTTTTGAAAATCAGGTGTGCCATTCTCAAATTAATCTCTGAGTGAAACAACAGTATTGCCTCATGCTGAATATATCTTACATTCATTGCATTAGGCCTGTGTGGGAACAGAAACATTCGCAAATTGCCTGTTCACAATAATGTTAATTTTATAATGGTGGGAAACTCTGGCCTGCAATAACTGTTGCAAATAAGCTTTTCCAAGAGATAGTTTACAAATGAAACTACTGTCCCAAAAGATAACTTTGCAAGGTGATAGAATGTGTGGATGCACTAAGGAATAAGAAATAGTTCACTCAAAAGACAGAATGATGTAGTTGTCTCACCTCATGGCCTGTGGGCCAGTATTGATTACAAAATGTGTCTCCTCTGTGGCTAATGTTAATTTCATAATGATCTGCACGCCCATAAGTCAAGAAGCAGAAGTTAAGTGACAATGTGCAAATACTACTGGCCCATTCTTGAGTGAACTAAATATGCAAGAGTAGTCATGCTTGTCACTTTTTATAGCACAGGGCATTTATCCTTTGTTGGACAGGCCACTTTAAAAAAAAATGGAGCATGAATAGAGTCGAGTAAACCCGCCACTGCAGGCACCTCTGCACCACTGTGAACAGACAGTTAACCAGCTGGATCTCTGAAGTTGTTGCCCATCATTTAGCCCTGTATTTGACCTCGGTACTTTGTTGTTATGAGTGTTGACAGCATGGTTTTCCATCACCACCTTTGGAAGAAAGATGGCTCACAAAACCTAGATACTCACCTTTCAATAACAGGGGATGTGTGCAGGAAGTTGCCAGTGGTGCTGGTAGATGTTGAAATGACATAAATAAAGGGTAATGTCTAGGTGGGGTCAGAACTTAAAGTTAACAAGTTAGGCTAACTTGTTTCTCTTTTCTTTGTAAAACTCAAGCTTAACAGCACGGTGGCTTCTCCCATACACTAATGGTTAACAGGTAACGCTGTGTGGATTTGTTGAAAAAGAAAAAATAATAACAATAATTTGCATCAAGTGTGTGACATTTCTCTAGTCAGTAGCACACAAAGTTGAAAGCACATCTCCTTGCAGTACTCAGTGTGAGCTGTCAGCCAACCAATGCCAAGGAATATACCCACTCAGAGGCAACACTGAACTAATTTATAACCTTAATTCCCAGACCCGTGTCTTAGAAATTGCATGTCTATGCAACTAAACTGCAACAGCAAATTGTTGCAGCATTGTAGAAAACATTATTGTCAAAATAAATGAAGTGTTACATTTATTGACAACAGCAGAGATGTCGAGTGGTGGTTGGGGTGGATGGTGGGCATACAAAGGGAATTTAAAGAAATGTCATCTTAGAAAACATGTTGAGTCTGAAATCCATTGTCTAAACATAACCGTTAAAAAGTTAATAATGCTGTAGTACCTGCAAATGGATAATTTGCAAGATTGGATATTTTGGCAGTAAACATAATCTGTAAACATTTGACTGATACATTCAGTTTCAACATATTTCCAGCTTGCCACATACATAAATGAAAAACATTTCCTCTTTATGTTAATAGAAATTTTAACTGGAAAAATCAAAAAATTTGATTCTCACAGAAAAGTGTATGGTTCTTGAATCTCATGGTAAAGCATGAACCAAGTCTAAGGTCCATTATACACTCTGCTCATTCTCTCACCCAGGTGAATGGCAGCTGTCTGCCTTCATAGTAAGCACAAAGCTCTGCTTTGTTGGGGCGTGGACAGGGGTTATAAACCTTTAGTGCACACATGGGAAATAAAGCTGCAGTGGACATTTCAGCAGTTGTCATGATCCAAATTTTGGAATGTACATACAGCTACCTTATGACAGTATGAATCTCCCTTTGCATTTCTCTGCATTCTGTTCATAGATCGTAAATGCCCGGGAAATGTATGTCCTCTTAACTTGTGACACCCTTTGTTTTTTAGTCTTTTTTTTATCCACTACTGAATAGATTTTTGATATAATTTTTGGGGAAAGACATTGAGTGGATGTGTCTGTATCAAATTCTCTCTGAGTGATCATCCTTTCATCCTCTGGTGGAATGATGTTCTGCCTCCTCAGTAAAATAAACAACCTGATGTTAAATTTGGTAGCTGGTACAATGCCTGATATTAAAGCCATAAATACCTCTACCTGTAAATACCTGTACATACATACTTACTATGTATGTATGTATGTGTGTGTGTGTGGTGTATGTGTGTGTGTGTGTGTGTGTGTGTGTGTGTGTGTGTGTGTGTATATATATATATATATATATATATATATATACATGCATGCATTTTTGCTGGTTTATTAAAAAGGAAAAACAGAAAATGAAATATCACATTGACAGAAGTATTCAGACCCCTTTGATTTGACACTCGAAATTTAACTCGGGTGCCTCCCATTGTCTGTTTCTACACCCTTGCTCGGAGTCCACCTGTGGTAAAGTCAATCGATTGGATATGATGGAAAGGGACACAGTGGTGTTGTGTAGAGGCTCAGATGGGGGAAGGCTTTAAAAAAATTGCTTCTTTTTTGCTGCAATTTGAGTGTAGACTGATGAAAATTATTATTATATTTTACTATAACAAGTCTGCAACATAAGAAATACGAATGAATAAACATATGTACGCACACAACACACATATATTTTTTTTAATTATCACGTGTCTAAATTCTCTGCAATGATAAATTACAAATATTAAAAATAAGAGTCAAATGTAATTATTGTTTAAGATTTTCAAATTCTTTCGTATACACACTTAAAGAAATATCCACAAATCACATAAGTACAGCTTTTCTTTTTTGTTTGCGCTCATCGCACGGTCGTTCTTCCTCATTCCTTTATTTCACACAAATCAGAAATATCCATAAACACAGAAACACACACACGCACAAAAGGAGAACTTTTTTTTTCCAGCGGCTGTCAAGGTGCTGACGACCCCACAAGGGGTTCAATTCCTGGGGCTCAGAACTGATGAAGCCTCTCGGAGAGGAAACGTCTTAAAAACCTGGAATGAGTCCAGCTGCCTCAGTGAAGCTCTGAGAGAGACTCTGACCTGGATGACTGACGATCACAGACACACAAAACACAACATTTGACTGTATTTGTTTTGGGGTTTTTTTTAGATTATTATTTTTATTCATTTCAATATAAATGTCAAAATGAACATTGACAATGGCGCCTAGGCAAATACGTGAACGCACGCAAATATTTCAAACGGTGGGCTTGCGACAGTGTACAAGTTTGTATGTATGTGCGTGTGTCCCTGTGTGTCACATTTATTCTCCTCTGTTGCTGAATCCCTTTTTGTTAAGCCTGGTCCCTCCCTCCCCTCTCTCTCTCTCTCTCTCTCTCTCTCTCTCTCTCTGAGTGTGAGCGGCGGAGACGTGTAGTTGCTGTGCTATGAATACATATGTGGTCGGGAAATCGGGGAGATCAGAGCAAAGGAATGCAGAGAGAGGGAGAGAGAAAGAGAGGTAAAGAGAGGGAGTGCCCCAGCCCTCCTCCTCTTCTCTCTCTCTCTCCCCAGACATCGCCACCTCCAGCCTCCAAACGCAGAAAGAAAAAAAAAGAAAAAATAATCTAGCCCCTCCTTCGATGTCCTCACCCTCTCACGATTTTCTCTCTCTAACCCCTACTCCCATCCCCCCCTTATGTCAGCCAATCCCATTCTTCCCTCTGCTCCCTGTGTCTTCGCGGCTCCGCCTCCCTTCTCGCTCAACCAGCAAGAGAGCTTCAAACTTACAGAAGAACAGGGGGAGAGAGAGAGAGAGAGACGGAGCGAGGCGGACACACACGCACATACGCACACACCGCAGAAGTAGCAGAAGCAGGCGAGAAGGCGGCTCTCTCTCTCTCTCTCTCTCTCTCTCTCTCTCTCTCTCTCTCTCTCTCTCCTTCTCTCTCTCACACACACACATTGAGAGAGGCAGCGGGAGAAAGGGTTCGGAGTAGAGAATAAAGGCAGAGAACTCTGCATGTTCTGTAGCTGACATAGCAGAGCAAAAATAAAAAGACAGACAGAGGAGAGAGAACAGGAGCATTGTGTTTTTCCTCCAGTGTTTTTTTTTTTTTTTTTTTTGTCAGTTTTTGCTTTCTGCATTTGGAGCACTCTCTTGGAGCGCTGAGGCTGGAGGAGAACAAGAAGTGAGAGAGAAGACTGAGGCAGTCCCACAGACGCAGAGGGAGAGAAAACGCTGGTGCATTTTATACCTATTCCAAAGAAGAGAGAAGAGAAAAGCGAGGGTGAACACGGACGGAGGTGTAATGTTATTTTTCCCTCAGCAGCAGCAGCAGCAGCAGCAGCAGGGCGACTCAGTGTTCATGCTGCCTGTATGGATCCTATGTGTTTTTTGGGAGCATTAACCCTTTAAACCGGGGAAAACTGGAGTACTCACACAGACAAGGTAGACAACTGGATTCAGTTCCCTCTTTCTCTTTTCTTCAAGCGACAGAAAGTGGTCCTGTGTGTGTGTGTGTGTGTGTGTGTGTGTTGTGCATGTGTATGTGTAACTAAGGGATGTGTGTGGTGTGTCTGTGCATGCATTGGGAAATTGCTTTTTCTCTAGTCAGTTGCCTTTCATTGTGTGAACTGACTGACTGAATGTAAACTCATTGATAATAACAATACAGGCAATACCTGTGTGTGTGTGTGTTTGTGTGTGTGTGTGTGTGTGTGTGTGTGTTAAAATTGTGCCAGACTGAGGCCTAATAGTTGGATTTGTTGAGAAAGTGGCAGAAGGGAGGTGGAGGAATTTTTACTCTTTTTTGTTCTCGTCTTTCTTCTTGTCTTTTTTCCGTTCTTTCTCAGAGTCCTGGTTGTGGTGACTGATCTAAAGACTATGAGGCTAAATCAAGCAGCAAGTTACTCTGTAAGCGACAGTCAGTCGGCCCTGCAAGCAGTTATTCTATTTTTTCTTTTCTTTTTTTTCTCTTTCCACTCAGTTGCTCACTGCTCCACACACCAAGCAGTGCCTCAGTACATCAGGTTGTATTAATCTAAATCACTGTCGACTTCTCCTTCAGTAAGTAGCCAGTTCTGCCAATCAATTAGTGACTGCCTTTGTCTCTGTGCTACATTCCTCTTAAGGCACACACACACACACACACACAGTGACACACACGTATAAATATTTCAGTGGTTAATCATATAGTAAGCATTAGCTTCAAGGTCTGGTTTTGATTTTGAGGCCATTACATAGGGGCAATATTCAAAGGGAATGGATATGTGGAGTATTACCTTAATTATGGTACCAATCAATGTAGAGGACATAATGAGAAACATTCAGGACAAACTGCTGTCAGTCATAGTTGCTGACAAAGTGACCAAAGACCTTTCAGCCCTCAGATGTCTCCTTGAGACCAGTGTTGATTCTCTTCTCTTTTTTAATTGTTCCTCCCCGTGTAGAGTAGAAATTCTGTCTGTGCCTATTGATGAAACACTGCTGAATTCTGCTGTTACTCCTCCCATCACAGTTCGTCATGAAGAGGAAAGTTAAGAATTATGTCCAGTCAGTGTTTGACATGAGATCGACAGCCATTAGTATGGATTCATTAATGCCAAACATTTTTTCAAATCTATCATGCAGATAGAATGGGCTGTTCAATGAATTCTAGTTTTAAAAGGGATGTTTATTTGGTCCTATTTTATGTATTCCTATTTAACTTTAAGTTGACATTATGACTCTGATATGCACTTGAATTTATACTTTACACATTGATTTAAAGGGTGAAAGAGAGATAAACATCCCTGTATGTAATTATTTAACCTGGCAGATCATTTTAAAGATGACTTTTAAATTAAATCAGATGAGGACAGGTGTACAGTATTTTGACATTTTGTCATCTATTGCTGTTGCACTACTATTTTTATTCTATTCAAAAACGTAGTGTGTTACAGTGTGTTTTTACTGTCTTTTGCTGTGCATTGATTTTTTTTTTGTACAATTGATCTGCAGCAAAAAAGGAAACAAATCTTGCTATCTGAACTGCAATGAAAAGATACATTTAAAATGAAAATGTTTGTGTGTGTATTTATACCTTGCTGTGTGTAAGAGAAGTAAGAGAAGTATTTAAAGTAAGAGGTGGGTAAACTCAGAAAGGTATCAAGGAGCTGCTTGCTTTGAAAGGTGTGTGTGTGTGTGTGTGTGTGTGTGTGTGTGTGTGTGTGTGTGTGAGGTGAGGGTTATGGTGGCTGGACTCTGTGCTGCTGCTTCAGAGACAAAGAGAAAAGACAGGCTTTTGCCTTTTGCCTAATCACTTCCAGACACAGAGATTTGCTTTCTGTTGCTTTCTCTGCGTGCTGTGTGTGTGTGTGTGTGTGTGTGCGTGCGTGCATGTGCGTCACTTTGTCTCTCTTTTCTCCTTCTCTTCCTTCTCTCTGTCTTCTCTGAAGTTTTACTTTTTCAATTACAAACATAAATTTTGCGATGCTCCTGAGAGTGTGCATGTGAGTAACGAAGCAAAAAAAAAGGAAGTAGGTGATGGATTGAAGGAATTAAACTGTCACTGGGAGAGGAAACATGCTTAAAAACGACTATGGATAGACAGATCGTAAAGAAAGGAGGGCAAAGACAGTGGTAGAGAGAGGAACATGTGTAACTGATTAAGATCCTAGCAGGAGTTCGGAATGATAAGACGCCAGAGCGAGAATGAAAGTGTATAACGTAGGCATATAAAACTACACACATTTTTCACATCAAATACATTGACAATTCTGCACCGAAGGACAAGTGGTAATCCTGCAAACATCTTTGCTTGTATTTTTTCACATATATTTGTAAGTCGTTCAAAGTGAAACAATAATTAACTTTATGAATGTAACCTAATATTTACATCTCTTACACTAGAAACGAGAAGGGTGGTGCAGATGTTACAGATGTCATCAGTATTAAGAGGAATATTTACAGTGAGTGTTACAGTGGTTGTTGATAACAGTTGCTGAGTGTAACACGAGTGGATGAGATCTAAAGTGGTGATTTTAATGTGTGAAACTGAGAGGGCCCCCCTGTAATTAAATTCCTTTCAAATGAGACTAATATTTTACTGGATGCATTTGACATGTTTGCCAAGGTGATTTTTTTTGTGAACACTTGGGCTTTTTTCTGCCATTATGGAATGTTTTAGTGGATCAGAGGACTGAGAGTTTCCAGCCAACCACTGTGAAAGACAATGCAGTGAGTCAGTCAGCACTGACAGCTGCGACATAAAGGAAATAATTCTAAAAAGTTACATTTGGTAAAAATGAGCACATTTAAGCAGCAGCACATTTTACCTGGACGATTATGGAGAACCTTCGTTGTTGTGGTGTTCATATGCCACTATAAGCCTTATGTGCACATGTAAAATTAATATGGGTTTATAATTATTACAGTCACAGCTTGATAGAAAATGCGCTACAGAGGCATTTGAACACAATACAGTTAATGACTTTCTATTATGACAACTAAATAACATTTTCTAATTATACTGAAAACAAAGATGCTTTACTTGAATGGATGTGAAAATGTCAACCAATGATTCGTTGTTCTTAAGCCTTTTGTTTTTTAGAAATGAACTGAATTGGCAGTGTTTTTATTGTTTGTTTGTTTTTTGTATTAGACAACAACTGGTTAAACTTACTGGCTATATTTGATGTGGATAAACTATGTTAATTAAAAGGGCACCAGACATAACACACTGTTTCCTTTTAAAGGCAATTAATGATCAATTTTGAATGAGTGAATCAAAATTTTTATGAAGGGAGCACATTTCTGCAATTTAGTATTTTTATGAATGTGTTTTTATTTAAGACAGCTGTATCAGTATCAGTTCAAGGACCAACTGTCTGGATGAAGAAATGAAGAACAATAATGTTTAAGAGTTTTAAAGCCAGAATAGATTGTCACACACAGAAAGAACACAACATGCAACCACACATGGAAATTAGACCAAAGTGGTACTGCAGTTTAAATACGCTTATCAGTACCAGCTGTTCATCATCAGTTATTGTATATCAATAAAAAGCTCTTCATTAAAGTAAAACCGGCTTTATTATCGAATTTGATGTTTCCAAGATATTTGTTGTTCGAAGAAGGACAACAACATGAGGACAGTGTGCTTGTGTAAGTTAGACATGGTGTTTTGGTGGCAGTGTTTCAGATAAGGATTTTTCTCTGC